>NW_027040625.1:0-655000 GCF_037179485.1 Ochlerotatus camptorhynchus
GTGATGACAGCTCCAACCTGGTCGCACAATAGAGGCTCTCAAGCGACTCACGTTGCAGGGCTGTCTACAACGTCCGGGGTGCCAGTTGTGTTTCGAAGCGGCAACATCCTCCCCCCGATGGAACCCTCAGTTCTCGAGGTTACATCAGATGGAGCTACCTCCAGAACCGCTAGTTTTGATGACGGTCGCCGCAGTATTCCTCCTGATGTCTGTACTACTGCCTGTCTCACAGCACCGTCTGCTGCGGTGATGACTTCCAAGATTCGTCCTCTGGTCCATCTGTTTCGCTTCGTATCGTCTATGATCAGTACCAACTCTCCGGGTTGGATATTCTTCGGTCTGTCGAACCATTTTGTACGCTTCGTGAGCGTCGGCAAGTATTCACGTACCCATCTCTTCCAAAATATGTCCAACTGTTTTTGCAGGATGCTCCACGATCGCCTTAGTTCTTGAACCTCACCGATTTGCTGAACTGAAGGTTGTGTGACTCCTGATGAACTGCCAAGCAGAAAATGGTTTGGCGTCAAAGCTTCCTGTTCCGAAGACTGCAGCGGTAAGTACGTTAGCGGACGACTATTGACTATCGATTCGGCATCCACTAGTAGCGTTTGGAAAGCTTCGTCGTCTAGTTTCTCATCACAATAAGCTGCTGACAGTGCTGACTTAACTGATCGCACCATACGCTCCCAAGACCCTCCCATGTGTGGGGCCCCAGGAGGAATGAATCACCACGTCGTGATGGTGTTGGTGAACGTAGCAGACAATCCAGCATAAATCTGTTTCCGTAGAATCCTTTCTGCACCGTGGAAATTTGTTCCGTTATCGCTGTGCATTTCAACCGGAGCTCCCCGACGACTAACAAACCTGCGCACGCCCATGATGAACGCTTCAGTGGTAAGACTGTAGACAACCTCGACGTGAATCGCCCGTATTGTTAGGCATGTAAAGAGGGCTACCCAGCGTTTAGCGTGACTCCGGCCTACCTTTACGAGAACCGGACCAAAATAATCCACGCCAGCATACGTAAAGGGGCGAATAAATGGTGATAATCGAGCCTGTGGAAGTGGGGCCATTTGTGGTACTGCTGGGCGTGCTTTCCAGATTTTGCATAGTAGACAGCGGCTGGCGATGCTTCGTACAGCTCTTCGCAAATGGGGGATACAGAACCTTTGGCGAGCTTCGTTCACAACAGTCTCGTTGTTGCCGTGTTTGAACTTTCGGTGCAAGCCTTCGAGAATCAGATTGGTGATGTGATGTTTCTTGGGAAGAATCACCGGGTATTTGACACCATAAGCGGCCCGTTTGGCTGCTCCAATCCGACCATCGACTCTTAAAACTCCTTGCCTGTCAACCTGCGGGGTGAACTGATAGATGGAGCTAGTTCGTTCAACTGATTTTTTTGCAAGATGGTTCGACCGGTGATTGTCTGTCAGTGTAGCCATTTCTTCCGTATACGATTCCCATTGCACCATCTTGAACAGCGTTGTTTCTGCCTTTTGTAACTCGCTCTGGGTAAGATGTCCGGTACAACGATCAGCAGCATGCTTGCGGACATTCGAAACAAATCGATGAACATATGCGGTTGCACGCAGGAGTCTGTTCCACGAGGAGTATCGGCTTGCATCCACGATTGTTTCTGGTGTGCTCACTTCTTGATGTATGTAACACGGGCGTAGCTCTTCTTCCTCTGGATTTTCTGGTACTGAGCGTGGCCATTGGTTTTCTGGGAGCTGAAGAAATTTTGAACCGCTATACCAAATACTCTCGTTGCTGAAGTATGATCCGACACCCCATTTTGTTGCCTCATCTGCAGAGTTCATTTTAGATCGGAGCCATCGCCATTCTTCGCGTTTTGTTGTTTCTAGGATTTCTCCAACTCGATGAGCAACGAACGGACGATATCTGTGAGGATCCCTGTTAATCCAGGTGTGAGCAGTACTGGAGTCTGTCCAGAAGTACCGCTTAGTAATCTGGAAGGTATGGCCATCCACTACAAGCTTCATCATACGCGCTCCCAGCACACAGGCCTGGAGTTCTAATCTGGGAATGCTCATAGGCTTGAGCGGAGCTACTTTGGCTTTGGCGGCCACCAACGATACCTCTACTACTCCTTGAACGTTAACTATTCGAAAGTAGCAAGCGCAAGAATATGCAGCTGGACTGGCATCCACAAAGATATGAAGCTGAACATTCTCAAGACAGGAGCGGTCTGGATCCCGAAAGTAACAGCGGGGAATCCGAACTTTATTTATGTCGCGGAGCAAATTAACCCACTCACGCCAGCGCTGGAAAACGTAATCGTTCACCTGCTCGTCCCACTTAGTTCCTGCACGCCAGACATCTTGGATGAGGATTCTTCCAAATATTAAATACGGTGCTAAAAGACCCAACGGGTCAAACAGCGTCATTACGCATTGCAGAATCTGGCGCTTTGTAGGTCTTCTTTCTTCTTCGATAATCTTCTTGATATTCTCCCGCATAGCCGTCTCAAAATGGATCACATCCTCTTCACTGTTCCACAGCATACCAAGCACGCGTTCGGGCATCGCCTCGTTTTCCAGGCTCAGGTTTTTCACCACTCTTTCCGTACTTTCTCCCAAGTGTGATAAAACTGCTGGACTGTTGGAGCACCAGTTGCGGATTTCGAATCCCCCTCTTCTGTGCACCTCTCGAACATCTGCTGCCACACGTTTGGCTTCTTCTTCGTCCGGGAAACTATCGAGATAGTCGTCCACGTAATGGTTGTAGAGGATTCCTTCGACAGCTCTGGCAAACTCCCCGGCGAATCTCTTAGCATTAGTGTTCTTCACAAACTGAGCTGTCGCTGGCTGGTGAGCTAGTTGATCCAAAGGTAGCAACGTCCATCACAAATATTTCGGGATTGTTAGATGAATCAGGGGACCACAAGAAGCACTGAGCATACCTGTCGAACCAACTGATGAATATCTGGTGAAACATTTCTTTTATGTCACCCACTATTGCCACTCGATGCTGTCGGAAGCGAAAGACTACGGATGGCAGAGATGCCAACTGATCAGGCCCTTTTAGTAGCATACTATTCAAGGAAACACCGTTGACTTTCGCTGATGCGTCCCATATAAGACGAACCCTGGATGGCTTCTTAGGATTGACCACTGCACCTAATGGCAGGAACCATATCCGACGTTGGTCGGCGGCCAATAGTTCCTCAGTTGATGCTCGATGGGCGTATCCTTTGTCAATATACTCCTGTATCTGCCGTTGGATGTTTTCCTTCAATACCGGGTTCTTTTCCATTCTGCGCTGGAGGCATTGCAGCCTTTTGATAGCCATTGGATAACTGTCTGGAAATTCAAATTGATCGAATCTCCACAAGAGGCCTGACTCGTATCGATCGCCGACTAGAACTGTAGTTTCCTCTAATAGTTTCAGCACTCGTTGATCTTCCTTCGACATACATTCGTTCAGGGGACGAGCACCAATGTCCTCCATTGAAAAATACTTGCTGACCGTTTCCTCCATAGCAGCATCCTCACTACATTCGCAGATATGAAGGCTGACCGGTTGAGATCTGTTGTTTCTTTGACCTCCATAGACGCACCAACCCAGGCGCGTCTTAACGGCAACTGGATCCCCTTCTTTTCCTTCACGTGTCTTCAAAGGCAACGCCAGCTTGAGATTGTCGATCCCAATCAACAACCGAGGCGCGGCATCACGATACCCTTCGATTGGAATTCCTCGGAGGTGCTGGTAGTACTGCATTATTTGTTCGATCGGTAACGTTTGCACCGGTAGGTCTAGTGACTGGATTGTTCGCACGTCATTTAACCAATAACGCTTCTTTTTTCCCAATCCCGAGATCTCGAATGCAATTCGACGTGACTGTTTTTCCTCACGTGTTACGTTACTCGTCCATTTCAAACAGAGTGGCTTGATGTAGCCGTCAACTTCCAGTTTGTCCGCTAAACTGCTCTCTATCATCGTAACCGACGAGCCCTCATCCAAAAAGGCAAACGTATTTATGCTACCAGTTCGTCCAAAAAGCGTGACCGGAACAATCCGAAAGAGAAGTTTAGACAGTTTATCTTGATGGACATGATGTTCTTCAGTCTGATTTCGCTTCGGGGCTGATTGTACTGAGGAGGACGAATGTAACAATGGATGATGGCGATACTGGCAGCCATCAATACCACAACGAGTGGTGCTACGGCATGACCTGCGTCCGTGACCAAAGAGGCAAGTACGACACAGCGCTAGACTTTGTATCTTCTTCCAGCGCTCATCGATCGACATCGCCAAAAAGGCCCTGCACTCCTTCGCTCGGTGTCCGAATTTCTGGCAGACCGAACATTCAATCCCCGAGTCGACAAGACGACTTTTGACTTCGGTTTCTTCCAAACTTTCTGCAGTGTCAGCGTGAACGAAACTCCGGTCAGTTTGCCTCTGATTTTCACGCCTAGCTGGTTGGACGGTGGTTGAGAAAGATGACACACTGTATGCGTCTTCCACTATTTCCTCCATAAACTTGCTGAATGTTTCTAGATTAACGACAGCTACTTGCTTTCGGCAGCTGGCCCAACGCATTTTGTAGTCAGCGGGTAGTTTGCTCACCAAATCTTTCAATAGTGTTGGGTTGCCCAAATGTTCTGGTAAATTCGCTGCAACGATATGGTCACAGAGTCCTTGGACCATCGTTCCAAACTCGATCAGTGAATCGAGTTTGTCGGCTCTCGGGGACAAAGACGTTTTCACCTTCTCTATGAACGATTCTATCAAAATTTCGGGGTGACCAAACCGCATCCGCAGTGACTCGATCACTTGTGGAACGGAGGTGGGAATAATTAAGCGACTCCGTACGGCCTCCCAAGCGACGCCTTTTAAACAACGTTGAAGGCGAATCATGTTCTCGCCGTCACTATACCCACAGGCCGCCGTAGTGTAATTGTAGTTGCTGATAAACACAGGCCAGTCTGCAGGAACACCCGTGAAATTTGGCAGATCACGCGGAAGAACCTGCCCGGCTGCGAGTTGCTCTTGTGTTGGTCCAATCCTTGCTCCTGGTGGTACCTGTTCTACTGTTGGTCGGTTGTTGTTACAATTTTGCCCCGAGCGCGCGATGTTTTGCTGCTGCTGCTGCTGTGGTGGGGGGAAATCAAACGACAAGTTTCGATTCACAGTGGGAGCTGAAAGAATAGTGCTATTTTGTTGCCCCGAAGGCGCGTGATGACGCGACTGTTCGGGGACGGTGGAATCCCGTAGAATGTTCTGTTTACCAACCGGGGCTGGATGGACGTTGTGACTCCTTCGCCCTAAAGGAGCGATATCTCGCTGCTGTTCGCGAGCAGTTCGCAAACGGTCATGCACAAGAGAAAAAGTACCGTCTATGTTTTCGAAGAAGCGAGTGTTACTCCGTGGCTGCTCAGGAGCTGGTGGTGCAAATGGTACTTGCATCTCGGTTTCCACCGGTGAAATTTCACAGTTAACCCCGTTGAGTTGAAAACATGATCCTTTTGCGATATTTGAAGCGTTCGGGCGAGTTTTAGGGATTGCTCCTTTGGCTGTCGTCGCCGATGTTTGCTCATTACGCCCTTTTTGCTGATTCAATTCAAACTGAAGCTGGTTCAGCTGGTTTTGCAAATTCTGGATTTGCTGTTCAGATTCCTCTTCCCGCCGTTTTAATTTGTCCTGAAGTTTCCTTGCGAGCGTGCCTTGTTGCTGCGACGATTGAGCGTCCTGCTGGGTTATCGGATCGTTGGTAGTACCACCCACTGCGCCTTCATTCTCGTCTAAAGGAACGTAACCATCTGCATGCTCTTCCACCCACTCATTGGTGCGTTTCGTGGAACTTACACCACTGCGGTGACTACGAAAACTCTGATTTTTGCTTTCCTCTCGCGCTGCCTGGTGTTTTTGATCCAGGTGCCTTTTCTGCAGGTCGTGTTCTCGTTGCATTTGCTGCCTCTCCAACTCTTGCTGCTCTGCCAAATGTTGTTCGCGTCGCAATCTTTGACTAGAGGACGCAGATCTTGCTGACGACACTGAGACACTAGCCGGTGAACGTGTAACTGGAAGGCATCGCGAACAGATCCAATCGCGAGTCTCCACGGAAGCGGTTACCCCGGCGCATGAGAAATGCCACCAACCGTCACATTTGTCACAACACACGAAGTTGTCATCCGTATGTGACCGACTACAAGCAACGCAACCGGACTTTGCAGGCTCAGGCGTCTGGACGGAATCATTCATATCGTACCTTGAATTCTTTGAAGAATGTTGTTAGTGGACAAGAAAAAATGCTGAAGTTTGAGAGCTTGTATATTTCGTCGATACAGTTACGCTTCAAAGCTGAAAGTTCACAATTCGTCAAATAAATTCGGGTAGACGTACTTAATTCTTTACCTACAATTCAGTTTCTTCTTCTCACTTGACGTCCACTTATCAACCGTATTATGTTGTTCAATCCAAGTTCTACAGAGCAAGCATTCAGTTAAGCAGTTCCATAACGATAAATTTAAATTACTTACAAGCAATTTGCTAATGCACAGACTAGGCTGCAATCCGTCTACACTACACTATCTACGATTTCGACTGGTTAACTATATATAAGACCAATTATTTAGATTGTATGCGAAAACTTATGTTTATCAGATTGTCACTTCAATAGTAGAATTTCACTTCAACGGTAGAAAAACAAATCTCACAAGTGCAGTCAGGCCGGTCAAATCTGCCTCGTCATGGTGATGACAGCTCCAACCTGGTCGCACAATAGAGGCTCTCAAGCGACTCACGTTGCAGGGCTGTCTACAACGTCCGGGGTGCCAGTTGTGTTTCGAAGCGGCAACAGATGTGATGATGAACAGAGAATTTGGCTGGTACATTGTAAATCACCCGCCATTTTATATCGCTGGATACATTTTCCACAACGGTGCTGGGTTAAGGCCGAATGGGCCTTAAAGTACAGCTGACTCCAGGCGGGATAGAGGCTGCTCTCGCCTCTGTGCCACTCCCGCACCACTGCCGAATATCAATTAATATGTTGGTGTGCCGAATACCTGGTCGAATAGCACTATTCGGCACATCACTAGTTTAAACGGTCCAATTCGGCATTCAACTCACTTGAGCTGCGAAATGAATAACCAGAAGCTGATGGATTTCGACCTTTTGTAGTTCGTTTCAAATCACTTAATCCCTGACTACCAGATGAGAGGTGAGTTTAATCAACTCAGATGAACCGTATATTTCGACTGTACAAAAAAGAATCAAAGATTGATGCAGGTTTGGAGATTACGGCGAAATACTATAGGTTGCCCAAAATCGATCCACTTTTTTACTCTCAATCAATATGACAATTTCTTTCTTTTTCTCGAATCATTATTTTTATTGAGGGGTGTTGTGTGAATGTAAGCTACATACTTATTAAAAAAATATGTCTCTGAACTATTAATTAAAAAATAATTCAATAGAAGAAATGGCTCTAATGTTGGCCTAAGAATCTAAGATTGGGCCCAACGCTAAAAATCTATTATTTATCATTTTTATCTAGGTGAACGCGTCACTAATGGAACAGTGCTATTTGTGCGAAACATAGGTTAACCTCAATAATTTTTGGTGATAGGCAGTATAGAAATAAAGTGCACTTTGACAAGTTTTGACTTTGGAAATGGAAATGCGAGGCTCACCTTGGCTGAGATAGCTAATTTCGTCAAGACAGTGGATGTGAATGCTGCTGAGATGGAAGTAGCATCATGGTGGTCAATTCAGACAGACCATTAGAATTCTACGTATTTTCCAGATATTTGGTGTTGAATTTAATACTTTATCATTTTAAAAAAAAATTCACTATTGAAAATCGCACGAATGTGCAACTGTTGTTCATTAAAATTATCATCGATTGCCTGCGAAAAGCGATTGCCCTAACACAGATATCAAAGTTGAATTCAATCAACGCGGTGTGAGTGGTGGTGTTCTCCAGTACACAACGAAAGGCTCCCCGCAAGCAGCTAGCTCTCAAGGCTGACCGGATTCAGTTCCAATCACCGTGTGCGGTGGTATCGGGTCGTCGAAATTATCAGAAGCAGCAGCAGCAGTGCTTTCGGCGCGTGGCGTTGAACATTGTTCTCCAGCACACAACGAAAGGTGGCCTGCAAGCAGCGAGCTGCAGCCCACATGAGCATTCATAGAAGGAGAAAGAAGCCGCACCGCTATTGATCGGAATCAGTAGCTCTTCGTGAGTCGCTGTGGGCCATATTTGTCAAGCGCGTCATACTAAAGAGTGTAAACTGAGAGAACCCCGCTCAAATTCCTATGCCTACACAAAACACAAGCTCCTGCTGCAGTTAACAAATAAGATATATTATATAAATAAGACCACGTAATCCTACGTCACCATTGCGTACAACTCTATAGGGCTGTCCGTTGTAGTTTTTAAACGTTTCAAAGAAATTCTTCGGATTCTAAAAGTGTTGCTAATCGCTTTTTAAAATTTATACTTATTGTATGGCTGTTTTTGGAATATGGAAACAAATTTACCTATCTACGAACGTACTCCATGGAAAGTGAACATCACTGCTGCAGTATATCGAATCTCAGCGAAATCCGTAAAAGTTAACTGACTTGCACAAACATATACATGCAAGTTTTCACTTACGCTGTGTTCCACTCGGTGAATTTTCACATAAATTTGACAGATGGAAAATTTTCTAATAAACCTGCTATTCCAGCAGACTTATTTATGACAGACAAGGAATCAACTTTGACAGACGCTTTCTCGAAAATCGGCCGATCATCAACAGAGGCATTTTCGGACATCTTAATTTATTTTCGAAATGTCAAATTTAAGTGAAATTTTTTCAAATGGAACACAGCCTTATACCCCGGACAGACTATGGCTTATATCATGTAATATTCTTGCAATGAGCACTCATATATAGGATTTCCAGTGAAAACTAGATGTATGAGTGCTCATTGCAAGCTGGCCTATATTACATGATATAAGCCATAGTCTGTCGGTATTAGATTCTTTTTTATTTTCCTTTGGTATGTTTTCCGTTGATCTTGTTTTCCATGCTAAGCACCAATGCTACCGACGCCAGGAAGGCAGCTCCTGTACCTGAACCCTACCTATCGACCCATCAACTCATGATCCGGGGACCAACGGCTTTACTTCCCTTCCGAAGGAAGGCGTGATCAGAGATGTTATGCCTCAGAACATCCCGGCGGAGCCGACTGGGATTGAACCCAGGCCTGCTGGGGTGAGAGGTAATCACGCTAACCACTACACCACCGGCACCGCTGACAGCCTTAGACTCTGAAACAGGGGCTAAAATTGTTGACGTTTTTTACTACACTCGCTACGTTGTCGTGCGCGACAGTCTGTTTGTATTCGTACACTCATGCTCTACCGTCGTCTCTCGCACACAACACAAACGGTAGAATAACATTCGAGCAAAAATAAAATTATCAAATAACTATCATATGACATGTGTGATTTCGTTCTAATTCCTCAATTTGGTGTAAATTAAACCATTTCTGATCAGAAATGTTATTACTAGGACATCATTGCTTGCTGTTTTCAGAATTCACACAAGCACAACATCAGCAGCTCTTATTATGAGAAAAACTAAAATACATACATTCGTGACGGTCTTCGATGACATTGTCGTATGACACAGCCTGTCATATGAAATTTTAGTTTGATACTGTACTATGATAGCTTGTTTTGCAAGTGTCGGAGGCACAGAAAATGTGTCGACTACCGTGACCGCTTACAAGACTGCTCTGAACCAAACGCCGAGTTAAATTTAACTCGTGATTAATAGTAACATTTCGAAAGTAATCTTCCATGTTCGAAAATCCCTGCACTGAGCCAACTTAAGAATTTCATAAGGCTCGACTTATGAACGACACATATGAATTTCATAAGCGTGACTTTTGAATGATTTTCCGTCTTACATGAGGTAGCTCTTATACTATAACCATTTGATTTTCCTAAGCGTTGAAAGACGAGTGGTCTACACACAGGCCTTGTAGCCCCAACGTCCAGGGTATGGTTCCAGTCTACTTCGTTTTACTTTTGACGTAGGACTACGTCTGTGATTTCTATATGGGGGTACACTTTGTGAATACCAAAAAAAAAAGGAACATGTAACAAAATTATGAAAGATTTTGAGCGTTAATAACTCAGCTGCCCCTGGACCAATTTAAATAATCTTATCGCCAATTGATCAGAAATATTTCTACGCATCTGCTAAGTTGAAGAATTTATCATTTTTTTTTTCAGATGTCACTGTTGAAAATGTGCAACTGTTGCTATGATAATTAAAATTATCACCGATTGCCAGCGAAAAGCGATTTCCCTAACACAGATTTCAAAGTTGAATTTCAGCCGGTCTCACCAAACGGTGTTTATTCAATCATCGCTTGGTGAGTGGTGGTGTTCTCCACTACACAAAAAAAGGCTCCCCACAAGCAGCTAGCTATCAAGGCTGCCTTCAACCGCTGATCGGATTCAGTTCCAATCACCGTGTGTGGTGGTGTCCGGTCATCGGCAACAGCAGCAGTGCTTTCGGCGCGTGGTGTTGCACATTGTTCTCCAGTACACAACGAAAAGCTGCCTGCAAGCAGCGAGCTGAAGCCCACATGAGCATCCATAGAAAGAGAAAGAAGCCGCACCGCTATCGATTGGAATCAGTAGCTCTTCGTGAGTCGCTGTGGGCCATTTATCCAAGCGCGTCACCCTCATTCCAAACTATATACAGTTCACCAGTCTCATCTGTGTTTAACACCCTAATAGCTTAGTATTACTCAACCATCACGACAAAAACGGACCTTTTCAGGACCACCATACATTTGTAAAAAGTATTTTTTGGACATTTGTCTAGGTCATCAATCGGATGTAAGTTTCCGTATTACTTCTTTCGATGATGCCTTGAAAGTCAAGGCTCACCCACGCAAATCAATATAACCATCAGGTAGCGTAAAACTTCTCCTATTCGACGGTAATGTTGGTTTGCGTGGGCGTGCCTTGAATTCCTAAAAATCATCGAGAGAAGTCATTATTTACAAAAACACGTCTATTTCCAGTGCTATCTAGATATACTTAAAGTACTAGATATACATACCATGTACTTTAAGGAAACATGGGGGGTGCAATTTTGAAATTCAAAGTCGGCCGCGGCCACTTTCATGTCCGATTTTGATCCAGAGATGATGGATTTTAATTCTTAATACGCCAATCGATAGGAAATTTTTCTACGAATCTGTTAAAATTAAGACTATAATGTTTCAAAATGTCATTATCGAAAATTGCACGAATGTGCAACTGTTGCTATGACAATTAAAATTATCACGTATTGCCTGCGAAAATCGCTTTCCCTAACACAGATTTCAAAGTTGAATTCCAGCCGGTCACACCTAACGATGTTTATTCAATCACCGCGTGGTGAGTAGTGGTGTTCTCCAGTACCCAACGAAAGGCTGCCTGCTAGCAGCGAGCTGCTGCCCTCATGAGCATCTATAGAAGGAGGAAGCAGCCACACCGCTATTGATCGAAATCAGTAGCTCTTCGTGGGTCCCTAAGTCGGACATCTAAGTCAAGCGCGTCATACTAAAGAGTGTAAACAGAGAGAACCCCGCTCAAATTCCTATTTCTACACAAAACACAAGCTTTTGCTGCAGTTAACATATAAGATTTATTATTTAAGACCACGTAGTCCTACGTCACCATTGCGTACAACCCCTTAGGGCTGTCCCTTGTAGTTTTTTTTTATCAACATTTTATTTCATAAAGCAAATCAGTGAAATTCATACTGATTCCTTGTGGCTAAAATTAATAATAGATCGTATGGAATTCTTATGTCCATTTGCCTCAGTGTGTGGTACCGATCGATTTTTGAGCTGAACTCAGCCACGGTTGTCAAAATCTTACTTCTGGTCTGTCAGAAATATCCTCGGATAGTAGGGTTAATCGATAACGGTGCAAATGTCACTTTTAACCACGAGTTAAATTTAACTCGGTAATTAATCATTTTGTTCGACCATGTTGCACAGGGATGGCGCTGTTCCGCTGGTAGGAAGTGATAAAAAACCCCATATAGAAATTGAGAGAAGTGGGAATAATTCGCTTTCGGTGCATATTCAGGTGAGAAAAAGTGAACGACAACCTAAAGAAATAAATCAGGGACTTTGTCGTTCAGTTTTTTTTCCCGAAAATTATTGTTAAACAAGCTACAATTAAATAAAAATGATTTTTCCCCATACTGTTTTACCTGCTTTACTACCAGTTCTCAAAGAGCCAAAAAAAAAATCAAATTTGAGAGAGAAAATTTGCTCTCACGACCTGAATCTCTCAACATGTCATGTAATTTGATGACACTCGATTTGTGATTTCCCTTTCACAGATTACAAAATAGAGTACCTGACACTACAAAACATGTCTGGTACCTCTATATATATGCATTTGCTTTGACATTTGAAGTCCCTTCTTTTTTACATATTCTGCGCAAAAGATAATTTATGCCCCACCCAATACATATAGAACGGCGGGAAATTCTGTAAGGGGTGAGCTATTTTGTGTGCAGAATGTGTAAAAAAGGAGGGACTTCGAATAATAATCTAAATGCATATATAGAGGTACCAGACATGTTTTGCACTGCAGTGTCCTCTGTGAACAATTATAGGAAAACAGATTGTGTGTAGTTTCCAATAGATGTCACCGCAAACAACAGCAGTGACATCTGATGGAACATGAATGCAGAAGCTTGACAAAATGATTAATTGGTTCACAGCCTTATTATGTGGGAAAGGAATGCAGAATCATGTTTTACGGCAAAACTTTGATCACTATGAAGTTCGTGCTTATATACCTTGGCTGTAAAACACCATTGAATCGCTCCCACCGAAATAATAGTAAACTAGCAGGATATGTCCCGCGCCAGGATGCGAAGCAAGCGAACAAAGGCGAAGGAGGAAAAATGCAATTTCCTCACTTGCACCACATGGCCGATTAAACCAACTCAAATTTGAGTTTCGTTCGACGTTCACACAAATTCGCAAAAACGTAGGTTACTCATACACTGAGTACCGAAAGAGGTTTCACTCAGTCTATTATTATACTCCTAGACTGAGTAAAATTTTCGTCGATTTTCCTCATATTCGAGTAGCTTTTTCAGGAAAAGCGAGGCACATTTTACTCAGACTATGAGTAGCCTGCGTGTTTGTGATTTTGAGTGAAAAAGCACTCAATTTTGAGTCGACCTCATTGGCCGTGTACTGGACGGGGGAACCAAGATGACCTATTGCCGATGTGCATCGCCAGCAATGCTCGTCGCCTACACAAAAGACTTACATCGAAGCAGCTTTTCCGGTGGATTGATTTTGCTGACTGCCAGTGGGCAACAATCAATACATCGAGCCGCCCTTGCCCTCCTCGGTGCCAACAAGGCAGCACCATCAACGACGTGTGCTCTGTGTTCCGGGAAATCAAAATTGAGTGGTTTGACATGTTGGGGCGCTCGGATATTGCGTTCCATTGATGATGGGTGCTGCAGCAACCGACCGCCAGGCATGGAAGAATGTGATCGGATCTGATTGAATGCTATTAGTGTAGGCTTATTGGTGCATTAGCACCAATTTCCTGAGCATTTGCGCTACAGTATAGTGCAGCTGCAACATCGATACGCGTCGAAACGGTGTGGTGTATGCCCGGTCAACAGGAAGTGTCCCTTTTAGATGTTGCACAGTGAGTGATACGCTTGGTTGGAGTAATTGAGTGACAGGATGGGATGTTCTCTGATGGTTAGGAGACAATGTTGAATTGGCGTTTGTCTTCAAGAAAATACATCACCGAGGATTCCAAGCAAATGTCTTCTAAATCTCTCAGTTTATTCACAATCCGCCATCAAGCACATCAAACGGGACTGTCCTGTGTCCTATCAATACTTCTGCCAGATTTACCATCCATTGCCATAGAAATGCTAGGCACGAAGTGAAAACTGTAGCAGACCACGTTCGACGGTATATAGCTTGAAAACATGGATTCCATCAGCGTTCCGAAAAATTCCTACCAAACTCGCTTTCAACAAGTGGCCATCGATGTTCGCTGTCCGTGACCAGCCGCAATAAAGGCGAATAGCGATAGCTTACAGCTTCTTTTACGTATTCATGTGACAGGCACTTGAAACGGTTTTCTTTTGCCCGTTTGGCCTAGAGCCTAGCTTGTTGCCAATCGCCACCGCCGCCGCGCCTCATTCGATGAATTATCACAGCGACGTGTTTCGACGCGATTTTCACCAGTGGCGCCGAATTTATCTTAATGTTTTGAGGATACAATTATGATAATGTGGACATATAGGAGATAAGCAAAATAAACGAGCCGGGCAATTTTTTATCCAATTTTGAAGTGCCACCACAGTTCTATGACTAATTGACCGATTTCGATGTACCTGCGTTAGGGCGTCCCAAAAAATATTTTCTTTCGAAAAGTTCACTTGTTCCTTACTAGAATTTAAAATCTGCACACACTCAAATTGCTCTAACTTTGATCCGGGTAAAATTAATTGAAATTTTGCGTAGACATAGTTTAATGTGTATTGTTTACACTCTGTGAGTAAATTTGGTCAGGGGAGCAAAGTTTTTCAAAATGGCGACGAAAGAACAGTGCGTGCGCGGAAAAGTTTTGCTCGAGTACTTTGAGAACAAGGATGTGTCGCATCGTGCCATCGGAAAAAAAAAGTTGGGAATCGCGAATTCCACGGTGTCTGTTATCATAAAACGGTTTTAAGAACGTCTGACTTTGATCGGATGTGAAGATCCGGGAAAAAAAGCCTTCAGGTCAACAAGAACGATCACAAACGCGTGGTTGGGGCCTTTAAACGGAAACCGAACGCCTTAGTTCGAGATGTGACTAAAAAGTTGCATGTGAGCAAGACTTTCGTGCAGAATACCAAAACTCGAGCTGGGCTATGTACGTTTAAGGTTCAGAAGTCCCCAAACCGTGACGAGAAACAGAATACGGTCGCAAGTTGTACGACCAGAAATTAACCAAACCACACTGCTGCGTAATGGATGACGAGACATATGTGAAGGCGGACTTCAACCAGATTCCAGGAAACCTGTATATGACTGCCAAGGATAAGTGTGATGTTCCCGAAATCCTCCAGACACAGAAGATGTCGAAGTTCGCCAAGAAGTTCTTAATTTGGCAAGCGATTTGTACTTGCGGAAAGCGGAATACACCTTTCGTTACCGCAAGCACCATGAATGGACAGGTGTATTTGGAAGAGTGTCTCCAAAAGCGGCTTCTCCTGATGGCTCACGAAAAAAAAAATACATAACCAGTAACAAAGTAAACCTAACGTAGTTAACATTTTATAATTTATATTGAAAATATTTCATTGAATACTAAGCATCTATCATATAGAATTTTACATTTAAAATTTAACATTCATGAGCATGATAATGAGCATGATTGACCGCCCGTGGATGCAACTCCGTTCCCTAGCAGCACACTTGTTATTGAACAATTGTGGTTACTTGTGTCCAACTTATTCCAGTCACAAGCAAGTTGCAGTAACTTATTTTGATGGAAGTGTGCCGCTTGGGTTATTTCCAGATCAGCTGTAATTACACAGAGAACCAACTGACGTTGCTTAGGACTAGCAATCATCCTCAATGTGTAAATACTGGTGATCTGGTGATCGTAATACTCGCTTGTCTGAATGCCGAGAACACCTCTGCACTTTCACGAGAAATTACTGGGATGTTGGATAAAATTGTTGGGATTGCAAGAGGATTCGTGTTGGTAAACGATATACTGAATTGATGTCCTAACGATTCAATAGTGCAAAGGAGCGTGGGATTGAACTCAGTAAGCAAAATCGGTCGCAATTAATTTTCCGTTCAATTTGTTGTTATACAGGCGGTGACCTCATCAAAGACGACAACAACAACTGCTCTTGAGAAGGAGAAGGATTTGATATGGATGTCCGATCAACCCTTCTTTCCTAAAACTCAAATATTACTTCTTTTACTACCCGGCCCTCTAACTAAATTTCTTTACGCTTTGCATCGTATTATGAAAGAAAGACGATTAAAGTATAACTCTATAATTTGAAGGAGCTCGGGATTGAACCCATGATTTTCTGCTCAGTAAGCAAAATCGGTCACCACAAGGCTACCAAGCTCCTTATTTCACAAAACAATTACGACCAAGTTCCTGATAAACTTCCTGTTATTACGATAAAGAAGGATTGTTATAGATTCCAATCTACACGTCTTTCCTAAAACTCCAATATTATTTACTACGTACTTGTTTACTCTAATTGATCCTATAACATTCTGAGCAATAAGCAAAATCGGTCGCCTCTAGGCCACCGCGCTCCTTACATAACAAAAAAAATACTGCGGTCTAATTCCCGTTCAACTTACTGTCATTAGATTTTGGTCCTGGCGATGACCTCACAGACGACGAAAACAACTGCTCTTGAGAAGAATTCAGTATAGATTTCCGATAAAAGCAGGTGATCTGCTATTCAGTAAGCAAAAGTGGCAGCCATCAAGCAAGCCGACCCCGAGACGTTATATGGTAAATATTGAATTAAGTTTAAACAAATAACTGGAAACGATCTCATCAGAATGATTTGTAATTGTAGATAATGTTTCATACGGTTAAAATCAATCAATCTTCCAAGTTCACCGCTTAACAAAGTTAACTTTATTGCGTCATTATTTCTATATAAAAAATACTGATCTAAGATTTAGAAATTTAACGCGCGCAAACTTCCAGATAAACGTGATTAAAAATTTCAAAAACCTGAACACTCCTCAAGCCGTGATTTAGACCTCAATTATGGAGATAAACGAGATTATTTTTTTTTTTATATCAGAATTCTAAAGATTTTCCATCATCGAAGGGCTGGACAAATAAATCAATAATCCCAGCCTGAACGAATTCAATTGTCTTTTATATATGACACAGGAATCAAAGAATCATGTTAGTAGGGAAGGCACCCAAGTAACATTTTAAATTTAATAAAATACTACAAAGCTACCATAAACCAACATTCATAAAACCTTGGTCAAGACTGCTTTGCCATTGATGATTCCACCAAAACCTCATTGATGCTAGAATCTGTCTAGTTGGCCCACCCTGGAAAAGGTTCTGAAGGGTATATTTTCGCAGGCATGTAAAATCATTTGCATTCATTTCATACATTCAATTACATTCATTTGTCTCTAACTTTTTTCATCAACAGCATTCCGCAAAATGATGTATAGAGCTTTTGTAGGTTTTGTTATTAGCTACAAGTTTTGCTCATAACTAAAATCTGTATCTCTTATGCATCACGAACTAGAGCGGGCAGAAATTGTTACTGTTTTTCAGTGAATGTAAAATACATTCACTGAAAAACAGTAGTGGCTTCTGTTCGCTCTGCTTTGTCATGCATAAGAGATACGGATTTGACTTGTTAACAAAAGTTGTAGCTAAAACCTATAAATACATCATTTGCGGAATGCTGTTGAAGAAAAAAGTTAGAGGCAAATGAATGGAAATGAATGCATATGATTTTCCATGCCTGTCTTCATGATTGATTTGCTGCAAAATGGTTGTACGATAAACGCATTGAGATCCATTTCAAAACCGTATTTAAGCTACAATAAAAGCTATTTGGCAACAATTAAAACTATTATCCAAGCCATTTACCCTAGCTGCTTGCTAAGTTCACTAGGAAAAAAAAAAACAATCAAGATAAAAAAGGTTTCATAAATACCATCCGATCTTATCAAAATAATTAAAATAAAAACAGATCGTATAAAAATCCTGCTGAATTTCCAAAATTATAAAAAAGTTCTCATGAAGTGGGCTAGTTTTAGGTGCCATATAAAATTTGTCGTGAAATGTACGTGAAAACATCGAAAAACTTTAGTCCACCCACGGTAAACATAGATTGTACTAATTATTTTACATTAAGAAAAAATATAGCTTAAGCTTAGCAAAGATTTGTGTTTCTCATGGTTTTTGCATTCTAAATATTTTCTCATTTCTAAATTAACTCAAAGTTATATCCAAGGAAATCTGGATTGAAAAAACAAAATAATTGTAATAAATATGGCGGAGGCATAAAAGTTGATTTTCATGCGCCATTTGTGAAAAAGTTATTTTGCTTTCAAGAAATCCTTAACAAATTCATAAGTTTGTAGACTGAATTGTATTTATCTAAAGCCATTTTGTTTGATCCTAACCCGATTAGATTTATAGCGGCAATGTTGCTTACAAAATGTTAAACGTCAAAGTTTGTTTATCTTTCGATAGTTGCGCTGTGCGATTCAGCGTTCTTCCAGGCGATTCTCGCCCGCTGGCTTGGAAGCAGTTCACAACATTTCGAATTTCGCACAGCTGTAACCTCGATCAGTCCCGAAAAGATCCCCATCTTCCGGATGGTTCTGGAAGTGCACCGTCAAACGATGCAGGAATGTACGGTTGAATGATTTATTTTTCAAGTGATGACCCTTTCATCGAATAAAATCGCAGCTATTGATTGGAAACCAACTAGTGTCCGCTAACTGACAGTTTCAGTGGTTTGCTGTCGGTACTGACACAATTTATTCCGATCTTCATCTATTCGCAAGGTCTGGAGAAGGCTGGTCTGTTTTCAGGCTGTATTGACAATGTTTTATGAATTTCAGGACCACGCTCACTTCACTCTTCTCCACCAGATGCTCAGTCGTACCCGTTCCGCCGGACGAGCTGGTTCTTCTATAGAACTAAATTTACTGAAATCGACTTCCCTTCGGTCGTTAGCATCGCTTGAATTTTTCCTCGAACTTCGTTTATCCTTCGAGATATCCTTGTCATAAATTTGGTTTTTTCACTATGAGGATCCATCCTTAAAGTTCAATTTGTTAACAGAGGAGATTTTATGATACACTTTTAAAAGCCTAAAAGGCAACAAACTCAGACAACCAGAGTGCACGTATATTCAAAGTTGTTTTCGTGATATGCAAACATATATACAAACACACAACTCGTATAGAATGCCAATAAATTGCTTATACGTACAAAAGTGGAGGCCATATACGTGCAAATTTTAATTTAATTTTAAACGAGTTGATTTAACATCATATACGATTTAATCTGTAATAACAAATTCATTTTGAAAAGTCTTACGATGAAATTCGATTTAATATGTGATACAGTACGACGGAAAAATGAGTCATCGCATATAGGTCGGAAATTTGCATTCTATACGATTTAACTTAAACATAATGCGAGGTATGCCATTCTTTTATGTGATTTTGACTTAAACTGTAGCAATTTACGATACTGTGTGTACATTGTTATACGACTTCTGGTTGTCTGGGAAGGCCTTTTACTCTCATTTAAAACCTAATGGTTTTATGATTGCTTTGATAATGATAGAACAGGTTTATTGAGTATATTATCAAGACATTAATAAAAAATTGCCAATGATGTTTATGATTGATTTATAGAACAGCTTTATGGTGTCTTGTTTTAAAATTTAATTTTAAAACAAGACAGTTTTTTACTTCTCGTCAGACTGTAAAAGGTTTCTAGTACAGCGAAAAGGTAAACTACTAAGCAGTAACGTTTTACACGGTGAAATGCTGTATTTAAACTAAATGTTTTGTTCATTGCCTTTATAAAACCATCATAAATTAGAGTGGATGCCAAATGATTGCAGAATTGTTACTTTGGAAGCCATAGGATACACATAACCAGTGTTACTGACAATAGCCCAATAGATAAAGAAAATCGTGTGCGGATGGGAGGAGAAACCTAATAACACTTCTGCACTGATCAACTAGACGTCCTAATAAAAATTTAAACATTTCAAATTGTAAATTGAAACATTTTAAAACTAAGCATTTTAAAAATTTAGATTACATATTTAGCATTGGATTTAAGTTAACAATTTAAATTTAAAAACCAATATTTAAAATTGAAAATTCAGTGCTTAAGTGTAGATTGTTAAATATTAATTTCAAATTTAACATTATTTAAGGTTTGTGTTCTATTCTACTTTGAGATTTTTTTTAGTGTACAGCAGTTTGACAGCTGCGGTACTGACACTTCTTCTTCTTCTTTACTTCGCCAAATTAGAAGTGTTCTGTGGATTAGCAATATGAACTAACTAAATAGGCTCTTTTCATGCACTATCAATGTAGAGTGCGCTAGCCGATTTTGAGAGGAAATGTCATCCAATCCATTTGTTTACATAATAATGACGATTTTAAAAACTCAAAGTAATGTACATTTTATTGCACACTTGCAAAATTTCCATCGGGAGTGGTCTTATTTTTCGATGATCTACAGATCTGAACTGATTTACAGCTGAAATAACCACACATTAAAAATCCGGAAGATCATAACCGCTGGTACAATTTTATTAATCTCATCAAAAATATATGGAAGCACCAGCCCAATCACTGCAAACCCAATACAGAAAACAAAATACTCCACGTGGATGATGATTTCAAGCACCTGCGGTGGATACATTAATCAGTAAAGTGAAAATATTTTCTTCTTCCTATGCTTTACGGTGAAAATTTCCACCCTCATCACTCTTTTGAGGGTTCTCCTATTAGCCGCCAGAGGCTGAAACAATCGCTTAGTTTCTATTGGATTCGCCTATTCTTTTAGCATCTCAAAAATATATCCTAAGATTATTCAAAAAGCGCATCGTTCACGGTCAGCCAGATGGATTTATTTGCAAAAGGTGGAGTCACTCAGTTTATGAGTTAACATATCTTAGTATGAAGTAATTAAATTGGGTAAAGATATCTTCGATTTAATTCCACTTAATTCATTTTTGTATCCATGACAGATACGTATTTTGAATACGATGTGCATTCTTCATCAGTGTCAATCCCACTAAAAGCTTATCAAAATCTAACCCCTTTTTAATTTTTTTTTAATTTTATTCTTTTCTGGCTTATTTATTAATGAGTAATCACAACTAAAAAAATTCCACACTTCATCATCATGTGTTTCACACTTAATTTTGCACTTATTGTAAAACACATCCATTTCACTTGTGAATCTTTTGCTTTGAACCATACGTCAACACTATTGGTTCGAATCGTGACACTTTTTGGAGTCTCTGTGCCTCACATGGTGATATCAATGGCTTTGCACGTCATAGTACAATGTTATACAATATTCTACTTTATAGACTTCTACTAAAGACTCAAAAAATTGAAACGACAAATATATAAACACAGTTGCCAGAAGGCATGTCTTTTTTAAATGGGATTGTTGGGATGTGCTCCTGCCGTTGTCTACTTATCACGTTGTCACTAGGCCACGGTTGTTCTCATATATGAGGCTGGTTGATAAGGACGAAGTCACAACTCATGTGTTCTATGTTTACCTTGCAAAACAAGCAATTCACATAGCATTGAAATGCAAAACACTTCAAATCCACCTGTTTTGAATAGTAGTGTGATTCAATGTGCAATACACTTGAATGGATAGAGAAAGATATTCAACATTTCAAAGTTTCAAACACTAGAAATCAACGTGTAGAACACATTGAATCTTGGTGAAATACACTTAAAATAAATGTGATTAGGCATACGAAACATCTAGTGTTTAAACACTTCGATCAAACATGTGGACTTTTTTGAGTGGATGAAAAGTGGTGGCGGTCGTCTACACGCTTACTTGAAAGTATCCATTAATGGTTAAAAATACCCGTTTTTAAGAAAATTAGCTTAACTCATTAAATGAGTAAATTTTTAACTGCTACTCATTGATGGGTATACAAATTTACTAATTAATGAGTTACGCCACTTTTCTTCATAATGGGTATTTTTTACTCATTAATGGGTACTTTCAAGTTAGCGTGTAAATCTTACTCACTGATTCGAGCTGTACAGCAGGAAAAGAGCTCAAATCATGTACTATACTATACTTTTGTTTACATTTCGGTTACTCATCAGAGTTACTCACTGTCATAAAGAAAAGTTACTCAGTTGTCCCATTTTTCTCAATTATTAACAAGTGAGTAGAAGTGACTCACTCCCTTAGTCGATATGGCTATCCATGTAAACTACAATGTACTCTGGTATTTTTACGACACTGTAAATGTTTACGATGCGCATAGTGAGTACCCTTACTATTTTTTTTTCGAACTGTGAAGTGGAAACATTGATACATTCTCCCCCAGTTTGACGCCAATGGTTCCGAAGATCCGGCTTACAAAACATGCCAAATTTCATCCCCACGATGTTCACTTGCACGTATCCGAGCAACGTACACGGCGAATGAGAACGACCCAAATTTCAGTTTAGTTCACTCATAATCGCCAAAAGTGCAGGAACTCAGCGATGAGTAGATTTGCCTCATGCTTTCCTGTGGAAAATCTCAAAAATCTTGCGAAAAATGAGGAAAATTAACAAAAAATTTACTTAGTCTAGGAGTAGTACCAATAGACTAAGTGAAACTAATCTTTACTTTTCTGGACCAACCTGGAAAAACATGAGGCAAATTAACTCATCGCTGAGCTTCTGCACTTTATGTGATTTATGAGTTACCTAAACTCAATTTTGGGTCGTCCTCATTCACCGTGTAGGTAGTACCTAGTAATACCTTGTACCCCAGGAACCGAACTGACACTTTTATCCTCTTTAGTTAATGGTATTTTAATAGCATCGGCTCCAGGGTGGTCGCCATGCTTTCTTTAGCCGGGTCCTGCACCGCTAAGAGCCAAAGACGAAACGAAAGATGAAGAACGTGACGTCGTTGATCAAATGGTAACACGTTCCAACGAACGACGACGGTAAAACGATTCGCCCCGTGGATTAGCTCTCAGATGGCTTCATGGTGTTTTGATGACATTGGGCTGAAATATAAATGAGCCAGTTGGACGTCACCTGCACGAGATTAAACATGCGGTGCGACCAGTGCGAGGACTGTATTCAGTCGTTACTCTGCCATTTACGTTAACGGGTATTAGACAGGCTCCACGAAATCGGGTCGAGCTGATTTGACTTTATTGGTTCACTACCGAATTCAGTTGTTAACATGGGCCGCTCGGGCTGACAGCGATGGTAATTGAGTTTCGTATTTTGGAATAATTGAGAATGTAATTTTGGCTGGGATACACAATCTGATCGGATTGCGGAGAACAAGTTGTGCGTGGAAAATTGGGTCGAATATCTAAATCGATGCGAGCTCGAAAATTGTCAAATAACTCACCAAAAGAATCACACGAACAACATGTTATAGCGGTGGAAGATACGCATCGTCAATTAAGTTCCGTGTCCGAATGGTTATACTTTGATCTGATATCGAAAAGGGAAACGAATTCCGAACGCTTCGATGGACACGTGGCCATCTATGTCACATCCAGCTAGACACCCAGGCGACACCACCAGAGCGGAGGCGGAGAATGGTATGTTAGTTCAGCGGTGAAGTCAGGAGGATAAGGAGCTACATATATGTGAACAGTTGAGACAGTACACAGAAGAATGCAATTTTATCATACGTTTGCTGACATAGACTATTTTCTATTAAATCCTTTTTGAAAAATTCTGCACCTTGTACCGCCTGGGACTTACCGTTTCTGTTTTCCTCATTCATATCCCAATTCTGATTCCGCAAATGAAAAGGCTCAAACGATTGACCTTCCTTATCAACCGATCCAACCAAACTGGATACACATACTCCCTCGTAACCCAAATCACGTTCGTCCGATAGGGGAGAAAGTTTCAAATAATTTGCTTTTAATCACTTTCGACCCACTACTACCACGTCGTCATCGTTGTTGATGTTCGCTGAATAGAAAATAGGATATCGACATACATATGTAACAAACTGTGGGTGTGTGTGTATGTGCTACTCGTACGTGTGCCGTGCCCTATCGTGAATCCATGATCCAACTTGTCCGGAATCTAATTTCGGAAATCTGACAAGCCGGACCCAACGTGTGCCACGATTGGATTGCTGTGGTTGTCCTTTTTTGCACAACTGCCGCCACCGAGTCCGGTGGTGGCCATCGTTTTCGAATGGATGGATACACGATATGAATCGAATGCCCAGTTTTGATGTCCCCTCACTGATTTTTACACATTTGGCACATGTTTTGATAATTTTAACTTAAATTTTCTTAATACATACTGGCAAAAAACGACGTGCTCATTTCAAACAAACAATAGTAGCTGCAAAATAGCTTACAGGGACAAAAAATAACTCTGAATAAGCTGTTGTAAAGCTGATATTGTTTGATGTTTTTTTTTAAGCTTGTTGTATGAAAATCTACCAATTTCTCGAAATAGTCTATTGGTTCTGGGTTATTTGTCCGAATGGGTCATTTGGCGAATGCCGTTTGACCGAATGCTGTTTGGCCGACTACCGTTTGGCCGAATGCCATTTGACCGAATACTGATTGATTGAAAATTGATAAACGAAGATTTATGCCTTCTCATTTCTATACATGCTGGGTACCTTGACTTAAGGCAAAAAAAAAAAACAAAAATTAATTAAAATCTAATTTATCTTAATGTTATGACAACCTGCATTTTCTGGGAAAAAACTGACTAGAACATCAAAATTCAAAAGAACTGCCCAACAAACAATTTTAGCTGTAGCTTAGCTTATACAGGCAAACATTAGCTGCATAAGGCAAATTTTGGCTGTATAAGCTAATCTGCAGCTAAAATTATTTGTTGGGTGCTCACGTTTAAAAGAAGAAAAATCTCCTATAATTATTTGTTTATCTAGTCCGTTTATTTGTAAGGCTCAATCGCGTTAGCTTTACGGAGCCGTTCATTGTTCTTTGTTTGTAACAAAATTCACTTAATTCTATGTCCAGTAGGAGTTGGGCCGAATACTCGTGGCTTACCTCAAGTTAGAGGGATACATTGTCAAAGGATAGGAAAAAGGGAGGAGCTTGGGAGTAGGGTTTCGTTGTCTCATCAAGAGCGTCCACGTATAATTATTGAAATCTGTTTTTTTTCTATATATGATGGCAAGCCCGAGGGGGCAACACATCTAAATCTCAATTCTAGATGCTCAACAAATCTCACACTATCGAATCAATCTTCGAAAATTATTTTTTTCTTTAATTTCTCGCATCTACTTCTATCGCGCATTATAATTTTGCAGGAAATCTTTAGAGTCATCATCAATCTTCTTTCTATCTTTTCAGCATGCACGCAGCCCACAGCAAAACACATTTTTTTCTGCATCGTAGATAAACCCCCTTCATGGTAAGCTGCATTTGATCTGCAAAAAATAACTGAAACATCAAACCCCCAAATAACTAAAACAAGGAAAAATCATCTAACATTTTAAATTCTGATTTATCTTAATTTTATGACTTGCTGGCCAAAAAATAACTAGAACATCAAAACTCCAAAGAACTTTTCAAAAATTTCAAACCAGAAATCTGGAACATATGATTCAACTTAGCTACTCCGGAACAAGAGTTTTGAAATACTCAGGAATCTTCTTCATTCCTTTATTTAACGTCGGCCTCTGTTCCGCAATCTAGTGCCAATCACCGACGGACATCGATTGCCATCCATTGAAGGCAATCGAATGTGCAGGAAGGCAGCTTCCACACCTGCGTAGGATATCGCACCCATTCACAACACACATGGGACGGGACCAACGGCTTTACTTCCTTTCCGAAGGAAGACGTGACCAGAGATTGTTATGCCTCAGAAAAATCCCACCGACCTCGGCTGGGATTGAACGTAGACCCATTGGGGTGTGAGAAAGCAGTCACGCTTACCACTACACTACCGGCGCCGGCTACTCAGGAATCTAGTAGTGTTCATACATTGAAAACCTTTTTTCAAGTATTCGGCCAAAGGGCATTCGGCCAAACGACCAATTCAGCCATATGGCATTCGACCAAATGGCGTTCGGCCAAACGTCATTTGGTCAAACAGCATTCGGCTAAACAGTATTCTAATCTAATCTCATCTAATACCAGCATTCAGCTAAACAGTATTCGGCCAAATTCTATTACAGATTTGCATGACACGTATGCAGAATTTGCAATGTTTCACGACATGAACAGGTTCTATAATGTGGTCGTAAGGTTTTTAAAATAGTTTTGCTATTTGTATGACATCTTATTTTTCGATCGAAATTTTCTATCTATCGTTGCATCTATGCACTCTGGAAAACCTTTCTTGTACGATCCGGTCCATTGCATGCACTACCATTACAATTGTTGTAGGGGAATTTACGTATTCTCGTCAATCTAAGCAGCTTCCGCATTTCTATTAGCATTTTCTCAGTGCCATGCACACATATGACATGTCTGTTTGTTTACATTTAGGGAAAATGGGTGTAATGTCGGCCTAAATGCCCCTTATTTGGGCCCATACAATCGACTGCATTTTCACTAACAACCAAAAATATCCATTAGTACCGTCTTATTGATGCGTTCATGTAGATAAAATTGATAAATAGCAGATTTTTAGCGATGGGCCCAATCTTAGATCCATAGGCCAACAATAGAGCCATTTCCCCTATATGCTGCTAGCTATTCTATCAATTCCAATCGACAGAACTATCCAAACCGGTTTGAAACCGTTTTTAAGGCACTCCAAACTTCTCAGCTGAGTGTGATTATTGTCGGCAGCCTCTTTTACTTCGGCAACCTTTCCGTTTAAACTGCGTGTTAACCAGCTGTTCTATTATCGGTAACTCGAAATCAGCCGTATTTTGATATGCTTATGTTTCATTTGAAGAAACACCTGGCATAACAGGTTTGCTCGACGTAAAATTGTATTAGGATTGAAGCTGAAAGACTAAGGAATCGTTTAAATACATTCTGCGAAGTGTTTTAGTGAGAAAATACTGCGAAATTAACGTTTAATTGTGGTTGCCGAAAACAGTCGCTGGCTGCCGATGCCATCATTTACCCTATTAAACATATGCAGAGGATGTAATAAATCTAACCTTACATTGAAATTTGTTTAGCCTGTACCCACTTGATTGGTATAATTATTACGCTAAATGAGCAACTGTTACACACAAATGAATAACTTTTCTTATGTGTGTGTTTGACAAGTTGCTAAACTATACCATGATTCGAGCAGACTAATATCAGCGTGTAAAGATTCATCCAGATACGTCAAACCGAACAATGGATTAGGTCCAAAGTAACATTGACAGATTTTCTTCGTCGGTTTTCTCTTTGCATCCCCACGGCCATGTACAGTCATTTAGAGCTTCTGTCAACAAACAGTTCGATGGAAGAAGCTATTATATAGCACCAATACGGCAAGCACGACAAGAAACGCTTTTATAGCTAAGCTATTAACGAAAACCAGAAAATCGATGAAGAGAATCGATCAATGTTACTAAGGACCTAATCCATTGTTCGGCTTGATGTGCCGACTGGGATTTGCAACGAGTGAACGAATTTGAAAGTTGTTCTCCTCTTTTCCCGCCTAACTCCCGACGAACGTGCGGCCGTTACTGGGGCACTGAACCATAAAATAGACACCGAAAGCGGGGAACCACTTCCGAAATTGTGTTATTTCACACCGACACGAATGAAAAAAAAAAAAAAATGGGCGAAAGGTGGAAAAAGGATGCAGGAAAATATGAATATTTAATCTCCTAGAAAGCCATAAATTGCCACTTGTTGCCCATTTACTCCAGCGCAGCAGCGGCATGGGACGATGGGCTCGTGGTCATGGAGATCCCATTTCACCCCTTTTGATGCGGCGCCAAGGGGTTTATATGCTGCGACGTAGTGGAGGATATCGGAGCCACCCTGTTTGGGATGCTAAATTTGACACCTCAATTCTTATGGTTTGTAATGTTCAATGTGCTTTGGATGGGTATTTGATGTATCAATCTGGCAAGAATTTTACACAAGTTATGTACAGTGCTCCGTAAAACCCGATGAAAAGGGTATCCGAGTAGAGAGGAATAGCAATATCATATCATAATATCGATTTTACTATCATATATTATTAAGTTATTGTAAGTTGTTTGCTATTAACATGTTAATAGCTTATTCTGCTATCAGAGCATAATTTGCTATTGTTATGAATTATGAAGTTTTCTCGTAATTTTATAAAGCACCCTGAATTTCATCGAAATTCTCTGAAACTTTACGAAGTTATTCGAATTCATATTAAATTTCCTGAACATCTACAAAGTCTCTGAAGGCTTAAAAAGTCCAGTGAAGTTAAAAGAAATCCAAGAACTTTAAAGAATTGCCCCGAATTTCTCCAACGTTCGCAAAAAAAATTGTCATTAGTTCGCAAATTTTCAAAAATGTTTGATGAAGTTCTACTAAATTTGCTTAAGTGTGTGTGTGAGTTTGCATACAATCTAACTCCCAATGTCTGCCAGTGGCATTATGCTCCAGGCGCTCTGTCATCGTTGGATTCTTATCAGCTAATAAAACTGGCTGTCCCAGGTAAAACTATTTTGATTATATGACCTGCCGAAGCACTCGTGGATACTGCACCCTCTCCCATTCGTGCTCAACAATTCCAGACTAGGTTGGAGTCCAATCTCGGCGAAAGATCTGCTGAAGCAGCTCCGGACGCTCTGTCATCGTTGGATTCTTACCAGCTAACAGAACTGGCTGTCTCAGGTAATGCTTTATTGAGTATATGTCCTGCCAAAGCGTTTGTGGATACCGCACTCTCCCTCAGTGATAATCAACCATTTCAGAGAATGTTAGAGCCGGATTTCATCGGTTGCTCAACTGAGGCTACCTCGTACAGTCCGTTACCGCTCAATTATATCCATACCCACCGATCCAATGACCAAGCAGGTCCATATAACGCCGAACTCAGTGGCCGTGCTCCCATCGATTCAGACCACGCGGAACAGTACGCGTCTTCCAACGTCGTCCAGAGAGCTGGTGATCTACTATCAGAACGTGCGAGGTTTGCGCACAAAAATTTATGATTTTTTTGTGGCAGTCTCCGAATCACACTACGACATAATTATCCTCACTGAGACTTGGCTTGACGGAAAGGTATATTCAGCCCAACTTTTCGGAAACTCTTACAATGTATACAGGAATGATCGTAATCGCCTCAATAGCAGGAAAGCACGAGGTGGTAGAGTACTTATTGCCGTTTCAGTTTTGTTTAACTGTTGCATCGATCGAACTCCTGTTGATAGTTCACTTGAGCAACTTTGGGTGATTCTTAAATTGTCTAATTTGAGAATTAGCATTGGTGTTGTATATTTACCATCTGATCGAAAAAATGACTTAGTCAGTATAAACAAACACATTGAATCCACCAGAGCCATTTTCTCTAACCTCAGAGAACAAGATCACGCACTTTTGTTTGGAGACTTTAACCAGTCTGGATTAGTATGGAACTCTACTACTTCCGACTATCTTACTGTCGATGTAATGAAATCGCACATTTCTGTTGCATGTGCAGCATTACTTGATGGTTTCAGTTTAAATTGTTTGAAACAAATCAACGGGGTCTTAAATGTGAATGGGCGGCTTCTCGAACTAGTTTTGATCATGGATTAATTGATAGTAAATTGCAAGCTACTTGAAAATATTGAACCGCTAGTTCCCATTGACACTGGTAATCCCGCCCTTTCAGTGAAAGTTGAAGTGCCAAGTCCACCAGTTTTTGAACAGTTTCCAAACGAGCCAGAGCTGAATTAAAGCAGATTATGAAACATTGAACGAAGTTTTTCATCACACGGATTGGACGTTTTTAGAATCAATAACGAACATTGACGAAGCAGTTAGTCATTTCTCACGTACTGTTAACACTGCCTTAGCGGAACATGTTCCTATACGTAGACCCACTCGAAAGCCATCTTGGGGAAATTAGATCGAGAACACTTCGGAGTTATAGTAGGAACCGCTGTCCTTTCTACAGGCAGCAATTTACCCGTGCCAGTAATAACTATCGTCTTTACAACCGGTCCATGTACAAACTTTACTCTCTACGCACACAAGACAACCTTCGGAGAAACCCTAAGCAGTTTTGGACTTTTGTGAACTCTAAACGTAAAGAAAATGACCTACTTGTAGAGATGATTCTGCACCCTGATATCGCTAAATCCGCTTCTGAAAAGTGCGAGCTATTCGCTACTCACTTCAAGAGTGCATTCAATAGTTATATCGCTTATACTGAACAAGCTGCAGCTGCCTGCTGGGATACACCAAATAATGCCTGTGATTTACGTATGATATACGTAATCGTAAATTGCACCCAGGATTGCGACCTGCTACAACAACTGATTATCAAATTCGAAGAGTGGTGCTCAAGAAACTTATTAACGATTAGTATTCCTAAATGTAATGTTATAATGTTTCATCGGAAACTGAACCCATTCATCTACGACTACAACATTTCCAACCAGTCTCTCGTACGCGTGAATCATATACGTGATTTGGGAATTCTGTTAGATTCTAGACTCACATATCGGCTTCACTATGATAGTATCATAACAAAGGCCAACAGACAACTAGGATTCATCTTCAAAGTTGCAAATGAATTTCGTGATCCTCACTGCCTCCGGTCACTTTATTGTGCACTAGTACGTTCGATTTTAGAATCCAATGCAATCGTGTGGTGTCCATATCAGACCACTTGGATAAGTAGATTTGAATCAATTAAAAAAGAAATTTGTGAGATATGCTCTTCGTAGTCTTCCATGGCAAGATTCTGAGAATTTACTGCCGTATGAACATCGATGCAGGCTACTTGGGCTTGATTCATTGGAACGTCTACGCACCCGAAAGAGTTTTACGACAGCGAGACTTCTTTTCACTTGAAGCACGTTATGCAGGGTATGGCCAACACGATCCGATTCGAATTATGACGGCAATATTTAATGAGGTTTACCAGTTCTTTGACTTCAACTCATCCGCTGCTGCATTCCAACGTAGATTACTGGACAGATGACAAATGAGACTGACGATCAGGTGAGTTCCTGTCCAACACCTAGTACAACGAAGAATTTTGTTTCCTTTTTGCTTTTTCCTTCTCGACTGCTGGAACTGAATACCAAGCGGGCTTGCATACAGGATCGCCCACCACAGCATGGCTCCTCGTTCCATTGGACATAGGTTTAATTACCCATTGGCATAGTTTTAAATTTTTATCTTCTGACCTTTGATAATGTATTTTGTTAGCATGAACTTATTTAATTTGTGTAACTGTTCAATGTAATTAGCTTGTAATGTGACTAAAACAAAAGATATGAGGTTTTTATGCCCTTTCGAGTAAAGTCAACCAGCTTAAAAGGGCTTTTCCTTATCGTTCGACATTTCATTAAAGCTTCAAGCTAGATGAAAGTAAGGTAAAATAAATAAATAAATAAAAATAAAATCTACCTGCAATCATTTCTTATGAATGCAAGAATCTTGAACTCGGGAGTTAGATGGTGACAGCTCTACCCTAGCCCATTTCAAGAACGCATGCATTCAGAAGCAATTTTAACACACGATAAGCTCCGCACGATTATCGATGCTAATATATTGATAACGTACTAAAAATTTCTAACAAACAGTAGTACAATACTTTATTGACGCGTATTTAGTAAGTTTTAAAATGATCGTCTCAATTTAGAAGGATAAATCCTATAGAAGAAAGAGGAACGAAAAGGCAAATAAACTTAACTGACCGTCGCTACTCGTTAGTTGGAACAGACGGCACTACATATTAGGGAGATGAATTTGATAATTATCACTTAATGCAGCTTTCCACACCATTTATGTACTTTCAAATTTAAATTTTGACGTTAAACTAAGTCTGTGATTTATATATTGGGGTACACTTTGTGAAAACCGAAAATGGAACATTTAACAAAATTATGAAAGATTTTGAACGTTAATAACACAGCTGCCCTTGGATTAATTTCAATAATTTTATCACCAATCGATCAGAAATATTCATACGCATCTGTTCAATTTAAGACTTCATCATTTTTAAAATTATCAACGATTGCCGGCGAAAAACGATTAACCTAACATGGATTTCAAAGTTGAATTGCATCCGGTCTCACCAAACGGTGTTTATTCAATCACCACATGGTGAGTGGTGGTGTTCTCCAGTACCCAACGAAATGCTCCCCGCGATTAGCTAGCTACCAAAGCTGACCTCAACTGCTGATTGGATTCAGTTCCAATTATCGTGTGTGGTGATGTCCAGTCGTCGGCATCAGCAGCAGCAGTGCTTTCGGCACGTGGCGTTGAACATTGTTCTCCAGTACCCAACGAAAAGCTGCCTGCAAGCAGCGAGCTGCAGCCCACATGAGCATCCATAGAAGGAGAAAGAAGCCGCACCGCTATTGATCGAGTTTCTGTGGGCCATCTATGTCAAGCGCGTCATACTAAGGAGTATAAACAGAGAGAACCCCGCTAAAATTCTTATTCCTACACAAAATACAAGCTCCTGCTGCAGTCAAAAAAGTAGAAGGGTCTGTGCCTAGGGGCACGAACGGAAGCTTGACGTAGGACCGTTAGTGGACGGAATAAATGTGAAGAGCATTTAGTTCTTTTAATTGATCAATTATCTATTATCTCAACTCTCTCCGTTTTTGAATTTTAGGCGCACCAAATTAGTAGTATTTTTTTTTTCAAAGAGAAAGTTGATTAAGAGAATCAATCAAAATCACTTGCACACCTGCTTCCAAGTTTGGTTACAAGATTACAACTCTGGAGAGCATTTTGTGTGGTCATTGGGGGCTTGTGGTTCTGAATATGGGCAAACAAGCACAGATAAATTCTATTCCAACTCTTTACTGATGTAAGCTTGATGGCCCTGAAGAGGACATCCATGGCCACTTACGCTTGACGTGTTTAGTGTAGGTGACAGCACCACGGACCTCATTTTCCAGAAACACTTTCAGTACGCCTCGTAGGTCAGACCGGAGATACGTTTGACACCACCACGGCGAGCCAGACGACCGATGGTGGTTATCTCGAAAAACTTTGCGGTGACGCTTGGCACCTTCTTTACCAGACCTTTTCCTCCTTTGCCGCGACCAGCCAATTGTTGCTTGTTAGGTGTGAAGGAGTGGACTAGCCACCACCTTCCTACTGCTGCTATTGCTGTTCACTACGCCGTCCGAAGCGAAAATGAGCTAATGCTATACAGCAGTGCTCTTTTATATCTTTTCAGGTTAAAGCAGAATGATGTGCAACCAAGTGGTATAAAAGCTACAAAGACTCCTCCCATTATGAATAGTTTGCTATCAAGTAGCGACACTGGCTCTTTTCCTTTTGCGTACACGGCGAATGAGAACGACCCAAATTTGAGTTTAGTTCACTCATAATCGCCAAAAGTTCAGGAACTCAGCGATGAGTAAAGTTGTCTCATGGTTTCCTGTGGAAAACCTAGAAAATCTGCCAGAAAATGAGGAAATTGACGAAAATTTTATTCAGTCCCGGAGTAGTACCAATGGACTGAAGTGAAACCAAACTTTACTTTTCTCAAATTCGCGATTTTTTCCTTGGAAAATCCTGGGAAAACATGAGACAAATTTACTCATCACTGAGTTCCTGCACTTTATTTCTGAGATAACTAAACTCAAATTTGGGTCGTTCTCATTCGCCGTGATATCACCTTGAAAGATATCGGCGCCGGTGGTTAGCGTGATTACCTCTCACCCCAGCAGGCCTGGGTCCAATCGCAGTCGGTGCCACCGACATAACATCTCTGATCACGCCTTCCTTCGGGAAGTAAAGCAGTTGGTCCCCGGTTGAGTTGATGGGTCGATTGGTAGGGTCCAGGTGTTGCCAAAGTTGGTCATGATTTAACCTTCGAAACCAAACAGAGTGCGTCTCTGTCACTTCAAAACGTAGATGACATCCATGGCCGCTTAAGCTTGGCGTGTTTAGTGTAGGTGACAGCATCACGGATCTTTTCAGGAACACCTTCAACACACCTCGTAAATCAGACCGAAGATACGTCAGACACCGCCACGGCGAGCCAGACGACGGATGGTGGTTATCTTGAAGAACTTGCGTTTGGTTCTGAATATATTCAAAATATTACGCAATTCCATCCTCCCTATTCGCACGCGCCCGAGGATCGGAGGCGAATGCTACATCGACTTGTTTCGTCTACTTACTACTCTCTGACGACTGTGCTGGGGAAGCAGCATATGCATGTAGGTAATTGGTGGATTTGTTAGTTAATTCGACGATTTTGGACAATGCTGGACATTTACCAGTTTTTCAACAGTTTCATGTTAAAAATCAACATTCGAAAGCATTGTTATCAATGCGTAGCCATATTTCTGATCGATTGGTGATAAAATTATTGAAATTGGGCCAGGGGCAGCTGAGTTATTAACGTTCAAAATCTTTCTTAATTTGTTACATGTTCCATTTTCGGTTTTCACAAAGTGTACCCCCATATAGAAATCAAAGACGTAGTCCTACGTCAAAAGTAAGTATTTCTCGGTTTAATTATTTCTGGTCACTTCTAAAAAAGAATCTGAAACTTGCAGGGACAAAACTAACCCCATCAGCAAGGAGATCCCAGGAGAGCTTGCCGAGCACCATGTTTTCCACGAGGTTTTCCACGAGCAATGCAAAGACCGCAGGACGGAACTGCATAAACAGCAGTCTCGGCCAGCACTAGAGTAATAGCCCATTGTGAAAAAAAGTTGAAGTTGGTGTGCGGAGTGACATATCCCTTGAGTATTCCATTGACAATTGCGAAAATGTACCATTTCTACCCAACAGTGAAGCTTTTTTTTTAAGGCTTTATTAAAGAGATTTTTAGCCTTAGGCTAGTTCATCTCTAACCAACAGTGAAGCGATGCAGCGTAAAATTTGACAAATCACCTGCAGCACGGTGTAATCTATAGAAAGTGAGATATTTCGGCTAATAACATTTGAATGGGGACGTCACTGCTTTCTGCTTCGAAAACAAACGAATATATGAACGAAGTCAATATCCGAAATTTTATCCTTCGTGCGTTATTTTAAGAATGCGAACCATTTACCGAACACACTGAAGTGATTTTATGTACCAAGTCATTTATCGACATTCGAACTTGATGTTTACATCCGAGGGTATACTAACTACCTTGTTTATGTATACCGTGGCCTTCAGGATGCAAAAATTAAAACCGGTTTACCCAAACATTGCAAGTTTTATGAAGGTTTTATAGCATTGTACAAGTCTAAATCATCAGCCGGCGCCAGTAGTGTAGTGGTAAGCGTGACTAATTTCTCACCCTAATGGGTCTGGGTTCAATTTCAGCCGAGGTCGGTGGGATTTTTCTGAGCATTAGCATTAGCATTAGCATTATTGACCGCCCACGGTTGCTACTCTGTTATTGCCAGATCAGCTGCAACTACACAGAGAACCAACAGATGATGTTTGGGACTAACATTCATCCTCAATGTGTTAAAACTGAAGATCTAATATTTAGCAATACCAGCGCCGGCCGTGTCCGAATGCAGGTCCAATAGGGAATGGGAAGGAATGTGTTGACGTGATACTCGCTGTGAAGGAAACCGAGAAATCCTCTGCGCTTCCACGAGAAATCACTGGGATGTTGGATGTGGGGAAAGGTTTGCAGCAGCAGGGATCGTTTTTGGTAAACTAATGCTGATTGTATTGATTTATGATAGGTACACAAACACAAAAACACACACATGCACACACACGCACTCGTGAGTATAAACAGAATATAAAATGATATTTAACTGAACTTTAACATAACTTTAACTTAACTTTAATTTTAACTTAACTTTAACTTAACTTTAACTTAACTTTAACTTACCTTTAACTTAACTTTAACTTAACTTTAACTTAACTTTAACTTAACTTTAACTTAACTTTAACTTAACTTTAACTTAACTTTAACGTAACTTTAACTTAACTTTAACTTAACTTTAACTTAACTTTAACTTAACTTTAACTTAACTTTAACTTAACTTTAACTTAACTTTAACTTAACTTTAACTTAACTTTAACTTAACTTTAACTTAACTTTAACTTAACTTTAACTTAACTTTAACTTTAACTTTACTTTACTTAACTTTAACTTAACTTTAACTTAACTTTAACTTAACTTTAGCTTAACTTTAACTTAACTTTAACTTAATTTTAACTTAACTTTAACTTAACTTTAACTTAACTTTAACTTAACGTTAACCTAACTTTAACTTAACTTTAACTTAACTTTAACTTAACTTTAACTTAACTTTAACTTGGCTTTAACTTAACTTTAACTTAACTTTAACTTAACTTTATCTTAACTTTAACTTAACTTTAACTTAACTTTAACTTAACTTTAACTTAACTTTAACTTAACTTTACCTGAACTTTAACTTAACTTTAACTTAACTTTAACTTAACTTTAACTTAACTTTAACTTAACTTTAACTTAACTTTAACTTAACTTTAACTTAACTTTAACTTAACTTTAACTTAACTTTAACTTAACTTTAACTTAACTTTAACTTAACTTTAACTTAACTTTAACTTAACTTTAACTTAACTTTAACTTAACTTTAACTTAACTTTAACTTAACTTTAACTTAACTTTAACTTAACTTTAACTTAACTTTAACTTAACTTTAACTTAGCTTTAACTTAACTTTAACTTAACTTTAACTTAACTTTAACTTAACTTTAATTTTAGTTTAACTTTCATTAACTTTACTTTAACTTCTGTAGGCTAGTTCATCTCTAAGCTGAAAAAGTGAATATTTATAATATAAAATAAATGCAAAGTTCAATAATATAAATGAAAATATAATCCTAGAGGTGTTTCATCATCGAAGAGCTGAAAACAAGCATAGATAATTAAAATCCATACATCTCACATGAATGAAAACTGAAAAAAAATGTATTATTATTATGTAAATCTAATGATGTCACATATTCAAATATTCAACGAGCTGAAAATAAACTTATGTTATTTAAAAAAACGGATCTAACTTGAGTAAAGGCTGGGAAAAACTAATCATTACGTTATAAATCCGAAGATGTGCCGTCATCAACGAACTCAAAAGATGTTTCATCATTGAAGAGCTGAAAATATTTTTTTAAATAATAATATTTCTTCAAGTGTTCGTCGAGTGGTTGCATACGCAACAAAGCTATGCAAATAAAACGGCGTCCCCGAAAGCTGTTTATAATTTGAGGTCATCTTGGTTTGAACGGTCATACTCCCCCATCACGTTGCGCTTCACCCAAGATCCATGGAATTCTCGAGGTCGCATCCCTAACACATACCACACCATAAACATAACAAAGGCCGGCACATCCACCCTACGTTCAATTCACTTCCAACACACCTATACACACTTGTGTCTTTCTCATACAATCATTATCACTTATATCTTCAATGAACACCTACACCCACACGCCTTTCTCCCCATTTCATGATCTTTTCACACAACCAACACTTTGCGTGGATATTCATTCAACCAAACTGTACGCACTATCCGAGGTCGGTGGGATTTTTCTGAGGCATAAAAATCTCTGGGTCACGTTTTCTTTCGGAAAGGAAGTAAAGCTGTTGGTCCCGGCCCATGTTTGTTTGAATGGGTGCGATATCCTACGCAGGTGTGGAAGCTGCCTTCCTGCACATTCGATTGCCATCGATTGATGGCTATCGATGTCCGTCGGTGATTGGCACTAGATTGCGGAACAGAGACCGACGTTAAATAAAGGAAAGAAAAAAAAAGTCTAAATCATGGTCTACAGAACCCTTCTAAAACCACTTTTCCAAACTATTAAGGAAATTTCTACAGTGGCGATAATAAAATCGCGTTATTTCCTGTAATGTAATTCACCACTTTTCAATTTATCGTTATTATACATAAAATCGTTCAAAATAGATGATTTTGATAATTAAAACCACTGAAAATATCTTTGTTTAGCTGTTAGAATATTTTCGCGCTTACTTTGCATAAAGTTTTTTTTTGTATTTTCAGAAAATATTGAAATAGGGTTGACTACCCCATTTCCGACCTACTAAGCATAACCCGCACTTAATCTTTCTTAATCTAGCGCAGTTTAGCACCAAACGGAATGTTATGATTACTGATGGCTTTCCTTTCCGTACGTACCGTAAGATTTGATAGAGTAAAACCAATCGTTGACATATTGTCAAAAGTCTAACACTGCTCGGCCAACGGATTCTAAACTCGGCCTAACGCATTGAAACGCCATTCAAATGCCAATGAATTCACTTCGACCAATCGGATGTAGATGAAAATTGATTCGGTTGGAGCGCTTCTTTTGTTTTTGGGAATAATGGGCGCAAACCTTCGTAGCACGCGTTCTCATTGACTTCGTTTGGTAGCTTATTAACTACAGTATCGTACCAAACGCATAATTGACTTGTTAACTCTGAAATCATGGATTTATTTAAAGTTTTATGCTCGATAGGCCCAAAACAGGCGATTAGGCCGAAGTAGTTCTCTACCCTACCTCATTCTTTACATTGAAAAAAAAAAAAGTGAAATACGATTAATGCTTCCTCAATCTTTATATTAGCAAGTAATTCAAAAATCTGATGTTATAAGCAAGTAATTCAAAACATGTGCTTATTCATTGAATGCTTCTTAAAGTTGAATTACTTTTCTAAATACGCTAATAGTCCTAGGAACGTGGTGAAAATTACCATAGTGGTGAAATATCATGCTTCTACCCTATATATTTTTTTAAAACCTTGAGTGGTATTACGGCATCTGTTCATGCGGTGAAACATTACAAACGCAGTATACTTTTTATGCAAACTAGAAATAAAATTTTACATTTCCCGGTTGGTTGTACGCTTGAGTGCTATCTGTGAAATTTACATTATGTTTTTAGTACACTGAATGATTATTGTCTGATAAAAGACCCAATATTATAATATGATGATTTTGAGATGATTGTCAGTCAGCAGTTTGACTGGATAAAAACAATTCGAATGTTAATCATCCTAATGCTGGACGATTTTAGTTCAAGTTATGATAATTTGTACAGACGATTATCAAACTATGAGTTATTAAAAAAATCAGCTAATTAATAATGTTTTGACGTGATTATTTCTTTAAAATGAAGCTTTCCACCACGACAATCAAAATACAGTTTGGGCTCGTTTTGATTTTTTGTTTTTAAATGATAAAGTATATTAAAAATCCTAGAAAATGTAAGTGTACAAAATACTTTTCCTGATGCATCATTAAAACGTTTTGTGTATAAAGCAAAATCGTCAGTTCTGGATACGGTTTTGATGTATAAGCATCTTATAAATGATCAAATGGAAAAAATAAAATGTTTTTGCGCGTAAATTTTCTTAGGAATCAATAGAATTTTTTTTTACTTTTGAAAAGTTTTTCCAATACTATAAGAAAATTGAAATCTTATTTTCGTGGCGATAAGCTTCACGTTAAAGTTGAATTGAGGAATTTCGTATGAAATTCTGTCTTATGAGTTATTAGTATACATATAAATATATATATATATTTGACAGCGGAACTAGTTATAGCGAGCACCTAGATTATGTAAATTATTCACAGACACACTTGGAGTACCTCTGATTCCTTTTCTTGCGATATTTATCTAAGTTGTCTTGCCCCTTGCAACAGGTACAACGACAACAACAACAACAACAACCGGGCCTGAAAATAGGGAAAAAATTAACCTTTATATTTATTTGGTCTTTGGACAAACTTATCTTCGGATGAAACATATCTAATATTATCGGATATCTAAGGGACACGCAGTTAATTTGTTTTATTTTACATTGATTTTCAATGCACATAAAAAGAGCATGAATATTAGTACAAAATTCAGTTGGGTTTTAATGAACACGACTGTATCGACGTCACCATTGTCATCGACATCTGCAGCCGCACACAAACGGCAGCAAACGACTACCTACGGCCTTACCAGCTGATGCAGTTATTGACTCAACCGGCTTAATGGGGTGTTTACACTTATGCTATTTCGCTAGCGCAAATGTGCAAGCTGCTAGCAAAAAACCTCACCAGCATAATGTAAACTGGGCATCAGTGTCCACCATCATGATATTTCAGGAGCAACTGAAATTCGTGCTAGTTGGCTAGTACACTAGCGCTAGCGAATCCGCACAGATGGGAACAGCCCATAAGTATAATAGGATAGTTTTATCGATTGCCTTGCTATTGTATAGCAAAGTCAGTAGCATGTGTTCTCTCCCTGATAGGGTGGTGCAAATTCTTGCAACTAGCAAAACGTTTTATTTTTGATAATTTATTTTTTGTTTTGTTTGGTTGCTCGTAGACCGGGCAAAAAATATTAACAACTTGCAGTTAAGTTGATTAATTGGTGAAGGTTGTTTTATTATTTTTAAGCGGTTGTGCACCGCTTCTGCGCAATATTTATGGCGTCGTCGGATGCCTACGTTGCGCGAACTAGGTACTACCAACTGTCTTCGAAAGTACCATGGGTAGTCTTTTTTTGCGGCCTAAAAACAAACCTTTGAACATTAGACATTCCGAGGTATTTGCTGCGTAAAGGGCGAACACGAAATTATTGCGACACATTCAACAGGGCATAACTTTTTTACCATTGGGTAAAAATCAACCAAATTTTGCACACTTTCTCATTGATGTGTATTGTGTACATGCTGTCAAACTCGAAGTCGTGTATTTCGATTCAACGAAAATGGAGGTGAACCAACGCGAGTTGAGAGAACAAATTCTTTCCAAACACCTGGAATTTCCTGACCTGTCGCACCGGCAGTTGGGAAAAATGTTGAACATTCACCATTCAACTGTCTCCAGAGTGTTGAAGCGGTTCCAGGAGCGGTTGACGTTGGACCACGGCAAAGGAGCTGGAAGAAAACCGGGACCGGAGAACAAAAAGACGGAGGGAAAGGTGAAGCGGATGATTAAAGAAAATCCCAACGTCTCAAGCCGTGATTTGGCTAAAAAAGATCGGCATGTCGCAGAGCTACGTCCAGAATGCAAAGAAGAGAGCTGGACTACATACATACAAGGTACAGAACTTCCCAAACCGCGATGAGCGGCAACAATCGACGGCTAAAACTCGGGCACGGAAGCTCTACGAGAAGATGCTGACAAAATATGGCTGCTGTGTGATGGACGACGAAACGTATATAAAAGCCGATTTTAAGCAAATTCCGGGGTTGGAGTTTTTCACCGGCAAGAGCAAGTTCGATGTGGACGACAAATTTAAGAAGAAGAAAATGTCAAAGTTCGCCTCCAAATATCTCATTTGGCAGGCCATCTGCTCTTGCGGACTGAGGAGTGAGCCTTTCGTGACAAAGGGCACAGTAAATGGCGAGATCTACAAATCTGAGTGCCTCGAGAAACGCCTTTTGCCGTTCTTGCAGCAGCACAACGAAGCTCCGCTATTTTGGCCAGATTTGGCAAAAAAAAGTGTCCTGGAGTGGTATGAGGCCAATTCTGTCCATTTTGTTCCAAAGGCCATGAATCCGCCAAACTGTCCAGAGCTGCGCCCGGTGGAGCAGTACTGGGCAATAATGAAGCGGGAACTTCGGAAAAGCAAGAAGACAGTCAAAGACGAGAAGGACATGTTAAGAAAATGGAAAAAAAAAAAAACTGAGAAACTGGTACCGGATGACACTGTAAAGACTTTGATGGAGGGCATCAAGCGAAAATGCGTTCAATTTTACACTCAAGGCTCCATCGATTAACTTTTCTTTTGATTTTTGAAGTAAATATATGTATAAAACTACCCTAAAATTTTGGTTTGATTCTAAACATTATAACAAAATTGGCATGACATTTTCGGTGTCGCAATAATTTCGTGTTCGCCCTTTATTCGGCCCAACTTCCACTAGACATAGACATAAGTTAATTTTGTTACAAACAATGAACAATGAATTATCGGCTCCGTAAAGCTAACGCGATTGAGCCTTCCAAATAAGTGAACTAAATAGTTGATTCCCATTGAATGATGCTTCAGACATCCCGCGGAAGGGTCTGCATACTTTTGCTGAAAGTTTTTCTGACTTCCCTTGAGTGTGTCCTCCTGGATTTTCATTATGACTGTCCAGGATTATTATTCCGTATTTCGGCGGATGCTAGTTCCAGTATTATGATGTTACGATTGACCTTGAGTTTCTTCTGATTTCTAAAGGAAGGATCTTGCAACTTCTCCTGGAAGATTATTCCAACTTTCCCCGGAAGTGTTTCTATCTTCCTAATTGCGACATTAACTGGGAAGCTTCTTACCCCAAAAGACTCTCACTCACTCACTCATCTGCAGACTGCGTCTGTAAGTTTCTTCAGCCTAGCCCTGAAAGCTCATCCAGACTACATTCGAAAGTTAATTGAGACTTTTCCTGGAGGTTTATCTTCCAGCAAATTCGGTCACCTTTCTCCGGATGTTTCATCCGACTTCTGTCAAATCTCGCCAAATAATTTTTATAGGCTTCCAGTGGAAATTTAAAAGGAATAAATTTTTCGTGAATGATTTCCTGGTGTGTTCTATTTTTATTGAAAATGTATTTGTAGAATGCCTGTTTTAGCTGTTTCCCAGGAATCCTAACTAGCTTTCCTAGAATTAGGAAAGGTGAGTCTTGAATAAATTAGCGTAAATTGTTTCCCAGGATGTTACTGATTTTAAGTGATAATGTGTTATCAACAACCCCACCACACCTCCAAACAGAAATCCACGCTGCCACTGACATACGAGATTCTGAAAATTATTGACGTTTACCAAAAGTGTATGCCATTATATTTGCATTCAAATGTGGACGGTCGGAATTGTGTGCCTATAAGCATATGTTTAATATTCAGCTCTGTAGTGTTATCCATGGTATTAATAACCTATGTCTCGTGTCTTGATACGAGCACCTCGTCAATATTTTACCACGCATTCACGTGAAAACAAAACATCCGGCTATCACATCCGCAGTAAAAATCCAGTTCCCATTTTCTCCATCCAAGCTACATGTCATCCGAAAGTCATACAACGTTCAAACACTGCACCAAAGCCGTGTGTTCAGTTTTCAAAGCGGATCCGCACTGGCCTTTCCTGTTTGCAGTGACCGCCCTTCCTGTGTCTGACTTTCCGAACGTGTGGCTGCTGCAACCATATTTTTTGTTTTTTTTTTTACTTTGATAGTCGTCGAGGGCATTAGCCGCTGGCCATTGCAGATAGCAAGCCAGAGCCTACTACAGTAGTCTATGTCACTCTTTTTTGTTTGTGTCCACCCGCACACCTGGATTTCAATTATGAAGCCTTTTGCTCTCTCTCTCTCTTTTGAACACGTCAACTTTGTCCCTACAACTTCCTGCAATCCAAACAAACATCGTCATTTGCCTAGCTCTCTCCCTCTGTGTTAACGATGCTTAAACGGATGGTTAGTGGTAGAAGTATGCAACGTGAACCCGGATTGTGATAAAAAAGAGATGTTCAACATGCTTCGAAAAAAAAAAGTGGAATTGATAGTCGACTGCGAGACTCGGATTGCTGATGACCACGGACTTCTACTGCCAGTGGAGGGCGTCGCGTCGATTGCTTCTGATCGTCCTCAGTGGCAAAAGTGGATGAAGAATAGTTGGAAATAGATGTCTATTGAGCCGTAAGTGGGTGCCGCTTTGAAGTTGAAATTGGGAATGATCATTAGAACTGCTGGGTTGATGTCGATGATGTCAAGGTGGAGGAAGTGCGTTGGATGGAAATGGTTGAGGTCATTAGTCAGTTTTTTTGTTCGAAAAAATGTCACACTATGAAAAAGTGGATTTTAGGCCAGTCTGAATAAAAGCAATAGGCATTCTGTCATTGAAAGATGAAAGCACTATAAAAATATAAACGGGAATTTCTTCATTTGAGGCCAGCGCTTCAAACACCATCCATCATTTCGAAATAGACAGGCAGCCAAAATGATGTATAGCAAATTACTTTCACTATAAAGCTCACATTTCTGCACTTATTTGCTAGATTTAGCACGAAAGCCTTCACTCTTATGCAGAGCACAGCCGAGATGACAACCAACATGTGAATCATTTGTCATCGTCATCCGTGAATTTTGGTGGTGCTGTTTCCGTTGAGTTTGTTTCCCCTGCGATAAGAGTTGCGCAAAAAATGAAAAAAATCAAGATTAAACTATATGTAAAGCATAGATACTTACCAACCGGGGAAATGTAACACGGGTGCGGATTCATCCTCCCCTTCCCTCCACCATACATTGGACCATGTAACACGTTGTTGTTTCCGTCGTTTTCCGCTCGAAATTATGCTTCCGTTTGGTGAAAAGTGACATTTTCAGCCATTTGTGTTCGCGTGTAATTTAACACACTTGCATGATGGGGTAGGTATCGTGTCGTGGAAATGGACCAACTCTCTGTTTCTATGCATATATGTAGGTATGTAGGTAGGTAAATGTGTCAAATACAAATTCCATTTCGTGTTGCTATTACGTTGTTCGTCGCATCGGGCGGTGAGATTTAGCGTTTAATTTAATTACGGCCGATTATTGTTGTGCTGACAAATTTGCAACATGACAGTGGGATAAATTTATTATATGACATTTGGTTTGGACAGCTACGGTGGATGGCAAGGATTTACGTGGGATTTATGATGAAATTTTTATATCAAATATTGCAATCACAGACTACACCTAGCAAATTACCTTATCTGTGCACATGGTACACAAAGGTTCTCGGGCGGACATAACCACTAAAGTAAACATGAGTTCATTTATTTTTTGATACGTACATATTTGTTTTGGTAAGGTTTAGGCATTCTCAGCCCTGAAATAAAACGGAACAACCTATCAACAACGTTTCATCCCACGTTCTGAATACGCTCAGTCTCGCCGTTTGAAGCTATTTGACTGCCAAGATATTCGACTTTCTCCACTGCTAGCACAGCTACTGTAAATTTAAAAGGGTTGTTACTGTTGACATCCAACGATTTGGTCTTGTTGACGTTGATGATGAGACCAGCTGAAAAGTGTTAGGTTAGGTCGTTGAGCTTACCAAGGGATAGTCAGGTTTCAAAAGAGATGAGGTTGGGGGCAACATTTGTTTGAAGATGGAGGATTAGGACAGATGCCAATAGGCTGAATGCCATTAAGCCGAAAGCTATTATGTCGAATGTGATAAGGCCGTTTTTTATTCTTGTTTGTTCCTGGAATTTTGGAAATTTTCCAGGTTGTACAATATACATTTAAATTGTACATAAAACCGAATAAGAAAAAGTCGAAAGGATCACAAAATTAAAGAGTTATTACCAGCCATGGAAAATCATTTACATTCATTCCATGCAATCATTTACATTCATTTGCCCCTAACTTTTTTCATCAACAGCAATCCGCAATATGATGTTCAGAGCTTTAGTAGTTTTTATTATTAGCTACAACTTTTGCCCATTGCTCAAATCTGTATCTCTTATGCATCACGAATTAGCGCGGGCAGAACTTGTTACTGTTTTTCAGTGAATGTAAAATACATTCACTGAAAAACAGTAGTGGATTCTGTTCGCTTTGGTTCGCCATACATAAGAGATAAAGATTTGAGTTGTTAACAAAAGTTTTAGCTAATAACAAAACCTACAAAAGCGGGGGCGACCCCAGCGTAGTGGTTAGCATCCATACCTCTCACGCCAAAGTCACTAGTTCAAATCTCATCCCCAGACAAGTCATGAATGACCCAAGAGCGTTAAAATGACTATAATTAAAAAAAAAAAAAAAAAAAACCTACAAAAGCTCCATAGATAATTTAGCGGAGTTCTGTTGATGAAAAAAGTTAGGGGCAAATGAATGTAAATGAATGCACGAAATGAATGCAAATGATTTTTCATGCCTGGTCATTACAAAGACAGCAACATTTGTCTATGTTTTAACTACCTTGACTTTTTGCTTAGAACTCTTTACAGAATTTATTTGGAATGTTCTCATGAATTTTCTTTAAAATCATTTCCCTTCACAGAGTTCTTTTCAGGATTCCTCTAACATAAATCAGAGAATATCTTATGGATTCCCTTGAAATTTTCTTTATAACAGTCTAAAAAATCCAATGCAGATCACACTTAACAAAATAATGAAATTTATTCTTAGATTTACATCGATTTTTTATTGATTCTTCGAAGAGTTCACCGAAGCTTCTTCTCATAATTCTATTTTTTTTTCTTTATTTAAGAGGTTTTCAGCCTAGATAATTCTATTTAAAATCTGCATGAATGCTTCATAGAATTTATATGCATGCACTTGAGAAAAGTCTTGATTTTGCTCAGTATTATCTATATTCTTCCCGGAATGCCTCGAAATTTTATACCCTTGGTATTCTTCTCAGAGTTAATTTATAATTATAGTTAGATTTACAATGGCGTTTGCCCTAGCACTATATTGGAACGATTCTCAGAATTCAATTTGTTCGGAATTTTCTTGAAATTGTCATCCGAACTCTCCAGAAATCCTTCTCAGAAATTATTTAAAATATTCACTAGAAATTAACCACGAATCCTTTCCACAATCGTTAAGGATTTTTCCTCAGAACATCCAAATCAATCAACTCTGAATTGTCCTTAAAATTCACCTGGAGCTCTATTCACAACTACCATGGAACGCTTCCTACATATGACTTGGAGTTCTAAAGGGTATTCGACATCAAATTGCATCACGGAAAAAAACGCTGTAGAAAAGTATCTAATTTACCGATCCTTTTCAAACTTTCAGACAATAAAATATAACCCATAAGTAAGTTTTTTTCATATTTATTTCATTCAACTCCAATACCATAACCGCCCGAGCAGGACAAAATAACTTATTAATACCAAATTCAGATATGAAAATAGCATAGCTGGCAAACTAAATATGGTATTAGCATAGAGGTAGCTCTAAGACTAGTAGGTCCCGAAGAAACGTGCTCAACTTTTTGACTCAGCTCTGGTACTGTCTTCGGTCCCAAGCAAATCGATGCACCCCTCGAAACATTGGAAAATCCACGAACCCCTCATTTTATCTGTCAAACTTTCAAAGCTAATCAAAACAATCATTGTGTAGTACCAGAATTTCAACTTGGGTACGTTAATCGATTTGCTTGGGACCAATAGGCTAGTCAAGTAGTATGCCAATTTAAAATCGATAGTTTCGTATTGATTGTTGGTATTAGTGAGGCTGAAATAAGAGGTAAATACCAAAAATAATACCTTAAAAATGTTCTAAATTAACGAACTAATACACAGACGCTTTTTTAGATGCCAGAAAAACATAGTTAGTTATTTTGAAGGTCTTCTAATACCAATTCAATAACTCTTTTAGGAGTTATTGTCTAAAAACTGAAAGATCACATTTTGTAATTTTGGTATTCATTTGATATTTAAAAAAAATATTTCGATAACTGAAAAATATTAAAACATGGTTTTATACCACATTCAAACCGAAATCTGGTATCATACCACGTTGAGATATTAATTTGTTATCGATTAGCTATCGGTTCCTGCTCGGGCGTACGTTCGCACCTTACGCTTTACTCCACTCATTAGGTTCTGTACAACATCTGGCTGCAGCTTCTTCTGTACGGAAACGCACTTTTTCTTCATGTCGTCCTCAGATTTGACCTCCTTGGGATGCTTCCGTAGTGCCTAATAGCCCAGTATTTTTCGATGGGCCTTACTTCCGGTGCATTGGGGGTGTTCATGTCCTTGGGTACGAAAGGGACCCCGTTGGCTTCGTACCACTCCAGGACAACATTTGAATAGTGGCACGAAGCTAGATCCGGCCAGAAGATCGTAGGGCCCTCGTGTTGCTTCAACAGGAAAAGCAGACGCTGACACTCCTTGAGGTAGATCTCCCTGTAGACACACCTTGAGATAGATCTCCCCATTTACAGTCCCGTTAGTCAATAACGGCGCACTCTGTTTGCCACATGAGCAGATCGCTTACCAAATCATGTATTTCTTGACAAACTTTGAAAGTTTCTGCATCCTTTCTTCCTCCGGAACATCAAACTTGTGCTGGCCGGTGAAGGACAGTAGCCCCGGAAGCTGCCGGAAGTCCACCTTGACGTAAGTCTCATCATCCATGATGAGACAATGAGGCTTGTCAGCATCTGGGTGTACAGTTTCCGGGCCCGTGACTTTCCCACCGTATTTTGCTGTTCGTCAGCCTTTTGCATTTTGTACGTATGCAGTTCGTCCCGGTCCTTGGCTCTCTGAACGAAAGACTTGGACAGATTAAATGTTTTGGCCACATCCCTGACCGAAGCATTGGGATTCCGCTTGAACGCTTTCACGACACGCTTGTGATTACTAATAGAACAGCCATTCTGACCGCATTTCTCCTTCCGTTTGATGCTCGGAGTTTCGTAGTAACGTTTAATCACACGACTCACCGTTGACTGCACGATTCCGAATTGTTTTCCGATGTTCCGATGAGAGAGTTGAGGATTTTCCAGGTGCTGCGAAAAATCAATTCGCGAAGTTGCTTTTCGGGTGACGCCATTTTTTTCAACTTACGAAAAACTGACAGCGATTAAAATACAATGTAAACAACACACTCTAAACTACTTCTACCCAAGAGAAAATACCCAATGGGTAATTTTCGACCGCGTTTTTTCCGTGATGATTTTATGCGGGACACCCTTTAGTCAAAACGCTCTAAGAGTTCATTCCAAAAATCCATAGGAACTTTTCTCTGAAGTATTTTGGTGTTATTACAATCAAATATTATAACAAATTTTATGTACACGTAATATGTAGGGAAAATGGCTCTAATGTTGGCCTATGGATCTAAGATTGGGCCCATCGCTAAATATCTAATATTTATCAATTGTATCTAGATGCACGCAACATTGGGTAAAGGGTGATACGGTCAAAATTTGGTCAAGGGAAAACGCGTGTAAATCGGTGAAATCGTTTATTTAAAAAATCAAATTAAATTTCTTTTTCATGTTCAATTAGTATAAAATTCAGGAAAAATATTCAGTTAGGCTTCCGCTTTTCCAAATCCGAATTGCCGGGCCTTACGCTTGACCCCTGCCATCAGATTTTGTACAACCACCTTGTCCACCTTCTTCGCCGCAGAAAGCCAGTTTGCCTTGAACTGCTGCTCGCCCTTAGCAGTTTTTTTTGTCTTCTTTAGGTTCCGCTTGACAATAGCCCAGTATTTCTCAATTGGGCGGAGCTCTGGCGTGTTGGGAGGGTTCTTGTCCTTGGGAACCACCTGCACGTTGTTGGCGGCGTACCACTCCATGGCCTTTTTACCGTAATGGCAAGATGCCAAATCCGGCCAAAACAGTACGGAACAACCGTGTTTCTTCAGGAAAGGCAGCAGACGTTTATTCAAACACTCTTTCACGTAAATTTCTTGGTTGACAGTCCCGGAAGCTATGAAAATGCTGCTTTTCAAGCCACAGGTACAGATGGCTTGCCAAACCAGATATTTCTTTGCGAACTTTGACAGTTTCATGTGCTTAAAAACATCTGCTACCTTTCCCCTTCCTTTTGCCGTATAAAACTCCTGTCCCGGAAGCTGCTTGTAGTCGGCTTTGACGTAGGTTTCGTCGTCCATTACCACGCAGTCAAACTTCGTCAGCATCGTCGTGTACAGCCTCCGGGATCGCGCTTTGGCCGTCGTATTTTGTTTATCATCGCGATTTGGAGTCACTACCTTCTTGTAAGTCGATAGTCCGGCTCGTTTTTTGGCTCGATGCACGGTTGTAGACGATACACCCAGCTTATTTGCGGCATCTCGGAGAGAGAGGTTAGGGTTTCGCTTGAAACTACCGGCAACTCTCTTTGTCGTCTCAGCGGCTTCCGGTTTTCGATTTCCCCCCGATCCAGACTTCCTGGCTGTCGACAAACGTTCCCCAAACACTTTAATTACATTTGTAACGGTTGATTTGGCAACTTTTAGCGATTTTGCCAACTTTGCGTGCGAGTAGCTCGGATTTTCGCGATGCGCGAGCAAAATTTTGATACGCTGCTCTTCTTGCTTGGACGGCATTTTGACAACTGAAGAGTGAATTCCAAAATCAAAATAGGAGCAACATTCTACACACACACACCTTCAAAATGAGGGGTGTTCAGGTTTTTTAAATGCAAAATTGAAAGAAATACGTCAAGTTGATATTGACCAAATTTTGAACGTATCACCCTTTACTTATGGATATTTTTGGTTGCTATTGAAAACTTAGTCGATTGCTGAATTTATGTATGGGCCCAAATTAGGGACACTTAGGCCGATATTACATACATTTCCCCTATATGTCAAATATATGTTGTTGCAGTTTTGATTTCATTACATTTATTAGCAGAACATCAAATTGAATACTCGTTTTGTAATTATCAGGAAAAATGAACATCAAATTGAGTTTTAAGTTTGCTTTCACTGATAGCGAATTAGTTTTCAATGTGATTTCACAGGAAAACTGGTTAGCTCTCTAGTTTGGTACGGGAAATGTTGGCTTTGGCAATACCTTAACCTATTATCGTCTGGGGGGTAAACAACGTCCTTGAGAGCTCAATTTTGGCATGTGGATACATTGTGTTTGAGAGCATATATTGGCCAGATTTGAGTGCTCTAGGACTTTGTTTACCCCTCTGACGATAATAGGTTCAGGTATTGTCGAAGCCAACATTTCCCCTCTTTTAACCGTTAAAACGATCGAAACGACAGTATTCGGAGTAATCATTATCAGCGACATCACAACACCAAATTAAGTTTTCAATTTGATCTCAGACTTTGCTCGGGTTGTCAATCACGTAAACTGAAATCAAATTATGCTTTCAGTTTGATATTGATATCAAAGTTTGATTTAGATTTGCCGTTATTGTGATACTGGGCTTTGCTCGCGGACCTAGACAAGTTTTCAATATTTTGGAACTTCTATGAATGTATGAGATCTTATGCCAAGAAAAGTAATAACAATACTCACAATAAATAATGTTGGCATGTACTGGCATGTACTGTAAATGTACATGTAAAATATACTGACATGTGTTAATTTTTACGGTTTCATAAATCGTAAAATTTTGATGATTTTGAACTAAATTTTAAAAATTTGACTTCAAGCATTTTTCGTAATTCTGGGGCGTTTATATTTTGCAAAGTTTCATAGATGCAAACATTAATATGATTATAGTTTTTTAGTTTTGAAGCTTAAAAAAATCATGGGAAACGATAATTAAAAAAAAAAAACTCGTAGAATTTCATACTCGGGAAAATATTGCGTGAACATTTTATTATTGATGCCAGACCTAATAGATCCTGGAACTTACATAAACATATTTACAAAATTTATATTTATTGTGTAACTTTGAACGCTCTCAAAAACAAATCAAACTATGGTTAACATAAGAAAAAATTGCAAAAATCAAATTATCATCTGTTTTCAAGATTTTGAGAAAATCAGATTTACGAAACAACATATAAAATTTAGGAATATTTGCAGTATCGAGGATTGAAAACAATTTTCAAGGTTTAAGGGCACAGAGTTTTTTTTTAATCTCAGACTTCTAGATCCTGGAAGACTAAGAGATTTAGAATTGTTTGAAGATCCGAAGTAAAATAAGACAAAAATAGCTTGGGAATTTTACACATCCAAGGATTTTTGTTCAGTATACAATACAACTTAAAACTAAAATCAAAAGGTGCACAACAAGAAACACTTTATCTTCCGCTATCCAATAAATCTCCTCCATCAGAACGGGAGCCATTTCCAGTGATTTCATTGTATGGCAGTATCGCCAACGGGAGGCAGAGTGCTTCCATTGTAACAACGGACGTAAAACGTGGTCAACACTCGACGAGGCATCGACCGAAAGAACTGCTGACGAAAAACAATGAGGAGGATCACACAATGGTTGCTGCCGAGTAAACAGACGATCGCATGACACATATCGACAGTGGCCTGCTTCTTTCGACAGCCGAGTGATTAGTGTTTATGTATGCACCAATCAGCAACACACAGTAGCAGTAAAATTTACGTTTATTTGCTGGTTTTTATGTTTCAACATTTGGTTTAAATATTTCAATTGGTTAGCCTTTGGCTCTTCATCTTTGTTCTAGTAAATTGGTTATTCTATTGTGATGATTTCTTCTTCTTCTTTTTCTTCTTCTTCTTCTTCTTCGCATTTCAAGCTTATTGCATATTGCATATAAGCTTATTGCGTGCTCTCAACTTAGTGTTCTAGATGCACTTCCACAGTTATTAATTGAGCGCTTCCGATGGCTGTACCATTTTTGAATTAGTATAATTGTGTGGCAAGTCCAATCATACTTCTATGTCCAGGAAAGTCGAGAGATTTTCCAACCCGAAACATTCCTAGACCGGACCGGGAATCGAACCCAGCCACCTCTAGCATGGTCTTGCTTTGTAGCTGTGCCTTTACCGACTGAGCTAAGGGAGGCCCAACCCAATGTGATGACTGCGTTTAGCGCTAATTTACAGGATACCCTTTTATGGGATTGTTTTCGATTGAATTAAAAAATATGATAACCTACATACTTGGGCACAGGAACCTGCCTAACTTCTTAAACTAGGTTGCCAAATCACGAATGATCTGGTGGTTTGATCGCAGACAGGCGACTCTGAACCTTTCCAGCCTGGAAGTGTTTCGCTCCTCGAGTGTTTGAAGACCGGCCAGGTTATGAATCTCAGAATTACGAGTTCGCGGTGGACTGTTAAGGATCATTCTGGGCAGTGTTGGCAAAATCAAAAATCAATTGATATTGTTTCCGCTCTCATGCGTTCGCAATATCACGCGTGATATTGGAACAAAATATCATGCTTGATATTGATTTTACAAGCTCCTTTGATATTGCGAGACTAATCACAACGTGCAAAAATCAAGCTGAGAGTTGACTCGGCACAAAAATGATTCCATTGCACATCGTTTTCTTAGAAAGAGAAAGCATAGTTTGCTATCTCTTTTTAATCTTCACCAATGGCAGATGCGAAGGGACTGCTGCAAGCTGTTATGGAAGTTTTGGTTGCGTTCGGGTGTAAAGCAAACATCATTAATCTCAATCTCACCACAGTTTGGTGAGATTTGTAGTTGGTGAGTTTTGTTAGCTTGATATTCCGAGCTGCGATATCACAGCTTGCAAAATCAACCGCAGTTGTTCGCAGTTTTTGGTCTACGAAAATCAAGCGTTGATGAGATTTGATTTTTTGATATTTTCCCAACACTGATTCTGAGGATTTTGTTTTGGATCCTCTGAAGCTTTAGGTGGTGGTACTTAGCACAACTCTCCCAGATTGGCATACCATACTCAATATCCGGCAGAATTATCTGCTTGTGGACAGCAAGCTTGTTTTTGAGGGACAAGGTAGACTTCCTGTTTATCGGAGGGTAGAGTGACCTGATCAAGATGTTACACTTGGGATCGGAATAGTAATTTGTTGTCGAGGGTGAGACAAAGGTAGACTACTTTACTCGACCATACAATGGGAGTGCTATCAAGATGGATCTTGACGTTGGCAGGTGGAACAAGCCGAGGTGAATTCGAGTGTGGAAAAATCTTCCAGCTCTTGAAATTGTCGGACAGAACATCCAGGCCTGATTGTAGTTTACTCGGCAGAGCACGGATCACTTGACCCTTATAGATGATGGAGGTGTCATCTGCGAAAATAGACAGGATACCACCACCCAGCAGGGGAGGAACGTCTGACGTGAAAATGTTGAATAGGATAGGCCCAAGCAGGCTACCCTGAGGGACCCCTGCATCAACGTTGAACGTATCAGAGGGGACATTGTTCAAGTAGACCTGGAATGATCTGCCCGACAAGTAGTTTTTGATGATCTTCACGAGGTAGTTCGAAAAGTTGTATCGATGCAGCTTGTACACTAGACCATCATGCCAGACATTGTCGAACGCCTTCTCGACGTCCAACAATGCCATGGCAGATGTATTGGAAACGGACTTATTCCGTTTGATGATGTTAGTAACCCGTTCGAGTTTTGATGGTAGAGTGGCCTTTCCTAAAACCGAATTTCTCTTTGAGAAAGATGTTATTGTCATTTGAAAACACCAGCAGACGGCTGAGTATCAACTTTTCGAATAGCTTCGAGGTGGAGGACAAGAGGCTGATGGGGCGATAGGTTTTGGCACTGGTAGGATCTTTGCCAGGCTTAAGCAACACATATGTTATATAACCGTTTATATAACCTTTGTATGACTGGGTTGGGTTGAATTGCAGTCTACTCGAATTTGTGTTAATTGGGTTAGTTTTGCTACTGATTTCTGCCGTGCCTACAATTCCCTGAATTTTTCTATTTGTTGCTCCCTTATCAGTCCCATACTGCTTGGCCTCCTTTTCTTACGCTTTCTATTGCTTTTCTGTACGGTGTACAACTCCAAATTTGTAGAAATAATACCGGACATTCCGATGCTAGAAAACACAGGCGGTTGCAGTTTGTGAGCAAAACTCGCTTCCTTTTCACTGTTATTTTAAGCTTCCTGCGGCGTCACGTCAATTTCCATCACCTTTTCGTTAAGTTACTCATCATCTCCCTCTGATTCTTTGTCATTGTTATCCAACGACACACTTTCTGTCACCACAACCGCGTACGTTCTTTGTAAATTTGACAGGCCAAAATGCTAGTTTAGTACGTAAAGTAGCATTTCAGCAGAAAACTCCTTGAATTTAGAGTGGAATAGCTATGAAAAGCCACATCTAGTGTTTTGATTGGGGTGCATTTGACCCCTGTTCTACCCTACCTAATGTTAAGTGTAGTTTCATTCGTTCCGTAGATATTAACCTAAGAATGTAGTGCTTTCTAGAACAATACGAAATGTGTTCTAAATCGGAACAATTAAATTGCACTTGCCTTGAACACTTGGCGCGTAATAGCCCATATACATTTTTAAGATCCAATGTATATAAAATAATTACCTTAATCCATAAAACTAGGTAACATTTCCGTTATGGAATTACTTTTAAAGTATTCCAACAATATAATCTTCTTCTTCTTTGATTTAATTACGTGCCCACTACTGGGACTTTCCTGGGAATAGAGTATCATTGTGCTTGCTACAAAATATACAAATTCATGCATTGGTATTGGCATCCAAAGCTATCAATTAATAACAGTGGAAGTGCATTTAGAACACTAAATTGAGAGCACGCAATAAGCTAATATGCGATAAGCAATAAGCTTGAAATGCAAAGAAGATGAAGAAGAATACTACTGGGACTTTATGCCGGCTCTCAACTTAATGTCCTTTGAGTATTTCTACAGTTGTTAGTTGAGATCTTTCTAAGCTGGTACCATTTTTGTATTAGTATCATTGTGTGGCAAGTGGCGTTTGTTTGAGGTCACTGGAGTTGTTGGTTCTGATTTCGGCGTTGGTTACGAGCTGATGCACTTCCAGGGCATCAGCGTCTACCAGCATGAGATTTCAGGAGCAACTGAAATTCGTGCTAGTTAGCTAGTACATAAGCGCTAGCAAATCCGCACAGATGTTAACACCCCATTACCGACAGAACCAAGGGTAAAAAAAAAACGAGCCTAGCGAAAAATGGAACCTGCCTAGTGGAGGCACCGGTCTACAACTGTGGTCATAGACTTTGGATACTTCGCGGCATACATAGTATTCAGTGCTCACATACCCACACACTAAGATTTTTTTGCCGAGATGGGCACCACCGAGCAGCTCGGCATTTTATTTTGCTGGAAATTCAGCAAAAAATATGTTTGTTAGCTGAGATCTCGGCAAAATTCCCGTTTGTTAGCTGAATCTCGGCAAGTTTTTCACTGAGATCCAGCAAAATAAAATGCCGAGCTGCTCGGTGGTGCCCATCTCGGCGAAAAAATCTAAGTGTGCAGGCTTCCTTTCTTTCACCGACGTACACTGTACCAAAACATCATCCTCTGTTCGAATGAAACCTAAGACCATTCAAATCGAATCATCTAAATCGCTTTTTCGAATGATAGCTGCTACCGGATGACGGTCGGTTTGTAATTAGATGATGCTCCTCTCGAATTCAGGATGAACATTGATAGGAGAAGCAAATGGACCTCAGTTGAAATACGTAATGTTTTCTGTAGAATTATTGTTATCCCAAACTGAAATGCCCTATAACACAAATAATCCAAAGCGATGAAGCAAATTATTCCACCAAACGTCATTTGCTGATCAGAGCTGACAAATGAGGTGGAAACATAGTCATCGCTATCAGAGGTGGTACAAACATTGGTAAAGCGCGGAAACCGACGATTGTCTATGTCGTGGTGGAAGGAGTTTCCTCTACCATCAAACGATTTTTGAATCCATGATGGAATGACTGATCATGGCTATTCAATATGGAAATGAGAGAAATATAATCTAAAGTATTTGCAAGTCATCCTATCCTTAAATTGCTGTCCTCTGAGCGCTGTATGTTTTACCGCCAATTTTCAAATATATAACATCCTTTATTTGGATGACGGTCATATGGTTGCTCATCAGCTGATGACGAATTCAACCATAAAGCAATCATCCACAGTTCGAAAGTATATTGTTAAACCCTAGTAGCACGCTTATCACAAATCGGTTGTGGCAACTTCTATAAAACTTAAATCAGTCATAAACAAGTTGCTGCAACTTATTGTGACGGAAATGTGCTACTCTGGAAGGGCTCGAGTAATGCAATATTCATTCGAAGTATTACGGATGTTTTCTCAGTGTAGAAGAAATCCGGGTAAAACCGACACCCTAACGAATTTTACACGTATGCATTGTTTTTACAAATGTATCGACTTACACACTTAGATTTTTTTTTGCCGAGATGTGCACCACCGAGCAGCTCGGCATTTTATTTTGCTGAATCCCAGTGAAAAACTTGTCGAGATTCAGCTAACAAACGGAAATTTTGCAGAGATCTCAGCTAACAAACATAAATTTTGCTGAATCTCTGCAAATTTGTCACTGAGATCTAACAAAATAAAATGCCGAACTGCTCGGTGGTGCCCATCTCGGCAAAACAAATCTATGTGTGTACAAGCGTTACAGAATCTTACTTTGACTCTAGAAGCACCATTCCACGAGATCTTACGATTGCATATTTTGATAAAGTTTGAAATTTAATACAAACGAAAATTACGAGAGTTGGTTGGAAATGCTAACATGAAGCTTTTAGTGTGATAATTTATTAGCTAGAGAATGATCTTTAGAAGAGGGTAGGTGGATAGTTCCGTTAGAGTACGGCAGTATGAAAATTGAATAGAAGTTGAAAATGAGCGAAGGGTCATTAATGCGACAGTTTTTAAAGATAGACGCACATCTTTTGCCTAACCCGTACGATGTCCGCGGAGACTTGAAGTATGTCTCCAAGTCTACAGGCAAAAAATGTGCGTCCCTCTTTTGCTCATAAACTGACTGCGGCAGTGGAATAGTTCTAGCGACGTTTTCATCACTACCTAAAGCCCCACGTTGCGAGAGCATTTCCAGTCGATGGTGTGTTATAATGCAATTCTTCTTTACCCAACTATTGTCTTGCTCCTCTCGTCATGACCAACTTGGTCATCTCAGAGAGAAGGCAGTGGGGTGGTTGTTGCGTGCTGTACCATCATCAGCATTGTTGACGGTTACTCCCGCCTTGAGTTGTCGCATTAATGGCCCTTCGCTCATTTTCAACTTCTATTCAATTTTCATACTGCCGTACTCTAACGGAACTATCCACCTACCCTCTTCTAAAGATTATTCTCTAGCTAATAAATTATCACACTAAAAGCTTCATGTTAGCATTTCCAACCAACTCTGAAAATCGCTAACTTCGCGTATGAAGTAACATAAAAACACTTTGAATGAAAATTACGAGTTTTCTGGCAGAACAAACGGGAGAATGTGGGGGAAGATCGACACCCTTCTGGGGTAAAACCGACACGAATTATCGGGGTAAACTCGGCATTAGTTGGGGTAAAACCGATATTACCCCGAATAAACTAAGCATCTTTTAGAAATGTTGTTAACAACAGCTCATAATCTGAAAATTCTGAGAGTGCCAGTATTACCCACAGTGTCGGTTTACCCGGATTTCCTCTACAATGAAAACGGCGTCAAAATCTCGGCTCTTATCTTTCAGTCACTCAACAAAAAACAGCGCAAAAACTGAAGTGTCACTAACAGACAGACATACAGAGCCAGAGAAGTACATTCAGTTGAAATGTAAATCATTACATGGCGTGGGCTGTAATGTAGCACTGTGATAGTGTGATAGCGTTTATTCTGCCCTGAGTCGATGAGAACGCTTGAACTTTTTTTTTTGATTCCCGTTTCTGCTAATGACGTATTTAGTATATACGAATGTAGGCATATCCGAGCTACGGATCCATGTGGATGCAAACGTAGCGAAATAGGCGTGGGTGTACATGCTCTTTGAGACTGTCTAAAAGGGGTGGTTTCAAAATCATCCCTCGTTGAATTGAGTCGAGGTGGTACGATTTTAAGGCATCAATGTCAGTGTCAGTGGTTCAGTTCGAACCGTTTGCCCCATGACACACTCGGAAAAAATCCAATCATATTCAGAGCATTCTTTCCAATTTCCCCATCTTCACATTGCTCGAATCAGCAACTGCATCCGCATATCGAACTCTTCGCTTCTTGTATACATCAAACAATCATACAGCAAGCGAAGACTAACCGATACATGGAATATTGCAAACCGGTTTTATGTTGATTTGGATTGCTCTCCGACCATGCACAGCTGTTTAATCCCACTCAGAGAGATAGAGTAACTTCTACTCAGATGATAGAGAAATTTTTAAAAAAACTTAGGTTACTCAGTGCAGAGTAACCTACGTTTTTAGAAATTTCTCATTCATCTGAGTAGAAGTAACCTTCTCTCTGAGTGAAACTGAATGGTCGTGCGAGAAAAACAAGCTGTACAAGGAACGAGTCCATAAAAGTGTACCGCATCAAAAAGCACACAAACGGGAAAACCATACTTTGGACTGGACTTTAGTTGGCTTGTGAAGATTATTTCTTTGAATAATAGGGTAAGTGAGCTAGTTTTGGAACTAATTAGTAGGCATATTGAGTTTTCATAATTTATAAGATTTATATCTTATATATCTTATATAAATCTTATAAATTATGAAAACTCAATATGCCTACTTATTAGTTCCAAAACTAGCTCACTTACCCTATTCTTCAAAGAAATAATCTTCACGAGCCAACTAAAGTCCAGTCCAAAGTATGGTTGATAATGGTAATGTTGATAGCAACTGATCCCACTAAATTGAAGATTAAAACATTCTGAATAAGAATGATAACTCTAGTTTACATCATACTTGAACTTTGTACGCTGCTGGTCATTTCCCATGTAAAATCGTGCGCTGAATCCAACGATGTAGTCAGAAAAAAATCCCATTAGGATCAAAAAAAAAAACTTTAAAAATGAGTATGTTTTTAGTAAATTTGATTATTTGTACAAGCTCAATCGAATAAACTTTACAGAGCCAAATTATCATTTTTTTTCCGTCAATCTTGTTTTCCGTGCTGAGCACCAATGCTACCGACGCTAGGAAGGCAGCTCCCACACCTGGACCCTATCTACCGACCCAACAACTCATAAACCGGGGACCAACGGCTTTTTTTTGGGTAGTTGAACCACTGCGTCCATTATTTGAACTTTTGTGGTACCCCTGTTTACTGTTCGTATCATGCAAGCTGACCACCATTTAATGAGTGGACAGCTAATTGCCTGGACACGTCCTTTCCCAGTCAGGTATGATATGGTTTATGAAACCAACTACCTTTCCAGGATTAGCAGACCAAATTCCACTAGGTTGTAAGATAAAAATACGAAGAAATTTAGATCTACGCCTGTGTAATGCACCGCAACTGCAGAGCAGATGTTCCGAGGTTTCACGTTCTATGCTACAGAAACGGCAGATATCGCTCTGAACCCGACCAATGTTCTTCAAATGATATCTACTCGGTCAGTGCCCAGTTACCAGGCCAGTGTATATACTAAGAGCCCGTTTATTGAGCTCCAAGAGCTTTTTGGTATGTGTTACATTTGGAGTTATAAATCTTTTCGACTGGTTGCACTTCGTGACGGCCATCCAGTTGGCCATCACCCTTTGTTCTTCCCAGCGTTTAAGTTCCATTTTTACCGTACAACCGGTATAACCGGTGAATTGGAACCTAATTTTGCGAGATCGTCTGCCATTTAATTCCCTTCAATGGCACAGTGTCCAGGAATCCAATATAAGTTTACTGAGTTCTGTTTGCACAGGTATCGCAACAAGAGAATACATTCCCAGACAATCTTTGATGTACATTTGTAAGCATGAAGCGCTTTTAGTGCTGCTTTACTGTCAGAAAAATACATTCAAGTATGGCCACGATTTCCGCTTGAAACACTGTTGTACAATGTCTCATCGCTACTGAAATATTTGTCCCAGGGCCAAAGATTCCTGCACCTGTTTGTGTTCCAATTTTTGAGCCATCTTTGAAAAATATGATTGAGCCTTGACGAACGCTAGGACCACTGACTTCCCAATCCGAACGCAACATTTCACATACGTTGAAGGGAGTGTCATAATTGTCCTCTGGTTTCATCCAGTCTTCATTCATACTCATCACTGGTCCTCTTTGGAAGTATTGTAAAATGCTTGGGTGATCAACCAGGTCACCAGGCATGACTTTTTTTAGACCTTTTGAGCCTTAGAGCACTTCCTTCCGCTTCTAGCTGCACGTTTTCATGCAAGGGCAGTAGATTGAGGATTACATCTAACGCTTTTGATGCGGTGCTGCGCATCGCACCCGTTATAGCAATACATGCTAGACGTTGTAGTTTTGCCAGCTTTCTCTGTGCGGTAGCCTCTTTCGTTTTTGGCCACCACACTAACGAAGCATAAGTAACTTTTGGACGGATTACTGATGTGTAAATCCGCATTGTCATTGTTGGTTTCAAACCCCATTTTCTACCAACAGTTTTGGAGCATAACCACAGGGCACTGGTTGCTTTGTTGATCACAGAATCAATCTGAGCATTCCAATTCAACTTGGCATCCAATACCTATAACTCCTAGGTATTTGACCTGTTCACTAAGATGGATCTGTTCTCCTCGAAGCTTGAAATCGTTTACGTTTACTCTTTGTAGTAAAAGGAACGATTACTACTTTTGACGGATTAATGTTTAGGCCCTCCTTAATACACCAAGATTGGGTAAGCTGGTATTCTTTCTGAAATGATAGCGTCAAACTTTTCACTAACTACGATGACTATATCATCCGCAAAGCCCACAACTTCGAAACCTTTCGCCTCTAGGCTTCTTAGAAGATCATCTACATCTAAAAACCATATTAGTGGTGCGAGGACTCCTCCTTGAGGACAGCCTTTCGTTGCCTTTACTGTTATAGATGAGCTTCCCAGCCCAAAAGTGACTTTTCTTTTTGCAAGCATAGTATGAATCCAGTTGACGATGTGCGTGTCGAAGTTCCTTTTATTCATGGCGTCATCCATAGAAGGATAGGATGCGTTGTCAAAAGCTCCTTCAATATCCAAGAAAGAACAAAGTGCGATTTTTTGAACTGAAAGTGAACTTTCGATTTTAGTTACCAAAGTATGGAGAACAGTAACTGTTGATTTTCCAGATTGATACGCAAACTGAAAATTAGACATTGAATGCGGTAACATGTAAGTTGAATTGATGAAGTCATTCAACACCTTTTCCATAGTCTGCAGTAAAATTGATGAGAGACTAATGGGCCTAAACGCTTTTGGCTGCGTTTTATCACGCTTCCCGTTTTTCGGTATGAATATAACTCTTACCAATCTCCATTTTTATGGAATGTAGTTTATTCTTAAACTCGCCTTATAAATCTTAGTTAGAGACGGAATCAGCATTGCTTCACCGTTTTGAAGTAGTGCCGGGAATATGCCATCCACACCCACAGATTTAAAAGTCTGAAAAGATCTCACAGCATTCTCCACTCTGGCAATTGAGAAAATTTCATCAGCTATATCTGGTATGGTGTTTTCTGTTCTCTGAGACACTGGTGAGGTCTCTATAGAACACATTTCACCAACAGAATCAGAATTATCTGATCCCACACACAATACCGAACCTGGAAAATGAGTTTCAATCATTAAATTTAAAGTTTCAGAGGGAGATTTGGTAAAACACCTCCATCATGCTATTTTTGATTACCAAGTTCAATCATATGGTCTTTCGCAAGACTATAGGAGTACTGTTTATATTTTCACACATTTGAATTCAAGACCGCCTCTTAGATTTCCGTATTTCATTATTATATTCAGATAGGGTTTTCTTATATTGAGTCCAATCAGAAGTGATTTTCACCTTATTGAACATCTTACGTGAAACTTTCCCAAGGCGTTCCAAAGGCTTTACTTCCCTTCCACAGGAAGGCGTGATCAGAGATATTATGCCTTAGAACATCCCGGCGGCGCCGACTGGGATTGAACCCAGGCCTGCTGGGGTGAGAAGTAATCACGCTTACCACTACACCACCGCCAAATTATCATTTGCGTTATACATTATTAATGTCATAAATCTACACTGCTAAAAAAAGTAGTGTACATTTCCGTTACTATGCTGAATATAAATGGAGCGTCATATATCATACAAGTTTACAAAATTATGAGACTTGTGTAAAATTAAGATCTTAAAGGTAAAGCACTTAGAAGCGCTAGTTTTTTCATGAGCAAATACGAGGAGTGCTTTACCAGCCTCATGGAGCGAATAGCTTTTACAGAACTGAGACTATCCGTAAAAATGAAAAAGTGATCCGAAATGATGAAATTCATTATAAATACCAAAACCAGCGGACGCCTCTATTAGTGGTCCATCTGTGAAGAACGATCTTGCGGAATCAACTTGGCGAAACTTTGCAGCAAAAATTGACGGAGCAATCATGGAACGATGATGCTCTGGTATCTCACGAATCTCCCGCGTCATGGATACATCAAATTTAACAGGATTGCCGAAGTTGGAGAAGCAAACACGATAGAGATTATGCTGCGAAGAACTGACATCCTGTGTTATGAACACGTAGTATAATGACATAAAATGAGTTTGAGGGTTTAGCTCAAGAAGCTTCTCAAAGTTTGCAATCACCAGTGGGTTCATAATTTTACACCGCGTGTGGAGCCTGAGGGACAATTTCGAAAACCGTTCAGAGAGGTGAAACATACCCTCTAACACTTCGAGACTGTTCGTATGAGCTTTGTTGCAAAACGACCTCTGCAGGGACAAAAGCATTGGTCGTACCGGCTAGAGCATGAATGACTACCACAACAAAACATACGATAACATAGTGCAAGCTTTATTTCCCTCCCATGTTACACCTAACTCCTGAGCTCCTGTTCTTCAGAATCGCCTAGCTAGTTCTTTTTTCTTCTTCTTCAATGCTTCATCTCTTCACTGGTGTACTCACTGCTACCGGAACATCCGCACATCCTCTCGTTCACAGCTCACCACCGTCGATCTTCGGACTGTGCCGACGTGGAGGCACCGTGCATGCTCCAGCGCGACCGGCTTCGAGGGCCTGATGACGGTTGGCGTCCACCTCAAAGCGATCGGGTTCAGATCGTCACCCGCTTACTGGCGATGTAGGTCCGCTTTCAGTTCGCACACCTTGCACGACAACGTATCGGCACGTACGGTCCAAGCCGAGTTCCTTTGACGGTGCAGCGCCGACCAGGGGGCGACTCAATTTCGGACCGAGTTCACTCAGCGTTGCCGCTGTACCCTGAGCTGGTCAAACTATTATGTCGCTGATTCTTTCGTCGATTCGAGCTGGAAAACAAAAAGCCTTCGCATTGAAGGCTTTTCTCTTTTGTCTTCCGAGGCTGGCCGTATCCAGCCGCCGTGGCTCACTCGATCGACTGTATGTAGGAGCAGATGCGCTTTTAGTATCGAATCACGACTTTTCTTCTCCGTCCGACTTGTGGCCGCAGTGAATATCGAGTCCCTAATCCAGCAGTGGTTCACGTGTCCCAAGTTGCCTCACGTGTCTGATGTGCACGATGAATCCCGCAGACTGATGTACAAGATGGCGTCCGAGGTCACAGCGTTAGCGCTCGTCGTTTCTCGGCGGTTCTGGTCGATGCCGATGTTGTTGCCACCAGCTGCCTACTTCCCCAAGGCAATCGTGTCGGAATCGAACGTCGCTTCAACCTGCCGACAATGGACTGTCGCTGATACTGCGCGCACCCGTCAAAAGAATCCACTCGCGACGACGGAAAATATGGGCAGTGACTGCAAATGACTTTTCGTGCCGTACTCGGCGCTCACAGTCTCCACAAACTGTCTCGATGGCCTCTTCGAAATGCCGCAGTTGCTTTTGGAGCTATTGCGATCGAATCGCGAAAGTTTTCGCGATTTTCACTACCGCGTCGGCGATGGCCGCCCGAATCAGACCACGCTTTTGCACTTTCTGCTGCTTTGCTGCTGCTTGAGCGACGGGCTTCGTTGCGACGTCATCTGCAGTTGTGTTCGTGTGTTGTTGTCGGAAGTGCTATTATTCCATTCGTCCGTGCGGCGATATCCGTCAATTTGACTGGTGACGTTTGCCCATGAAGCATAATTTTAATGTGCACGATCAAGCGAAACTACTCTGATTCTGCTCAAGAAGCTTGCATCAAATAAAACGTAACAGCTTTCACGACTTTCTGGATACTGGGTTCGCCATAGAGTTGCACCAGCTCGTGGTTCATCCTTCTCCTTCATATACCGTTCTCACACACCCATTTTTTATCGCTGAAAACCAGCAATATTTTGCTGGATTTTGCCGAGCTGAAAGTCCAGCAATCCATCCAGCAAAGTGTTTTTGCTGGGCAACCAGCAAATTGATCTAGTGCCAATTTGACAGCACCCAACTGTTAAATCAGCAATGTTTACTGTTTTTTCCAGCAAAACGAAAAGTGAATCATTTTGCTAGAATCGAGGCTAGAATTACCGCAGTATTCAATGTTTTATATATATTAATTTGTTTTACAAGTTTTAAAAACACATTTTATTACATATGCACTATTTCATGTTAATATAATACTAAACACCGGTTTCTTCAAATTGATTAGAATTGCGAGCCAAAGGAAAAAAATAAAGTCTTTTTGAAGAACTTTTGATGGGCCTCAATGGGTGAGTTTTCAGGTGAAAGGACTGCAAAGATGAAAAGAAGTGAGTATTTCAAGTACGCCGACAAAGTATAGAATACTTACTCCACGATTCCAGTCAAATTTACGTCATCCCAATGATAATTCGCAAGCCGAACGCTTCTTGGACTGCAAAATACTCAAAACCGCAAACCAGTTATTTACCAACCAAACTGCCTGACACGCCTGAATTTGACATTTGTTACAATTTACTGAAACATCCAGTAAAATTTTTCAAATTACTGATTTTCTTTAAATTTACTTGATTTTGCTGGAAGTGATCCAGCAATTCGTTTTGCTGGAACTTAATAACAAAATTTGGTGTGCACATACCCCGCCAAAGATGGTCCTAACCCGAGCAGGAGAAAATAACTAATGAATACCTAATTCTGATCTGATACCAAAATTTGACATAAGAGGTAAAATACCAAAGAATAATACCAAAAAATTACATGCAAAATACTTTGTAAATACCAAAAAATGATATTTGGATACCAAAAGAATACCTGGGTGGTATTGTTTTGGTATTGCATTATCATAATTTGGTATTGGAATGTTATTGTGGGAACATTTTTTTTTGTATTATTTTTTGGTATTTTACCTCTTATGTCAGGCTCATCCATACCAATTTAAGGTATCAAGATATTCTTTCCTGCTCGGGAAGCACTCATCGCGCATCGTCCACGTCTCGTGCCCGTAGAAAACTACCGGTCTTGTACATGGTTCATTTAGTACGGGGGTTAAGTTTACCCGATCTCAGGGTCTTGTGGAGTACGTAGTAAGCACAACTTCCGGCAATTATGCGTCTGCGAATTTCTCTGCTGCAGTTGTTATCCGACGTCACCAATGATCCGAGGTTCATAAATTTATCCACCATCGATTGTCACGCTTCTGCCTAGCGAGTCCTATCGCGCTCGGTTCCTCCAGCTAACATTTGTTGTTTAAGCCCGCACGTTTCATAAAACCTTCTAGCGCAATGTTGAACAGTAGGCAGGAAAGACCATCGCCTTGTCGAAGTGCTTTGCGAGTTTCAAACGGGTCCGATAACGCACCCGATATCTTCACGTAGCACTGTACACCATCCATCGTGGCCCCGATCAGTCTGGTCAGCTTCCCGGGAAAACCGTTCTCGTCGGTAATCTTCCATAGCTCTTCACGGTCAATAGTATCATAAGCGGCCTTGAAATCGATGAGTAGGTGGTGCGTAGGGACTTGATATTCACGACACTTTTGGAGGATCTTCCGCAACGTAAAAATTTGGTCCGTTGTCGATTGCCCGTCCACAAAACCGGCTTGATAACTACCCACAAATCTGCATGCTGGTGGCGATACACGGCGAACGATGATCTGGAATAGCACTTTGTAGGCCGCGTTGAGAATAGTAATCGCTCAATAGTTCTCACATTCTTGCTTGTCGCCTTTTTTATACATTGGGCATATTACTCCCTCCTTCCACTCCTCCGGTAGCTGTTCTGTATCCCAGATCCTGACTGTCAGTCGGTGCGGACAAGTGGCCAACTTATCCGGGCCCATTTTAATAAGTTCCGCTCCGATACCATCTTTACCAGCTGATTTGTTGTTCTTAAGCTGTCGGATAGCATCCTTAACTTCACCTATCGTGAGAGCTGGCATGCCCCCCTCATCCGCTGTACCGACGAAGCCATTCCTCCTGCTGCCTTGGTCCTCTGCCTCTGCGCCATTCAGATGTTCATCGTAGGGCAGCTTCCACCTTTCAATCACCTCACGTTCGTCTGTCAAGATACCTCCTTTTTTATCCCGATACATTTCGGTTCGCGGCACAAAGCCTTTGCGGGATGCGTTGAGTATCTCGTAGAACTTGCGCGTTTCGTGAGAACGATACAGCTGCTGCATTTCTTCGCACTCCAGCTCTTCCAGACGGCGCTTCTTATCCCGGAAAAGATGATTTCTCGTCCAAAACCGTCTGTGACACTCCTCGTCGAACCGATCGTTCCGTCGATTCCGCTCCACAAACCCAATGGCTGTTTTCACGCTATTCCAGCAGACCTCAAGAGGGGCTTCGGTGAACTCTACTTCATCCGGCAACGCTGCGTCGAGGCATTGCGCGTAATCAGTTGCGACTTCGGGCAGCTTCAGTCGCTCCAGATTGTACCGTGGCGGACGTCGGTACCGAATGTTGTTGGCAACAGAGAGTTTTTTGGCGCCCCTTAACCATTAGATGGTAGTGGTCCGAATCGATGTTTGCGCCGCGATAGGTCCTGACGTCGATAATGTCGGAGAAGTGCCTTCCGTCGATCAAAATGTGGTCGATTTGCGATTCTGTCTACTGTGGTGATCTCCAGGTGTACCGTTAGGCTATGCTGAAAGTAGGTACTACGTATGGTTCTTAGAGGCGGCGACATCGATGAATCTGAGGTCGTTGGCGTTCGTTAGCTGGTGAGCGCTGAACTTTCCTATAACCAGTCTGAATTCCTCCTCTTGGCCGACCTGAGCATTAAGATATCCGATAACGATTTGACGTCATGGCTTGGGCAGCAGTCGTATTCTCGTTCCACCTGCTCGTAAAAGCGTTTTTATTGTCATCGTCACTTTGACATTGAAGAAACGGCCTTTGATCCTCAACATGCACATTCTGCTATCGATTGATCACCACCCAATCACGCGCGTCCGCATTTTGCCCATCACTATGAAGGCTGTACCCAGCTCATGTGTATTGCTGCAGCATTGGTAGATGGTTTTACCATCCCTATACGTATGTTCCGACGATCCCCTCCAGCAAACCTCCTGCAGCGCTACAATGTCGAACTTGCTGACCCTCAATAAATCGGAAAGAATGCGGATTCTTCCCAAGAAATTGAGAGACTTGCAGTTCCATGTTCCGAGTTTCCAATCGTTAGTCCGTTTTCGTTGCCTGGATCTATGTCGATTGTTCCGGTCTGTATTAACATTGCTTGCTTCCTGTACTTTAGTTTTTACGGCTGGCTTGTATGGCCTGCACCATCCCCCATTGTCTCGCCGGAGGACCATCGTGCACAGCACAGTTTAGAGTCCAACGCTGGCAGTAGGACGTTGATCAGCCGCTCCTAACATGGAGAACAGACACCGTTTTAAACCGCATCTTCATGGTGAACAGACGCTCGAAAACTGCACTGCATCCGGAGAGAGGAGTCACTCCTTCCCTGTCAGCATACGACCAAGGTCCCACCGGGGTTGGTTACCCGATCTTTCCTATTGTTACTCGTACCCCAGCCGGCCCCGCGGTTAGGTAGGGATAGGAGTAACTAAACAAGAGGCTAAATGACCACGCCCACAGAGGTGTTGGGGTCTATTTTATACCTGCAGATACGTGAAGTACCGAATCGTTGTTCTATAACTCGATAGTCCGTTCAATATCGAGTTGTAGAGAGTTGTAACGATAACGATCATCAAAGTTTTTCATAATTTTATAAAACTATCGTAAATCAAAAATTCCGGCTCAGAAAGTGACTCTCTTAAAATCGCTCAGTGAACATTTCATTCATGTTATCATTATTTTGTAAAGTTAACTGATATTGGGCATTAAGCCGACAATCCCTAATAAGGGTTCATGTTTAATCCAAATTTGCATAAAAATAACTCATACATGGAAAATATTTACTAATATTTTGGTTTCAAAATTTACCCATATTTGGGTGTGTCAGCTTTACACCCAATCAACCCAATATATAATTTGTATATGGCATCCTCAGTGTGTATCTCAGTGTGTAGGGCCAAAACTGGCTTTTCTACCCTACAACACAAAATGTATAGAAACTACTGGTGCACTTTGCTGATTTGATAACATTTTTTGCAATCCTGTCTTCTCTTCCGATACGACCCAGTTTTTTACCCTCCGAAATGTGCTTACTAAGCTTGAATGGTACACTCGAAGAAAAAAAAAAAAAAACAATCTGACCGCCATCGATTCAATAGAATCGAATGATAACATTTCTTTTTTCGATGTTGATAATTTGACGTCCGCCATCGGTTTGTTGTCACCGAAACGATATACAGACCCCATTGGTTGCTGTACAGAAAAAGTCCAGTAGTTAACAAGATGCTCTTTTCCACTTCTTGTCTCTATCTAACTTGATTCTAGTTTTTTTTTCCCGTTCCATCGTATTCGACGAACTTGTACCCTCTTATCAGCAGTTGAAATGTTCGCATTAACTGCTGTGTAAACATTCTGTCTGCTGCCCACAAATCTGCTGAAACAAAAAGGAATCGATATTTGATTCGGATGAGATAAGTTTAAGAAGACAGATGACCGTCGGAAAACTAGTTGACGTGTAGGAGGAGGAAAGGGGAATTGAGACAGGATATTATCCCAGTTAAAGGATGTTATTGTTTAGATACTGGTTTGAATAAAGGGTGGGGCGTTCGAAAAGAAGTCATCTCAAATGTAGTGCATTTCTGTTTAGCGTGCACTTTAAAAAATAACAAAAGTTGATTTTCGAAGGTGAATGTCTAAGAAATCTCTTGCCAGTACTGCTCATGTTTTATAGAAGGAGTCAACTCCAAGAGAGGTAAACAACTTTTAAACATTTTCAGTTGGCCTTCTCAACAGCTTGTATCAAAGGACTGCTCATGTTATAAAGAATGAATGAATGAAAATGGATTTTTTTTATAATGCGTTTATTTTTCCAGGCTCATTTCCTGTAGCTTTTCGGAGCCGATATTCAGTGTTTGGACTACAAACTTACTTAAAACTAACTTACTAACGATAGCCGAATACTCGCGGCTATCACGAGGTTAGAGGTAATAAATTGCAATAACTGGATGTCAGGGAAGGAATTGAGAACACAGGGTTGAAAATGGATTAATCAATAGTATTTATCTGTTAAAGATCTGCTCATGTTTTAAAGAAGGAGTCAAATCTAAGAGAGGGAAATAGCTTGGAGTATTTTCAGCTGGATTAGCTTTTATATGTCAAAGAGCTGCTCATGTTTTAAATATGGAGTCAACTCCAAAATAACTATATATCTTTTGAGCATTTTAATTTAAATTCCTTCATAGATTTTGAAGTCAACTCCGAGAAAGGGAAACAATTTTGATCATTTTCAGGATTGCTCAAAAGTTTTTATCTGTCTAATGACTGCTCATTATCGACTTCTAGACAGAGAAATGATTTCATAATCATGAAATGATCTTCAAACTCTCAGCATATTATGCTCTCGTATGAGTTAAAAATACTGTCGTGAAGAGCCGAACCAGCCGGGAGCTGAACGCCTCTATTATTTATAAAGTTAAACTTAAAAAAATACTGTCGTACACGGAACCCAAATATGTATTACATTGAATCTTAGTTGCATTTCCTATCATCCTCTGCAGCAAATACCACAGAGAATGATAAAAGTTGATGCATTAATGTTTAATTAGTTTTCTGCCTACGATTTCGACGATACAAGCCAGCATTTCAGTTAGCCACGATTCTCTCCAATTCCCGTTCAGCTGAAAAAGCATACGCCTTCCTTCGAAAGGGGAGTAAAGCCGTTGGTCCCTGGTCCATAAGTTAAAGGGTCGATCGGTAGGGTCCAGGTGTGGGAACTGCCTCCCTGGTGTCGGTAGCATTGGTACTCACTACGGAAAACAAGATCTACGGACAACAAGTCAAGGAAAAAAGGAAAAAAGAAAAGCTTGCGAAATCGAGTATGAGAGGTCCTTTCCTCTCAATGAGAGGAAAGGAGCTCTTCTTGTTCGCTTTTAGCATATCCATATTCCAAAGCCCGAAGATTTTCGACATGATTCATGTCACTCACTAATAGGGTAGAGCACTACTTTGGCCAAATCACCCATTTTGGGCCTATCGAGCAGAAAACATCAAATAAATCCATTGTTTCTGAGTTAACAAGACTATTGTGCGTTTGGTATGCTACTTTAATTCAAAAGCTACCGAATGAAGTCAATGAGAACGCGTGATATGAATATTTACACCCATTGTTTTTTTCTCAAAAACAAAAGAAGCGCTCCGATCAAATCAATTTTTATCTTCATACGATAGGCCGAAGGGAAATCAATGGCGTTTCAATGCATTTGGCCTAATTTAGAATCCGTAGGCCGAGTTTGGGGTCAAGAAGCAGTATTAGATTTTGAACAATATCTCAACAATTTGTTTCTCTTTATCAAATTTTACGGTGCGTACTGAAAGGTAAATAAATAGAACTCATCTACAGTGGAAACATTCCATTTTGTGAAAAAAAAAAATCCACTCCAAATAGAGTTGTGTTTAGTAGGCCCAAAATTAGATCTAAGCGCTACACTCCACATTTTTATTTTTTATTTTTTTTTTCGCATTGAATTTCAGCTTGGTATATCTCATTAGACTGATGCAAAATTTGAAATTTTCGCTCCACAGTCCTCAAACGGTTCCAAATTGGGCCCTGATTAGCCTCCCAAAATTTGAACTCATTTAGTGGGAAACTGACTTGGCACAAACCATTTGAAGTTTATATGGGAATTACTATTAAGAAACCATAATTTCGGTTCATATCGGCAGCCCTAAGTTTGCACCTTTAGAATTGATAAAACGATCCATAAAATATTGAAAACCGTTCCATTAAAAACATCCAAATGATCCATAAAACTTCGGAGAAAATCCCTTAAAAAGTGTGGATGATCCATAAAAAATATCAATATTATCAATATTTTATGTGAAATTTAGCAACACAATTGTAAAAATGTACCACTAAATTTCTAAATAATGAGCATTGGAATTGTACGAATGACCCATAAACATATTGCAATTGATCCATAAAACATTCAGCAATGAACCTTAAACTAATGAAAGTGATCCATAAAAAATCAAGTTTGCACACTTAAAAATATAGGCATGATCCATAAATTAGACGTATATTATTCATGTTTAGGACACTATTTTTTTAAATTTTGATCCATAAACCTTGAAAAATTGCTCCACTGCTTATCTACTTATATTTACTGTCCTGCCCGTGTATTTAAGGTAGATGTGCGAAGCGACGGGCAAGCGTCTAGAATTAGCTTCCAAAAGAAGATTGTACAATAATATTCTTAAAAAGCTTCCTATGGAAGCTTCATTTAGAAACTAACAAGCTTATTCTAGACGCTCGCCCATCGTTCTGCTCTTCTGACAAAAAAAAACACGGGTAGAACATTAAACCTGAGTAGCTACGCAGTAATGTAGCAATTTTCCAAGGTTTGATCAAATTAAAAAACATATGTTTATAGACCGAGGGGAGCGACTCTAGCTACGATGCAGGAAAAATTGTGTTTTGTTTCGGCTAGTTGCGCTCACGCTGAGTAGATAGAAAGAAGATTGATGACGATTCTGAAGATTTCCTGTAAAAAGATGAGGCGCGATGCAAGTAGATGCGAGAAATGAAAGAATATTTTTCGAAGATTGATTCGCTAGTGGTAGATCTGTTGAGCATCTAGAATTGAGATTTGGATGTGTCGCCCCCCTCGATATAGACTATAAATAGAACACACCAAAATTAGCACGTCTACCAACAACTGGAACATCTACCCTAGGTATGATCCATAAAATTAACATTTCTTTTTCATTTTTTCTTAAGAAGATTATTATAGAAGCTTCTTTTGGAAGCTAATTCTAGACGCTTGACCATCGCTCGCACATCTACCTAAAAACACGGCAGGACAGTAAATCTAAGTAGTTAAGCAGTAATGGAGCAATTTTTCATGGTTTATGGATCAAAATTAATAATACAGTGTCCAAAACGTGAATAATATACGTCTAATTTATGGATCATCGCTGTTCGGAATATCGGGATAACCCTGTACCGCCAAACCCAGTGACAACCCTGTGGGAGATTCAGAGAGCTACGGTAACGGTCGCTGTCAGAAATGACAGACGTCAGGTTTGGTTCAACGGAACTGTGAACTCACAGTTCCGTTGAACCAAACCTTAGATAGGTCGGAGTATGAACGAGAAAAAAAGAGCAAAAGAAGATACAATTCCAAACCATCTAAAAAACGTTTTACAGCTAAATTATTTTAATTGCCTAAATTTGTTAATATACCTATGGTTTAATTAAATTATAGTTATTTGTAGTGAGCTAGCTACCAAAAATCAATACGAAACTAACGATTTTAAATTGGCTCACTACTTGACTTGCCTATTGGTCCCAAGCAAATCGATTAACGTACCCCATGCTAGTCAAAATTCTAGTACTACACAATGTTTGTTTTGATTCGCTATGAAAGTTTGACAGGTAAAATGAGGGGTTCGTGTTTTATAGGGGTGTAACGATAAGCTTGGGACCGAAGATAGTACCAGAGCTTAGCCAAAAAGTTGAGGACATTTCTTCGGGACCTTCTGGTCTTAGAGTTACCTCTATGTAGCTACTGAAGTAGGTTAGTTGGAGGTGGAATTCGTGCAAATATTGAATTTAATAACCCTTTATTTGCTTAATCTAGATACTACAATTTGATCCTAAAATCTGGTAACCTACAATTTGTTCCTAAACGCTATATACATGATTTACCCAGCTGTTGTCTTACCAGCACAACTATAATGGGTCCAGACATTGCAGACATCACATCATCTACGTGGTCATGGCCTTCACAAAGCGCACAGTTTATATCGCTGTTCTGTTCTTCGCTCAACGGTGGTGTTGATCCCTCTGACATTTTGAGGTTATATCCGATGTTGTTCTTCAAGAATGTTCGGATTAATGAAAGCAACTTCCTCAGAGCAGTCTCGTTTTGGACAGCTTGAAGCTTAAATAGGTTTTATTATAAGCATTAAGATTGGTTTAGATTTTAAATTAGTTTAATAAAACTTATTTCAGCTTCAAGCTGTCCAAAACGAGACTGCTCTGAGGAAGTTGCTTTCATTAATCCGAACATGGCTATATTTTTAGGTGCGCAAACATGATTTTCTATGGATCACTTTCTTTAGTTTAAGGTTCACTGCTGAATGTATTATGGATCAATTGCAATATGTTTATGGGTAATTCGTACAATTTCAATGCTCATTGCTTAGAAATTTAGCGGTACATTTTTACAATTGTGTTGCTAAATTTTACATTAAATATGGATCATATTGATATTTTTTATGGTTCATTCACACTTTTTCAAGGATTTTCTCCGAAGTTTTATGGATCATTTGGATGTTTTTTATGGAACGTTTTCCAATATTTTATGGATCATTTATTGGTTTTTATGTTCAAAAGTATGTTTGCCGTTCATATCTATCTCAAAATTCACCAGTTCACTCTACTTTAGAAAATGACAGCTGAACTTATTGAAAACTCTCTCAGCACAACTTTGTTCAAGACCAGTTTTCGATCAAATGCAAGGAACAACAGTTTTTAATGATTCAAGTCACTGATGTCTTATGATTATGCTCAATCAACTGTTTAGCAGGCAACATTGGTGCTTATGGCGCGTAGAATAGAGGACAAAAATAATGGCTACTATGTCACACTGCAGAATACAGTGTTACCCATAATACAGTTGCTTAATCTTGCCATAAGATTATCAATCTCTTTAACAATTAATAACTATTTAATTTGACGTTTGGCTGAAAACGATTTTCTGCAAAGTTGTAGCTGATAAAAATTCCCCTAAGGATAGTTAAAGAGTTTTTTAACAGTACAATATGTAAAAAGGCTAGAAGACAATGAACAAAAAGTTTTGTTTTCCCATAGTAATTTTCATATAAACTTCCAATCATTTGTGCCAAGTCAGTTTCTTATCAAATGAGTTTAAACTTTCAGAGGCTAATCAGGACACGATTTGAAACCGTTTGAACACTGTAGAGCGAAAATTTCAAATTTTGCATCAGTCTAATATCTCATCCCCCGCTCATGCGGGATCCACTCCTCCACACTCCTCTGGTCATTACTGTAAGCAAATCCTACATCGCCTGGTTGGGTGTACTAACGCCAAAATGGTACCAGCTTAGAAAGATCTCAATTAACAACCATGGAAGTGCTCAAATAATACAAATTGTAGAGCCGACGTAAAGTTCCAGTGGGGACATAATAAAGTCAAAGATGAAGAAGACCTCAGCCTAACAAACGGTAATCGACAATAACATATTAAACCATCTTAAACGTATACAAAAAATCATGGATGTTCAGTCAATCTCGTGTGACCACCATATGCCATGAACAATATTTTCAAATCCATACAAAATAACATAAAAACCCAATCATTCCGATCCTTTTTTATGCTTTCTGTAAAATACAGCTGCTAAAAAACTGCCCATTCAGCGCGGGAATATGTTCATATTCCCATCCACATCAATCAATCTGGCGCAAAAGCTCAACGGAGTGAATAATCCCAGCAGTATCCCCTCGGTCATGATACACATCCAGTTCCAACAGAGCGGGTTTTATTTCACAAAACCATAACTGACCCATTTCGCTGACCAGTTTCGCCTAGATCTCAGAACGCTAGCATCAACGCAACATTCCGTCTCGACAATCGCCAGAGGACTTTGCGGTGATCACATTTAATTAAATTCACGCAATTCTCGCGCATTCATGTTGTGACGCCGCGCAAATGAGATGGGATTTTTTTGTATGTCACTGACATAATTTGCACAGCACGATTATAAATCAGGAACAGAACGAACCCATCCGGCAGCCGATCGATGGATGTTATAACTCGAACGTGTCGTAATATGCTATCAAACCACCACCTACCCACTACTGGCGGCACTCGCGCATAGTGTGCGAAAATGGCATCCAACGAGCGTATTAATTACAAATTAATTGCTCCTGAACGATCATGGATGGATTTACTCGATATGGCTATAGAGCTGCGACACTGCTGCCACCCATCCAAAAGCGACTTAAATCGACATTGATGTGAAATGGGCTGCACACCAATGATGGTGGATCGATCAACGGAAAGGGTGGATGGGATTTATTCCGTATCGCTGTGAAGATATAGATATACTCTGCACGAGCCTACGGAGCTTCAACCAAATGGGTGGAGACAATTAAAATATTCCACTTAATCTGGAAATTATCGAGCAAGTTGATTTTATATAGCTAGAAAGAGCTGAGTCTGAAGCGGGGGTTATCGATTGGAGAAACGTTGACGGGACGGGAATGCATGTATTTTGATATGTGGCCCTGGCTAAGGATAAGCACCGATTTCTCGTGAAAGTTTTCAAATGGACCAATGCAACATTTTGAGATAATTGAAGTTGAAATTTGACAGATTATGTTTTGAAACAATACATTTTGCAATCTTATTTTTACCGCACTCAATGAATAATCGTTTTGAAAATTCAGTAGAAACGGTTTGACGTTTTGACTAGTCAAGTTGTCCTTCGGACATGCGACATTGGACGATTTTTCTCAATGACAGACTTAATGAGTGTTACATTAGACGTTATGTTCTACATGGTACTAGATTCGCTTTCACAGATTTCATAATAGAGTACCTAACATCGAAAAAATGACTGGTACTCTTACTTATATCATTTATTTATTTATTGATGACTACACATCAACAGAAGTCATTGGCCCCAATAATGTAACCTAAATTAAATATGAAAAGTACTAAAACCAAACAACAATAAGTCAATAGTCATCTCATAAAAAAGGAACATTGCTAGACAGACTTAACTGATATAGAAAGAAAAAAAAAAGAAATGAACCTCCGGCGAAGCAGCTGGCGAGTCAGGTGAAAGTCAAATAGTGCGGAGACCCTATTGAAGAGTCTCTGTAAACCACCGATTGCGCTGAACATGCTATAATTAGTTCGCTGTATGGGCAGGCGCAGCATTGAATTATTCCGTAGGGCTCTGGGTTGAACATTGATGTCAATTTGCTCAAGGAGAACAGGGCAATCGGTGCGTCCTTGCACAATATCTGCAATTAGCAATGCCCTTGCTGTATCTCTTCGGACCGACAGGGGCTCCAAATGGATCAGTTGCAAACAATTTTCGTAGCTAGGCAATCGGAAGGGATCCATCCACGGCATTTTACGTAGCGCGTATCTCAAGAACCGTCACTAAACAGACTCAACTCTTTCGACACCGTTGTTGTAGTGAGGAGTCCAGATAACCGAGCAGTATTCTAATATGGAGCGAGACAAGGAGTAGTACAACGATTCAAGGCAGTAGATATCCGTGAAGTCTTTGGCAATCCTAGAATTCTGGAAGCTGTGTCGACGGCATACGAGATATGCTGCTTGAAAGAGAGTTGTGTATCTAAAATCACAATTTATCGCCGGAGAATTTTGCGCGCCGTCATGGAAAATCCGACTGCGACCATGAGATGGATCGGAAGACAATTGGGAATCACCCATACAACTGTGTCTCGGGTGGTAAAATCGTTTAAGGAGTCTCTGACGAACGAGCGGCGGGCTGGAAGTGGAATAAAATCGAAGACAGCTGACCCTGTGAAGGCCCGGAAGGTGTTGGATTATTTCAAGCGTAATCCGAACCTTTCGATTCGCGACGCGGCTCTGAAGGCAAAGTGTTCCACCTGGTTCGTTCAGCAAACCATGAAATGAGCTGGGCTTCGTGTATTCAAGGTCCGGAAGGCACCGAACCGGCGTGATCAACAAAACACGGCGGCCAAATCCCGCGCAAGGAAGCTGTATCGAGAGTGGTTAACGAAACCGATGTGTGTCGTTATGGATGACGAAACCTACATCAAGGCAGACGCAAAGCAGATACCGGGGCTGGAGTTCTACGTTGCCAAATCACGGTTTGATGTTCCGGAAGACATAAGGAAGAAGAAAGTGGACAAATTCGCCAAAAAATAATTGCTCTGGCAGGCCATAGGCCAATGCGGTAAACTGAGTAAACCGTACATCACAATGGGTACCATCAACAGCGAAATTTACCTGCGTCTGTTGCCCTTTCTGCGGTCCCACGGAGGCGAGACATTATTTTGGCCGGACCTGGCATCATGCCATTACGCGCGATCGACGTTGGATTGGTACAGAGATAATAACGTTGTTTTTGTACCAAAAACCGCCAACCCCCCAAATTCACCAGAGATTCGTCCGGTGGAAAGATTTTGGGCCATAATGAAGGCCAAAGTTCGAAAATCGTCCAAGGTGTTTAAGAACGAGCTGGAGTTGAAGAAAGAATGGATGAAAGTGACCAAAAAGGTCGGCTCCACCATTGCACAAATTGTAATGAGGGGTCTTAATGGAAAGGTGCGGGCTTTCAGCGATGGAAAGGAAATTGAATAAAGTAATTATGCCGAAACATAATCAATATGTATAAGTTCATTCCCTGAAAGTTTCAAGAAAATCCGACATAAAATAAATTTTTGGCGAACACTTTTGTCTGGTGCATTTTTTTCGTGTACAGGCCTTACAATTTGAAAAGTTACGCGAGGGTTAATTACTGTGAAAGTGGTTAAAGAATACTAAGTTCCATTTGGAACATGGTAGACGGAAACACGAAGCAGAAGGAGAAAATGTAACTGAAAAGATCGACAATACTCGCGTAACTTTTCAAAAGGACCAAGATAACGTCCACCATTTTGAGACAATCGAAGTTGAAGTTAGACATGTTATTATTTTAACTGTTTAGAAGCAATAAATTTTGCAATACTTTTTAATATTAGATAATAACACTGTGCAGCAAGTTTTTCTAGGACTGAGAAAATTCACTTTATTTGACTTTCTCGTGGTCCCCTGAGTAAAAGTCTCGAACAAACTTATATCCCCGAACACGTAATAATTTTTTGGTATCGCTCTCTTTATGAATTTTAGTATGTTGTTTCGATGTCGGTTGTATACGACCTAACTAAAGCATGCTACGACATTGCTGTCGTAATTTTTTTTCTTAGAAAATGACTTGAGGAACATTTTAAAACGTTATCTTATTGTCTTACCCCTTATTTAGGTAATTTTTCAAATTGGATACCCCCTTAAAATCTAGAATTCATGAAAATTTATTGTAATAAAACCATAGTATGTGCTGGTATGTTGAGTGAGATTTCTATAAAATAATTATTTTAACAACCCTAAAGAATGAATACAGTCTAAATCCGATGATTTAAATCATACGTTATTGATATTTTGTTCATTTAAAAAATGTTACCGGCCTTGCCTTATAATCAGAACAACACGACTTCCTAGGACTGAGAAAATTGACCATATTTGACTTTCTTGTTGTTCCCCTGAGTAAAAGTCTAGAACACACTTAAACCCTAACACGTCCTAATTTTTGGTACCGCCCTCTTTATGATTTTTGGTATGTTATCCCGATGATGGTCGTTTGCTGCCTAACTTAAGCATGTTACGATATTACTATCCAAGAGTTTTTTTTTGTAGGAAGTGATTAGAGGAACATTTTTTTAGAATATTTAAAACGATATCTCGCCGTCTTATCCCTCGTTTGGATGACTTTTCAAATTGTGCACCCCACTCAAGAATCTAAAATCCATATAAATTCACAGTAAAACCATTTCACATACTATTATTCCTCATTTTGGTGATTTTTCTTATAAAGTTCTCACTCACTCGGAACGAGTGGTGCGTAGATTACATTAGATTTCCTTAGCTGGTGTTGTCCACGCATTTCCCAATGAGTTTTCAAGTACTGGTTCTGCTTATAGCGTGTGTCCCACAAGCACAAGTAACACATGTTTTTCGTATATCCAGTTTGCAGACCGCATAATAACGTCACAACCTTAAGGTCTGCACAAATACGCCACTGATGATGATAGTAAACTGCATCTAAAATCTGTTTAAGGCTATCTTATTCATTTCCAATTTTAGCCATCAAACCTTTGATGTCTATATAAAAGGTGATACGGTCAAAATTTGGTCAATATCAACTTGACGTATTTCTTTCAATTTTGCATTTAAAAAACCTGAACACCCCTCATTTTGAAGGTGTGTGTGTGTAGAATGTTGCTCCTATTTTGATTTTGGAATTCACTCTTCAGTTGTCAAAATGCCGTCCAAGCAAGAAGAGCAGCGTATCAAAATTTTGCTCGCGCATCGCGAAAATCCGAGCTACTTGCACGCAAAGTTGGCAAAATCGCTAAAAGTTGCCAAATCAACCGTTACAAATGTAATTAAAGTGTTTGGGGAACGTTTGTCGACAGCCAGGAAGTCTGGATCGGGGGGAAATCGAAAACCGGAAGCCGCTGAGACGACAAAGAGAGTTGCCGGTAGTTTCAAGCGAAACCCTAACCTCTCTCTCCGAGATGCCGCAAATAAGCTGGGTGTATCGTCTACAACCGTGCATCGAGCCAAAAAACGAGCCGGACTATCGACTTACAAGAAGGTAGTGACTCCAAATCGCGATGATAAACAAAATACGACGGCCAAAGCGCGATCCCGGAGGCTGTACACGACGATGCTGACGAAGTTTGACTGCGTGGTAATGGACGACGAAACCTACGTCAAAGCCGACTACAAGCAGCTTCCGGGACAGGAGTTTTATACGGCAAAAGGAAGGGGAAAGGTAGCAGATGTTTTCAAGCACATGAAACTGTCAAAGTTCGCAAAGAAATATCTGGTTTTGCAAGCCATCTGTACCTGTGGCTTGAAAAGCAGCATTTTCATAGCTTCCGGGACTGTCAACCAAGAAATTTACGTGAAAGAGTGTTTGAATAAACGTCTGCTGCCTTTCCTGAAGAAACACGGTTGTTCCGTACTGTTTTGGCCGGATTTGGCATCTTGCCATTACGGTAAAAAGGCCATGGAGTGGTACGCCGCCAACAACGTGCAGGTGGTTCCCAAGGACAAGAACCCTCCCAACACGCCAGAGCTCCGCCCAATTGAGAAATACTGGGCTATTGTCAAGCGGAACCTAAAGAAGACCAAAAAAACTGCAAACTGGCTTTCTGCGGCGAAGAAGGTGGACAAGGTGGCTGTACAAAATCTGATGGCAGGGGTCAAGCGTAAGGCCCGGCAATTCGGATTTGGAAAAGCGGAAGCCTAACTGAATATTTTTCCTGAATTTTATACTAATTGAACTTGAAAAAGAAATTTGATTTGATTTTTTAAATAAACGATTTCACCGATTTACACGCGTTTTCCCTTGACCAAATTTTGACCGTATCACCCTTTAGTACGCGAACGTATTTTCTCTAATGATTGATAATGAAACAAATGGTTTCTGTCGATGTCGGAAGGATGTACTTTTAACACCGGTAGCCAGGATATTAACTGATTTCAAATGACCTGCCAATAATTCCACTTTGCGCTGGGGCAGATTCAGTTGTCGGACTATTTTGTTCAAGTGATCTTGTGTTATTTCCACACGGTACACTAGCTTGGGATGGCACATGAGCAGTGTAACTAGTTGTTTCTAATGATGGTAATGAGGCTTGTTCGGAAATTACATTGTATTGTAGGAGCTTTGGAACAGTAATAGCTTCCGAATGCGGCATTGGAATTGTGATATTTCTTTATAAGTGATATTATCTTTAGAACGTTTGTTGTGACCCAACACTTAATTTACGCATGCATAACAGTTCTCTGTATTGTGGATGTCCGGATGTTGTTATCGCAGAAATTTTCTACAAAATACATTTTAAAACAACTGTACAATTATGATCTCAACATTCCATGTATATTTCGATGGATTTTAGATTTTTACGAGGGTATCCAATTTGAAAAATCATTCAAACGAGGAGTGAGATGGTGAGATAACTTTTTTAAATGTTCTAGAAAAATGTTCCTCAAGTCATTTTCTACAAAAAAAAAAACTCTTCGATGGAAATGTCGTAACAAGCTTAAGTTGGGCAGTATACGACCGACATCGGGACAATATACCAAAATTCATAAAGAGGGCGGTGTTAGGATATAGGTATGTTCAGGACTTTTACTCAGGGGCCCACAAGAAAGTCAAATATGGTTAACTCTCTCAGTCATTCCGTATCGAGCGCTGAGTCGGTTAACACGGTCCCGGTCTCTCACACGACATAAAGTATTAGTTGTGATTTTTTTCCACCCGCGTGGTTTTTTTCGCATCACAGTGCAGTGTCCAGGTGATAAGCGCGCGTGTCTCGGAAGCACCGAAATTCGGCGAGCCCGTTTATTTCGAGTGTCCATCTCTACCCATCCCGGTGAAAGATCACCATCATCACGACGTCTCCATTGTATCGCCACCTGCAGCTGCAAGCAAGCAGTAGCAAACGGCATAAGTATAATAGAATAGTTTTTTCGATTGCCTTGCTATTGTATAGCAAAGTTGCCTTGTGGCAGTGTGCTCTTCCTAATAGGGTGGGGCATTTTTGCAATTAGTAAAAAGTTCATTTTTTTTTTTTTATATAATTTTTTTTTTTTTTTTTTGATAATTTTTTTTTGTATGGTTGCATGGAAATATTAACAACTAGTAGTTAAGTAAATTAATTGGTGAAAGTTATTCTTAAGTTTTTTTTTTTTTCATTTTTAAGCGGTTGTGCACCGCTTTTGCGCAACACTTATGGCGTCTTCGGATGCCTACGTTGCGCGAACCAGATACTACCAACCGTCTTCGAAAGGACCATGGGTTGTCTTTTTTCGGCCCAAAAATAAACCTTTGAAAACTCTCGACATTACGAGAGATTTGCTGCGGAAGTATCCGGGAATCTTGGTACACAAGGAAAGATTCAACAAACTGCGGGTAGAAGCACCGACTTATGATGTGGCAAATAAAATTGCTGAACACGAGCTTTTTAGTGTTGAGTATAACATCTACATCCCTTCTCGAGATGTGGAGATAGAAGGCGTGGTCTCCGACGCGAGTCTGACTGTCGAGGACTTGAAACATGCCTCGGGAACTTTTAAAAACTCGACATTCGCTACCGCGCTAGTGAAGATACTGGATGTAAGGCAACTGCATTCAGCATCTTTGCTAGACGGTAAAAAAGTTTATCGGCATTCAGACTCGTTTCGCGTGACTTTCGCAGGTTCGGTTCTCCCAAACTTTGTTAAAATTGATGGTGCTTTTTTTCCGGTGCGGCTGTTTGTACAGAGGGTATACAATTGTACCAACTGCAAAAGGCTGGGACACTCGGCCAGCCATTGCGGCAACAAAACTCGTTGTGGCAAATGTGGTGAAAACCACAAAGAGGATTCTTGCCACAAAGAATCAGTAAAATGCGCTTATTGTGGCGAGAATCCTCACCCTTTGCAGGAGTGCCCGATGTACAAGCAGCACTCCGATAAAGTGCAGCGTTCAATCTCTGGACGCTCCAAGCAGTCATATGCTCAAATGGTGAAGGCTGCATCAGCCGTCCAAGATGCAAACCAATTTTCGATTTTGTCCGCTGAAGAATCGGACTCTGACTCATCCGATGAAGGTGATTCTACGGTGGTACACGCACCTTCAAAAATGGACGGATCCTCAAAAAGAAAATGCCCCTCCCCGAAAGTGCGCCGTAAGAAAACAAAAGTCACCTCCAGAAGATTGGCAAATTCCCAGGGTAATGGGGATGAAAAAACGAAACCGAAGGCTCCTGTTGATCCAATCCCTGGATGCAGCAAGAATTTTCCGCCATTGCCCAACAAAGATAAAAAAAATAAAAAAGCTGCTCCTCAAACTTCTCAAAAGAAATCCACGTCCGAACGAGGTTTGCTAGCTTTTTCGGACATTGTGGAATTCATATTAAACATGTTCAACATACAAGACCCTCTAAGAAGCTTAGTTTCTGCCTTGCTTCCAACGTTAGAATCATATCTTAAGCAATTGACTGTTTCATGGCCCCTCCTTGCATCAATCATATCTTTCGATGGATAATTCGTCAAACGAGGTTGAAGATATGATCACGGTGCTACAGTGGAACTGCCGTAGTCTAGTGCCTAAACTAGACTCGTTCAAATTTTTACTTCACAATTCTGATTGTGATATATTTGCTCTCTGTGAAACATGGCTTTCTTCCGATAAAGAACTCAACTTCCACGATTTTAACATTATACGCCTGGATAGAGACGATTCTTATGGAGGAGTACTTTTAGGGATCAAAAAGTGCTACCCTTTCTACAAAATTTCCCTTCCTGCTCTATCCGGCGTCGAAATCGTTGCTTGCCAAATAAATGTGAAGAACAAAGATCTTTGCATAGCTTCAGTATACGTTCCACCAAGAACCTCCATTAGCCGTAGTCAACTCTGGAATCTAGTTTCGATTCTTCCATCCCCAGTATTAATTCTGGGTGATATGAACTCCCATGGTACTGGGTGGGGCGATCTATATGACGACAATAGAGCGGCTATCGTTTACGATTTATGTGACGATTTCAATTTGACTATTTTGAACACTGGTGAAGCGACACGTATAGCAAATCCTCCGGCTCGAGAAAGCCGACTCGACCTATCTTTGTGTTCAAGATCGCTATCATTGGATTGTCAGTGGAAGGTTATCAATGATCCCCATGGTAGCGATCATTTGCCAATCATCATTTCAATAAAGTGTGGCCCTCACTCTGCAGAACCATCTCGGGTTCCATTTGATCTTACAAGGAACATCGAATGGCAGAAATATGCAACGGCGGTGACAATCGGTGTCGAATCAATAGATGCGCTTCCACCATTGGAAGAATATCGATTCCTAGTCGATTTGATTTACAAAAGCTCACTGGAAGCACAAAAAAGAAAAGTTCCAAGTGCACCCTTTAAAAGGAGACCAGCCACACCTGGTTGGGACGAAGAATGCACAAAATTGTATGTAGAAAAATCTGATGCTTTCAAAGCATTTCGTAGACACAAAACCTCCACTTACTTCGAGGAATATTCAAAGCTTGAGACAAAGCTGAAACAATTAATCAAAGCAAAAAAACGCGGTTATTGGCGCAATTTCGTCGAGGGACTCTCACGAGAAACCTCAATGAACACCTTGTGGAGGGTGGCTCGCAACATGCGTAACCGCTCATCTTTCAATGAGAGTGAAGAATACTCCAACCGATGGATATTCGATTTCGCTAAAAAGGTCTGTCCGGACTCAGTTCCAGCACAAAATATTCTTCGAGAAGCGTCTCCTAGCGGCGGCTCTCTGGATAGACCATTCTCAATGCTGGATTTCTCTATGGCTCTTCTTTCATCGAACAACTCCTCACCCGGAAGCGATATGATTAAATTCAATCTTCTGAAAAATCTCCCAGATATCGCTAAAAGACGCTTGCTAGATTTATTCAATTCCTTGCTAGAAAACAACATTGTACCGCCTGAATGGAGACAGGTCAAAGTAATAGCCATTAAAAAACCTGGCAAATCAGCGTCTGACCATAACTCATACCGTCCGATTGCTATGCTTTCGTGCATTAGGAAATTGTTGGAGAAAATGATCTTTCGGAGACTCGATCACTGGGTCGAATCAAATAACTTGCTATCAAATACACAGTTTGGGTTCCGCAAGAGCAAAGGAACAAACGATTGTCTAGCGCTGCTTTCCACAGATATTCAACTGGCCTTTGCACACAAGGAGCAATTGGCTTCAGTATTCTTGGACATTAAGGGGGCTTTTGATTCAGTTTCCATTGAAATTCTGTCAGACAATCTGCACAGATGTGGACTTTCTGGAATTTTAAATAATTTCTTGTACAATTTGTTGTCAGAAAATCAAATGAACTTTTCTCTTGGAAAACTGACAACTTCCAGAATTAGTTACATGGGCCTGCCCCAAGGCTCATGTCTCAGCCCTCTTCTTTATAACTTTTATGTCAAAGATATCGACAACTGTTTGGCAGAACAATGCACGCTAAGACAACTTGCAGATGACGGTGTGGTTTCCGTAAGAGGTCCACATGCCGTGGACTTGCAAGGACCATTGCAAAATTCCTTAGATAACTTGTCTTCTTGGGCTATGAATCTAGGGATCGAATTCTCGCCGCAGAAAACTGAACTGGTAGTGTTTACTCGAAAGCGGTACCCAGCCCAAATGCAGCTTAATCTTTTGGGCAGAAACATTACCCAATCATTGTCTTTCAAGTACCTTGGGGTCTGGTTTGATTCAAAGTGCACTTGGAATGCCCATATTACGTATTTGAAGCAAAAATGTCAGCAGAGGATCAACTTTCTCCGTTCAATTTGCGGCACATGGTGGGGTGCTCATCCGGGAGACCTCATAACGCTTTATAAAACAACTATTCTCTCTGTTCTAGAGTACGGCTCTTTCTGCTTTCTCTCGGCAAGAAAAAGTCACCTAATAAAATTGGAACGAATTCAATATCGTTGTCTGCGTATTGCTCTAGGCTGTATGCACTCAACGCATAACATGAGTCTCGAGGTCCTGGCAGGAGTAACACCCCTCCAGAACCGTTTCTGGGAGCTCTCTCTCAGAATACTAATCAAATGCGGAGTGACGAACACACTTATAATTGCTAATTTTGAAGAAATTCTTGGGCTGAAAAACACAATCTCGATTTATGAGAATCTACCACCACTACATATCATCAGATATGTGTCTTCCTTGTTATACTCCAGACCGTGTTCACTTCACCAATCGCAGTTCCTCAATTGAATATGATCTGACCATGAAACAAGCAACTCATGGGATTCCCGATCAACTTCGACCTATTATTATCCCACGTATTTTTACTGAAAAGTACCAACAAGTCAATTGCATGAAAAGATATTTTACAGACGGGTCCCGTCTCAATGGATCCACTGGCTTCGGTGTCTTCAATGAAAACTCTAGCGCCTTCCACAAACTTCAGGAACCTTGTTCCGTTTTTGTTGCTGAGCTGGCAGCAATCAACTTCGCATTGGGGATGATTTCCAATATGCCCACAGACCATTACTTCATTTTCTCGGATAGTCTCAGTTCGATTGAGGCTATTCGGTCGATGAAACAAGGTAGGCACTCATCTTATTTCCTTTCAAAGGTAAGGGAGCAGATGTGTGTGCTGGTCGAAAGATCATATATGATTACCTTTGTATGGGTCCCCTCACATTGCTCAATCCCAGGCAATGAGAAGGCGGACTCTCTCGCAAAGGTGGGCGCACAGGAAGGCGAATTGTATGACAGGCAAATTTCACACGATGAATTTTACCATTTAGTGCGTCAGAGTACCTTTTCGAGTTGGCAAACCGATTGGGACACTGGAAATCTTGGACGGTGGTTACATTCAATTATTCCTAATGTTTCTTCGAGAGCGTGGTTTAAAGGCTTGGACTTAAGTCGTGACTTCATTCGCGTGATGAGTAGACTTATGTCCAACCACTACTCGCTAGATGCTCATCTCAATAGAATAAACCTCGTGGACAGCAACATCTGTCGGTGTGGAAACGGTTACGATGACATCGAACACGCAGTTTGGCAATGTACGGATAATGACGCCGCCAGAGAGCGACTTTTGAATACCCTCGAGGCCCAAGGAAGACAACCCTATGTTCCTATCAGAGACGTGTTGGCAACCCGTGATCTCTGCTATATGCAGTCCGTTTATGTTTTTCTTCAAATGTCTAGTATAAGAATTTAATTCCTTTTGTCTTTTGTCTCTCTTTATTAGTTTTTGTTTGTCTTGTCCCCCCGTCTCGATGAGTCTCATCGTCGCCCACTGGTCACCCACCATAGCCGGTCGAACTCCGGACGAAGCTAGAACAGCACTACCGTTCATACTGGCGACAACGCTCTGATGAGACAACGAAACCCTACCCCAAGCTCCTCCCCTGATCCTATCCTTCGAAAATGTACCCTTCTAACCTCGAGTAAGCCGCGAGTAATCGGCCCAACTCCTACTAGACATAGAATTAAGTGAATTTTGTTACACACAGTGAACAATGAATTATCGGCTCCGTAAAGCTAACGCGATTGAGCCTTCCAAATAAACGAACTAGATAAAAAAAAAAACTCTCTCAGTCTTAGAAAAAAAGTTCCGATTTGTTGCACAGTGTAATAGATCAGATGAAAAACTGGTGGGATAAAATCGCCAAAACAGTGGATGAGACCGTTGTGTGCCGCTTGATGGGTCGTATTAAGGGGAAAGTTCTAGAATCCCAACTGTGAACTGTGATGAAGAGGTTTGTTGGTTCGAAATTTACTGTAAAGCCAGTATCATCGGAAAATTTTCATTAAAGACACTCAAATCCAAACGAGCCAAAAAAGTTGGTCGTGGACTAGATTTTGAGAAGCTCTAGTTTAAAATTATGGTTCAGTTGGAGTCGGAGTCTTTATTTTTCATTGATACGACTCCGACTCCTTATGCTCAAAAATGCGTCTTACTTCGAATCCGGCTCCACGACTCCAGCTTCATGAATGTTTGAAGCAATTTTTTGCGGAAAACAAAATCGACGGAAAACAAATCAAGGACAAAAATGGGCAAAATCCTGGGACGGATTTGAGAAATAGACTTCAATATTTCTCAGATCCGTCCTAGGACTGAGTACCAATGCTACTGACGCTAGAAAGGCAGCTCCCACCTGGACCCAATGCTACTGACGCTAGAAAGGCAGCTCCCACCTGGACCCTACCTATCGTTCCAACATCAACTCATGAACCGGGGACCAATGGCTTTACTTCCCTTCCCAGTGATGTAATGCCTCAGAACATCCCGGCGGCGTCGACAGGGATTGAACCCAGGCCTGTCAGGGTGAGAGGTAATCACGCTTACCACTACACCACCGGCGCCGCTGTAGAAGGATCAGTAATTTCTATTTAATTCCACTATTTTAATTGCTGAACCTTGATAGATTTCTTTTAATCTTGTACTAATTATCAAGTCTTAGTAAAAGACACCGAAGAAGGCTCCACATTGTAGACGAAATACGCACATCTGTCAAGGATAAGCAATTCAGGTAGTGGAAATAAATGGAACTTACTAATCCTTCTCTCTTTCTTTAAACAGGTATTCCACTGTAGATGCCCACATTAATCAAGAAAGCATACTTATTTGTAGTTGATGTGTTTTCCGTTTGGATTGCGTGTTGGTTCAGTTTTGCTGGAACAATTAAAAGCACAGTGTTCTGAGCGGCGAACGTATGTAGCAGGTCTGCCTATCTGTCTTGTATGCCACGGGTTCTGTAACTGGCTGTATTTTGATTTGCAAAATAGAAATGGAAAATCGTGCCGGTTTCTCTCGGGAGCCATTTCATTGTTTTCGTGAGCGGTAGATTAAATTGTTTTGTTTTCGAACGATTTTCTTTTTGTCGTGCAGTTTGAATGAGAAATGTGCTAATCCTGCCAAAACGGACGATCACGTGGTGCACAGGTTTTTTTTCCTCTCCCTAAAATGTGAACTGAAAATTTTCGCTAAATGTAGCATTTAATAGTGCTTGATTCTGGCACGTTTCGATGTAAAATAATAATGATTCAATCGATGACAATTGCTTCTCGCCAGCATGTTTGACCCAAATTCAACCGACGAATGCAGTCCCGGATACAGCCAATTGGCAACGTTCTCCCAAGCGGGATGAGTCAGATTTTGCCCGTCAAAGTGAATCATATCGAATGCGCGAAGAAGGCAACACACACAGATTGTTTCTATATGGATTGGTTTTCATTCATAAAACCATGGGGGCCGTCAATTGGCGAAAAAGAGGATTCAGACTTGGGAGCGAATAATTCACGTACGTCACTCACAGTCAGAAGCACATGGTAGCGTTTGGTTGTGATTTTTCCTCGAATGGTTAGCAATTTTTCTGCTCTCTGCTTTCGACGAGAGTGAGATATACAAATGAGATGCCCTTTTTCCTTTCCGACTAGATGGACAGAACGTATAAGCATTTCGAAGTTTTTGACCTGAGCTAGGTTGGGGTGGATAAAAATAAGTATGCCAGTTTTTCCTCTGCTTTGTATTTGCCTTCGGACCAGATAGCAGCTCGAAACATGGGCGCTGGGGTGAGGGAGATTTTTAAGCGTCTCGTAAAATATTCCGAAAAATGTTTATACAATCGAGCGGGGATACTTGCAAGACTCTGTCGCACTACGGTTGTCGGGTTTCTTTAAATAATGTTGTTCCAAGCCTACGAAAGATCGCATATGAACGTAAACACTGCATTTGGGCTTACGCGAAATTGTAATCATTTAAAAGCAATATTTAAAATCTTACAAAACAACCCAGTAACACTGGTAGATAACCTTTTTGTGGTACGTTACTGGCATAAGATCTAGCACATCGAACTCTGGCCTTAGGCTCTTCTTGTTGATGGTTATGAGCCTCGATTTGAGATTGGAAGCAAGAAACGCTTCGGTTTGGACGGTGGTTACATTCAATTATTCCTAATGTTTCTTCGAGAGCGTGGTTTAAAAGCTTGGGCTTAAGTCGTGACTTCATTCGCGAGATGAGTAGACTTATGTCCAACCACTACTCGCTAGAAGCGCATCTCAATAGAATAAACCTCGTGGACAGCAACATATGTCGGTGTGGAAACGGTTACGACGACATCGATCACGCAGTTTGGCAATGTACGGATAATGACGCCGCCAGAGAGCGACTTTTGAATACCCTCGAGGCCCAAGGAAGACAACCCTATATCCCTATCAGAGACGTGTTGGGTACCCGCGATCTCTGCTATATGCAGTCGATTTATGTGTTTCTGCAAATGTCTAGTATAAGAATGTAATTCGTTTGTTTTTTGTATCTCTTTATTATTTTATGTTTGTCTTGTCCCCCGTCTCGATGAGCCTCATCGTCGCCCACTGGTCACCATAGCCGGTCGAACTCCAGATGAATCGAGAACCACACTACCATTCATACTGGCGACAACGCTCTGATGAGACAACGAAACCCTACTCCCAAGCTCCTCCCTTTTTCCTATCCTTCGACAATGTACCCCTCTAACCTCGAGTAAGCCGCGAGTATTCGGCCCAACTCCTACTAGACATAGAATTAAGTGAATTTTGTTACAAACAAAGAACAATGAATTATCGGCTCCGTGAAGCTAACGCGATTGAGCCTTACAAATAAACAAACTAGATAAAAAAAACGGTTCGGCCTAGGGCTCTGCTACACGGTAAAATTTCAATATCATCGTTTATGTTTGTCGGTAAGACGACATATTTTGATTGGAGTTGCTTCATTGTAAAGATAAGTTATCATTTTTTTTAATTTTTAGTCGAGCACACTCTGTCAACAGTCGTCTTGGCCCTGTGTGTAGTTATGGAGAAGGGGTCTTCCAACCTGTCATTCCAGTAATTCGAGTACGATGCAATTCTAAGCAGTATTTTGTCTGATCCATCCTCCGATTCCAGCGCAACGACTGGTCGTCATTCCAGTGGTGTTAACCAAACTTTGGAACGTACTGGCATCCCTACATTGGAAGAGCCGAACCCGCAGAGACGAACGCAGGACCGTCCCATGAATGCAGCCGAGAATGCTTCGGTACGAGCTGATGATAGCGAGATGGAGAACGTCTCGGATTCAGTTTTCTCTATCTTCAAGAACTTCGTTTGAGACTGTTGAGCTATGAGTACGATGCAGTGGTATTAACAGAAACCTGGCTTCGTCCGGACCTATCCGACTGTGAAGGTGATATACTTATAGCAGTCAAATCTGTGCACCCTTGTTCCTTGATTTCGTTGGAAAACTATGACCAGCTCGAGCTGCTCATTGTACGAATTAGTTTGGAGAACCGCTTATTGTTTATCGCCAGAATCTACGTTCGCCCTTTATCAGGTCCGGAGCTCTACAAGTCACATACCGTAGCTGAACGGAATATTTCAGAGACGGCCTTGGTGCTGGGTGATTCTAATCTCCCTCATTTACTCTGGAATTTCTACGAGGTCGTGAACTCTTCAACGGAGCAGGAAGTGGCTCTTACTGAAGATATACTTGCTAATGGTCTAATTCAGGTCAACCCATTTGTAAACACGAATGCTGCTTGATTTGGCATTCACTACCAATCCAGACGTTTTTGATCTCCTTGAACCAGCGGTCCCACTGCTTAATGGTGACATCCATCACAGGCCAATCATTTTGAACCTTGATGCGCACTTCAATCTGCCCGATCGTCACAATGTTCCAGCAGTATTTGATCTTAAAAACTGTGACCTAACCACCCTAGATCACATACTTACATCAGCTAATTAGTCCCTGGTTCTGAACGTTGATTCAGTGGACGTCATTACAAACCAGTTTTACGAAAAACTGCACGTAATTTTTCCCGAGTTTGTTCCTCTTCGAAGGACTTTCTTCGGCTACTCTGCATGGAAATCCTGGTGGAATACAGAGCTGCGTAACCTCCGCAACAAACTCCGCAAGGCCCGCAAACGGTTTTTCATCTCTAAATCCGACGACAACCGAAATACTCTTTGTTAAATAGATACTCAAAAAAAAAAACGAACTACTGGTTGCTAACTACGAAGAACATGTATGTACAACGAACACAGTCAGCTTCCAGAGTTAAAGATCGACATGAGTATGACTTGATTTCCCCTTTACTACGCTTCACGCCAGATGATGTCTATACAGTTTTGAGCAGTCTTAATGCATCAAAAAGCCCCGAAATTGTCGGAATTCCTTCGTACTTCCTGAAATACTACGCTCGGCGGCTAGCTTTTGTGATTTGCTGTATATTCAACAGTTCGATATCTGAGAGGACGTTCTCCAGCATATGGAAAACTGTTGCTACCAATACACAAATCCGGTAGCCGTAACCACGTTGACAACTATCGTGGTATTTTACCTCTATGCTGCATTAGCAAGGCTTTCGAAGCCCTAGTGCACGGAGCTTTTTACAGTGTTGTTCAGTCTTTAATATCGGAGTATCAACATAGATTTGTTCAACATCGGTCTACATCCACGAATCTGATGTACTATACCAACAAACTGTTCTGCGAAGTCAAACTTTACAATCAGGTTCGCAACCTGATTTTGACGTGCGTACTTGTGAAAGACTGAAAGCTATACCCAAGCAACCAACAATCCCGCTAATTCGCCTTTTTGCAATATAAGGCTAATATGCGACTAATATAAACCTCAGCATGCCCTATGTTAGCCGTGTATCAGCCTTATATTGCAAAAAGGCGAATAAGCGGGCTTGTTGGTTACTTGGGTAACACTTCCCGATTAGGTGGTTGACTGGATTCGGTCTTACCTGACAAGGCGTAATGCTTTAGTGTCGTTGAACTCTACTCGCTCGGAATCGTTTTCAATCTCTTCCGGTGTACCACAGGGCAGTGTGTTGAGACCATTAATTTTCGTATAGTTTGTGTCCACATATCTCATCATTCAAGCAGCTGTTTGCCGGTGATCTTAAAATCTACAGACTGTTTTTTTTTGGTTTGTTTTTTTCCGTCGATCTTGTTTTCCGTGCTGAGCACCAATGCTACCGACGTGCCAGGAAGGCAGCTCCCACACCTGGACCCTACTTATCGACCCATCAACTCATGAACCGGGGACCAACGGCTTTACTTCCCGAAGGAAGGCGTGATCAGAGATGTTATGCCTCAGAACATCCCGGCGGCGCCGACTGGGATTGAACCCAGGCCTGCTGGGGTGAGAGGTAATCATGCTTACCACTACACCACCGGCGCCGTTGTACAGACTGTATTGTACTTCGTAATTTCATTTTCTCGCCGCTGTGCCCATTGGCATCAATTCTTGATCTAGGGGCTACGATTGACTCGAAGTTGAGGTTTAACAATCACGTAGCGCTGGTTACTTCGAAGGCATATGCTGTTCTCGGTTTCATTCGGCGGTACACTTGGCAGTTCACGGATATCGACACCCAGAAGACGCTGTACTGTACTCTAGTAAGGAGCATCTCACAAATCATCTTTTTAAATAAAAATTTGAAAGCATGTTCTATAAGTGTATTATAAGTGATGCAGAAAACATCCCGAGATTTGAAAGAGCACTGTAAATGTTTTCTGACTACTGACAACAACACATGAAAAGATGCTAGATCGGTTTTCATAAAAGAGTTGAAGTGATAATTCAGATGCCGCTTCCAGTACTTTTCAAAACATCTTTATGACGAACCAAATGAATTTTCTCTAGAATATGATCCATCATCCATCAACGAAGAACATGATAGATAGTAAGCCTAAGTTTGTCATCTTTCGAAATTAGTCTAGTAAGGAAGGTGCAAACCTATCACGCCAAGAACCAATGTTCGAATCCCATGCTCGTTTGTTAATTATAATTTTGCACCTAAAATGTATTGCTAATTATGATGCTTTCCAAAACATGTTATAAGACCATAATATACTTTTACAAGCTCCTCCTCTCGATTGGTTTTCTGCAATGCGTGAGAACTTGATGGATAATAAAACGTGTTTTACGAAGAAGTGGAGTTGGTCTACTAGAGAAGTTCCAAACCTAGTACGCTGAATACCTGATTTCGAATCCCATTTTCGGTTATGTCTTATTTTTGTTTTGGAGAATACATTTTGGCCATTTAATTTGATTGGTTATTGCGATATTTTGCAAAACATTTTATATGACTATTGATTTGTTTTATAACGTTTGCGCCTTTTCAGTTGTATAAAAGTATGAAGTGAAGTATTTTCATATAAAATTGAATACTCATATATGTTTTAAGGCAGTATTTTAAACACCTTTATGACAAGTAGTGTTGCTTGGGATCCTAGAATATGCTGCTCCCATCTGGGCTCCGTTCCATACTTCACTCATTTTAAAAGTTGAACGAATACAGAGACTGTTCATCAGATTCACACTACGTAATTTTCCATGGCGTGATCATGTGCTCCTACCTGACAACACCGCTTGTTGTGCATTGATAAACTTAGAAACGTCACTATGGGCAAAAATGGGTCCAAAATTACCCAAAATTCAATATCTCAACAGCACGCTGAATTTCGGCCATGAAAAACAACTTTTCCGAAAGGAAATCGTCCGGGGAATCGATTACAGGTGGTCCCATAGACCGGAGAGCCTTGTAGGTATGTATTTTGAACCATTTTACCCCATTTTGCCCTATTTTTGTGGAGGAAATGTTTTTTCACAGCTCTATTTTTCGTAAAACATAAGCACTTTATGCATGGTTTTAGAATACTATGTCTTTAAACAACAGTTCATGAGATATTAGAGGAATACGGGGTACACTTTATAGGGGAGTAAGGGGTTAAAGTGAAACCATAAAAATAAATACAATCAATGTTTTTAATACAAAAAACATTTTTTTATATTATCATATTTTTTCTGAAAAATACTCTAAATTAACTTTCATTGGGTATTTTGAGTTCCGTCATCGGCCGAACAGTTCAAAAGTTATAAATTTTTGAAAAAATCGAATTTTTTTTTTTTTTACCGCCCTAATATATAAGTAGTCACCCTAATGACAACATAAAAAATAAGGGTCTAATATATTGCGATAAGGAACAAAACTACCAATTTTTACAAAATTCTGAGAACCACTATATCGTTTTTCTGTATATTGACAAAAAAAGTGAAAACTCTTTTAAAACAGATAGCAGTAAATTAAAACTTATTTAACCCCAATTAACCTTAAAATTTCGAAAAACAAAATCTTACTATTGCAGGCAACCTTTGGGGTCATTCAAACAATCGCATAGTTCAACATTTTTATGAATTAAAATAAATTTAGCGAGGGTTCACTTTAACCCCTTACTCTCCTATAAAGTGTACCCCGTATTCCTCTAATATCAAATGAACTGTTGTTTAAAGACATAGTATTCTAAAACCATGCTTATGTTTTACAAAATAGAGCTGTGAAAAAACATTTCCTCCAAAAAGTAGGGCAAAATGGGGTAAAATGGTCCAAAACACATACCTACAAGGCTCTCCGGTCTATGGGACCACGTACAATCGATTCCCCGGACGATTTCCTTTCGGAAAAGTCGTTTTCATGGCCGGAATTCAGCGTGCTGTTGAGATATTGAATTTTGGGTAATTTTTAACCCATTTTTGCCCATAGTGCAATGGCTGAAAGCCTTGTAAATAATGAAAAAAAAAAAACTGTGGAGATCCCCCCTCATTGCTGTACCGGCACATAGAACCGGCTAAGATCTGAACAATACACTAAATGCCTGCTTAAAAGCCTTCAACGACGTTGCTGTTCATTACGATTTTACTATTTCTAAGAATATTTTAAAAGAAATTGACACATTGAATTAAGAATAGGTAGAGTAGTCTGTAAGATTCAATCGAAGATGAAACAACAATAAATAAATAAATAAATAAATAAATAAATAAATAAATAAATAAATAAATAATAAGGCGTCCTTTAGCTGATTCGGAAAAGACGTAGCTACAAAGCCAGAACATGCTGGAGGTGGCTGGGTTAGATTCTCGGCCCGATCTAGGAATTTTTTGGCTTGGAAAATTTCTTTCCCTGGGCATGGAGTATGATTGTACTTGTCACACAATTATACTAATGCAAAAATGGTGCAGGTATCGAAAGCTCTCAATTAATAACTGTGGAAGTGCATCTAGAACACCAAGTTAAGAGGAAGTAGAAGAAGCAGATTATATCTTTATATGTATCACTAAATGTTGGGTACGGGAGGGCACCCGTTTGAAGCGAAATAAATGGGGAGAGTGAAAATGCCAACTCCCTGTCTTTAACATTTCGTGAATAGTTGGCGGGCTCTTCTCCCCACTCATTGAGGCACCCTCCTGATGGATGGCCTGTTTTTTAACCGATTGTATGATCCTGTTGCTGGAAGGAGCTTCTTATTTATCCCGTAAAAACATGTGGGCGATGATGCCCACGGATTCACCCAAACCGTTTTTGGGCCTTCATACAATAGCAGGTTGAGTACAATTAGAGTTTATTAGACTTGATCAAGTCGAACAGCGAGAATAGTCCTCAGTCTACTGGCCGTTGTCTTGCTACAGTGAGTTGTAGTTCCATATCATCATCTTATTTAAAATATTACAAAACTGCAATTCAAACGCGGCCGTCTCAGATTGCAAAAAAAAAATCCTAAATATACCGAACCAGAAATATAAGATTCTTTTATAGTTTGTTTAAAAGATATGCGAAATCTGTAATAAATAACTGCAATGTTGTCACTGGAAAGTATATCTGATATTTTCAAGAATCAAGCTAAACCTTAAACCCCTGCGACTATGGGTAGTCTTTCTCGAGCTGACTGCACAAATGACCTTAGCTTGACGATTTCCTGATTCAGCGGAACACATCCCGAGACTCAAAAACCGAACTTCACTTTTCGTCAGATCCCGGTCAAAGTCGTAGTCGGAGTTGTACAGATTTGCCAAGATTTCACAAATAAACCTTACTGTGTACTTGGACTCGCGCAATCACCAATCCAACGACCAAAACGGATCGAGTGTTTGAAACGTCAATGATAAACAAAATTGCAAATTCCTTTACCAGATTTAAATCTAAACCCATTTGCACGCAAATCTGTTGCTACTGTGCTTGGGCGAAAGATGCCATTCTGTGAGGGTAAGGCAAAAGTAGCATCAAACGAACTACCTACCTTTACCGTTTCTGCTTTTATTTGTTTACTCTGTGTGTAAATAATGCATCACACAATTGCGCATTCCTGTTTCTAGACGACTTCAAACAGCGCAGCGCGGCATTTTGATCTGCGAGGTAAATACCTACACCAGAATTGTGAAAGCTAATAGTGGAGCTCTTTTTACGATGCAAATTATTCGGGGCGATGTGCTTTCGAATCGGCCAAGGGTCGTCAGATTTTATGACCGGTAAGATCAACGAATCTCCCTGGCATCAAGCATCAAGGGCAACACAGAGCGCTCGGTTTTAAAAAGTAGCGAAATCCGATATGCAGTGGTCGGCATGCTCGGTGATGCTTTCATTTCTGAAGAATTTCGTTTCGTTGGGTAAACAAACATCGTCGTGTTTGGGTTGCGAGCTTCCCCGGGGAGTGTTTGCTCCTATGAATGTTGGGTACAAACAGTTTGTGACTTACCGGGGTTCGGAAGACATAATTTTTGATTGATTCATTCGGCGAGGGGGAAGCTTACCTGTAAGTAAAGAGAATGAAGTGTTTAGAAAATTATAGTTTAGAATGACAGGAACTTAAACCTAAAATCTATCATTGAGCAGTTCCACGCCAAATGACGAGTTGGAATAACTCGACTTTCTCCGATTTGCATGAAAATTCTATGTTATGGGCAATGATTCATATTTTTGTTTAAATTCGGCCATTGTGGATCTTGTAAGATTTACAAAATGGCGCCTTTGATAAGTTTAAAAAAAATGTAGCACGGAAACAGTACTTCTGACCGAAGTTACATCTGAGAAAAAAAGGTTATATTCAAGAAAAATTAAAAATTAAATTAAAAATGTGAAAAACTCAAAATGTTCTGGTCTAATTTGATTTTTTTTTCAATCCTTGAGAAATGTGCAAAGCTATCTAGAGACATGTTTCATAGAAATAATTTAGTTATGCATAAAGTTTAATACTTCTTGATCTACGATTTTTGTCAATTTTCAAGTGACCATGATTTTACATTCCAAAATCTTCCTGCGCATAAAGCTTGTTATTAAAAAAAAATACAAATGAATATAAAAATTGAAGATACACTTTTTAGATATTTGAGTTTTTAACCTTCACAGTTCGAAAAAGTAGTGCAAATTTCTGTTCAATTTGATGCACATAAATGGAGCGTCACATATCATATACGTTTACATTATATATCATGTAAAGATCTGACACATTTCATGGAATGTAGCAAATATTGTATACAAAAGCCCATCTTTGTAAACAACATTGATTGCAAGTTGCTCGGTTGCGTGAAATGAAATGCAAGTCTACGTGAATGAATGTTTACATCACAAATAAAATTCAGAATTTTAATCGGTGTTGTTTAGAATTTTTACTCAAAATTACAAATAAAAAATACCGTGTTTATTTTTCTTATTTTTCCTGCGAAGACTATATTTGTCTCTACAACTTTGTCTCAGACGTCACAAGTGAAGTTTTCTTGAAAAATTTGACATTTTGAAAAAAAAAACAAACTCCAAAATGGTCGTTTTTTTGCAAAAATTGGAATGATTGCCCATAACACACAATTATGCAAAGTTTTATGAAAATCAGAGAAGGTCGAGTTTTTCCGATTCTTCATTTGGCGTGGAGCTGTAAGTACAAATCTCACATAAAGTTTGAATCAAACGGTGTAATAATATTTAAAATCCATCCATAAATGGCCATGTCATAAGCGTTTAAACCTTACACTATTTCGTTAAAGTTTTGGTTGGCAAATCTATAAAATGCACCCCAGTTTAGCATGAGCATGAGCATAAGCGTGATTTACCGTCCGTTGATGCAACTCCGTTATTACCAAAACAGCTGTAATTACACAAAGAAAAAAATCTAGATAGAGCTAGAATTAGGCCGTAACAGCCTTTGTAAACAATGACTTCTCTTGTTGATTTCTAGGAATTCAAGGCACGTCAACACAACCCAACATACCCATCGTATAGGGGAAGTCTTTCTCTACTTGATGGTGATGTCGATTTGCCAGGGAGAGTCATGACTTTCAAGAAATCATCGAGAGAAGTCATTGTTTATAAAAGCTGTTACGCCATAATTCCAGCTCTATCTACACTCATAAAATTCGACATATTTTTATTGGCGAATTTCCGTGTGCAATTCCACATGCTTTTCATGTGTCCACACATAAACAGAATCTACTCACAAGTACACATGAAATTTATGAGTCAAATTAATAGTATGCGTGGTTACACATGAATTTTATGTGTACACATGAGAACTATGTGTCCGACACATATATTTCATTTGTTGATCATATTGCAAAAATTCTTGTGTGGGACACATAAATATATATATTTTTTTTCCTTCGGTTTGTTTTTTCCGTCGATCTTGTTTTCCGTGCTGAGCACCAGTGCTACCGACGCGACGTGCCAGGAAGGCAGCTCCCACACCTGGACCCTACCTATCGACCCATCAACTCATGAACCGGGGACCAACGGCTTTACTTCCCATCCGAAGGAATCCGAAGGCGTAATCAGAGATGTTATGCCTCAGAACATCCCGGCGGCGCCGACTGGGATTGAACCCAGGCCTGCAGGGGTGAGAGGTAATCACGCTTACCACTACACCACCGGCGCCGTTGGACACATAAATATAATCATTGAATTTTTCTTAGCTGGCGCCGGTGGTGTAGTGGTAAGCGTGACTGCTTTCTAACACCCCAATGGGTCTGGGTTCAATCCCAGCCGAGGTCGGTGGGATTTTTCTGAGGCATAAAAATCTCTGGTCACGTCTTCCTTCGGAAGGGAAGTAAACCCGTTGGTCCTGGCCCATGTGTGTGTTTGAATGGGTGCGATATCCTACGCAGGTGTGGAAACTGCCTTCCTGCACATTCGATTGCCGTCAATGGATGGCAATCGATGTCCGTCGGTGATTGGCACTAGATTGCGGAACAGAGACCGACGTTAAATAAAGGAAAAAAAAAAGAATTTTTCTTAGTGTAGAAATAGACGTTGCTTGGGACTAGCCATCATCCTCAATGTGTAAATACTGGGGATCTAAACCTAGGCAATACCAGCGGCGGCCACGTCCGAATGCTGGTCAAGAAAGGAATGGGTAGGAATTTGATTACGTAACACTAGCTTTAATGAAAGCCGAGAACACATCTGCACTTCCACGAGAAATCCCTGGAATGTTGGATAAAAGGGTTGGGATTGCAGCAGGTTTCGTTTTGGTAAACGATATGCTGAATTGATGTCCAAACGGTTCAACATTGCGAAGGAGCTTGAGTTTGAACCCACGGTCTTCTGATCAGTAAGCAAAATCGGTTGCCACGAAGCCACCGAGCTCCTTCTCAAGTAACACAATTTCTTAAAATTATGTTGAGTAAGCTGCTTTACAACCAAAACCAGTCATATAAAGGTTATATAAACTGTTATAGAGCATGTGTGATGCTTGGGTTATATCACAAAACAATAACGATCAAGTTTCCGTTCTAAGGCCTGTACTCGAAAAAAATGCACCAGACAAAAGCGTTCGCCAAAAATTTATTTTAAGTCGGATTTTCTTGAAAATTTCTGGGAATGAACTAATACATATGGATTATGTTTCGGCATAATTACTTTATTCAATTTCCTTTCCATCGCTGAAAGCCCGCACCTTTCCATTAAGACCCCTCATTACAATTTGTGCAATGGTGGAGCCGACCTTTTTGGTCACTTTCATCCATTCTTTCTTCAACTCCAGCTCGTTCTTAAACACCTTGGACGATTTTCGAACTTTGGCCTTCATTATGACCCAAAATCTTTCCACCGGAAGAATCTCTGGTGAATTTGGGGGGTTGGCGGTTTTTGGTACAAAAACAACGTTATTGTCTCTGTACCAATTCAACGTCGATCGCGCGTAATGGCATGATGCCAGGTCCGGCCAAAATAATGTCTCGCCTCTGTGGGACCGCAGGAAGGGCAACAGACGCTTCTGGAGGCACGCGGTGTGGTACATTTCGCTGTTGATGGTACCCATTGTGATGTACGGTTTACTCAGTTTACCACATTGGCATATGGCCTGCCAGAGCAAGTATTTTTTGGCGAATTTGTCCACTTTCTTCTTCCTTATGTCTTCCGGAACATCAAACCGTGATTTGGTAACGTAGAACTCCAGCCCCGGTATCTGCTTTGCGTCTACCTTGATGTAGGTTTCGTCATCCATAACCACACACATCGGTTTCGTTAACCACTCTCGATACAGCTTCCTTGCGCGGGATTTGGCCGCCGTGTTTTGTTGATCACGCCGGTTCGGTGCCTTCCGGACCTTGAATACACGAAGCCCAGCTCGTTTCATGGTTTGCTGAACGAACCAGGTGGAACACTTTGCCTTCAGAGCCACGTCGCGAATCGAAAGGTTCGGATTACGCTTGAAATAATCCAACACCTTCCGGGCCTTCACAGGGTCAGCTGTCTTCGATTTTCTTCCACTTCCAGCCCGCCGCTCGGTCGCCTGGGACTCCTTAAACGATTTTACCACCAGAGACACAGTTGTATGGGTGATTCCCAGTTGTCTTCCGATCCATCTCATGGTCGCAGTCAGATTTTCCATGACGGCGCGCAAAATTCTCCGGCGATTTCCTTCTTGTTTCGATGACATCTCAATAACCACTGAACCGATTGTTATGAAATTTTGCACATGTAAACAATTCACTCCAAACTAGTTATACCCAGATTTTCATCAATTTTTACCTACGGATAAAAAAAGTTACACACGGATAAAAATGGTGCATTTTTTTCGAGTACAAGCCTTACTTGTTGTTACTAGGTTTCTATCCCGGGTGGCGAACTCACCGACGACGACAACAACTTCTGTTGAGAAGGATTTGATATGGTTTTTTGATCTTCTCGTCTTTCCTAAAATTCAAATATTACTTCTCTTACGTGTCCGGCCCTTCTAACGAATTTCGTAACGCTTTACATCATATTATGTGAAGGAGCTTGGGATTGAACCCATGATATTCTACTCATTTAGCAAAATCGGTCGCCACTAGGCCACCGAGCTCCTTATTTCACAAAACAATTACGACCAAGTTCCTGTTCAACGTTACTGCGATAACAACAACTCTTGAGAAGGATTTATATTAGATTTCCGATCGCGTCTTTCCTAAAACTCGAATATTGTTTCTTTTAAGTACCGAACGTCAATACGCTTTATCTCATTTTAAGAAAAAAAATCTGATTCACACTATAGCTCTATAATGTGAAGGAGCTTAAGATTGATCCCACAATTTTCTGTTCAATAAGCATAACCGGTCACCACTAGGCCACCGAGCTCCTTATATCACAAAAAAAAAACTACGATCAAATTCCCGTTTAACTTGCTGTTACTAGATTTCGGTCCCGGCGGCGATCTCACAGATGACGGCAAAAACTGTTCTTGAGAAGGATTTGATATTTGATTTCCGATAAAAACGTCTTGAACATACGATCTTCTGTTCAGTAAGCAAAAGTTATTGCCATCAAGCTAACTGACCTCCTCAAATAATATTTTTGAGTCTTTAGTTGGTAAAGATTGAATTAAACTCAAACAAATAGCTGGAAAGCATTTCATCCGAAAAATCTGTAATCTGACAGCCTCCTAATATTTAATAAACTTAAAATCAATCGCTCTTCTAAGTTTACCGCTTAAAAATATATGCATACGTATTAAACCAAATTTATCGCGTCGTTATTTCTATGTAAAAAAAAATACTGTACTAAAATATTGAAAATTGTTAGAGGGTGAAAATTCTTAATTAATTAAAAAGATAAACGTGATTAAAGATTTCAAACCCCAGCACCGCTTAAATTGCGATCTAGGCGTCAATTAAGAAGATAAATGCGATTAAACTTTTTTTGTATGGAAAACATGGCTCGAGCTAAAACGAGAAAATTGAGGGGTACGCACCTCCAGGCCAGTGCTGTAAATTCTCAAAAACATTTGAACATTATTGATGAAAATGAGAAAAGTAGCTATTTGCTATCGACCTCCTCCGAATGGGTGATATCAGTTGCTTAGTCATTTGACGAAGGCATGGATCATTCTCATTTGAGAAACGCTATATATCCACCGACAAACCGACATGAATGATCATACAAATTACAAAGAAATTTCTGATCAAAGCACAAAACTGACATCTGCCGCCGTGTTCGCGAAAAATATTTATCCTAGCCACGAACACGCGTACAAAATTTGTGAGTTGGTTCGTGTCTAATCTATTTCAGACAAATGTTTTTTTTATCTAGATCAAACATTTCTATGGTTTGACAGATGGGATCGCTGCACATTTGAATCGGTGGTTATGGATTCTCAATCAAGAGTTAAGTTTAAGTTTCAAGTCGGTTTGTCAGTGATATATCATTCAATTGATTGTAACCTGCACATAAACGGAACCATTTGACATCCCGGCGAAAAAGCTAAGCCAACCCGACACCACCCTGACTTCTACCAAACCTCAACCCGATGTTGACCCGACATTGACCCGACATAAACCCAAAATTGACCCGACAACAACACGACATTGGGTCGACCTTAAATTAGCCTTAAATTGAACCGACATCGGGTTGACTTGTCTTTTTTTCCTTTCCTTTATTTAACGTCGGTCTCTGTTCCGCAATCTAGTGCCAATCACCGACGGACATCGATTGGCGTCCATTGACGGCAATTGAATGTGCAGGAAGGCAGCTTCCACACCTACGTAGGATATCGCACCCATTCAAACACACACATGGGCCGGGACCAACGGCTTGACTTCCCTTCCGAAGGAAGACGTGACCAGAGATTTTTATGCCTCAGAAAAATCCCACCGACCTCGGCTGGGATTGAGCCCAGACCCATCAGGTTGTTAGAAAGCAGTCACGCTTACCACTACACCACCGGCGCCGGCAACTGGGTTGACTTGTCTGTTCGGGACCATTTTGCTGGATTTCTTCCATACTCGACTGTCGTATATCAAATGATAGTGAGTGACTCAATTGACAGTGACAATTAGCTTCCAATGAGAAAGGGGCTCTTCAAATTATGGTCATGTGAGAAATCGTTAACACAGAATTAATTGAATGGTTGTATTGGTTCATCTTCAATCGAATGATATGAAAATTTACAGCACTGCTCCAGGCATGAGTGAGTGATATTTAGAATACATCGTAGTAATTTAAATACTTTGAAGACAGTAATAATTTTAATTTTAATACATTTAGCGGTTTTGAACGTAATCAACAAATAATTAACGATAATTAATGTAATGGCAAATAATTAAAATGTATTTAAAGTAATTGAAATATCTAATTTTGTTATTAATTAAAGTATTTAATGAAATTAAGAGTATATTTAAAGTAATGAATGCAATATTGGCAAGATTTTAAATACTTGGTCAGAAGGCTGCGTAGTATTGAAAGACTAGTGCGTGCCCCTCGGAGAAAATGGTTGTAAAATATAAATTCAAAGATTTACCATCAACGAAGGGTTGAAAAAATAAAACAATAAAAAGTGAATCAAATGATACCTCATCAAATAAACTTAAATAAGTTGTTGTTCTTTTTATTTATTCTTCTATAAAATGAATTCCAATACACGGGCAGGGCAATGAGCCCCGGAAACTATGCACTCGGAAGTTGCGGCTTAGGGAGCATTAAATCAATTGAAAGGTTCAATTGCATTGCTCCCTTTCGGAATTTGCTGGGACCAACCTTTTTCCGTAGAATTGAACAATTCATTTTAAACTAAGTAAAACTTTCGAGATCTAGAACACTAAAACGTTGTCTTAGCGCTGAGGCTTGAACCATCTCTCGCGTTACTTTTCAAAATGACTAATGTTTATTGTCCGCCATTTTGAGAAAATCGAAGATGAAGTTCGAACAATGCTGATGATGGTACAGCACGCAACAATCACCCTACTGCTTTCTCTCTGAGATGATCACGTTGGTCATGACGAGAGGAACAACACATTAGTTGGGTAAAGAAGAACTGCATTATAACACACCATCGACTGGAAATGCTCTCGCAACGTGGGGCTTTGGGTAGTGATGAAAACGTCGCTAGAACTATTCCACAGCCGCAGTCAGTTTATGAGCAAAAAGAGGGACGCACATTTTTGCCTGTGGACTTGGAGACATACTTCAAGTCCCCGCGTACATCGTACGGGTTAGGCAAAAATGTGCGTCTATCTTGAAAAACGGACGCATTAATGGCCCTTCGCTCATTTTCAACTTCTATTCAATTTTCATACTGCCGTACTCTAACGGAACTATCCACCTACCCTCTTCTAAAGATCATTCTCTAGCTAATAAATCATCACACCAAAGCTTCATGTTAGCATTTCCAACCAACTCTATTATTTTAACTTTTGTGAAACAATACATTTTGCAATACTATTTTTACCGTAGTCAGTCAGACTGCTCAAGTTGTACTTTGGACATGTTACATGGGATGATTTTTCTCAACGACAGACTCAATAAGTGTTACATTGGACATTTTGTTCTATATAATACTAGATTCCCTTTCGCATATTTCAAAATAGAGTACCTAACAGCGGATAAATGACTGGTACCCTTACTTAGCACCAATCATGTTAGGCAGACCAAATGTCCGAATAAACCAAATAAATTTGAATCGGTGTTTTAGCATTGCATACAATGATAGAAGACCAATAGTTTGTATCTATTAACTCGATTTTTTTTTTACATTTGTCACTTGGGACCCTTTGAAAAGCTACGCGAGATTTTTCAACATTCCTAATCGCACAAACTAATCATAACTCTGAAAATTTAAGGCAAAACGCTTTTCCACTATCCCATAAAGAGTTTGTTATATCATTCTCAGCGAATCCAAACACAAGCTACTACTATCACGATAAACTCTCTCTGTAATATAGCTTGATGGATTGATTGGAGTTGTAGAAGGATAATGATATATTGCTTGCCTGCTTTGTTGCAATATACATGGTTGAGGGCATAGCTTGATCGGAATCGAGAAAAGACGTAACAAAATATAAAGTCGTGAAGCTGCTTGCCTACAATTCGGTCGTTTTCTTCTCGCAGAATATGCCAGCATATAATAAGATTTACGTTTATTAAAGATTGTGGTAAGCTAAGAGCTCAAAATTGTGTTGCTAAAATCGAAAGAGTAATGAATTACGATATTGTCGATATATAGATATAAATAAATAAAATGATGCATAGGGTAGGGATGAGACCACCAGGGCACCGGATTGAAGCGGTTTGGATGGGAGAGTGGAATTGCCAACTCCCTGTCATTAACATTTCGTGAATTGACGGCGGGCTCTTCTCCCCACTTATTGGGACGTTCCCTAGTATGATGGCTTGTTCTACATCGGGTCCACCCATACAGTGTAATTTTGAATACAGGCAGGTGTCGAACTTTATCAAATCATACTGGAAGGACGGTCCACTGTCTATAGGCTGTGCCTTGTAACAATGAGTGGTATTCTTTACATACATACCTGAGCGATATATCACGCGCGGGGCGAGATTTTGCGAATGTACGAGAGGGCGAGAAGTACTAGTTGTCTCTCTCATTCCAACGCTAATTTTGCTCAGCTCCGTTAATACACGCTTAGATCTGAATACATCATTATCGTTTGGCTCCCTTGTCATTTTGTCATTTGGAGATACGCTTGATTTCTTGATCATTCTACAAGCTCAAAAAAAAACATAGGTAGGGAAAATGTCGGTTTCAGCACCCATTGACTGTTTTCGGCAAGCAAAATTTAAACGGTAAGTTCACTGCATTTTCTATCCAAAATAATCGCTGAATGTATACAGACAATTGTTTAGTCTTTCATCTTCAATCTGTTTAGGTTTTCACGACTGAGCCAACGCATTTTGCCAGGTTTTTCTTGAAATGAAACATTCACATGCTGCTGATTTAGACTTGCCGATATTAGAACAGCAGGTTAACACGCATTTAAAATGGATAGTAGAGTGATGCAAAATTTGAAATTTTCGCTCCACAATACTTAAACGATTCCAATTCGGATCCTGATTAACCTCTCAAAATTTGAACCCATTTGGTGAGAAACTGAGATGGCACAAACCATTTGAAGTTTGTATGGGAATTACTATGGTAAAACCAAGATTTTTATTCATGTCTATCTAATAATTCACCATATCGGTCTGCTTCAAAAACTTTCAACTGTGCTTGTAGAAAATTCTCCCAGCTACAACTTTGCTCAAAACCACTTTTTGATTAAATGCAAGAATCGAAAGTTATCAATGGATCAATGCACTGATGTCTTATGATCATGCTCAATCAACTGCTCAGCAGGCAACATTGGTGTTTCTGGGGCGTTGAATAGGACACACAAATCATGGCTACTATGTCACACTGCAAAATGCAGTGTTGCCTACAGAGCAGCTGCTTGATCATGTCATAAGTTTACCAATCTCTTAAATAATTAATATCTTTTTCCTGTCTCGTTTTACATAGAAATAATTTTCAGCAAAGTTGTAGCTGCGAAAATTTTCTATAAGAATGGCTAGCGAACTGTTTCGCAGTTCAATATGGAAAAGACTAGAAGGTAATGAACAAAAAGTTGAGATTTCCCATACTAATTAACATGTAAACTTCAAATGGCTTGTGCGAAGTCTGTTTCCAACCAACTTTGTTGTAACTTTGCGAGGCTAATCAGGACCTGATTTGAAACCATTTAAGGACTGTGGAGCGAAAAAATCAAATTTTGCATCAGTCTAATGGACAGGTTGCCGAAGTAAAAGAGGCTGCCGACAATAGTCACACTGATATGAGAAGTTTAGCGCTATGTTTAAGCGTTTATAATCAGTTTTTGACAATTTTATCGATTGTAATGGACAAAGCAGTGGACAGCAGATGAATGTAAACAAACAAACACTGCATATGTGTGCGTTAGGTTTAGAAAAAGTCCATAGAAGTGTGGATGCTGCTTAGATTGACGAGAATACGTAAATTCTCCCACGTAAACAATCCTGAACGAGCACAAACTTCAAAATCCTCCTTTGGATGATTCCAACTAAGCTATAAATAAAGGTAAATAAATAATCTATACTAGTTCATCCTGTAAACTGAGCTTCATTCTTTATCAATTTCGATACTTATTGATTTTTTTATGCAGGCGATTAAAAATCCTCGACACTTTACTGGTCCTGAGCCTGACAGGCATTATTCATTATTATCGAGCTGCGTACATTGTTGCACGACCGTTCTTTAGGTTCCAGTACCTACTAAAGAAGCTTGGCCCATCTTACAGCCATCGGAAAGCGGGATGTGGGAGGTTTATTTATTGCCCTCCTCGAGAAGGATGGAGTTGCCTTTGAAGTTTGAGTTTACCTTTTTTCAGCAGGAAAGACGGAAGCCTAGTAAAAGGTTACGAAACGAAACCAAAGTCAATTAATTTCCATATTATGATTATGCGCCTCATTTTGCCGTCGTCGACGTTAGTTCCGTCACCGTGGGATGAAAGATGTGAAAGGATGCTTTCTTCTTATATTTTTTTTCTTGTAAGAAAGACGAGATAAGATGAAATCTCACGGTTCGTTGGTTGCTCGGTTTTGTATATTTTTATCTTCCTCTCCCTCAGTTGCCTACGATGCGATGATGGTGTATGTCTATCGTTTAAGGTTAATGTTATGCTATAGTGGTTTCGAATTCGCTTTAAATTCAGTTCAGGAAAAATCAATACCAACTTCCATTGTGGAAAAAGCTGGCAATCTTCACAACCGCCACCACCACCACCGCCAAGAGCAGGCTGCTGAGCCTTCCGGATTAGGCCATGTTCGTTTAATGTGCTTTGGAAGGATTCCTGACAAGCAATTTTCCAAATGCATTTATCGTTCCATCTCGTAGTCGTCAGTGGAAATTCCTTTGTAGTGCTGGTGCAGAATGTGCACTAGATGGATGCATCGAGTAGGCAGTCAGGACCAAACCGAGCGCTTCATCCATCCATCGCATAGCGTCGGATCGGAACATTTCTCCAGCTTTTGTCTTTGCCCCATAATGGTGATGCCTTCCATAATCCACCACCGTCAACTCACATCCGAAGCGATAAGCGCTTGGGTGGGTTTGCTTGCCTAACGTTGGTGGTCCCAAGCAGAAGCCCCAGTTACAATTAAATTATGATTTCCTGCATATGAAGTTCAGCATTTTCCATCAATTTTCATCTCCTGTCTTTGCTGTGTCACCTACCAGCTGGTGCTTCGGGAAGAAAATGTATAGTTTTTCATCTGATAACTCTGAAATGTGGTGTTTTCACAACTGCAGCGTGGAGAGAAGATTAAGTTTTGAGTGGCTGCAGAAATTTCTGTTCATCAAAGAATGGCTTCTAGGGGGCTGTTTATAAACTACGGGGGGTTGGTTATTATCCACGGACCATACAATTTAAAAAAATAATGTATGGAAAATTGTCTACGCAGGGGGAGGAGGGGGGTTCAAGAATCCCAAAAAACCGTCTACGTAGTTAATGAACAGGCCCTAGTTGAAGGGATACAATGGTTGGTTAGTGGGAAAACACACCCAAATGTCATCTTACTTCATCAGTTCCACCCAGCCGAATTCCGGAGAATTTACACTGGAGTCGCTTTTTACGCGGTTTTTTTTACACGGTTTTTTTTACGCGGTTTTTTTTACGCGGTTTTTTTTTACGCGGATTTTGGAATTTACGCGGTTTTTTTACGCGGATTTTGGTTTTTTTTACGCGGATTTCAGAATTGACGCGGTATATCGTTTTTTACGCGGCTTTTTCTTACACGGTCTTTTTTTTACGCGGTTTTTTTTTACGCGGGACGTATCACCCGCGTAAAAAGCGACTCCAGTGTAATTATTTTACATAGAACACTTACCTCGAGAAAAAATAACAATACTCGAATTCGAAGCCTACCCAGACTACCCGGAACGCACCCGCCGAAAGAAGGAGTTGACATCCAAAAAATCACAAAGCCTTATCAATGTGCCAAACAAAAAAGGAAAAGGATTTTTTCTGCTTTCCTAGATGTTTCTTTGGCTTTGAATCGAACAAAAAAGACTTTGTTTGATTCTGGGAAATTTGCCTTTCCCAGCCTCTTCACCCAGAACAGAACTAGTCCAACTAGGGGCAATGGAAGGTTAGAATACAAATGGAGCATCAGGTGTTCTTTCAACACGTTTAATGTCATTAATTATAAGCGAGTTGACGAAATTTTAAGCTGGTGCGTTTTTAACTACCTCACTTTACACTTACTGCTATCAAAACCCCCCACTAAGGGATACATACTATTTTAAGAAATGGATGAAATCGTTTCCGCACACATACAAACACGCGCCTGTGGGAAGAAATGTTCAGTGCGAATAAGCGGTGGTGGAAAACAATTTTACTCTGCTTGTGCACGACGAATGAGAACGGCCCAAATGTGAGTTTGGTTCACTCATAAATCGCCAAAAGTGCAGGTATGCAGGTATGAGCACAAACGAAGTGGCAGACGACTAACTGGCGAAGAAATCCATTAAAATAATGTGGTTCACTGTAATAGAATTTTCTTGGAAGCTTGTGCCATCATCCACCAGATGAGTAAGTTTTTTTGTTTTGATTTGAACAAAGTTGATTTTGTGTACAATGATTCTTTGACAGTGTGCAAAGAGTGTATCATTTTGTCATTTTTTTATGCATTTCAGTTTTGAGTAGAGGTAAAGAGATAGAACCAAAACATTCTAATACATTTGGTGAAAATGCTAGTACAATCCAGAAGTTGTGGTGTTGCCATGTGGTACACTGAAAAATTGAAATAGCAGGTTAGTCACCAAAGTTTTCGAGCCGCTCCGTCTGTCACCTCGTTTGTGGGTATGAGTTAATTTGCCTCATTGTTTCCTATGGAAAACTTAAAAAATCTACCGGAAATGGGGAAAATTAACGAAAACTTTACACATTCTAGGAGTAGTACCAATAGACTGAATGAATTCAATCTTTAACCTGGAAAAACCTAGAAAAACATGAGGCAAATTGACTCATCGCACTTTACGTGATTTATGAGTTAACTAAACTCAAATTTGGGTCGTTCTCATTCTCCGTGTGGTGCTTGGTCTATGTAGGTAAGGTCGATTCGTACGAAATTCCGAAAACGCGAAACGTAATTTGCATACATTGAAATCGGAGACGTGGGTTACCATCTGGCTGCAAGAGTAGAATGGAGTGTAGCTTCTTAGATAGGAATCAATCAGCAACTTTGTTCACTCTGAATCGAATTTACCGAAATGTCACGGAGCGCAATTGAATTTGTGTTCTCAATTTGCAAATGTTATGATTGAACTTAATTCACGATATACAGTTCCCCTCAACACCAGGATACAATTTCACATCTAATGGACATGGTGTTGTTTATTCATTCTATTTATCTCACCCTTCCATGGACGTTTATTTATTTCGCACCGTGGTAATCTATCAGGATATGCAAAATTTTACCCTAGAGTGGGCGTTTCCGAGTGTGCGAGGGTCATAATGGTGAAGGGGTTCCGGTGGGTCACCAATCTGTCCCACTTTTGGGTTGGATGAGTGATGAGGATGTGACCATGATGATGACGATCTCATGATGACCAAAATATTCAACTGGACTCACCTACGCATCTCTCGGGGCGGATGGTTCACATTGACGGGCCGGGTGTTGGATAAACAGAAGTAAAATTGATGGTTTTTTGTTGTTGCATCCATTAGTGGTTGTACCGAAACCTTCCAATGAATTGGTCCATCTACTGCTAGGACTGAATATTGATGCGGAGCGTGAAAATTGAATTTCAAACAATGGAATTTACGTTGCTGCCATTTTGGTTTGGGACCATCGACGCATTGCTCATAAATGGAATTACATATTTGGAAACGGCACTAATCAACATTGAAAGCACATGCATGTAGAGGAATGCTCGATAACATATCAGTTATCTGTTCTGTAATCCAATAACACTCTAATGGATTCCATTAGAAATAGCTTTTAGCGAAGTACGTATTGTTATTACATTATATTAACCTGCTTCGCTTGGAAACAAAAAAGTTTTTGGAAGTTTGTTGACACTCCTATATTTGGTTGTACCCTTGAACACTCCATCATACATTGGATGTTCTCACTAATACACCCAACCGGAAAATGCAAGATTCTATAACCGATTTGTGAAAAGTATGCACGCTGATCGATTTGGTATTTTGATATGAATTATTCAAAAACAATTGTTCAATCACATAAGCGTAGCTAGAGAGGGAAGGGGGGGGGGCTTACTAACCCCCCTCACTCATATCAATGGAACTAAAGCTTCAAACTGAAATAACTTCGGTGATTCTCATCTTGTCGAGTTGGCATGTTCAGATGCGTTATTCAAAATTATTTGCTCAATCTAAAACGCTTAGTTGGGGAGGCTTACTGAATCCCCTTCGTCTAATGACTTAAATTAATGAAAGTAAGTTACAGACGAAAATAATTCTGGTATTTTTATTCAAAATGGCATGTTTGTCATTTTTCAATCAATTGTAGCACGCAAACGTCACTTCTGATCGAAATGCCATTTGAGGCAAAGTTGTAGACAAAAAATAAAGTCTTTCTGCGAAAAATATATAAATTTTTGCTGTGTTAACCGTTTTGTCAATCAAAATGAGAACAACTGGAGTATTAAAAATAAGTTACAAAATAACATCAAATTTTGATTTTAATTTGGTCTCAAGCTTTGCTCGGGTAGTACCACATTTGATTCTCATGGCTTTTATATGTTGATTAGATAAAAGGTTGGTGTCTTCAGTAAAGGTGTTCAGATCAGAGGTGATAAATGTACATTTTTATAAAACCATTGTTCATAGTGAAACAAAACAGCCAGCACACGGGTGATATATAGTCGCAATATTTATAGTCTGGCGGATAGAATGTCGATCTATCAAAAAGCGGAACCAATTCAATATATTGTAGACCAACAATTGAAAAGGTACTACCAACTTTTATAAACAAAACGTTGATTATTCTTACATCGCCATTCGAACGCAAATTACTAGGTTCATCGTATAGGGGAAACTTTCCCCATCCCAAATATGGTGTTAGTTTGCGTAAGCGAGCCTTGAGTCACAAGAAAAGCGTTTCCGAAGTTTTGTTCACAATAGCTGATGTGCTCTTTTCTGTTATTTGTCGTGATTTTCTCGATTGTTTCTGCTATTTGACAACTCAATTGATTCCCAAGATTCTATCCGCCAGACTATGAATATAGCGGCTATAGGGTGATCGTGTATACCTGCATTTCAATCGAACAGCGGAGATATAGAATAGGAAAAATGTTTCGTTATGAGTGTGTGAGTGATGACCACGTTTTGCGTCCATTGCTGCAACGGATGCGCTCTGCCAGGGTTCTGCATTTTCGATACAAAGAAAAGAAAATGATCTCTCCGCAGAATCGCTTCATTTCGAGCAATATAATTTTCGTGTAAGTCATCTTGTTTCTTGTTATCGACTCACGATGAACATTCCTCTTTTCAAACACGACTGAACTATCACTTGTTTCGTTCGCCAAGTGCTTCAGTTCATTTCATTTGAAGCATAAACTTATTTCAATTGACGCAATGAATGACTCAAAAACTGCTTCCTTCGTTTGTTCCACTTTCACTTCAATTCGAGGCTCATTCGACTTGTCACGACCTGACGACGCAGGCATCAAAATATAGTATACGGATAGTATCCGCACAATATCGGTTGCCGATAGGGATGGCATCCGGATTGTATGTAGTAATAATATATTATTTTATATTAAACGAAAATTAAATTAACTATGCCATTCTGGAGTCCAAGATGGCAGCCATCGAGGTCAGGGAAAGTCTCAAATACCGTACAATATGGGTATTTTCGGAACGGGGACGACGCGAAGGTGCCGAAAATTGATATTAGACGTTATTTTGGAATCGAAAATGGCAGCCATCTGGTTTTAGAAAAGTGTCAAATACCCTACAATAGGGTATTTTCGGAACGGGGATGCCGTGTAGATGCTAAAAATTGATACCCGACCCCATTTTGGGATTCAAGATAGTGGCTATTGCTTTTATGAAGTGTCAAATACCGTAAGATATGGGTATTTTCGGAACGGAAACAACGCGTAGATGCTAAAAATCGATATCGAACGCTATGTTGGAATCCAATATGGCGGCCATCAGGATTCAGAAAGTGTCAACTGATAGGGTATTTTCGGAACGGGGACGACGCGTAGATGCCGAAAATCGATATTCTACGCCATTTTGGAATCCAAGATGGTGACCATCAAGTTTCATAAAACGTGTCAAATACCCTAAGATATGGGTGTTTTCGGAACGAAGACAACCTGTGGATGCCGAAAATCGATATCTGACGCTTTGTTGGAATCCAATATGATGGCCATCAGGGTTCAGAAAGTGTCAAATGCCCTACAATATGGGTATTTTTGGAATAAAGACGCGTAGATGCTGAAAATCGATATTCGATGCGATTTGTAGGTAATTTGACACTTCTTCTGAAATCGGTAGCGTCCATCTTGAATTTTGGACATCGGTTTCTGGCTTCTAGATGTCAGCCCGATTAAAGAAACCCATATTAATCGGTGTTTGACAGTATTTAACAGTTTTTTTTTTTCTAAACCAAAGCCGCAATCTTGGATTTAAAGACGACGTGACATCAATTTTCGGCATCTACGTCTCATCTCCATTCTAAAACTAACCATATTTTAGGATGTTTGGCACTTTTCCGCAAAATGGCGTCGGATATCGATCTCCGGCTTCTAGACCTTACGCTGATTCTAAAAAAAAAACGGATTGTATGGGTATTTTATAGAATTTACAACTTTTTCTCAAACTGGAAGCCGCCATCATGGATTTCAAAATGGTATCAGATATTGATTTCCAATATCCAGACGACACCCCGATTCCAAAAATACCCACATTGATGGGAATTCCCTACTTTTTTCTGAAATAGGAAGCCGCCATATTGGATTTCAAAATGGCGTCGGATATCGATTTGCGGCCTCTAGACGCCATCCCCATTCCAAAAATACCCATACAAACCACCCGATAATGATAAATTTGACATCCACGTGCACAGATCTATGCGCATACGCTTAAATGAACCGGTGGAACAATCAACAAAAGTCATAAAAACTGTGTAAAATAGTAAGTTCTTTTGACATGGAAAGAAGAAATGAACACGAGTCAAACCAAAACAAATAGCATGAAAACTGATCGAAAGTGGTTTTGTTGATGTTGACGGGGATCTGCTCGAAGAGAAGACAGAATGACTTTCAATTGAAAGTGATGGTTGACAGCTTCATCGTCGCTTGACGGTTTTCGATTGAAAGTGACTTTGTGGGACTCTGCGGTCTGCCCCCCTTTGGCAATACTGCCAAACAAAGCAACCACTGGAAGTGGAACCCAGATAGAGGAGGCTTATTGGATAGTGGAAGATAAAGTGTTTATTGTGTTGTTCCTTATAAATATAGTTTTACGATGTTTTGTATAGTGAACAAGAATCCTCGGCTCTGTAAAGTTAATTCGATGGAGCCTTAACAAATAAATTAATGAACAACAAAAAAACATAAAGTTTATAATAATTAAATTTAACTGCAAGCTTGCGTGTGACTCCTTTTTTTACTTGTGTGTGACACCTTTATTTACGCATTATTATAACATTCATGCTTATGATTGATTAGTATTCTTTCATATCTATTACACAATTGTCAATTCCATGCAAAAAACATAAAATAAATGTATTAATTTGCCAGCAATCAGCAACATTCTACATGACATGCATACATACTACAGCTGATCTTGTCTGTTTCTTGTGCGAAAATTTCTCCGAAAATGTTCTGTCCCTGGCACAAAACAGTTAAGGTTCAATTTACTTTTATGCATTTTCGAAAAATTAAAATGCAGTTTTTTCGACGCATCATTTCAGATTGCAAAAAGCTCGCATCATTATGTTCTTTTTGCTATTTTACACAAAATGACACGAGCTTTTTGCAATCTGAAATGATGCATCGAAAAAAACAGCATTTGAATTTTTCAAAAATGCATCAACGTAAATTGAACCTTAAGAAATGTCAGCACATTTTTTCCGCTTGCCAGTTGGTTTGTGTCAGAGACACACGGAACCAAAAAATAACACAAAATTAAGTTCTTTTCACTCATCTCCCATGTTCCGTTCAATAAGCTAATTTTCAGTAAACCGCTTATAGTAGTTTACATATCAGTGCTAACATTTGAAAACGGCACAAAAGCCATTTGTAAACAAATGGTTTGTGGGCCCTTTACTCACTACTTGAAGTACACCCACACGACACAACAGCAACATCGGGTAGGGGAAATTTTTCCCTTCCTGACGATGCTGTTGGTTTGCGTGGGCGTTCTTCGGGTAGCGAGTAAAGGGCCCACAAACCATTTGTTTACAAATGGCTTTTGCGCCGTTTTCAAATGTTAGCACTGATATGACTACGGCAAAAATAATTACTTACTCGTAAGTAGGTATTTTCTACGCAAAATTAAGTTCAATTTTCTCAAATTTGAGAATATATCATATACTCACTAGTAATTAATTGAACGATAGTTATGAGAAAGTCGAATCTCTCGTTCCGTTTTTGACAACAACAAAAAGTGAGAGTGGGATGCAAAACTCAAAATTACCCACACAGATAAAAATTCTGAATTTTAATTGTGATGTAAACATTCATTCACGTAAACTTGTATTTAATTTCATGCAACCGAGCAACTTGTAAACAATGTTGTTTACAAAGATGGGCTTTTGTATACAATATTTGCTTCATTGGATGAAATGTGTCAGAACTTTACATGATATATAATGTAAACGTATATGATATGTGACGCTCCATTTATTTGCATCATATTGAATAGAAATTTACGCTACTTTTTAGAACTGTGCAAAATTAAGTAAAAAGAACTTAAATGTAGGGTATTTGTTTCCTCTGTGTAGAGACACGCATAGATTGAAGCAAGAAGAACAAAACGAACCGTCATACGCTGAACCAAACGAGCAAAGTAAATAAACATTACTGTTCGCTCAATTCACAAGAAAGGAGTATTGTTCTCAATGATGAAATAGTTTTTAATTATTTTCGTGAAATTTTCGATATCTGTTATACATTTATTTATTGCTAATTCAAGTAAATACAACATTTATCAATGATAAAAAAAAACACTATTTCGAATAGGAACGTTTAATTTTGTTTTATGGTAATAAAAATGATTGCGCTGCAAGTAAAACAGTAAAATATGACAAAAGTTATACTGTCATGGAGCCACTGTCATCGCTCGTCTTCGCTATATTTTTGCAAAATATTGCCGCGAACTTTATTTTTATTCAAACGCTTAAATTTTTTCAAAAGCATTGCGGCACTGTATGAAAGTCATTTGAAGCCTCTCGAAGAAACATGGTTGCCAGCAAGGAATCAAAAATATCTCCAAATGACAAAATAACAAGCGATCAACGAACCGAATAATAACGCTATGTCAGAAGTGGAAAACAATAATGATATAATCTTCACCGTTCTTTTTCATGACAAGCAGCTCGTGCGACCCAACTCATTCGGGGCGGTAGAAGGAAACGAGCAAATTGTTGGCAAGCTGCTTCACGAAGTAAAGCCGAAGATGATACACGTGTGTTAATGGGATTTTTTTTGTTATGTCTTTTCCCGATTCATATCAAGCTATGTCCTCATCCGTGTATATTGCAACAAAGCAGGCAAGCAATATATCATTGTCCTTCTACCACTCGGATCGAGCTTTGTTACAGAGCGAGTTTGTCATGGTAGTCGTAGCAACCGTTTTGTCTGTATCGTTGGTTGCTTTATGTGTTTGGATTCGCTGGTTGCCAGTGACATTGCGAAAAAATCCCCTAAAAATCCGTGCTGCTATTTTGACAGAAATTTTCTTTGCGCGTCTCTTTCAACGTCTCTGGTTTGTGTGTGTCTTCACTATGGTCGTTGCGAAAAGTGTCAAATGTTGAAAACATGCTAAAACCCAGTACTTGTGCCACCACTTGTTCAGATGATGTAAAGTTATTCAGATTTATAAGACCTATTGGGTGGTGAAAAGTTTAGTTGAGATTGATTTCACCAAGCTAGTATGCTGGTGCTAATTACTATTCTGGACCTGCTTGATGCTTTTTCAAACCCACGCAGCTAATAAGATGCTCTTGCCTACAATATGATGTTACAAAACGACAAAAAATCATGAGATTCCCACATTTCGGATTCCGGACATTTGAACAACTTTTTGCGTCAAATACACCTATGTGGGCTGAGGCGATGCTAAGAGAATATCGACGAAGAGACAATGATACTTGGGACCTAACCTATTGTTTGGCTTGAAGTGTTCCATAGCTTGAAATTTACGCAGAAAATTTGAAATTTCATTCATTTACTGGTATGCTTTACTCTTGTCTAGTTTGCGACTTATTGGCATCGCATGTTCGGGTATACCAGTTCCACTGTGGCGGAGCGAAAATCCCGGGCAAGAAATCCTGCAAATTGTGTAGTTCAATCACGAAGCACCATCAGAGCCTCATTTATTGTTTGAGAACGCAGAGGCTGTTGGCAGCACGTTTCAATATTGTATAGGTACCTACATACCTTCTAGTTTCTACCAACATAGACACCACCACCCAACCCCAGGATGATGGCGGGCTTTGTGCGGTGCACATAAATGTGTTTTCGTTGGCTTCATACCTACTACAGCGGCTTCTATAGGTATATCGCTTCGCTATTATTATTATGGCTGTTGCTGTTGTTATTGTTTCTTATGTCTCTGAACAGGGGATTCTCACTGACAATGGCATTGCTTTGTTGCGCTTTTGGCAACAAATTGGAACCTATCATATGACGGTTGACGGTTGCTGGGTGCGAGATCAAGCGCTCGAACCATTTGCGAGGGAAGAGTGAAAATTGAATTAATATCACTTGTTGGAGTGCTGTTTGATTTGGTGGCTGATTTTTGAGGTTTCCGACGAAGGGCAGAAGTCACGTAGGATATTGAGCTATGTCGGTGGAGTGAATTTGGAATGAGCATTTTGTTGGGGGCATTGAAGAGTAAAAAGTAGGGACGTGAAATGCTGGATGAAGGGCAACCATCATCTGATTTGCTGGTTGAAGTTCGTGTTGAAACTGTAAGTATTTCATTACCATGCGTCTCCTTAGCTATGCATGATTCAGAGGTACGCAAAAAAATATTGAGGAGTACAGCTTTATTCCGAAGACTGCGGTTCTTAATTTAATCGATACTCCTCCCTTGGTTTAGTCTACAAAGGCGCAACTATAATACAAGAGCTTGCAGGAGGCGGGTGGTTTAGATTCCCGGTCCGGTATAGGAATTATTCGGAATAGAAGTTTTCTCGACTTTCCTGGTCATAGAGTATGATAATAATTGCCATACAATAATACTAATTCACAAATGGTACAGGCTTATATACACTGCAATCTGGTTGTACTGTAAGTACAACGTTCTGTACCGTATATGGTAAAACCGTTGAGGTTGTACAACCTAATTGAAAAATGTATATGCGCCATTAGTAAGCTTCTCAATTAACAACTGTAGAAGTGCTCAAAGAATACTAGTTTGAGGGCTGGCGTAAAGATCCAGTGTGGGCGTAATATAGCCAAAGAATCCTCTTTTTCGGCTGTTAGTTGACCACCAACGTTACCAGGTCATTTTCAGAAAAATCTGTTACCAGTTAAAATATAAAATCTGGAAAAATCTGGAAAGCTCTGAAAAGTCCGGTTTTTAACGGGCCACTGAAATCAAATTCATGTGCCAATCTTCCGTAAAAATAAGTCAGTATAATCATCTGGAATTTATTGGAAGTACCAGAATGATTATGAATTACATGTTTAAATAAATTATATAAAGCATTAAACTTGTTGACATCCAAAAGTTAGGAAAATTATTGGCACAATGTGCCCAAAAATTTTAAATATCCATTAAGCAGAATTTCAAAAATTGCGTTAAGTTTTGGGTAAAATACTGCAGAATATATTTTTAAACTGTAACTTTTTTTAAAAAGAGTGAGAAGCAAAGAATCAAGCAACTTTGATGAGAAAGATTTTTTTCGGGATTTTTTAAATAATAGTCGATGTAGTCCTTACTATTTGATGCAGTACCAGAATATAAGTTTGATCAGACTTACAAATTAATTGTTGACAACATATAACACACAATACCATATACCAGTAAGCAATTTTATTTTTATAAAAAATTCAACTGGCTGAAGTGGGAACCAAAGCCTCACATCGTGGTTCTCACACACAGTGTGCAAAACAGTCATTTTTATAGGAATATGAACAGCCATCCGCCTCGTAATTCACTGTTTCGAGGGAGTCTGAATTGGGAAGTAAACGAGTCACTGACAGACGATCACTCAGTCAGTAGCTCAGTCAACACGTTTATTCTTCCGTTATAGTACCCAACCCTTGTTTTGAATGACTGAGCGTACATTTTCATGAAAAATGCTGTGTGAGCGAAGACAAGTGGCATGAGTCGCCTGTTCGTAAGTGCTTAATGTTTTGTTGGCTCGTCCTTTACCGTTTGATACATACGATCAGGATAGAGCAATGAATTGAATCGAGCAGTGCTTTCACACTCAGCCTAAGCAGTCATTAATTTTACGCTCTGCTCATACACATTTTACCAAAACTTCGGGTAACTCCACTATTCGCACGACCATTACGAAAAATTTTATGATAAAGAATAATTTTATTATATAACTCAAATGAAAGTCTGAAAGCGTCATTTTTGAAGTTTCAGGTTTTTGAAATGATTCTAAATTCATTAATCATTAAATTTGGTGATAGTCTGAATTTACTTGGAACTCTTTACATGATATATTCGTCCTTTTTTCAGAGTTTCTTTTGGAGCATCCTTGAATTCCATCATACTTATTTTCTGGATTCCCCTAAAATAATCTTGATAGTTTCTTAACTTTTTCAGCAGCATTCTAGGAGTTTTCAGAAAAACTCTCTACGTACGGTACGGTTCGCATTATTTCTTGTAATCTCTTAGATATCACTCTACAATTCCATAATTCCCTCAAACTGGAAATAATTCCTAACAATTCGTTTTATTTTGTCTCCTTTCTCTCAATGCAATTTCCTAAGCATAATTTAAATATTTCCTTTGTATACCGTTCAACTTTCGGACGATTCAAATTTCGGACACTTTCATTTTTAATTAAATATTACATCCAGTTAGAAACAAAGTAATAATGTTAGATGATCGTGGAGGGCACTAGTCAAAAAAAAAATTAAAATTTACAAGACATGTGGATCATATTCGACCGAGATAATCAACTTTTAAAAGTGTCCGAAATTCGAGTTTAAGTGTCCGAAATTTGAATCGGCACGGTACTCTTTAGAAAAACCGTCACACTCTTCCCAGGCTGCTTTGTAGGTAAGGTTAGAATTTTAAATCCTCTTTAGTATTTCCTATGTAGGTACTCAAGTGCTTTGTCAAAATGGCCTTGAAAGTCTTCCAGAAATTGCCAGATGTTCTTTTCGCATAATTCCTTAAATTTCTTAAATTTTAATTAAAATGAATCTCCCTAGAAACATTGGACAGAATTCCATTGAAAATATTCTCACGATTCGTATCAGCATACTCATTGAATTCCTCCCATAATTCCTTACAAATGCCTTGATTTTTCCATCTACGTTCCTTAAGTTTCATCTTAAGAATTTTCTTGGATTTCTCTTCCGAATTATATTTATTTTCTTCACGAAATCTCCAAGCAATTGACATCAGAGTTTTGATGGAACTTTACTCAGAATTAACTTGAATCACCTCACGCTATACTGTCAACTATTTTCAGAATTACCTTTAAATTATGAAAATCTAGGGCAATTCAGAATTATATAGGTATTCAGACTGTTAAGGCAACTCAATATTCACAGGTACTTTAAAAATATTGTAAGAACTATCAGATGCCTTTTAAATTCATAAATTAAATCCTCAAAAATCTCAATAACATACTCCAAAGTCCTGGTAGTTGTCTAGATTCAAAAGCTTTGCCAATATTCCAAAGCTTAATTTAAAGTTTTCAATCCGAATTTGTTTTCAATTTCTCTTATTTGAAAAATTATTAAAATTCCTCCATATTGAAATTTTGATTTTTCTAAATCAAGGATTCCAAAAACTAAATTATTGCCAATCAAAACAAAAATTCAAATTAAGGGTTTTTTTCAGCCAATAATCTTTGGAAAATGTCTCAATTTTCATGATTCTGTAACCTATTAACATGCAAACATGTTGTATCAATTTCATGTATGATATTGCAATAATTTCCAACGTTGATGGCCTTTAATAATTAAAGTGAAGTAAGTTTAACTTTTTATTGTTTGATGAGAGGGTAAATCAATTGCAGTGATATTTTTTAGGCAATATGTTTAAAAAATCTGGGAAAATCTGGAACGTGCTTCAAAATCTGGAACTATACTTGATATGTCTGTGTATCTGGCAAGACAACTGAAAATCTGGAAAATCCAGATAAATCTAGAATACTGGCAACGCTGTTGACCACTGATATGTTTTTGCAGATGATAAGCTCAACGGCTTCAGTTAGAAGCATTTGCATTGGCATAGCTAATGGGGGTGCCTAGGATGCCTGCCCCCCTCCAGAATGATCCAGGTTCCCTCCAGATTTTTTTTGAGATTCTAATACCGACAATTTAAATTACATAATTCTTCAATAAAATTCTGGGGGCCGAGACCCAAGGCACCTTTATTAGCTACACGTCAACAACAAGTTGAAATAACTTCTTCAGGTGTAGAATGGCGTTTTTGACATTTTTGTCGGATATGGTCATCGTTTTTAATCCGGGTTATACATTCCCAAAAAATAAAAACTTGTGGCTTCGCGTTTAGGAACTAGTTTTATCTCACGCCTTCTAGTTTGATTGTTTCAATTGATCTAATTAAGAAAATTTCCACTTCCAGCCCCAGCGTTGGAAAAGTCAGCGATATTTCACGAAGTTCACCAAGGGAAAAGTTCGCGAGTCATAGGTGAGTCTTGGTGAACTTATCCAACACTATCCAGCACACCCTACTGAAAAGCTTGCAATTCTTCAAAACCTCAAAAAATACACGACTTAGGCACATCGTTTGTTTCGCAAAATAATAACTCATCAAGGTCACAATCTAAATCAAATGACAAACAGAAGCCACGTACAGCAAACATTATTCCTATATATTTGAATAATTCAACTGAATGCCAGCTTCACTTCAACTTCACTTCCAGCCACCAACATGCGCCTTCAATCCAAATAACGATGCCATTTCCGATGAAAATTTATCACTCTCAAACTTCTCCTTCATATTCCCAGATGAAAAAGCGATTTGCAACGATCTGTAGAGCAAGGAAAATCCAAAACAAACGTCACCGGTTCAAGTGTTGGAGGATCTGGTCCATGGCGAGCGACGGTTACTTTCTGACGAAACAAGCCAATCATGCACCAACAAAGAGCCAGCCCAAACTCCGATCTTGCTTATGACGCTCACTCAGGCCTTCATCCAATATGGGTTCGAAACACGACGACGGGAGGGCCAATATAATTCCGCGAATCGATTTTTCAATTTTATTTCCAGCAAAACGAAAGTGGAGACAAAGTCGATTCCGCACTCTGTAATTTGCTTCTGGGATGGGTGACCGGAAAGAAAGGTTTCTCGGCTCAGCTTTTCCATTTCGCAGGGATCAACGTTCGCCCATAGAAAGCAACACAATAACACCAGCCAGCACCAGACCGGCAAAGGAAGCTATTTGGTCGACAGACACGAAATATGAAGGATAAAGCAAAAAAAAAACACGAATGACAATATTTTTCATGCTTTTACTTTGCCACGGATAAATGAAACATCTGAAGGCTGAAACGGCCACCCATGGAACGATGGGGGAGATGGGGAGTGGGCTGCTACTACCATGATAGCTATGGCAACGTTCAATGAGGAGGAAGCCACTCGAGCCATGTCCTTGAAATAATGAGAAGGAAAACTGCGCCAGGACAGAATAAGGAACAAACAAACAACGAGCGAGCGTGGGATCAAGGCGGAAGAAGAGGATTTTCGGAAAAGAGGAATTTCTTGTGTTGCGTGAGTGTGGATTGGTTGCGGAGGGCGGGTGGAAAGGATAGGCACACAGGCTAAGGGATTATTCCTCTTTAGCTGTTTGTGTTGTCCCGATATCTTTGCCCGAAGCGCGTAACTTTATTGGTAGGAAAAATTGTTTCTGCAGGGACTTGTAGTGCAACGGATATTTATTTGATTATATTTTATGATATGAAATATCACACATATAGGATTAATGATATTATTTGCAATATATCCCCGAAGTGGCTTTTGCTGTTAGTTGCTGCAGCTTTCTTTAAGTTGCTGTTAGAGTATAATATGGTGCAGAATGTACGGGAACATACTTTTGCTTTTTGCTGTACAGAATCTTACAGTAAAGCAAGTACGGGAACCAGCGTTGCCAGATTGCTTTCAAGTTTATCGGTATACAATGTTTAAAAAAATTGGTATTTATCGGTATTTACTGTTTTAATTAATTTTATATTTTTGCCGTATTTGAGGGCAAAAATTCAAATTTCTGGCCTTAACTAAGAATGGAGCATTTGCTTTCCTGGAAAAGTCAGAAGGTATTTTCAGCGAATGTTTGAATTAGCTTCAGAAGGAAGTCGAAAAAAGCTTTAATATACATAATAGAGAAGCTTTTCTGGAGGAAGTTTGGAGAAAGTTCTAAAAAAAGTTGGCAAAACCTCCAGGGAAGTTCCAAGACAAATTGAGAAGCTTCTGGTGGAAATTTGAAAAATACTAGCGAAAAAAAAACAGATGACACAAGAGTAGCCATTTCTAGGGGAAGCCAGAGGAAGTTAATAAAAACCATCCAATAGAAACGGAAAAAACCTACGGTGAATAGTTTATGGAGAAACTTCCAGAGTAAGGCGAAAGAAGCATTTGGAAGAAATCCATAGATACATTCGGTAGAAGGTTAATTGAATACGGAAGAAACTTCCTTAGGGGCCATCCATGAATGACGCAGCATATGTTTGACCAATGTTAGACCCCCTCTCCGTAGAGTATTTTGTTATACCTAATACATGGACGATCACAACTTCTGAAACTCTCTCCCCTCCCCCTTCAAATGCTATGTTATTCATGGATGTTCCCTAAGGTACATTGAAAGAAACTTCTGGAGACAGTCGTAAGCCAGAGAGCTTACGGAACAGGCGAAAGAAACTTCATTGAGAAGTTGGGGAAAATCCTGTTCCTTACGTGTTCTAATGATTTAGTAATTTTCCTGATATTCATGAAACATCCCTAATGACCTCGCAATGTCCCTGAAGTTTTCGAAAAATTCGGAATATCGCATATTTCCACGGAACTCCTCGAATTTTTTTGAAATTTTCCTGATGTTTGGGGCTGCTTTGAAGTTCGATCATCCTCGAAGTACTCTGAAATTCCCTGATTATAATGAAACTACCCGAAAATCAATAATCTCCTTAAAGTCTGGAACGCTCAAAAAATGGTCAACTTCAAATTGGTGTATTTATGTGAAAACTGCATAAAAAACCTGAAATGGTGCATTTGGAAGTTGAGTGTATATACAATGGTTGCTGTGGTGAGTTTTCACCTTTTGCTCTCCAGTTTTTAAAATGACGTCCAAGCAAGAGGAGCAGCGTGTCAAAATTTTGCACGCACAGCAAGAGAATCCGACGTGCTCACACGCCAAGTTAGCAAAATTGCTGGATGTGGCCAATCGACCGTAACAAACGTTTTAAAAGTATTCGGGGAGCGTTTGTCGACCGCCAGGAAGCCTGGAAGCGGCGGCAATCATAATCCGGACCTGGCAGCGACGACGAAGAAGGTGGCGGTGAAATATAAGCGGAATCCTAACCTCTCCATCCGGGACATCGATGGCAAGCTCAATGTCTCCCATACTACTGTGCAGCGGGCCAAGAAACGAGCCGGGTTGTCGACGTTTAAGAAGGTGAAGGTGATGAACCGAGATTTCTAACAAAACACGTCGGCAAAGCAGCGGTCCCGAAAGCTGTATAAGAATCAGCTCACAAAGTTCGACTGTGTCGTCATAGACGACGAAACTTATGTGAAGGCGGATTTCAAGCAGCTTCCGGGACAGGAGTTTTATGCCGCATCAGGAAAAGGGAAGGTGGCTGAAATTTTCAAAACCATAAATCTATCGAAGTTCCCGAAAAAAATATCTCGCATGACAGGCCATATGCACGTGTGGTCTAAAAAGCCGTACTTTCATTACTACTGGAACCATCAATCAAGAGATCTACGTCCAGGAGTGCATGGAAAAGATGTTTCTACCATTCTTAAAGCAAAATGATAGACCTGTGCTGTTCTGGCCGGACTTGGCTTGCTGCCACTATGGGAAAAAGGCAATCGAGTGGTACGATGCGAACAACGTGGTTGTGGTACCTAAAGACAACAATCTTTCCTACAGCGCAGAACTTCGCCCTATCGAACGGTATTGGGCCTTGGTTAAACGGAATCTCAAAAAACAAATAAATCCATGGGAAGCGAGCAGCAGCTTAAATCTTACTGGCGGTCGGCGGTGAATAATGTCGATGAGACCACTGTGCAAAATTTAATTGAAGCGGAAGGCACGGCAGTTCGGACTTGGCAAACCAAAAGAATAAACGAACATTTTTTTCCAATAAATATATGAATTGAACTACCAAAAGAACAATAAGAAGATTTTTGTGATATGAATTTTGTCTGAAAGAAATGATTTTTTTGTCGACCAATTTTTGCACGTTCCAGTCTTTATAAGGCCTCTGGACTTCTAGAAGATTTGTCATGAAACTCTAGGAACATGAAAATGAAGACAACCTTAACAGATAGACCAAATACCTGCGTGAATTAGAATTTTGACATAACAGCATTCCCTTGATCAAGGCAACCTCTCAGTATCGAAGTCAACATTTGCTTTTCTTTATTCTTGGCTGGATGTTCATTTTCGCCTCTGTTGTTTTTTTTTTTTTTGTTAATTACTTTATTTGTACAGGCTCATTCGAATAAACTTTACAGAGCCAAGTTATCATTTTCTTTATACATTATAAATGTCTTAAATCTAAAATTAAAGGATTGGAACCGATTACTCGCGGTCTTCTCGAGGTTAGTGGATGACTATTGTTTGGATCGGGAGAGGGAAAAGGAGATTTGGAATATGATTTATGATTCAAAAATTTCACTATTTCTAAAACAAATACTTAATCCTATCGACGATATATCAACTCTGTAATTATTACAGAAACAAATCTACAAAAAAAAAAAATGCACACACACATACAAAACACAAACTAAACAAAAGGTTAATCAAACTTACAATCTATGGTTAATATTCTTCAAGAAAACATATATGAGTTGCATAAACTCCAGATCGCGTCTAGCCAAAATATCCCGAACTGGAACATTAGGTTGTCTACCTCGAGCCCGAAGGGAATCGTAAAACTCGGATCTGACTCCACGGTGCTCAGCACATGACCAAATAATGTGATCTGCGTCCTGGTAACCTTGTCCACATTCACAGAGATTACTGTCCCCCAGCTCAACACGGAACAAGTGAGCGTTTAACGAGTAGTGATTGGACATGAGGCGAGACATCATACGAATGAAGTCTCGACCCACATCCAACCCCTTGAACCAAGGACACTTCGACACCTTAGGGATGATTGAATATAACCATCGTCCTAAACTCCCTTCACTCCATTTATTTTGCCAGCTGGCGAGGGACTGTTGACGATAAATGAAGAAAAATTCGTCGTAGGCGATTTGTCGATCGTAAATATCGCCTTCCATAGCGCCCACCTTTGCAAGCGAGTCCGCCTTCTCATTGCCCGGAATCTAGCAATGAGATGGGACCCATGCAAAGGTGATGACAAAAGATCTTAAAGATAAAGCACTTAGAAGCTCTCGTATTTTCATGAGAAAATACGAGGAGTGCTTTACCGGCCTCATGGAGCGAATAGCCTCGACAGAACTGAGACTATCCGTAAAAATAAAATAATGATCTGGTGCAAGTGAGGCGATCGTTTCTAGCGTATAATGTATTGCCGCCAGCTCAGCAACATATACGGAACAAGGAGCTTGAAGCATTCGAGAGGCGCTATGAAATTCGTTATAAATACCAAAACCAGCGGACGCCTCTATTAGTGATCCATCTGTGAAGAACGATCTTGCGGAATCAACTTGGCCAAACTTTGCAGCGAAAATTGACGGAGCAATCATGGAACGATGATGTTCTGGGATTCCGCGAATCTCTTGCGTCATGGATAAATCAAATAGAACAGAATTGTCGAAGTCGGAGAAGCAAACACGATAGGGATTATGCTGCGAAGGGCTGACATCCTGTGTTATGTACACGTAGTACAATGACATAAAACGAGTTTGAGGGTTTAGCTCAAGAAGCTTCTCAAAGTTTGCAATCACCAGTGGGTTCATAATTTCACAACGGGTGAGGAGCCTGAGGGATAATTCCGAAAACCGATCAGAGAGTGGCAACATGCCCGCCAACACTTCGAGACTCATCGTATGAGTCGAGTGCATGCATCCTAACGCGATACGAAGACAGCGATACTGGATCCGTTCCAGTTTGATGATGTGAGTTTTAGCCGCCGACTGGAAACAAAAACTACCGTATTCTAAAACCGATAAAATCGTTGTCCGGTACAACGTTAGAAGATCTTGCGGATGGGCTCCCCACCACGTTCCGGTAATTGTTCGGAGAAAATTGATCCTTTGTTGGCATTTCCGCTTCAGATACTCAATGTGGGATCTCCAGGTGCATTTTGAATCGAACCAGACCCCAAGATATTTGAAGGACATAGAATGAGTGATCGGTTTACCCAAAAGTTGAAGCTTTGGTTGTGCTGGGCTATGCTTCCTAGAAAAAACGACCAACTCAGTTTTCTCCGTGGAGAATTCGATACCTAGCTGGATAGCCCAAGTAGACAAATTGTCTAAGGTATCCTGTAAGGGTCCTTGCAGGTCGGCCTCTCTGGGTCCTGTCATAGACACTACTCCGTCATCTGCAAGTTGTCTCAACGTGCAGTTGTCCCTTAGACAATTGTCAATTTCTCTGACGTAGAAATTATACAGAAGGGGGCTTAAACATGAGCCCTGGGGGAGGCCCATGTAGCTAAATCGTGAAGCTGTAGAGTTTCCATGAGAAAAGCTCATATGTTTCTCTGACAGCAAATTGTACAAAAAGTTATTGATTAATGGAGAAAGGCCACAAGCGTGGAGTTTGTCTGAAAGGACTTCAACCGATACTGAATCAAAAGCCCCCTTAATATCCAAGAAGACAGAAGCCATTTGCTCTTTTTTAGCAAAAGCCAACTGAATTTCAGTGGAAAGCAACGCGAGACAGTCGTTCGTTCCCTTGCCCCTACGGAAACCAAATTGAGTATCTGAGAGTAGGTGGTTTAACTCAACCCATTTGTCCAGGCGAAAAAGGATCATTTTCTCCAACAATTTTCGAATACACGATAACATCGCAATGGGACGATACGAATTGTGATCTGACGCGGGTTTTCCAGGCTTTTTAATGGCTATAACTCTCACCCGCCTCCAATCATCCGGAACAATATTAAGCTCCAGGAACTGACCAAACAAGCTCAACATGCGCCTCTTAGCGACGTCTGGGAGGTTCTTCAACAAGTTGAACTTGATTCTATCAGCCCCCGGAGCCGAATTGCGACACGAAAGGCTGGCTGATCTCGTCTACCGAATTCGTCGTTTCGCGAGGAATCATCTGTGCCTACAATCAGGACATACTTTTCGCGCGAACTTGAGAATCCAACTATCGGAGTACTCCTCGCTCTCGTTGTTTGAAGACCGGTTACGCATTCTTCGCGCCGCTTTCCAAAGCGTATTCATCGACGTTTCGCGCGATAATCCGTCCACGAATTGCCGCCAGTATCCGCGTTTCTTGGCTTTGATGAGGCTCTTGAGTTCGCGTTCAAGAGCCGAGTACGCTTCGAAATGTACGGGTGTTCCACGTTTCCGGAAAAGCTTAAACGCGTCGGACTTTTTACGATAAACCTCAGTGCATTGGTGGTCCCACCAAGGGGAAGGAGGTTTCCTACGGAAAGACGTTCCTGGAACCGGCCGAGTTTGAGCTTGAAGCGCGCTGTCCAAGATCAGATTGGAGAGGAAGTTATATTCCTCCAACGGTGGAAGCCCTTCTACCGACGTAAGGGCATCTTCTATCACATTCTTGAACTTTGTCCAATCGATATTACGGGTAAGATCGTACGCGACGTTAACGGGTTCCGACGGATTGAACCCACTGGCAACTGAAACTTTGATCGGCAAGTGATCACTACCGTGGGGATCTTGGATCACATTCCACGTGCAATCCAACGATTATGAGTTAGAGCAAAGTGTGAGGTCTAATCTACTTCCATTCGAGGATGGGCCAGCCAAACGTGTTACTTCTCCATTGTTAAGAATTGTCATATTAAAGCTGTCGCAGAGGTCATATATCAAAGTAGAACGGTTGTCATCATGCAGTTCCCCCCAGCCTGTACCGTGGGAATTCAAATCTCCCATAATCAACCGTGGAGCAGGAAGTACCGAACAGATATCTGAAAGTTGTTTGCGATTAACAACGGCTCTAGGAGGAATATAAACAGAAACAATACAAAGGCTCTTACCTTTAATAATAGCCTGACATGCAACAACTTCAATACCTGGAAATTGTGGAAGATTCACTCTATAGAAGGAATGGCACTTTTTGATCCCCAAAAGTACCCCTCCTCCACGCGAATCCTCACGATCCAGTCGAATAATGTTAAAATCATAAAAAGGAAGATCGATATCTGAAGAGAGCCAAGTTTCACAAACAGCAAATGCATCACAATCATTATTGTGAATTAAAAACTTAAAAGAATCTAATTTAGGAATGAGACTTCGACAATTCCACTGTAGAACAGTGATCAAATCCCCGACCTCGTTTGGAAAATTATCCATCGAAGGAAATGATTGCTGCAATGAGGGGCCACTTCAATGTCAATTGCTTCAAGAGGGTCTTCACAGAAGGAAGCATTGCCAGAACAATGCTTTTGAGAGGATCAGAAATATTGAGGTACTTGAGAATATCGTCCACAATTTTATCAAATGAGAACAACCCGGATGAAGAAAGGGCTTCTGTTCTTAAAAATGGGCCATCAGGGGTTTTTGATGTCCCCGGGAGAGATGGAAAGTTCTGGTTATAGTCAGTTCGGCGGAAACCAGGAGGAGTTGAAACTTCCTTTTTTCCATCACTCCTTGATTTGGGCAAGCTGATTTGGGGTTCCTTATCTGCAACTTTCCGCGAACGGATGCGTTTTCGTTTCCGTGCAGAACCTTCCGGAAAACTGAAAGAAACTCCCTCCTCAGCCAAGTCAGAGTCAGACTCGTCATCAGACAAAACAGCAAAGGGATTTTTGTCGTTGGTTGATGGTGTGGCTGTTTTTAGCATTGCTGCAAAAGACTGCCTGGAACGCTCCTTAAGAGAGCGTTCTAGTTTCTCCCCGCGTTGTTTGTACGCCGGGCACGATGAGAGACCATGAGGAGTTCCCTTACAGTACACGCATTTTGGTGCAGTGACTGTGCAGGCGCCATCCTCGTGCTTCTCCCCGCATTTGGAACAGCGTGCCTTGCTGCCACAGTGAGAGGCCGTATGTCCCAACTGTTGGCAGTTTTGGCAGTTCATGACCCGAGGAACAAACAAACGCACAGGTAGCCGAAGTTTTCCCAACTCGATGTAGTGAGGAAGGGCTGAACCAGAAAAGGTCACCCGAAACGAGTCTGTGGGGGTAAAGCTCTTTTTACCCTCGCTGAAAGATACTGAGTTCAGCTTCTGGACTTCCAGTATCTCAACCGTGGGAAGCAAGGGGTTCTTGAAACGGCCAACCGCTTGCTTCACCAAGATCTCGGGGTCAGACTCGCTTCGGTGACCACACCTTCGATCTCCACATTACGAGCTGGGATGTACACTCTATACTCGAGTGTAAAGAGCTGGGAGGCAGCAATCTCGTTAGCTTGTTTCAGGTTAGAGACGACAACGCGAAGTTTATTGTACCTCACCTTCGAGATTTCGGTCACGGCCGAGAACCGCTTCGTCAGATCATTAGTAATTTGCATTACATTCAAAGGTTTCTTTTTGGGCTGAAAGTAAACAACCCATGGGCCAGTCGAGTCTTCTGGGTAGGCTCGCGATCGGGGGCTTATCTGTCCCTGTCCATTACCAGACTGAGATGACGAAGCAGGGATGGCATCATCTGATTTCTGGGATGACAGACGTTTTCGACCCTTTTTGCTATCGCGTGGCAAAGTGGTGTCATCTTCCGACAAAACGTCCATTTCGTCTTCCGACAAAATGTCCATTTTGCCGTACTAGTGGGAGCGAAAAACGCTCTACCACTGCAACGATAATCAAAATTACTCGGACACAATACACGAGAAAAAAAAAAACAAACACAGAAACACAAACTTAAAATTTAACTGATGGGAGAAAGAAAGAAACAAGAACAAAAACTTATCTGATAATCCTATACTACTACCACCGAGCGTTTACACAGCAGCAGCGGAGCGACGCGCAGCTTTGATGATCTTCGATCCGCGTGTGCGGGCGGTCTTCGTTGGTGTGTGCTTGTATGAAGCTCGGCACTCAGCTGAACACACGAGATGGATGAGCGGTTTGAATGTGGAGGCAGATGCTGACACTCGATGACGATGATCCGTGTGCACAGGTATGCGTGACCACGCACCGATGGTGCGCAAAATGGTTGGCGAATTGGCAATCGCAAAAACAATTTTCCTTCCGATGATGCCGAAAACACACTTTCTTCTCAGAAAAAAACTCACTTTTTGATAAATTTATCGGGAATTATGCCAGGAATCACTAAGCGAGAAAAAACTGATTATTTACGTCAGATAATAGCGAGAAAACTTCCAAATTAACGGAGCGCGAAACAAGTCGACCGTTCTTCTTGCTAGGACGCAGTGAGATGCCTCTGTTGTTGTCAATATTAATATTCGTCTCAATCTTGGTGGGGATGATTTTGAGGATAAAATGCAAAAGTATTATTTTCATTTTACACAAATATAACACTGAAGAACATTTCGTGTTGGTTTTAACACACAGATCGATGGCAAATAATTGCCTCATACTAAATTGATGATAATATCGAGGATTTGGGTTCTGGAGTTGACAAAATTCAAAATAATCATTATGTCCAAAATGAATTTCATTTGTTCATTTCGCTCGTATGTAACAGCGAAGATTTTCAAAACAAACGCAATTTATCTACACTGGGCCGACGCCGGGGGTGTAGTGGTAAGCGTGACTGCTTTCTCACCCCAATGGGTGTGGGTTCAATCCCAGCCGAGGTCGGTGGGATTTTTCTGAGGCATAAAAATCTATGGTCACGTCTTCCTTCGGAAGGGAAGTAAAGCCGTTGTTCCCGGCCCATGTGTATTGAACAGAGAATGGGTGCGATATCCTACGCAGGTGTGGAAGCCGCCTTCTTGTACATTCGAATTTTCTTCTCACTTTAGAATTCTACTTATATTGCTGACATTGAGCTTTAAATAATCACCCAGAATGCAAGGTCCGACGCAATTCTACGGAACACAAGATATTTGCCCCAGAATTAACCTAATATAAATCTGTACACACTGGCCGGTAATCTAATTTGAATTCGAATAAACGGCAAGAGCATATACATTATTAATAAAAAAGAAAACGAGGATCACGGGTAGTCCACATTAATCCATGCAACTGATGCCGCAATGGAACACCGAAATCACTGAAACGATTCGCACCGTCTCTACTCAGTCTAAACAATACGGAGAATGCTAATCATTTTCGCTCATGCACCTTCGTGCGGTGTTATCCGAATCCCGTTTCCGAAAGGAATTCAATGTGGAAAATGATGCCTTGATAAAATTTGTAAAATTCGATAAAACTTCTCCGGACCGAACCGAACCGAACGGATGGTTGGATGGATGGATGGATTCTGCACGGAGCCTTTCCTGTGGCAGATGGTGCGAGTTACGCATCGCAAATTAGCATGAAATTGGATTGGCGAAGAAGCATCCGGCTTCTCGCGAGCCTGGCTGAATAACAATCCTAGCTGAGGGTGGAGGTTGGAACGCAAAGCTCGCACGCTATGCAGCCAAGCTTGTTTAATGGGCGAAATTGTGTTGAAAGCCAATTCCGAGTATTGCGGTGCGTGGTGCATAAATGAGGCCTCGCTTGATTTATTGGTTTCATGATGCCGCTGGAATGGAACACCATTCGATGATGGACGGATGGTTCAGAAACCAGAATGCGGTTGATGAGTTGGTTTTATCCTTATATCACATTTTCCAAACCAATCCCTTTTTTATTTTGCAGAAGAGTGCAAAGTACATCGGGACCGCTCCTTTACGATGGCAGTCATTTGAATAATAATCGCAATCATCAGAAATTTATGACATTCGATTTTGGTTATGCAATTTGCTCGGAAGCGTCGTAGTACATATTCGTTCTTGTATCTTTCATTGGGTGCAGTAGTTCCTTTGAAAACTGTCCCCCCCCTCCCACACGATTGAGGGCGTCACATCCCGGTGGAAAAGTTCTTCCCTCGAATACCGTAGCAAAAGTTGCTCCTGCGAAGAATTGCCAGCAGCCCCGGCCAGCAGTAGTACATACGTAGAGTGTGGTGCTGAGAATTGATATTGCCTGTTCCGCACTATTTCATACTGCGACAAGAAGACGCTATATAGAGCAACACCCTGAGATGCAGCATACTGTTCCGCAACGGGTGGCAGACGCGATGCGTTCTGTCACATGCATGATTGTATGACATGCGGTGTCGGTTGGCAAAAGAAGATGATAGAGAACGAAAGTTCAGTCGATAAAAGTTGGTCTTGTCGGGTCTGCCGCTTCTCCCATCATATCGGCCGAGAGCCAGCGGAGGAGCGTGCGAATCTGGGTCAGTCGTGACAATTGTTGGATTGTGATTTAGTGCTAAGTGTGTACGAACCGGGGCTCAGCGATGGATTTTGTAACATGAGACTGAATATCGTTTGTGATTCGAGTTTGTTACGTTGATAAATTTATTAGGTGGTTAATCTCAGCAATGTACCGGTTAGACTTTTAGTTTCCTATGCAACCATTCCGTAGCAAAACGATATATTGGTTCTCAGAATTTCATAGAAATTGGCAGTTTTGTTCCTTATCGCTAACTATTAGACCCGTTTTTTTATCATTATGGTTGTTCGGATATGCGAATAACACTACGCGGTGAAACTGGGGGGTTTGAAAACGGTCACTTGACCTTTTATTGCTCGCCTGTTATTTTGTAAGAATAACACGGTAGATGCGTTCGATTTGAAGCTATATTTTTGACTGACTTGTTTGATTTCTGGCTATCTTATATATCTATACGATCAGTATCAGAGAGAGTGTGTATAGAACCGAAGGAACACGATTTCAATAGGCCTTTTGGCTCATCTGCGTTACCTACTCTAGCTGATAAGGTTGATAAGCAACGAAAGTGTTGCATTGGAGAAAAAGAGACAAATCTATTCTAGCTGAATAATTGCAATAGGGTTCACTATCCAACTAATTCTTCAACATACGCCGGCCACCGTTAAAAACCCTAGTTTTTAACCTATCTACCTTATTTAATTATAAATGGCTAACTACTCAATTCGGGTATCTTCGTCTCCTACCATGTGACTCTTCGGTTTACTGTTTACGTTAGAGAATGCCGAACGTGTGATGAGCTGTGGTTGCGGTTACCGACCCTGATCGATCAGCTGCTTGCATCGGGTCAGTGGTCGTCTGCTGTTCTTCGATCTTCTCGTCCGTCGTTCTTCTCGTCCATCGATCTTCTGCCTCGTTCGTTCATCCTTCCTTTAATATCTCCATCAATCGTCATCCATCAATCGAATTGCCTGCGCTGTGGTTGTGGGTCGTAGCGCTTGTGCTCGTACGTCCGAGCACGGGTCCGTCAGCCGGGCATGGTGGGAGACAAAAATTCCTTAAGTTTTTTGAAAATTCATTTACCAAACGTACTTACAAGGTCCGGAGGCCCGCGGGCCCCCGGTCGGTGCGCAATGTTAACACTGCGATGGAAGAGACGAAGTACATCAGAGGTCATCAGCGGCTTCGCTTGGGGCGAGTGGCAATGACTGGTCGATGGGCAGTACGCAAATTTTGGAAATTGTGCGCCTGTACTCTCCGTCCTTGGTCTTCACTATGACGACACGGATGTTTCCGTCGTCTCCCCTGAAGATGTGAACCACTCTGCCATAGCGCCATTTAAGGGGTGGTAGTCCATCGTCTTTCACCAGAACTAAAGTTCCGATAGCGATGTTGTCCTTTTCGCGGGTCCATTTCGTTCTTGGCTGCAGCCCGGACAGGTATTCCGTGGCCCAGCGCTTCCAGAGACGACGAAGGAATTCTTGAACTTCCTGCCAACGATCTAATCGGTTGGGAGGTAGGTCTCCTAGCGAAGGTTCCGCAATGGCTGTGAGCGGGCGATGGATTAGGAAGTGCCCTGGGGTCAGGACATCGAGGTCTTCAGGGTCAGTCGATAACTGTGTTAGAGGCCGAGAATTCATGCAACTCTCGATTTGTGCTAGAAGTGTCGTAAGCTGTTCGACCGTTAGGATCGAGTTTCCAAGAGTGGATTTAAGATGGGTCTTGAAAGATTTGATGGCTGCTTCCCACAAGCCACCAAAGTTTGGGGAACGAGGAGGAATGAATTTAAATTCTATGCCGTCTTCGCCACACGACCGAGTGACGGCGTTCTGCAACTGCTGGTCTTTAAGCTGCTTGGCAAGTTCTGCTACTTCCCGAGAAGCACCACGAAAGTTCTGTGCGTTGTCGCACTCTATGAGTTTTGGTTTGCCTCGACGTGCGATGAAGCGCCTGAGGGCAGCAAGGAACGATCCCGTTGAGAGATCTCCCACGAGCTCTATATGAACTGCCTTTATCGAGAGGCAGACGAATACTGCAACGTAACCCTTGATCGGCTGCGACTTACGTTGAGGATAGCGAAAGTTGATCGGACCACACAGATCAACGCCTGTGCACAAGAACGGTAACGTTGGAGAGACACGTTCTGCCGGAAGATCGCCCATGATTTGCTGTTGGATTCTTGGACGACAGCGGAAGCAGTTGACACAGGAATGTACGATTCTTCGCGCAAGGTTCCGAACGCGCAAAGGCCAAAATTTCTCCCTAATGCTTGCTATTAGCAATTGCGGTCCTGCATGTAGCATTTTCTGATGGTAGTATCGAGCGACCAGTTCGGAGAACGGGTGCTTGGAGGGCAAAATCATTGGGTGTTTCCGATCTGAAGAAATTGTAGCGTGACGTAGCCGGCCACCAACTCGCAGGATGCCTTGTTCAACGAACGGTGTTAGTGCCTTCAACTTGGAGGACGGTTTGACCTCTCCAGTGTTGGTCAACGAAACGAAGTCTTCTCGAAAGGTTTCATGTTGAGTTATTCGAACGAGACATCTGTTGGCTTCTTCGAGTTCTATTGCGGTCAGAAAACCTCTACGACGTTGTGTTCGGTTAGCAGGATTCGAATTGAAGGAAAATCTTCGAACCCACGCAACTAAACGCAGCAGCACTGTATACGATGACCGTAGAGCGAATATTGGATTTGGTGGAACAGTCTGGATTGCTAGGGCAACTGGTCGTTCTTCGAGGTCTTCCATGATGAAATCTTCATCCGATGTATGCACGAAAGCAGGCCAAAAGCGAGAGGGATGCGCTAACCAGTCGGGCCCGTGCCACCAAGCCTTGGTCGATGAGAGTTGCTCGGGATCCATTCCCCGAGAGATTATATCTGCAGGGTTCTCCGTGCCCGAGACGTGAGCCCATAATCCACCAGCCGTTGCATGTTGTATCTCCGAGACCCGGTTTGCAATAAACGTCTTCCACCGGGACGGAGTAGAGGCTAGCCAATGGAGGACAATGGTGGAGTCTGACCAGAAAAACGACTTAGTATCGAGAGTGATGGCGTTTTGCACCTTCTGGAACAAGTGTGCCAGGAGCAGTGCTGCCGAAAGTTCCAGCCTAGGTAAGCAGACCCGTTTCTGCTTTCGAGAGTCTCCAAGGGGGGCTACCTTTGATTTTGCGACGAGGAGGTTTACTTTAACTGATCCGTCATCAGCTACAGCACGAAGGTAAATGCATGCGCCATAGGCCTTTTCTGATGCATCGCAGAATCCATGCATTTCAATCAACACTGGTTTGATAGCTGGTATAACCCATCGAGGAACAGAAAGATTCCGGAGAGCTTCGAGGTTTTCCCGGAATTCAAGCCATCGTTGCTGAAGTTCATCATCGAGAGGTTCATCCCATTTCTTCTGACACCGCCACAAGTCTTGGAGGTAGATTTTGGCCTGTACGATTACCGGACCGACCAGTCCCAGAGGATCAAAAAGTTTGGCAGCATCCGATAGCGCGACTCTTTTGGTAATTGTAGCTGTATCGTTCCATATCGGTACGTCGAAGAGGAAATCGTCTGTCGTAGTCTGCCATTTCAGTCCTAGCGTTTTGATCGGAGCGGAGGAAGAATTTAGGTCGAAAACTGTTCGTTCGTCTCGTAGATCTGCAGGAAGATGTTTGAGGACCTCCGGACAATTCGAAGACCATTTCCGAAGACAAAATCCAGCAGACTGAAGCAGGTTCAACAACTGGGAACAAAGCTGCTGCCCTTCGCTGACGTCATCAACGCCAGTTAATAGGTCATCCATGTAGAAGTCCTTGGATACGACTTTAGATGCTTCTGGATGTGTGGCTTCTCCAATTCTAGCGATTTCCTGGAGGCACCTGGTTGCCAGGTAGGGAGCGCACGAAGTACCGTAAGTCACGGTCGTAAGTTGGAAAGTTCGCAAAGGTTCCGATGGAGAATTTCGCCAAAGAATCTTGAGATAACGCCGATCAAGCAGGAAAAGTAGGATTTGCCGGTACATTTTCTCAATATCCGACACAATCACGTACCGAGGGATCCGAAACCGTAAAGTGATTGACACCAGATCGTCTTGAACGACGGGACCGACCATCAATCCGTCGTTGAGGGATACTCCGGTATCCGTTGCGCACGAAGCATCAAATACTACCCGAAGTTTGGTAGTCAGGCTATCAGGTCTAACGACACAATGGTGGGGCAGATAATACGAAAGAGTATTGGGCTTTAGTTCTTCCGAATCGGTGACTTCCTCCATATGTCCTAGCCGATGATACTCCTCAATGAAGTCTGAATACGCTTTCTTAAGCAATAGATTAGCGTTCAGGCGTCGCTCCAGAGCGAGAAAACGACGAGTGGCAATCTCTTTTGAGTTTCCGAGTGTTGAGAGGACTGTCGACCTTTTCGGAAGTTGAACTACGAAACGTCCTGTATCATCCCGTGTAGTTGTAGCTGCAAAATGCGCTTCGCAAAGCGTTTCTTCGATGGATAGGGTACTGCTAGATTGGCACGACTCTAGTTCCCAAAAGCGTACCAATTGATCTTCGAGCGAACTGATACTGCAGACGTGGACAAAGCTGATTGTGGGTGACGGAGATGAGCCAACCTTGCCGGAAACGACCCATCCGAGTACGGTTCTCTGCAGCACTGGTAGATCTGGACCAAGACGTACCAAACCTTCTTCGACGAGTTCATAGTAGACCTCCATCCCAAGTATCATGTCGATGGGACCAGGTTGATGGAAGGTAGGATCAGCGAGAACGAGATTAACTGGTATGCTCCACTCTTGGGTGCTCAATGCCCTTGCAGGAAGATCGCGAGTGATCCCCGGTAGTACGTGGAATGAGAAATCAGCGATGAAGTTCGAACAATGTGATTCGATTCGAGCGTCGACGGCGTAGGATGAAACGACAGTGGCATTCCCTACACCTCCAATCTCCTGATGAGTTTTGATACGTCGCAGCTTCAGTTTCTGTGACAGCTGCTCCGTCATCAAGTTCAGCTGCGAGGCAGGATCCAACAAAGCTCGAGCCCACACGGCATACCCGTTGATATCAGAGATCTTCACCATCGCAGTTTGCAGCAACACAGTCAGAGGAACGGTTCGAACACTGCCGAGAAGGGTAGTCGACACATGGCTGGTAGATGGGGTACAAGTAGGCGGAATTACAACATTTGGTGGTTGCAAAGACTGGGATGAGGCGGACTGAGGTGGAGCAGCTGTAGTACATCGAGTGGACTGAGATTGGTTATGTGTTGTTGGTGGTTTGGGATTCGGAATGGCATCCGACGAACGAAGTGTGGTATTTTGGTGCAACATGGTATGATGTTTTTGTCCACATACTCGACAGCAACTGGACGAGCATTGCTTTACGAGGTGGGATGGCGAGAAGCAATTTATGCACAGCGAATTTTTCTTCACTATTTCGAACCGTTGGGAAACGGGAAGCTTGCGAAAAGTCTCGCAGTGGAAAGGCGAGTGCGAGGACTGTGTACAGAATGGACAGCATTTCGATGATGAGTTAGTAGTTACTGCATGGCTAAACTTCGGTTTCTGCGACCGAACTGGTTCGAGTTTGAGCAGGTCTGCAGTGCGGGGCTTCGACGACGATAAAGACTGCAGGATAGAACAATGTCCGCGCATAAACTCAATCACATCCTCATACCTTGGAACTTCGGTAGATTTGTGATGCTGTTCCCATTGCTTGAGCGTTGCGCAATCCAAGCGTGCGCAAAGCATATGTGCGAGAAGTACACTCCACCCTTCTGTCTGGACATCCATCTTTTGGATCATGTTTAAGTTGCGCTCGAATTCATCGATGATACGCGCCAAGGATTCGTAGCATTCCTTGCGCATCGGTTCGATGGAAAGCAAAGACTCAATGTATGTCTTCACGACAAGTTTTTTGTTATCAAACCTCTTCTCAAGTAGTCCCCAAGCTACTGAGTAATTAGCTGAGGTGATTTCAATCGACTCAATTACCCGTTTTGCTTCCTTAGAGAGAGACGAAATAAGGTACGAAAATTTGTCAATTGGTTTCAGTTGAGGGTTACTATCGATCAGGCTTACAAAAGCATCACGAAAGGTAAGCCAATTTGCTAGGGTACCATCGAAAGTGGGAAGTTTTACTTCTGGTAACCTTATTCGAGCGAATGATGAGTCAGCAACTGTAACTCTGGGTGCCACGACATTTGACGACGATGCAGTAGGTTCTGGTTTAAGTTTAGAAGCGATAAACCCATACACCTTCATGTAATTTCGTTCGAAATCACCACGAATTTTTCTGTACCCATCCTCATCAGGTGCAGCTGTTTCAGCTGCGTCAGCATCTTCTTCCTCATCCTCAAGTAGCTCCATCTGCAAGCGATTCGATTGAAAATCGGCAAAGTTTTTCTCTAGCCGCTGCATCCATCCTCCGAGAAATAAGGTGTCCCTTTGCTCATCGTAATTAGTTATCAGGCTAATGAGGTTGTTCATCGTGTCCATGCAAAAACGTTCTTGACGAGACAGCGCACGCAAACTTGGTGCCATATTGATGAGTAAGAAATTCTGCCGAAATTTTCAAAATCGACCAACGAAACAAAGAATTTGCAAACGAAACTCTCGGTTAAATGTTACACCACCACAACTTCGCATACGATGAGCAAAAAAAACTTCGAAAATGCGTCAATATCCAACTGATTTCTCCCACAACCAAACCAATCAGGGGTAATAAATCAACCGTGGTTCAATCTACGGTGCGATAGTCCTCACTCGGTATTATGCAATTTGTTATTCTATTTATTTGATCAGCAGCCGTACTGCTATCATACATGCGTACTTACAGTGCGTCTCGAGTTGCAAATCGATTCTTCCTACCTCCTTTGTCCAGCCCAACAAAAGCCACCCAAGCCAAGCCAGAAGAACGTTGACCCAAGTCAAACCTACAAAGCGTGACCCAGCCCAATAGTAGCAGCGCTGATCGATGATCTTTGTCTGGTATCACTGCAACGTAGAAAACTGCGTCTTCTTTTCCGCACTAAATTTCAATTTTTTCCGAACTGTGCGGATTCACTATTGGATTTTCACCCACTAGGGGACTTTTTCCCGTGGCACTGTGCGTTTACAGTCGACACTGACCGAGTTCGATTAATTAGACGAACTTTCACGTTCGATCCGCGTGAATTTCATAAACACCTTTCACGACTATACTATTCTTTGCAACCGAGTTCACTAGATTTTCACACGCGTAAGTGATCCGGCTCGAAGGACCAAATTTTATGTTCGGATATGCGAATAACACTACGCGGTGAAACTGGGGGGTTTGAAAACGGTCACTTGACCTTTTATTGCTCGCCTGTTATTTTGTAAGAATAACACGGTAGATGCGTTCGATTTGAAGCTATATTTTTGACTGACTTGTTTGATTTCTGGCTATCTTATATATCTATACGATCAGTATCAGAGAGAGTGTGTATAGAACCGAAGGAACACGATTTCAATAGGCCTTTTGGCTCATCTGCGTTACCTACTCTAGCTGATAAGGTTGATAAGCAACGAAAGTGTTGCATTGGAGAAAAAGAGACAAATCTATTCTAGCTGAATAATTGCAATAGGGTTCACTATCCAACTAATTCTTCAACAATGGTGACCATTTCCATGTTAGGGTGGTCCAAAAATCGATTTTTGTCATAAATTCATAACATAGCATTAGAGGAACTAATCAATTTCCAAATCCTCCAATTATAAAAGGTATTACTTTGAAAACATATAATCAAACCATGATTTGTAACAATAAAATAATAAATTTGGTCATTCCCAGTTAACATTCCTGGTTGATTTAATTCAGCACGAATTTTAGAACCCATTGGGCCGATTTCAAAGAACAAAATGTCAAATGAAAGGTATTCAAAAATATTTTTTGGAAAAATATAATGATATTAAAAAAAATAGGATTTTGTATTGAAAAAACATTTATTGTATTTGTTTTCATGGTTTGTAAATAGAGGGCTCAATACGTTTTTATATGTTTCCTCGAAAATTTAGGCTTTTTTACACAACATATAAAAAATCAGCAATGTGTTTTTTTCGTTTTGAGTTACATTTTGTTTGATGTTATCAAGTTTTGGGTTCCACTCAATACTCCTCCAGATCTCAAAAATCTGATGAAATGATGAATTCGTATACAATCAAAGAGTTTCATTCAAATAATGAGCCTTAATATTGTCTCTGTATGTTGCAAAAAGCACATATCAATATTAAAGAACTGAGCTTTAAATATCGTGATTCTCAACACGATATTTAAAGTTCTCCAAATCATCCTGTTAAATTCTGAAGTTTACATGTTGTAGTTTTACTCAATAACATTCTTTTTGACGCATAGTTGTACTGGCTTAATATTTCAAGTTCAATAAATCATTCTGGAGCGTCCCTTAGCTTAGCTTAGAAAAAGGCGCAGCTACAAAGCAAGACCATGCTGGAGGTGGCTGGGTTCAATTCCCGGTTCGGTCTAGGAATTTTCGGGTTGGAAAATTTCTCGACTTCTCTGGGCATATAAGTATGATTGGACTTGCCACACAATTATACCAATGTGAAAATGGTACAGGCATCGAAAGCTCTCAATTAATAACTGTGGAAGTGCATCTAGAACACTAAGTTGAGAGCACGCAATAAGCTAATATGCGATATGCAATAAGCTTGAAATGCGAAGAAGAAGAAGAAATCATTTTGGAGGTAATATCTCGAAGTTCTACAGACTCAACGATGTCTTGTATGATAGTATGCTCCAACGGCTTTGGGATCTAGAACGTATTAACGAGAGTCCTATGCTGACCCCGAAGAGCAAAGGTGCAAAAATCATTTCCGCCAAACAGTGTTTCGTGTTCAAAACGGAAGTTACGTGGACCGCTACGAGAAGATTGCCTAGCGCTGGTTTGACGTTCCCAAGCGGATCCAAACTTTCGAGATGCATACTTCCAGTTAGGACTTATGGAGCCCAGCAGACCTATGTACAGGTAATCTACAGTTTTATTTGCCTAATCTTGTAATATACCGACCCGATAGTTCAACTACCAAAACACGAATCGTTTTGACCCGTCTTGTAGGGCAGGTAGCCAACTAGCGCAAAATGAGGTTTTGCATGCGAGTCCAACGGTTACACCCACCATGCTGAGCATGATACGTAATTATCGAATCCCTTATTTTGTCTACAAGGCCAACATTGAAAAAATGTTTAGGCCAATTTGAACCCATCCATTTGATCGCAGTCTACTACACCTGTTTTGGCGACGTAACCATAGTGATCCAAAGGGACGGCTTAGCGGCGCCGGTGGTGTAGTGGTAAGCGTGATTATCTCTCACCCCAGCAGGCCTGTGTTCAATCCCAGTCGGCGCCGCCGGGAGGTTCTGAGGCATAACATCTCTGATCACGCCTTCCTTCGGAAGGGAAGTAAAGCCGTTGGTCCCCGGTTCATGAGTATGATAAGTCGATAGGTAGGGTCCAGGTGTGGGAGCTGCCTCCCTGGCGTCGGTAGCATTGATGCTCAGCACGGAAAACAAGATCGACGGAAAGCAAATAAAACAAAAAAGGGACGGCTTGTGCACTGTTTCAAGCAACTCGAGTTTTATTGCAGTTAGCGGAAGACGAAGGTCACAGATTTCCGTTAGGAGCATGTATTATGCGAAAGGGGACTTAAATGGATGATACTCTGGCTGGCAGATGAGGTCATAAGAGCCACTGTTGAATTGAAACAATTATTGGCTACTGGAGGTTTCAATCTTTCGAAATGGTGCGCTAATGATGCTCGAGTATTGATTGAAACTAAACCGAATGTAATAGGAATGCCTGACAAAGTAGAATTTGATCCTGAAGCATCGGTGAAAACGTAAGGGCTGTTTTGGAAGCCTCATACAGATAAATTTAGTATCAAAATACCTTCACATTCGGATGGAAGAAAGAAACGAGTTGTGGATTCAGAAATGGCTCAACTATTTGACCCATTAGGTCTTGTTGGACCAGTGGTAGCCGCGGCAAAAATGTTTGTTCAACAACTGTGGGGCGCAAATCAGTCGTGAGATGATCAATTATCTACAAAGTTGACAACTTGGTGGCAGCAATATCAAATACGATTCCCTTAACTAATTCGTTTATTCACTAGGCGGACGACCCCGGCGTAGTGGTTAGCATCCATACCTCTCACGTTAAAGTCACGAGTTCAAATTTCACCCCCGGACAAGTCACGAATTACCCAAAAGTGTTAAAGTGACTATAAAAAAAAAGAAAAAAAAATCACTAGGCTCAGTCGTGCGTGACACTTTGCGGAGCCAAAAATCCGTAATTAACATTTTAAACAGCAGTAAATCTAGGATAGTATTGGTTACCAATTACTGTGGGGTGAAAAGTAACCTCCTTGACGGCCAGAATGCGCTGCTACTGCAGAAAAGGTTATGGTGCCTTATAGTCCGTTCATATTTAGGCAGACATGCCAAATTTCATTGCGATACCACAAACGAAGTGACAGACGACTTTCTCCGAAGAAATTAATTAAAATAATGTGGTTCTCTGAAATATAATTTTAGTCCACCTTCCGCCCCTCACCGCCAGATTCACTAATATTTTAGTTTTGAATTAATTCACGCTTCAATTCGCTCACGTTGATGGGGTGGTGTTTTCTCACTCATCGAAGGAAATTTTGATTAGAGTTAGAAAGTAAGGAACAGTCAGCACGGGAACGCTGTGCGTTACTATAGGTGCGGCAGAAGGAATGCAGTCGACTCTTTCGTTCTTACACATGATCCAACGTTACGTCACACTAGATAATGCATAAGAACGTCGTGATAATGAAAGAGCTGACTTGTTTCCTTCTGCCTCACCAATCACATTGATCACAGCACTTGCGATTCTCCGTCGGCTGGTCTCGCTGCGCGTGTGTGTTTTGCGTTCCTTCCGATGGTCTCGAAGGTTTGCCTGCCGGTAGAAACCACTGGAACCAGATGCACTCGGAAAAACTCTGTGTGGTTTGTTGAATTACGATTGCGCGATTGGCAATTGTACGATAAATTGGAAATTTCAAGAAAGATTTTCAAAAAAAAAATAAGTTGTAGGAACAGAAATGGCTCATAGGGGAAATGTCTCTAATGTTCTATGGATCTAAGATTGGGCCCATCGCTAAAAATCTGCTATTTAAATTTTTTATCTAGATGAACGCGTTATTAGGACGTTACTAACGGATATTTTTGGTAGCTATTGAAAATTTAGTCGATTGCTGAATTTGTGTATGGGCCCAAATTAGGGACACTTAGGCCGACATGACCTGCATTTTACCTACCTATTTATGTTCCTAATATGCTGTTTTATCTGCTGACGAGCGGAACGTTCTCATACTTGAACTGGGAAAACAGATAACCGGCCCATTAGAACAAGTTTTCAAGCATTTGCAGTGAAGCAGGTAAATGTTGCATTAGTTTGTTAATTTAGGAATTTCATTTCATGTTCATTTTTAGAAACACGGAACTGTAATCAAGACAAGGACCAAAGAAGTTTACTATAGACTAGCAAAGATGTCAAATTTTTACGATTTTGACGTCACTCGACTGCAGTTATCTGGCGAAGGAGGTCCTGCCGAAAGTTTGGATGATCGTTAACTGTGTAGAAGATTCGAAGCAACCATATACAGTCATGCTCGATGGATCATTAAGTGTGTCCCTGTTGGAAAATATTGCCACAAAGTGCGCTTATGCATGATAATCGAGTAGCAATCGAGAAACGCATTTCCGATGGTGATTCAATTTCTGAACTTACGGAAATGGTGCAGGATGTTCAGTGTTTGTGGGAGTTTGATCCGCTCCAGCAAGATAGTCATCGACATCATCAATATGGACCAAGAAGGATAATCCTCGCTTTATTGAAGAGAAAAAAAAAACGAACATGTGTACCTGCAATTCATCTTTAAATTATAAAATACTTCTTATATAACGTAGGGTAAACGCTCCTATAGTTGCGTTACGTTCGAGTCCGTTGTCCACTGTCTGGTTTTAAGTGTTTGAGTCTGTAACTCTCTGGGTGAAAAGGGTGTCAATTGTCGTTATTATTCCGAGGGAATAGAACTCCTTGTGGATTATGAAAAGAATTTTAATATGAAGAGATTTCAAAGGACATTCAATGGAAATTCTGATGACAATTCCAAAGAAATAAAAATACAAGAATATTTTCAAAGGAATTCTGAGGATGGTTTCAAGGAGTTTCCTGAAGTTATACTAGGATACTCTGAGAAGACTTCAATACCAATTCTAAGGAGAATTCATAGGGAAAGATCTTCTGAGCATAATCCGAAACGAATACCCTCAAGGTTCTGAGGATAATTTCCAGGAAACTCGGACAAAAATTGCAAGGGGATTATGAGAGGAGAATTTCAATAATTTTCAGGAAGAAACGATATATTCTCGGTCGTAGATGAAGCACAGACTGATGAAATTTGTAGCAACAATTGCTGCCAAGAAGCGCGAGTCATCTACAGCTCAACATCGTTTACTTGTAAGCAAATATTAACCCGATGTGTTCACCCCTAATCATTTTGGCCTATGGTCTTTCATTATAGAAAAGAAGTGCAAATAACAACGAACACGACATAATGACATGCTATTCCTTTCAATTTTCGTTAGAGAAAAATAGATAACAGGTGGTACCCCAATAGCATCAATTACTTTAAGCTAGTACATATGAGTAGATAGTGTTTCCGTGAGGTAAACTCAAAAATTACAAAAGTAAGTGCGTCAAATCAAATTACGAGCCGCTCCCTCCGTCTGACACTTCGTTTGTGGCGATACTGTCTTTAGTTTTGTTTTGACAGCTGATTGTCATTAACGTGTTTGGCATCGTGTTGAGTATGGACAAAAACGACTTTCGTTCTCTCAAAAAACATAATTTTTTTGGCATAACGGCAAAACGGCGAAGGCAACAAACATAATTTAACGACAAACGGTAGATAGTTTTACCCTTGAAAAAGGTCACAATAGCTGTCAAAACGTCGGGCAATGCATAACTGACCCTGCACTGAGAAAGCCATAACAAAGATATCTTTATATATAGTTGTGTTATAGTTTTTTTTTTTGACAAAATAGATAGGAATGGTTCCAATTGCTCGCGGCTTAGTTACGATGGGAAGGTTTAATTTTTTCTGGATAGGATCAAAGAAGGAGTTCAGTTGTAATTATTTTAAATCATTCTTGATCATCCAGTTATGAGTATCTGAGTCTTCAGAATAGTTCCAGATCAACCTAATATGATGAGAAAATATCTGAAGGACTTGTTTGTATTTTTGGAAGGCCTTCTAATGGCACATTCTACGTGACGTCACGTTGGTTTTTGCATGTTTATTGGCAGTTTTTATACTGTAAGTGGAAAAAATTAAAATTAGCCCCTAAATATTATTGCCTATTCGGAAAGTATGATAAATCAGTAGTTGTAGTCAGGCATGGAAAATCATTTGCATTCATTCAATGCATTCATTTACATTCATTTGCCCCTAACTTTTTTCATCGACAGAATTCCGCAAAATGATGTATTGAGCTTTTGTAGGTTTTGTTATTAGCTACTATTGTTAAAAACCCAAATCCGTATCTCTTATGCATGAAGAACCAGAGCAAACAGAAACCACTACTGTTTTTCAGTGAATGTATTTTACATTCACTGAAAACAGTAACGAGTTCTGCTTGCTCTTATTCGTGATGCATAAGAAATACAGATTTGAGTTACTGACAAAAGTTGTAGTTAATAATAAAACCTACAAAAGTTCCATACATCATTTTGCGGTATTCTGTTGATAAATAAAGTTAGGGGCAAATGAATGCAAATGAATGCACTAAATGAATGCAAATGATTTTCCATGCCTGGTTGTAGTTGACCGTTAAACGCATTTCCGAGGCATTTCTTAGTAGATTTTCAAGGGGATTCCGAGAAACAAACTTTTAACTTTTTGGAACGGGACAAACAAAGAATGAAGGTCTTTTGTAATCAGTCGGATCTTTTCCCGTAGATGGGTGGCATCGCAGCTGAAACGAGTCAGTGCACAGTGGTCCAGGAGGGTGTTTTTCAGGTAAAAACTAAAAAAGTGCATAAAGATGCAGTTTAATCAAGTTGGAAACTTGAGACAAGTTTAGATTTGAAAAAAGGCGCATCTGATAAAGGGGTCGTCCAAAATTTAAAGCTCTTAGGACAAAACATAAAATTTCTAACTTTTTTTCTATACGGTTTAGAAAAATAAAATGTTGCACAAAGTTGTAGATCTTATCATTTTCACAAACTTTGTTGAAAACATTATTGGTTTAAATTGTCGTTTTCATTGAGATATACAGTATTTTTTTAAGGAAGGTCCCTTCAAATCATTTTTCAACCATAACTTATTTATTTGATTTTTTCATGGCATACTATGTTAGAAAGAGTTTTTTCATTTACCAAAACAAGCAACTTTTTTAAATATTTTAACACGCTACCTCACAAATGCAACATGTTAAGAGGGTTTTTGTGTTCAAAACATACGATATTCTGGTGGATAATTTGCAAATTGGGGCAACCAGTTTTTTAAACAAATGACGTGATTAAATTTTACGTGCTTCGATGAATATTTCCATGTACAAATATAAGCAAGGAAGTTATTTTTCATTACAGGACAGCTAATTTAAAATCATGGTTTTTAGCTCAATTTTACTTAAAATTGGCTCTTTTCTGAACTAACTTTTATACATGGTGGGTTTTGGATCAAGTTTGGTTCTGGTCACTTTCCCGGGGCCATCCGGGAAATGCCTGGAAGTGGCTAATGGGGTCATAGCTACTTAATATGGACACCATTGATCTTGTTGTTGAATTTTGGTGTTTTTTGATGTGTCGGTTTCGTACAGGTCATCTTCTCTGTTCACAGCGTTTAGATTTTCCCCCTCACGACCACAAATAGGATTGGGTATTGGTACCGGTAACATAATTCACAACTTTTGTATCGACCATACTTACATACAGTTTTGGAACAACTGGAAGCACGATACCATTTTATCGGATATGGTTGGATTCAGCAGATCGATTTTTTTTTTATATATATATCTTTATTAAGGAGACTTTAAGCCCTGGGCTGTAACAGACCGATTTGCCTTTCCATATGCTCAACTTATTGTGATGTTAATTGTGCATTTTCTTTGGCAACCAGTAATTTTCTTGGGCGACATAAAGTAACTGATGATGGTAGAGTATTGACCCAAACAATTTCCTCCGTAGATGAAACAGTTTTCTTTGCTACTTTACGTAGAGGGGTCGAGAATACGAATAAGTGCGAATCACTACACTCCTTAACTTCACCGTCTTTGAGCTCGTAATTAAAACTTGCTTATATTTGGCGTGATTACTGCTGCCATCACACACCCACTTGTAGATAACGGTTAGTTCATAGCTACCATAGAACTGTTGTAGTTTTTCAACAGGAACTTGACTGCTTATTAAGTGGGTCGTAGTGGGGTCCAGAAGTTCTTGAATCCTAACTTCTGTCACTGATGGCGAAATCTATATTCCTGTATAAGGCAAAAGTGTTATTACAGTTTTAGTTCATCTTATAGTCCCTTTTGAAATTTACCAGATGCATAATACATTTCCTATGCTTAGAGATGTTTGCTATACGCTGGATACATATATGCTCCGTTTTGAAGAATACAAAGCCGAATACTCGTGTATTGCGCTTTCGAGAAATTATGTTTACATATAAACGCAAGATCTTCTTCTGGTCGCATTCCCCAGAAGAAGCTCTTGCGTTTATATGCAAACATAATTAGATTTTGGTTTCTGAGGTTTCCATTGAACTTGGTGCTTTCATGATGTTCTCTACAATCTCGGCATTCTTCTTTCCTGTTATGTAAAATAAGGTAATGCATTTGACATTTATTTCGAATATCATCAAGCTTAATACTTGGCGGTTCAACACTAGATGCTGCGGCAAACATCAGTTCCTTTGGAGAAAAATGCTTCCGCACTTCTCGCGTTTTATTTGTGCTCGACTATAAGAACAATTTCTTGGGGCGACCCTTGGCGTACTCGAGACGTTCAGCGTTTCAAAAATTAGTTTTTCCTGCAACAAGTTCGAACAGAGTTTTTCAAATATTCCCCAATGACGGCTGTTTTTCCTCCACCAATTGTTGAAATTGGCAATGAAATCTTTTTTTTTCGCTTCCGTGATATTCAACACACTAACAGATATTTTTTTTGTACTTGATCCAACAGCTCAGTCACAACTTTCCCTTCAATTAAAAGGTAAAGCAGCTCCTTGTTTGCAATAAATATTCCTGTAAATACTTATGACTAATAAAAGTCCTACAATACTTGTGAAAATACACTTACTTTCCGCCATCTTCGAAGCCCTTAAGCTTCAGCGCTTGCAGTTATCTTGTAAAATACTGAATAATAATACTGTAAAATACTGAATAATGAAAACTTCGACAGATTCACAACTGGCGAAACTAGAGAGTATCGATACTAGAGATTCGATTGAAGTTCTTGAATAGTTCTGATCATAATGTCAGTTTTGATACTTTCTGAACCAGCTAAATCCAAATGCATAGATAATTTCGTTCAAATATTGTGAGAGGTAGTTCATGCTGATGGTTAATATTGACGTATGAACTACGTCTTTGTGGAATAAACTGGGGTGCAAATCGAAAAAAAAAAATAGTGTGACGAAATAGTGTCAGATTTTGAATGCTAATAACTTAACCAATTATGGATGGTTTTTGAATCTTACTACGCCAATTGATTAAAATTTGATGTTAGATTGTTATAAATATTGGTATAAATATTATAATTGTTTTTCAATAGTAAATTATTGAAAGTTGATCAAACATTTTTACCATAATCAACCATTCAGTGCTCGCTTGCTCTCGCACTTGCTATGACTATCAGGCAGATAATCGATCGTGAGGTTATAAAAGAGCGCACCTGTTATTTATTGTGTTAGTTCATCTGCGGATGTATTAACGCAAGAGAAAGTCAGTGAAGCGAATCGATCAAAAGAGATCGAGTCTTTTGAAATTTTCATCGAGATTTGGCTTATAGTTTTTACACGCCTGTTCAAAATTACACAAAAATGTGTAGAATAGGATGAACTATTTTCTGAGTACACAAGGGGAATCCAAAAATAGGTAAAAGTTTTACCAACAATAATGTAAAAACTTACTTAAAATTAATTAATGTGTTGAATATTTTGCGTGTTAACTAAACAGAAGGTTGATGTCTTGGTCAAAATTGTTCAGATGGATAAAGCATATTGGATGGTGGAATGCTCAGTTCATAAATCGCTCACCAGGTAGCAAGAGTGTGCCATTTGATCTCTAATTACCTGCTTAACATAACATCCCGATTTGATGTATTATAAACTGGAATGTTATATGAAATGCATTTTAACTTACGATTGATTTTTTTTTATTATTATTATTATTATTATGTTTCCGTCGATCTTTTTTTCCGTACACCAGGAAGGCAGCTCCTATACCTGGACCCTACCTATCGACCTATTAACTCATGGACCGGGGATAAACGGCCGAAGGAAGCCGTGATCATGGATTTTATGCCTCAGAAAATCTGGCGTCGCCGACTGGGATTGACCCCAAGCCTTTTTGGGTGCTAGGTAATCACACCTACCACTACACCACTGGCTTCACTAACGATAAGTTTTAATTTTTATTCAGTTACAGAACGTTTAGTGTCCATGTTTGGAACCTTATCTCAAATTGGATAGGAACTAAATATTGAGTGCTAAAAATATAGTCTTCATTCTAGGGTATTGAGTGTCACCTTATTTCAAATATTTGAATAATGAATTTGAAACATTGTTGATTTGGGAATTAAGTTTATGTGTTATTAATCTAGTGAATATTATTGAATGGAGCAACAACAATAATCGTGTAGTCCTACGACAATAATGCGGTTTTGTGCTGTACACAAACCCTATCTTTTTTAATGACTTCGATAATGTCAATAACATAATATGGCACACATCTATTAAAATTAGCAGAATCATAATATTGTAGTGTAGTATTTATCTGTCAAGCTGTGTGGGTTTCTACAAAAATTATATTTTTAATGAAAGAGATGATTAAACTTTGAAATAAATGAAGTTAGTTCAGAAAAGAGCCAATTTTAAGTCAAATTGTGCCAAGAACCATGATTTTAAATTAGACTGCTCCTCTAATATTTTTACATGGACATATTCATCGAAGCACGTAAAATTTGATCACGTCATTAGTTTAAAAAACTAGCTGCCCCAATTTGCAAATTATACACCAGAATATCGTATGTTTTGAACACATAAACGCTCTTAACATGTTGCATTTGTGAGGTAGCGTGTTGAAATAATCAAAAAAGTTGCTTGTTTTGGTAAATGAAAAAACTCTTTCTAACATAGTATGCCATGAAAAAATCAAATAAAAAAGTTATAGTTAAAGGGACCTTTCTTAAAAAATACTTCATATCGCAATGAAAACGACGATTTAAACCAATAATGTTTTCAACAAAGTTTGTGGAAATGATAAGATCTACAACTTTGTGTAACATTTTATTATTCTAAAAAAAGTTAGAAATTTTATTTTTTGTACTAAGAAATTTAAATTATGGACAACCCCTTCATCAGATGCGTCTTTTTCAAATCTTAACTTGTCTCAAGACTCCAACTTGATTAAACTGCATCTTTATGCACTTTTTTTAGTTTTTTACCTGAAAAACACCCTCCTGGACCACTGGGTCTTCTCTTACGACATGTCTTGTGCTCCGTGGAAAAGGCTTGACAGAGCACTCCGTGTAGTTCATACCGTGCTCCGTGGAGCACGATATGAACTACACAAAACTTTGATTCCTTAATGAAACAATTCAAAATAGAGAGGAAAAATTGATTAATAGATGTTGAATAGTGACAGCCGAATATAATGTTCTGAAGCAGGGTTGGCATGCTCATTTGTTATACACAAATTGCTCTTTGGTTAACAACTTTTCACTCAGTTCATGAAATTGGGTTTTACTTTAAGTAATTGATAGAGTAGCATTAGAGACGCATAGGGTAGTTAAGTCGCATGATGTGAAATCACACCAATGAGTTTTTATCATTGAAAGCCTGAAATGAGCAGCGATTATTTCGCTTTTCATTTAATTGTGACGCAAATTGGAGAACAGCTTTTCGTCTTAATGCTAATATACTGAACCTCAAACTCTTTTCTATCAATTGCTTCAAGAAAATCCATGTTTCGTCAAGTACCGCAGAGCTAATAACAAATGAGCAATTTGTGAGAAAAATGGAACATACCGTCCCTGCTCCGGTGTAGCAAAAAATAGCTTAAATACGGTGTCTGTCACTTGTCAGGTGAAAAATTGTCAAATAATATCAACAATTTTTATGCAAATGCCGAATATCTGACAGGAAAGCATTGTTCGGTGCATTGCTACTATTTAATTGGTTTCGTTAAGAGCTCTACTGAAAGAGAAATATTTCTAAAGCAAACCAAGGGGATGAGTGCAAAAATGCGATACAATTGCTGGGCAGTTCAATCGAGAATTGATTTCAATTCTACAAATTCATGTGAAAAAAAAAATCGTAGATTTTGTCTTTGGACCCGCAAATCCAGCGAAATTGACAATTCTGTTAATCGTCGTTATTTTCTTTTGAAATTAAAATTTAAACTGTTTTGGTATATTAATATTTCCTAGGATAAACCCATTAACATTTATACTAATAATTACTCATTAAGCAGCGACGGTGGTGTAGTGGTAAGCGTGATTACCTCTGACCCCAGCAGGCCTGGGTTCAATCCCAGTCGGCGCCGCCAGGTTGTTCTGAGTCATAACATCTCTGATCACACCTTCCTTCGGAAGTAAAGCCGTTGGTCCCCGGTTCATGAGTTGATGGGTCGATAGGTAGGGTCCAGGAGTGGGAGCTGCCTCCCTGGCGTCGGTAGCATTGGTGCTCAGCACGGAAAACAAGATGGACGGAAAATAAATCAAGGGAAAAAATAATAATAATTACTCGTCTGCCATAAGAGGTGATTCCAACTTTATATTATTATCCTGGACCAAAGCTGAATTCGATGGATTGAAAACCTCAAAAGCAGCGCAGTAAATTTCAGAACCACCAATATTCCCCACTTAAGAACAGTTAGCTTCTTGATGACCCATCGAGTCTACCGTCATACCTTGAACATTCCATGCAATACCTATCAACACGCCTGTTTCTCAGCAGATGATTCTTCGGAACACTAATTAGCCCGAAGCTGTTGATGGCAACGAACGGGTGGTAAAATTTTCCGATCGTTACGACCAGATCCCAGACCAGTCAGCCGTTCCAAAGCCTAGTTAGCTGCACATAATGCTTAGTACTTCATTATTTTACCACTAAACCGAAATTGCCACTCGTCAGCCGCTGCCAAGTTGCTTTGGATGGCACCTTGGAAATGCGTTCGGGCGGTCGATCGTTGTGTTTGTCCCGAGAATGTTCTACACGTTGTGCTTTCACCTCTTTTCACATCATCTGCAAGCGGCAAAGAAGGGAAGATGGGCTGGATGTCAAACAGGGCAAAGTCTCATCATCGGAACCCCGTTCTGCTATTCTGTAGCTATTGCACATCATATCGCCATCACAAGACGACGAGCGGCATGGTTCGACACGGGGCGGATGCCTGGGCTGGTGATAATGTCTTTTTTATGAGAGTCCGGGATGCTTTTTCCGACCGGAGCCTTAGGCCGTTTTGCGCTCGTTATTGAGCTATACAATGATATTCGGTGGTCTGTTGGTCGGGTTGGGCGGAGGAGTAGCACAGGGGCACAGATTGCTGCAACCTACTGAGCTCTGTCGGCTGTTGGCGGATCGGGACATGGTAGCCTAGTGGAAGTCGCTCAACCGGGGAATCCCATTCAACTGTTGAATGTTTTTATTTTCCTATTATTTCCAATTTGTACCCGGTGCCATTCAGACCGTTGTTTTTTCCTCCCACTCTCCGACGAACGGTCGTCGTGGGAAAATGAAAAATAGGCATTTTAAAGAAATGAATAGCAGAAGCTTCTAGCGTGGGATGGTGGTTTATTATCCGCTGACACTTTAAAGCTGACTGTCACCTCTGGAAGTGCTCGAACGATAAAAAAAAACATGAGTTTTTAAGTATTCACTTGGGGGTTGGTCAGTGGGTAAACGATTAACGCGCTGGATGTGGGTTGTAGAAAGTGAGGTTTGTGGGGAACAAGATAAAAGCACGGGTAAAATGGAGGTCACATTGATTAATTGTGCTCGCTATGGTGATATGCAAGAAATTTTTGAAATTGAGATAATATACTATATACCGTATGCGTGATAATTTTTGCACCATTGAGCAATGAAAATTAAAAAAATTCTCAAAAATTTCGTATTCGGGTTTTTTTTATTCAAAGGGGGGATGTTTCTCAGAGTCTTAAACTATGTTAATTATCGATCGAGTTTCCACTTGCTGCAATTACGGCCTCCACACGCTTCCGGAATGCACGGCAGGTTCTAATATTGTAGTCTGGATCCATTTCTCTCCAGGTACGGGTCAATGTTTGTCTGAGGCTTGTTGTACTCGGGTGGCGTTTATAACAGGCCTTGGCCTTCATGACGCGCCATATTGAGTAATCCAGCGGATTAAGATCGGGGCTGGATGGCGGCCACATATCCTTCGCCCAGAACGGAAGATGTTCCTGCAACCACTTCTGAGTGCGGTTCGAGGTGTGGCACGGAGCCCCATCTTATTGAAATACAACATTTGGCTTCGGACCGTACTGTTTTTTGATCCACGGAAGAACATACTTACTTAAAATCCCAATGTAGACCTCCGTGTTGACCTTGTCGCCTTCTGGAATGAACACCGGGTCCATTGTTTTGCCATCGGAAGTCACCAATCCAAACACCATAACGCTAGCAGGATGCTTGGTCAGATACACGTTCTTGTGCTCGTCGGCCACGTCTTTTACCGAAAGAGAACTAATATACCGGTCGGTTCTGGAATTTGATACGGGATCGACGGTAAACATGCTCTCGTTGGTGAACAGGATTACCGGATTTTTTCGCTTAAGGAAGTTCAAGATTTTCTTGCATCGTTCAAATCGTAGCTCCCGGATGCGGTTGGTAATCATGTGAGTTTTTTTTCCGTGCCCTCGACTTCGCCCCGCAATCTTCCTTTCCTGCCGTAAAGTCACTGATCCCGTGTTCCTTTGCCATTTTTCTTATTGAAAGCACTGGATTCACCTGAATCTTCCTTCTGATAGCAGCGATAATCCTCGGAACCCGAGCTGACCTCGGACGACCTGTGGCCACCTTCGCGGATAGTTGTCCATTCCTTTCTCGGTCTAAAACCCTTTTGACGGTCCACCGGGACACTCCCACGGCGATTGAAATGTCTTTTTGCGACATTTGCGCGTGGGACAAATCACGAATACGCTGTCACTTCGTCATGGTGCAACTGTCAAACTAAGTAAATCATTTTCTTTTATACACAGCCTACTACGGTATGAGCTATACACGGTTAGAAAAAAGTACCCAAAATTAAGTTCTTTTCACTCATCTCGGCACTATAGTGCAGCAACCCAAAAGTAGGTAAAGCTGGTCAAGGTAATTTTCATTTACTTGTGTGCAGTTCGTATGGAATTTTCCACTGGCTTTTTAACCAAAAGTAAGTTAGTTGTACCCAACAGTAGGTAAATATGGTTATACTCAACGTTGGGTTCCCACACTTTACTACCCCTGTTGGGTGGTTTTACTCCTCCGTTTTTGACAACATTAGAAGGAGAAAAGGAGACAAACTAGTCAAAAGTAGGTAAAAGTGAACTTTCCGTTGGGTACTTTTTTCTTACCGTGTAGGTTACGTGCATGCAAAGAAAATCAAGGCATTGTATGCACAGGTGAAACGGAAACCTTATTTGTACGATGGTGCAAACATTATCACGCATACGGTATATACAGTCAGGAATCCTTATTGCCGGGCTATCTGCGAATAAGCTTATGGGATTTTCACTAATAGGGGCTGTGGTGGATTATCTCATTTGTTTCAATATATAGAGCTATACTGTCTTGGACAAAGTTGTTGTACTGGGATAGAATAACAAGCCTGTGTCATTTCATTCAGGTTCAATTGCGAACTACGCCGCTAGGGGAGCTTCAATTTTATGTTACTTATGAAGGGTGCTATAATAGGTCCAACATAGAATATTTCGTGATGAAATGAATAGAACGTTACTGTCTTCAGCAAAGTTGTTCAAGTGACCAAGAATTTTCGGATGGTGGCCATATTAATTCAGAACACTCTCACTACGCAGTGCTAGTGGGCATATGAGATTGCTATACAAGCTGTATCTTCAAATCCTGACCATATAGAACGTTCCTGTCTTGAGCAAAGTTGTTCAGGTGACCAAGTCCTTTCGGATGGTAGTCATATAATTTAAGAACTCTCTCACTACGCGGCACTAGTGTGTACATGAACTTCCTTAATATGTTATGTCTGGAAAGCTTGTCCATATAAGATGTTACTGTGCAATTTGAGGACACGAAACGGAATAAGGATGACGTGGAGAGAAACTGTACATCGATTTCGGACGCCATTTTAAAATCCAAGATGGTGGTCATTGATTTAAGAAAAACTGTCAAATACCCTACAATATATGAGTATTTTCGAAAAGGGAACGACGTGTAGAGTCTGGAAATCGATGCCATATACCATTTTGAAATCCAAGATGGCGGCCATCAGTTCAAGAAAAACTGTCAAATACCCTACAATAGGGTATTTTTTGATAGGGGATGACGTGTAGAGGCCGGAAATCGATTCCAGGCTACATTTAGAATCCAAAATGACGGCCATCGGTTCAAGAAAAACTTTCAAATACCCTACAATATGGGTATTTCCGGAAAGGGGATGTCGTGTATTGGCCGGAAATCGATTCAATGCTACATTTTAGAATCCAAGATGGTGGCCATCGGTTCAAGAAAAACTGTCAAATACCCTACAATATTGATTATTCCGGAAAGGGGACGACGTGTAGAGGCAGGATACCGATACAAGTCGCCATTTTTTAATCAAAGCTGGTGGGCATCGGTTCAATAAAAACTGTCAAATTCCAAAATATGGGTATTGATTTTGGATAGGGAACGACGCGTAGAGATCAGATATCGTGCCAGACTCCATTTTGAAATTGAAGATGGCGGCCTTTGCTTTAACGTAAACTATTAATGGAACCGACGTGGCCCAAATTCGATGTCTGCCACCATCTTGGGATCCAAAATTGGCTCTAATTGGACCCATCGCTAAAAATCTGCTATTTATCAATTGTATCTAGATGAACGCGTCATTGGGGCGGTACTAATGGATATTTTTGGTCGCTATTGAACATTTAGTCAATTGTTGAATTTATGTTTGGGCTCAAATTAGGGGCATTTAGGCCAACATTACATCCATTTCCCCTACGACGGAAGAATTTTCTTAAAGCAGTTTACCAACGTGCTTTGTGTTATGTCCTTTAAAGGGTGTCCACGATGAAATTGCCACACACAAAATTGATTCGCAAAATTCGAGTTTTCATCCGATTGCCATCAAATTTTCAGGGATTGAGAAATAACTATTAAACTTCATTTTAGCATTTTACTCGTATTTTATTTACAGTCCATACGCAAATGCCCGCACCTTGGCCTTAACCCCGGCCATAAGATTCTGCACAACCTGTGAATCAACCGTTTTTTGCATGTAAACCCATACTTTCTTCAGTTCCTCGACTGTCTTCACTACCTTAGGTCGTTTAAGAAGATGCTGCTTCATAATCGCCCAGTACTTCTCGATGGGGCGGAGCTCCGGAGTGTTGGGAGGGTTGAACATTTTCGGCACGAAATTGACCTTATTGTCCGCATACCACTTCAGCACGTCCTTGGAGTAGTGGCATGAGGCCAAATCCGGCCAGAAGATTGTTGGGACGTTGTGGGCCTTCAGGAGAGGAAGCAGCCGCTTCTGGAGGCACTCTTTTATGTACACCTGTCCGTTCATCGTGTCCTGGGTCACGAAAGGTGCACTCCGCTTCCCGCACGTGCAGATGGCTTGCCAAACCAGGAATTTCTTCGCAAATTTGGACATCTTCTGAGTGCGGACATGCTCCGGAACGCTGAACTTATCCTTGGCCGTGAAAAACAGGTTGCCGGGGATCTGTTTGAAGTCGGCCTTCACATATGTTTCGTCGTCCATGATGCAGCATTCAACTTTCGTCAGCATGTTGAGGTACAACTTCCTGGCACGGGTTTTGGCGGACTTGTTCTGCTTCTCGTCGCGATTAGGGGCCTTTTGTACCTTGAACGTTCGAAGCCCAGCCTTAGTTTTGGCCTTCTGGACAAAACTTCGGCTTAGGTGCAGCTTCTTAGCCACATCCCTAACGGAGGCGTTCGGATTTCGGTTGAATGCCCCAACTACGCGGTTGTGATTTTTGGTATTGTACGGAATACTTTTTCCTTCACTTCTGGGCTTCCGATCGGTGGTCAACCGTTCCTCGAATCGCTTAATCACTCGCGACACCGTGGAATTCGCGATTCCCAACGTTTTAGCGATGGAACGATGCGAGAGATCCTTGTTCTCGTGATGAATGCGCAAGATTTTATCACGCACGAGCTGTTCTTTTGACTCCATTTCCGCGAGTTTTGATCACAGGACTTTAAAACTTGCAGGATGTAAATAATGCACTATGAACTAAATCCACCCAAATTTTCATCAAATTCTACAAAAAGGTTAAAAAGTTAGAGCAATTTCATAGTGTGGCAATTTCATCGTGGACGCCCACATCCGAATCACATCTAAGCAGTCGAAACAATTCTTGATACTGAACTACTTTCGTGTATCCGCTAGTGAAAGGCCTTCATTCTCGGCTGTTTCCAGAATAAAACTGTAGCTTCTACTGACATACTTCAGCTTGAATTTTTTGATGATGCCTTGATCAAGGGGTTGAAACAAAGACGTGATCTTTGGTGGCATGTTCAAAGGTGAGAATTACAGAAAAGAATGCATCAAAAAACGGCTTCTACCCCTCTACCGAAAGCATACGGCTGGATCTGGCGTCTGCTCACTATGCCTCTGCTACGTTGGAGATGCTCAAGGAGGAAAAAAGTCGATTTTGTCGAAAAATTCCAAAATCCCCCAAACTACCCTGAACTGCGTTCTATCGAAAGATCCTGGGCAATAATAAAACGGCATCTTAATAAAGAGGGAAGAGAAGCAAGCTCTGTTGACTGCTTCAAGAAAATTTCTTCTGCAGCACAACGAAAAGTTAAGAAGAAAGTTGTGCGGAATCTAATGGGCGGTATCAAGAGAAAAGTCCGAGCGTTCTTCAGAAATCGGGCTACAAAATGGTGAGTGACAATCTGGAAGGAGCGATATACCTAGCTCCGGTCCTCACAAGTTCCTACATCACGCCTCCACGAGTCATATGATCACAAAAGACTGCTAGCTGAAACATGGACACAGCTGGTTGGCGTAGCCTGGGCAATGTTGTCAATCCGACAATAGCAGAGTGAGGAGGTGCGACGCGAACACTGACGCGGTAACCATAGCACGGTGATAGAGGAAATGCTTCGCCAACCCGAGCGTCTGTTCATCATGGAGGAGCGGTTCAAACAGCGTCTGACTGGCATCCAGCGGCTGAATAAGAAATGCTCTTCCCCGGAAGCCAATTGTTACAGAAACCAACAGAGAAAGACATCGAACTGATATAACGGCAACGACTTTTAGCGCAAAACAACGGACATGAATTGGATCATGGAAGGTATTGACGTTAGCCCAGCAGGGTAAACTGGCACAACTCGCCAACGAGGCGCGACGCATGAAGCTAGAAATCCTGGGACTGAGTGAAGTTCGTTGGCCAAACTTTGGAGAACACAAACTGCCGTCGGGACAGGTACTACTATACTCTGGTATTCGAGGTGAAAACTCTCCCCGCCATCGTGGAGTTGGTCTCCTACTTAGCGTCCAGGTAAGTGCTGCGCTCATCAAGTGGGAGCCTGTTAATGAGAGGATAATCGTTGCCAGATTTAGAACACGGGTTCGTAACCTTACCATAATCCAATGTTATGCGCCAACCGATGCTGCCGAGCTACAGGACAAGGAGAATTTTTACAGTCAACTGAATACCGTCGTGGATAAGGTTCCAAAGGGTGACATCAAGATCTACACTGGCGACTTCAATGCGAAGATCGGCTCCGACAACACGGACTATGAGCGTGTCATGGAACGCCATGGTCTCGGCGAAATGAGCAAGAACGGTGAGCTGTTTGCAGAATTTTGTGGCAATAACGACATGGTGATCGGGGGCTCGCTCTTCCCCCATCGGCCAGTGCACAAAGTCACGTGGGTTTCCCGTAATGGACAGACCGAAAATCAGATCGACCACATCTGCATCAGCCGAAAATGGAGACGAAGCCTTCTTGATGTCTGGAATAAACGCAGCGCCGACATCGCATCTGACCATCACCTTCCAATCGGCGAAATCCGCCTACGCATGGCACGGATCCAGCGACGGGAGGAGAGACTCGGGCGGCGGTTCAACACACGCCGACTTGAAGATCCAACGGTAAAAAGGTCTTTTGTTAAAGAACTTGAGACTCGAGTTGCGGACGTTCCAGAAGGTGGCAGCGTAGAAGAACAATGGATGGCCGTCAAGAATGCCTTTATAGAAACAAGCGAGAACAACTTGGGTGAGCTGTGCACCCAGAGGAAAGAGTGGATCACAGATGAAACCTGGCGGAAGATTGAGGAGCGTAGAGAAGCAAAAACCGCGATAGAGCGGGTGAGAACCAGAGGAGCCAAGAACGAAGCCCGTCAACGGTACTCGGCTCTAAAGAAGGAAGTCAAGCGCTCTTGCAGACGGGACAAGCGAGCGTGGGTGAACTACCTGGCCGACGAAGGGGAGAAAGCCGCAAACACTGGCGATATACGCCTCCTCTACGATATCTCACGACGCCTGAGTGGAGCAACGATGAACCCGAGGATGCCAGTGAAGGACACGACTGGACAATTGCTTACCGACCCCACTGACCAGGTGAAACGCTGGTTTGAGCACTTCGAACAACCAGCCATCAACATCTCGGCATGATCCGCCTAGGGTGCGGCGCATCACTCGCGTCAATTCCGAGGCCCCATCACTGCAGGAGATTGAAGCAGCTATCCGAAGCATGAAATCCAACAAAGCTCCAGGGGTCGATCGCATATCAGCAGAGATGCTCAAAGCTGACCCCATGCTATCCGCACAAATGTTGCATCAACTATTCTGTAATATCTGGGACACCGCGACTTTTCCGGCCGACTGGATGCAGGGCATCTTAGTGAAGGTCTCAAAGAAGGGGGATCAGACTGTGTGCGACAATTGGCGAGGCATCATGTTACTGTGTATTGTTCTCAAAGTTCTGTGCAAAGTTATCCTGAATCGGATACAGGAAAAGATCGACGCGACTCTCCGACGGCAGCAGGCAGGATTCCGTGCCGGAAGATCTTTACGGTAGCGGGGCAAGCAGTGGAGAAGGTCGAAAGTTTCCAATATCTTGGCAGCCAAATAGCGTCGGACGGCGGGGCCAAGAGCGACATAGGTGCACGAATCAAGAAGGCTAGGGCTGCCTTTGCGAGTTTACGAAACGTATGGAGATCCAACCAGATAAGTCAACGCACCAAAATCCGAATTTTCAACTCGAACGTGAAATCTGTGTTGTTGCCAGCGAGACGTGGTGTGTATCAGCGGAGAACACTCAAAAGCTGCAGGTCTTCATCAACCGATGCCTGCGGTATATAATTCGTGCCTGGTGGCCTCACAACTGGATCTCGAATGCCGAGCTCCATCGTCGATGTCATCAGAAGCCGATAGCAACAGAAATTAGAGAGCGAAAGTGGAGGTGGATCGGCCACACACTTCGACGGGGCAGAAACGAAATCTGCAAGCAAGCGCTGGATTGGAATCCGGCAGGACATAGCAGCAGAGGCAGACCCAGGGGCTCATGGCGGCGGAGCCTCAATAAGGAAATTAAGCAAGTCGATAGGAATCTGACCTGGGCCCAGGTCAAGGCAAAAGCGAGCAGCCGCCCAGTATGGAAGTCTTTCACGTAGGCCCTTTGCACCGCTGGTGGTGCACAGGACCCTTAAATAAGTAAGTTTAGTTCTTCAGAAATCAGAAGTAAACATTCAAACTCACGTGAAATCGGTCATATTTTTGTTGATTTTCATTTATGTTAAGTAAACTTAATTTGTTTGAAAATAAATATTTGCCTTTGAGAAACAGGTGTCTACTTTCATTAATGAACAGCCCTTATAGTGAAAGAGAATCCTTGGCTCTGTAAAATTAATTCGATTGAGCATTATAAGATAAATCTATTAACAAAAATAAAATGTAAAAACACAGATGCATGTTAAATTCTATGCAAATTAATGGATTATTAATTATTTCAATCACAGAATTTTTCTGTGCCGGCCGTTGCCAAAAATGTTTATAATATTCCATGAAATGTCTCATAAATTTACATGATCCAATAATGTTGTAATATAATCTGATATATGACGCTCCATTTATGTGCATCATATTGAATAGACATTTAGATATTTTTGAAAAGCACCCTTCACAAGTTCACACCACCAATGGGAAGTCTTACCAAGCTGGGTATTTGTGAACTCTTTTCTCCTTTCAGTGGATGTAGTTCCATAGAATCCAGCAGAAGCCCACGCTCTGAACATATTCTTTACGTACGCAAAATTGACTTCTACCCATGCTCGTTTCATATCCGCTTTCATATGCGGTTCGAGACGGTTTTTTTTTGCTGAGCAATCTACATATCATAATAACCTATTCAACCTCCCGTCCGAGAAATATAGAGAAGCAGCGAGATTTCAAAAAATCTCAATTAAAAATTTATACAAGTTTTTTTTTATTTTTTTTTTCAGGGCCAATATTTTCACATCACATCAGTGCACAAGGACGGATGAAATCTGTACAAAATTGAAACAACTTCACAAAGTTCACCCGCTTCTCCTAATTATTATTTATGGCATCAAGTTTCGACACTTTCAGTCTTCATTCTTCTAGACAGTCGCGAGCTCAAAATAATTCAGAAACTACCATCGTATCCTCGCCAAGAACTTAATCCATTAATTCTTCCGTGAGCTTTGTCTTACAACGTAGGTACCTAGTTGCGAAGAGTGGCGTGCAGTTCAGCAGCCAGCAGCGAAAGCGAGCCAAGGCAATCAATGTTCCCCTATCTTACAACAATGAACCGTTAGCGTGCGCTGTGCTCTATGCGAAGAAAAAAAGAAGTCTCATTCAACCAACAACCCTTTTGGTTCATTTTCCCGGGACATTTATCATGCGAGAACCAACCGAACCGAACTTTTGCTCATGGGACAAGGGAACGAGGGATGTGCCTTCCCTCATCTAGTTTACGATTTTTCGCTATCATTTTCAGTCGAATGCAGCGCACTGTTGTCGTCGTCATCGTCGTCGTCATTTGCTGGGAGCGCAACTTTTCGTTCACTTTCGTTACCTCCTTTTCAATTTCCGGTACCAAAGAACCGAGAGCTGCCTGCTGATGAATACACGTGGCAACGGTCAGGAAGTTCTTTCCGAAGTTTTTCTTTTTCATTCACCATCGCCTCACATCCTGTGTTCCATCCGTCCACCGCAGCACCGCACCGGTATTGAGTTATTTTCCCATGCACCTAGAGGGAAAAAAAATTGTGGCAATTTTCTCCGTTATCTTGAACTTCCCTTGAGTTCAACGATGGGAAGAACGACCATCGAAACAGGTAACGAACCATCGTATACTAAGGTACATATATGGTACAACTACAGGCGAGACCTCCGCGGTTGATTTGGATGATGAAAGGGGCACTTTTGGGAAGTGATACTACAGTCCTTGAGCTGATCGTGCATCATCGCATCATTCATTGGATGGGTAAGTTTATTAAGCTAGCACCACCATATCGGTGCCATCATTGCCTGTCGGCGTCGGTGGAAGAATAGCTCCTAAGACACCCCGTCATCACCGGTATAGATAACTACCTAGTCGATGGCATGCAACCTTCGATAATTTCCATATGAGTGCGCCAATCTTTATCCAGCAGCGTCGTAAATGGATTATGGACAACGATAGCAACTTTATGCTTGCCGAGTTGGAACTAGGGTTGATCCATATTTTGTTTGTGGAATAAGTTTCTGAGAAAATCGTGAAATAGAAACGAAGTCTGCAATGTTTAATCGCGGTTATCTTCATAATAAGACCTAAATGGCATATTAAAGGGGAAGATTGTTCAGGTGTGACAAACCTTTAAATGCGTTTATCTTCATTAATAAGGCCTATATAAGGTTGTTTTGTTCAAGCGGTTGACCAGACCCTACGTTGTGTTTGTTTTTCGATCGATGCACTGTAGATACTTCCAAACACGTTAATGACCTGGCGATCAGGCTAATCTGTTGACACAAACACGGGATTAACTAAAAGTCTTGATTTTGAACTCTCAGAGAGGAAACCTGTCTGCTCGGAGACTCAACAACAGGCATGGAAAATCATTTACATTCATTTCATGCAATCATTTACATTCATTTGCCTCTAAATTTTTTCATCAACAGCATTCCGCAAAATATGTATAGGGGTCATTCCGCGCCAAGTGTACACAGCACATGAAATTGATCTCTTCCGATTTGGACCAAATTTGTAGGGAATGTTCATTTAAGTTCAAATTTTAAAAATCCAAAGTTTTATGCTAATCGGAGCACCCCTCGGTCAAAGGGCGCATTTTCCATTTTTCGTGATTCTTTGGAAAGCACTACTTTCGTTTGTTCATATCTCCGGAACAAATAAAGCTACAAATTGCATTAGGTATTGTTTTAATAAGGAAATTAGACAAGAAATCAAAATCTATAATTTTGGTTTCTGTACAGTGTTGCCAATTAATTTTTATTTTTGTTTGAAAACTTTAAATGCAGTTTTCTCATAATATGTGTCGTTCAATTTTCATTTTAAGGTTACCATCGTACTCTTCATCCTTTTTTACATAAGATACACCTAACGACAAAAAGTAATTTGCGTAGTTCCTGAGATATTGCATTTTGAATGAACAAAAGTCATAAATTATGAGGGTAAAACTTTTTTTTTCCATTTTCTCTTAATAAGTGGATTTATTCTCATGACTTATTGTGTGAAATAATATTAAAAGAAAAAAAAAATCGATTAAATTACCAAGAACAGTGTTGCCAAATTTAAATATTATTTAGCGACTAAAAACTTTAAACGTGATTTTTTTAAGTTGATGCATCTAAATAAATTGGTTTGATTGCACCATCGACACCCACAGCATTTTTACATAAGATAGACTATCTTAAACAAAGTTCAACGCAATATAACATTTTGGGAAAACAAATTAAAGAAAAGTGTTTTTTTTTTATTTTTCTGATGCATTTTCTAAAGCATTGGAATTAATATCCAAACCTATTATTTTAAAAGTTTTCAGAAGGTAAGTGCACAACGGACCTAAATCTATATTTTTTGGTACAAGAACGCCAAAATAACTATTTCGACAGTGAGCATGCATAAGGGCGAATACGCGATGATCGATTCTTTTCATCGATTTTCTCTTTGCATTGCTACAGCTAAGCGAAACAATTTTCTAGAATTTGTTCAATGCAGAGTAGTAACAGGTTGTATTGGCTATAAAAATCAACAGTAAACGCACCGAGAAATGTTAAATCTAACGAGTTATTAACAAAAGAGAAAATCGACGAAAAAATCTATCATCGCGTATAGGCCCTTATGCATGCTCACTGTCGATTTATGGTCAGCCATAAAACAAGACAAAAATGTGAAATATAAGACAAAACTTAGTTGAAGATGCTAATTTCAAATAACAGACTGTAGTGGTAATAATTACCACTACAGTCTGTTATTTGAAATTAGCATCTTCAACTATGTAAATCGTTGACTTCTCGTAGAAGTAATACTAAAACATATAGTCAAAGTAAGACAAAACTGTAATTTGCTCATGTTTTGATGTCTTTGAAGATGTCATCTATTTACGTATAAAATGTGACATTTTTGATATTTTTTTTTCATTTATTAGGCGTCTATGTTTCAAGCATCTCTGGCGCATCTGTCTAGTTCATTAGAAGTTTGCAGATACCGAGAGGAAAATGGTGTGTTCTATTCAGGGGGCCAGCCACTTTGCCACCTTGTGTTAAACACATCAAAAACACTCTTCGACACACTCAAACATCCTTCAACCACCATGAGAAACAATTTTGCAATCTTTTCTGGCAGAACTGCCATTCATTTGATGTCCTTTTTTGTTTTTGTTGATTTTTTTCTGAAGGAGGGACCTCCAGAAATCGGTAGGGTTCCACAAATAACTGATCGGGACACCGAAGTAGCCCTCACCCCCGCAATTAGGAAAGAAGATTTAACATCAAGCTCAACATTGAAAAAACAGACAATTTCAACCTCTAACAACCTAGAATATCTGTAACTGTAAATGAATAAAGCAGATAATAATTATCATATCAATTATTGATCGATAGCTGAAGACAGATATTTCTTTCTAATGTGTTTGATGCCCTTTCATCGTAAATGTCATATACACAATACTAAATCAGAGAGATCCATCCTACTGGCTGCCGCTTACAAATAGGTTCGTTTTTTTTTTTTTTTTTTTGTTGCAAAATTTAGATCCAGAGATTGCTTAGAAAGGAGCGTGTTCAGTTTGGTTATCTGGGCTTGATTGCGACTGGAATTCGGTTGGGATGGATTTGAGAGGACTTATTAGTTTGAGCCAGGATGTCAAGCATCATGACATGAGAATGCGACGGCTGAGAGAGTCCTTTTTGAGATCGGAGTGGAACTCCAGACATACATACACAGCACATACTTTTAGATATGTATTGCGGATGACGATCAGGGATGCGAATTTGAATTCCTGTAAGTTGTAATTCCGTGCTTTTGCTGTGCATGATTAAATGGGTAAATTTTTGGAGAGCAAAAAAAAAAAGAATTCTGATTATAAACAAAAGTGGATGTAATGCTAGCAGTAAGCATTAATTTTCAATGAACATTTTGACAGCTAGGTCGACATTCAGAAACACTAATAAACACATTCCGACACCCTAAAACACACAAGAAACACAATTACCCCTCGTAACGGGGGTAGATCACCTTTTCGTGGTACGTTAAGGGATGTAAGATCTACCACCGATTCCTTGTCCTGACTACTTCAAACTAGGGGAACAGAATTTTTCAGTAATTAAAGGAACACATCTTAGTTACTTTTTATGCCTTGTTGATAGTGACAAGACTTGGCTTTGTCCACCGAGGATGATCTTGAAACAAGGAAAAAATTAGTGAGTTAGTCTTCATCTATGTGATTCCTAATCTTCTATTCGTTGTTCCCTAATTTGAAGTCTTAAGACTAGGGTTCTGATGCATGGTCATTGTCGGTGTCATTCCTTAATTTTGTTGCTAAGGAATCCAATTTTGACTGGTAAAGTGGCGTGGCTTTGGAGGGTGTTTCAACACTCCGAAGGGTATAAATAGCGGGACCTTTCAATTAGAGTCGGATCCTTGAGATAAATGCAAGAATGACAACTGTAAAAAAAATCGAATACTTCATCATTTCTCAATAGTGATGGAGTAATGCGACATGCACTAAACTAAGGACACGGGAAATACTACAATAGATCAAATTACTGGTCGCAGTGGTGTTAGGTCCCGAACAGTGGAACACAATTACAAACTTCGTTCTGGTGTCATGGAACTGAAAAGTGTTTGTGATGGCCATGCTAAGCAATAGGGAGACCTGTATGCGACAATGCAACGACAGTGCTGTAACCCATTGAATACAGTTATTCGTCGCAAGAGTTTGAATCCAATTTCTGCGCGGATCTATGACGAGTACAATAAGAACTTTGCCAAAAATTATCGAAGGTCGAAAAGTATGCGTGCAATGTCATTTGGCGGTTAAAAAAACATGGATAATGACCAGCCATCTGCAGGTAAAATTCATCTTTAATTATTCATTTCAATCCAATCCGTACGAAAACACGTCTATATTGTAGCGAAACAATCCGAGTTTTTCAAATTCACTCGTCATAGCTTACGTGAAGGTGAAGTCGTTGTAGTGGCAGATTTCTCTGAAAACTATTCTTTTGTTTTTTTAGTGTACAGGGCATTCATGATAATAATTTGCTGGCAACCGTTCACACTTTTGCTGCCTACACTGTACACCAGAATAGAGTTGTACCATTGAACTGCGTCATAATGTCCGATACTCTAGAGCACAGCACAACAACATTTCATGCTTTCCAGTGCCAGTTCATAGAGTATCTCAAATCCTAGGTATAACAGTTGTCCAAAATCTCGTACTTCTAGGTGCGGTATCGCAATATAAGAACCGATTTAATATTATAACCCTGGTTTTCCACGAAAGCAAATTTGCGGTGCCCACTGAGTGGCACATGGCAAAGGACCAAGCGACGGATTGGGATGAACTTTGAAGAGATTGGCAACGGGAGGATTCGAATAATAATGGGAAGAAATCATCAGGAAGTGCTAGCCTTGAGAAGAAAAATAAGTAAATTGTAATTTATGTTTTACTTTGTTATAATAAAATGTAAGAAACAAATCGATCAGTGTTTGATACAATATTTTATGGATTGGAATGTCTTAATTTATAATGCAATTCGTTTAGATTATTACTAGTGTAAAGTTTTCAGCCATTTTTAAATTTGTCAACACTGCATAAAAACTATTGTTGGTTTTATCATACCTATTTTGTTTCCATCAAGTATTATTTAACACAGTAAGTCATGACAATGAATCTTATTACGAGGAAACGTTAAAAAAATAACCCTCATAATTTATGACTTTCGTTCATTCAAAATGCAATATCTCAGGAACTACACAAATTACTTTTTGTCGTTAGGTGTATTTATGTAAAAAAGGATGAAGAACACAATGGTGTCCTTAAAATGAAAATTGAACGACACGTATTATGAGAAAACTGCATTTAAAGTTTTCAAACAAAAATAAAAATTATTTGGCAACACTGTACAGAAACCAAAATTACAGATTTTGATTTCTTGTCTAATTTCCTTATTAAAACAATACCTAATGCAATTTGTAGCTTTATTTGTTCCGGAGATATGAACAAAAGAAAGTAGTGCTTTCTAAAAAATAATGAAAAATGAAAAATGTGCCCCTTGATCGAGGGGTGCTACGATCAGCATATAACTTTGGATTTTTAGAATTCGAACTTAAATCAACATTCCCTCCAAATTTGGTCCAAATCGGAAGAGGTCAATTTCACTTTTGCAATTTTTTGTGACCACTTGGCGCGGAATGACCCATAGAGCTTTAGTAGGTTTTGTTATTAGCTACAACATTCTTGAATACTTCTTACTTTTCGTGCTGCAACGTTTACTAAATAATAACGAGCAGGAAATGCGTAGTTATTAAAATTATTCACCACCGACAAACCGACATGAATGATCATACAAAGTATCATCAAATTTCTGATCAAAGCACAAAACTGACATCTTGCACCGTATTCGCGAAAAATGTGTATCCTAGCCACGAACACACATACTAAATGTGTGAGTTGGTTTGTGTCTAATCTATTCCGGGCAAATTATTTTTATCTAGATAACAAATTTCTATGGTTTTGACAGATGGGATCACTGCACATTTGAATCCGGCGTTATGGATTCTCGATCAAGATTTAAGTTTTAGTTTCATGTCGGTTTGTCGGTGCTATTACGGTTGATTGACGTTTGACCTTATTGTGCACAAAATCTATGCACGGTTGAGTTCTTTAAACTTACTTTTGAGTTGATGCCTCTCACTTGCTTTCTAGTTGTTGTCAAAAACTACAAGAGCAAAAGAACCAAAAATTGAGTTCTATTCGCCCAGCCTAACAGTTCCGATACAATTGTAAGTTGTGTAAAACTTAATTTTGAGTAGTTTGAACTTAACGTTGAGTGAAAACAACTTAAAATTAAGCAATCCTGTTTACATGCGAGTGAATGACAACAACTCAAAAATGAGAAGGTGCATGGAACTCAAAATTAGGTACTTTTTTCTTTCCGTGTGGGGTCATTTCTCGCGTCAGTTTTCAAAAGGTTCTAAGTAACAAATGTAAACAAATCAAGTTAAGCGATACAAATTATTGCTCTTGTATCATTGTATGTGATGCAAAAACACCCGTCCAAATTTACTTTAATTTATTTAAGATAATCATAGGTCGAAAATTGTCCAATGTACGGTTTGAAATGATGGGTACATGATTGTTACTTCGGAAATTCGGACTGCCTAACATGATTGGGCTCATTTTCTAATGGTGGGCCAATCTAAAGTTAGGTACTCTACTCTAAAATTAGGGCCTCCCTTAGCTCAGTCGGTAAAGGCTCAGCTACAAAGCAAGACCATGCTGGAGGTGGCTGGGTTCGATTCCTGGTCCGGTCTAAGAATTTTTCGGGTTGGAAAATTTCTCGACTTCCCTGGGCATAGAAGTATGATTGGACTTGCCACACAATTATACCAATGCAAAAATGGTACAGGCATCGAAAGCTCTCAATTAATAACTGTGGAAGTGCATCTAGATAGAACACTAAGTTGAGAGCACGCAATAAGCTAATATGCGATATGCAATAAGCTTGAAATGCGAAGAAGAAGAAGAAGACTCTAAAATCTGTGAAAGGGAATATAGTATCATGTAGAACAAAACGTCCAATGTAACACTCATTGATTATGTCATTGAGAAAAATCGTCCAATGTAAAATATCCGATATACAACTTGACTATTCAAAACGTCCTATGTGTTTTTTTTTTCTATATTGTAGCATGAAATTCATAGTAAAATTGCTATTTTACCGTTTGTACTAACGTTGAAATATTATTCACTGACCACGTTAAAAATAGTATTGCAAAATGTATTGTTTCTAAACAGTTAAAATAATAATCAGTCGAACTTCAACTTCGATTTTCTCAAAATGGTGGATATGTTACATTGGTCAATTTGAAAAGTGACGCGAGATTTGATCCCCCTGTTTTCTCAAAATCCAGAAAAGGTTATCAACCTAAACTTTTTCTATTTTTTACAGCTCAAAGGTTTGAATTAGTAAAATCTAATTGAATTGGTGCTGTTTTTTTTATATTTTACTCGGTTTGATTTGAAATCTCAGTTTGGGGATACTTGATCTCCCAAGGATTAGTCCACTCTCCCCTTCATGCAATCTATATTATTCCGCATGATGATTAGAGGACTTCATTTCGAAACTCTGATAATCTTGAATATACACAATGGATTACTAAAATATTTTTACGGAAGAGATATCCAAAGCTATTTGAGCATTGAGAACCACCCCGGCGAATCTAAGCACAACGTAGATAGGTAGATGTATCGAAAACGGATATGTAGCGTGACGGCCTTGAGCAGAGCGGAATGAGCTCCGGCACTGCTCGAGTACACACATGGATGGCATGGATAACATCATGTGGATAAATTGTAGCACCAAAAGAGAGCTTCCTAAGCCATGCCGGAGGTCCTACGGTGGCAGCCGATCCGGAGAGTGTGATATCAGTTTGAAGGGGTCGCACCTTTCGCTATTATTGTTGCCTTATAGGTTGTAGATAAGTCGGGTTTTGTTGTTGTTGTTATGTGGGTTTGATTGCAAAATAAAAAAAGTCAGCGACGTCAAATGGAAGATGGTTATTGTCTGATGGGAACCGCGGAACGCCGACAGAAGAGATGCCGGAGATGGGACGCTTTTCAAGGAACGTAGAGAGCACAGTTGATGTAAGGATAACGATGCAGAGAAAATAGTTGGTATTTTTTCAAGTTTGGGAGGGGTAGATATTGACGAGGCCAAGGCGATGACGATAATGTTATTACAGTCGCATTTTTCCGTCTTATTGGAACATGAGGAAGTACTGTTGGGCCGAGTGCTTTCCTGGCCTAGTTTCATTTCTCGAGCAAGTGGTGTAAGAATGGCGGACTGGGAAAATTGTATGTGTGTGTATGCGATTGGCACAAATTCCATTTCTCACGGGAATTCCATTACCGAAGCTGAAAGCTAATCCAAGTAATAGCTTTTCCAGTTGGGATTGTATTGTCTAATGAATTGTGCTTGAAAATTGACACAATTCATATTCGATCTCTTCTCATTGTATAAGAAAACCCCTAAATTGCTAGCAAGGATACTGCTCTTAAACAGCGTACATAATAAACGCCTCAAAATTCAGCAGGTTTGTGGTATTTCGTTAATTTATCTCATATAAAACGATGCAATGGACAGTCATTCTGAGCAAAACATTCCTTTCGGAATGTGCATAGCACTTTCACATACACTCCTTACCACAATCATACAACTTACTTATTCAGTGAAACACCGGCAAACCACACACTAAAAGGAAATAGCATGGAAATTGTATGTGGCCAGTGTGGCCAGTGCTTGCTCTAGAGTAAACCCCGGTCCTTTTCTTGCCCCGGCCCCGTTCGGCTCAATAGCAATCTCCGGTTGACACACGTAAGACCAGCTAGAACTACATAGGAGGTACCTATGGTATGCAGTAAACAAGACATCTGCCAGCAACCCGAACGAACGAGCAGGAAAAGCCTCTAAGGTAAACGATCCTATAGTATGCGGTACGTTAGAAGCCGTGTGTATGGAGACTCCATACACACTCCTAACGCTTCTAACGTACGGAAACTATAGGAGCGTTTACCCTCTATGCTATAAGTTTCAACTGCTCTTAATAAGGTTTATGCTGACGCTTTGAGTGTATCCAATTTATGAAGACCGAACAGTGCACACACACACACACAAACACACACCTACCATATGTTCGATGCTACTCTATGCTGACGTCGGGATGGCACTTGAGATCGAGATTGTAGGGATTTCTTTTTCCTCCCATTCTGGTTATTGAGCATTCTCCTTCCCTCGGATGCTAAGATGGCCACGTGGCAGTCAGTGGCAGGGTAAACAAGTTAGTTAGCTGATAATTAGATTGTGTGTGAGCTTTGGTGAGTCTTTTGGCGTATCAGCACAGTCAATTCTTGATCCGCTGCCGTTGTCATTGGTCGTCGTTGTCGTCGACGTTAAGCGAATGAGAGAAGAACAATAAGGTGCTCTCGTGGTCAACATTAGTTGTATTAGCTGTTTGTTAGGATCGGTCATTTAATTAACCGGAGTCCTGAGCTGGCTGTTGTTAATTAAAAGAACTTACTAGTTTGCCACTGAAAGAGGAAATGAGAATGGGGGCTTTGGGAAATTTTCTACATTAGATGGATTTGATCATTCAGAGGGTAGAAATGCTTCTTTTTTAGATGATAGACAACACGTGTCTTTCTTGTTCAAGGTACATATTTATATATACAGCCATTCCATATCAAAACGATAAAGTGGTTATTCTGTCATTAAGGTGACCACCATGGAGGTCAAAAAATCATTTTTTTTCATAAATGACCTTTTTCAAACATAAATATCTTTTGAGCCACTGAAGCGATTTCAAATATCAAAACATCAAATGTAAAGTAATTAATAATACCTTTTAGAAAAAAAAAATACCAATATTAAAAAATATGGATTTTGTATTGAAAAACATGGATTGCATTTGTTTTTTTTTTTTATGGTTTTCATGATTTGTAGACAGAGGGTGCGATATGTTTTCATATGTTTCCTTAAATATTTAGGATTTCTTCGCAACATATAAAAAATCAGTGGTGTTTTTTTTTCGTTTCTGAGTTATAGTTTTTGATGTTAACAAGCTATGGGTTTTCACTAAATACTCCTATGCGACTAGACGACCATGCGTCGTGACCATGTTACAGTCGCTATAAAGCAATGAAGACGCATGGTAGACTATGAATTGTTTAAAATAGTAGTTTAAAAAAAAAATCGATTTTTGAACCAATAACAAATAAAAATATTTGCTAATATTTTGCGTCAAGGAACAAAACTACAAATTTTCACAAAATTCTGAGAACCACCGTTATCATTTTGCTATGGAATGGCTGTAAAGTAAACATGAAAATTAGCGCCGCATAGTGAGAAAATTCCGATTCTTTATGCCTACCATCCAAAAGGCATTAGGCACCTGAATAATTTTCCAGAAGACAGCAACTTTGTAGATGATCAACATCTCACAATAAAATTTGTTGGAGATTGCCAACAACTCGGGAAGTTTCGAAATTATAAACCCGGAAATGAAACGACCGGTACTGGGGTGCTACTATTCGGTTGGTTGTTATTTTCCAGTAAATATCATTAGTTTTAACATGTTGTGATGTTTACATTTGTTTTGGACAAAACGGTCCGTGTTTGTACTTTATGCAAGAGGTTGGTCACTCTACAAGGTGTGCCAAAATCAAACTTGGGCACACTCGGACGCAGTCATTGGTGCTGTTTGGCACACATGGTTACAATGTTTATGACCTTAAAAGTTACTGGCAACACTGAACTTTTTCTGCGCCTGCGCAGTGTGCATGTGTCAGAATTTGTTATTGATGTTGCCTCAATACAATCCAATTTCTACAAACCACAACCGTGAATCTCCATCAATCTAATCTTCTCTAAAATCGACTCCCGTGACCGGAGGAAAATACGATCTGATCAACCTTGAGCCGGGAACTATAGATTCGGTCCGAGCGGGACGATTTGGACAGCTGTTCCAACCGAATAACTTCGTTTTCGGACAATCCGGTGCTGGTAACAACTGCGTCAAACGACACTACACCAAGGGTGTCGAACTGGTGGACTCTATGCTGGATGTTGTTCGTAAGTAATCCGAGGGTTGCGATTGCCTGCTTTCAACTTACGCACTCGCTCGGTGGTGGAACTGGCTCAGGTAAATTTTAAATCTTTTGTAACGTTGGCGGAATTCAGTAGCAAAACTACCTTCCTCTCCACAGGCATGAGCACGCTACTGATCTCGAAGATTCAAGAAGAATACCCGGATCGCATCATGAATCCGTTCTCCGTCGTTCCATCGCACAAAGTCTCTCCCACCGTCGTAGAGCCATACAACGCTACTCTAAGTGTTTATCAGCTAGTGGAAAACACGATATTTGCTCACCTCCCCTACCTATGGCGATTTGAATCATCTAGTCTCGGTTACGGTGTTTGGCTATCAACCCCTTTGAATCCACATCCTTCAGAGATCGTTCATTGTCCGCATCTTTTACCGTCCTCAAAAACTTCCGGAAATCGCCCAACCAACGCTCAATAAAATTTAACACCTTGAATTTCACCTTCACCTTGCTTAGCGTTTCTTCCACCTGCAGCCGGAACAGATTCGAGTGGTAAATGTATTCCGTTTCCTTCAACCGACTGATTTCCTCTACCGTCGGCGGTTTGTACAGTTGCTTCATGGCTTTGCTCTTCTGTTGGTGTTCTTCGTCTGTTCGTCGCTTGGAATGGCTTTGGAAGACCCGACAGTCGTGACTAGCACAAAGCGTCCACCACTTTCTTGACCGCTGTCGCTTTCCGGCTCCACCCGCCCAAAATCGTCGTCGTCAATTGAGTTCTCAGATTTCGAAGAACAAAACAAAATCAAGAGTTGTCAAAATACCGGGTTGCCAAACAATTCATTATTCACAAGCAAACAAAAGTCAGTTCAATTACTTCTCGGCAGTGCCGTGCCAGCTGCGGCACACTGAGGTAGTTCGTGCAAAAGAAAGTGTGTAGAGTGACCACCCCTTGACCTTATGTTTTCGGTGTTTTCTCATCATATCTTCAATCATGCATGAACTTACGTTTAGTCCCTTTTTATGTGTTTCGTGTACGTCAGCGTGGACAGTTCTAGCAACAATCAATACGAAACTAACGATTTTAAATTGGCTCACCACTTTAGTAGCCTATTGGTCCCAAGCAAACGATTAACGTACCCTATTCTAGTTGAAATTCTATTACTACACTATGTTTGTTTTGATTCGCTATGAAAGTTTGACAGATAACATCAGGGGTGTGTGGATTCATGCAGAACATGCAGGGGTGAGTGAAATAGCTTGGGACTGCTTGGGACCGTTGTTCTGGTACTGAGTGAACCAAAAATAATAATGATTTTCTTCGGGACCCAGTGGTCTTAGAGTTACCTCTATGGTTCTAGCTCGTCTACTGTCGAGTGTCTGTCAAATTTGTTCGTGCAATTACAACATTTGCCCATAATATTCAACCATACTGTACATATATTAAGTTAGGCGTATTCTACCTAATTTAAGAGGGTTTAACTTACACTCTTTGAAATATACAGGCTTAGTTTTAGGTTAGAATTCACGGGGAATTAACTTTGAAGGAATTAATCACTATGTAAATAAAGTTTGATTAAGTTTAATTCAATGTCAATCCTTGTTATGTTTTACCTAATAAATTCAATAGTATAAATAATCCACTAGTTCTATTTTAATTGTTAGAACTTGAAAACTATTAAATGCAATACGATGCTATGATTGATGGTATACTTTTATACTTTCAATATCATCTACTTTTCCTCTACCTTATTTGTTAACTTTATTTATCTCAGACCGGTGTGCATTGGGTTGGTTGCACGATGATCGAAACCGAGCTGCAGTCGAACTATAGTAGCGGTGCATACACCAAGTTAATAACATATAATAAGCACTGCGATAACATTGACTTTACAATGACAAAAACCAAATTAAAGCAATATTTTAATTCGTCGCATAACGTCAACTAGAAGTAATGTTTTAACTTGTTCTTAAGACATATTATAAAAATATAAACAAAGACAAAATTGTAAAAATAGCACTTAAGACAACAATTGTAAAACGGTCTACACTGATTGACGACAAATAAATAAATAAACACCAAATTAACATGTACGCTTGCGCCTCGTTGTGGAAGAATTCTGAACTAATCTGTCCATCATCCGAAAGGTAATGGCATCTAGAATATCTTTGTCGACGACGCCAACTTTCTAGATGACCAAGATCTCGAGACACAGTTTATACAGGAAATTCGCATGTACACTTGCGCCACGTAGCTAGTAAACTCTGAACTAATCTGCCCAACATCCAGAAGGTCCTGACATACTGAATAACTTTTCCCAAGATAGTAACCTTCATTGTTTAAAGGCTGACTAAAAGTAAATTGGTACGCCCCTCGCGCGCTGCTAGCACGCCTCTAGTGTTGGGAATCGATAATCTTTGACAGTGGTTTATTTACACTTCTATAGAGAACAACTGGTGCAAGTTTTTTGTGGGGCCTCAGATAGCCTAGTCGATAAAGGCACGGTATTACCAAGCCGGAGGCGGCGGGTTCGATTCCCGGTCCGGTCGAGGGAATCTTTCGGGTTGGAAATTTTCTCGACTTCCCTGGGCATAGTGTATCATTGTACTTGTCACACAATATACAAATTCATGCATTGGTACTGACATCGGAAGCTCTCAATTAATAACTGTGGAAGTGCATCTAGAACACTAAGTTGAGAGCACGCAATAAGCTAATATGCGAAAAGCAATAAGCTTGAAATGCGAAGAAGAAGAAGAAGATGGTGCAAGTTTGATCAAAGTAGTCGATCGCGTTCAGAAATAACGTCAAATGGAACTCGAAAGAAGAAAAATATTGTGTGCAAACAGCTGGAAAAGTGTGGAAAGGAATTAGCTACGTTACGCTACGCACGCTGACGCTACGAAAAAACTGGAACCAGGGATCGTCAGCTGCACAGCAAGGTGTTTAGCAGTATTGGAAAAGTTCGCGATATTTCACGAAGTTCACCAAGGAAAAAGTTCGCGAGTCATAGTGAGTTTTCGCGAACTTTTCCATCACTGGTGTTGAGGTGCGTTAAAGCCACCCCAGTATTTCGATCCGAGATGTGGTCAGAAGGTAAAATGCCAACTTTCAAACGGTGCGAGACATCCTTGCCAGGGAAGGATACAACTCGTACAACGCCAGTAAACGTCCGAACTGGAACATGAAGCAGAATTCCGTGGCCAAAAAGCGTGCAAGGCTCTTGTACGACCGTGTTTTGGCTGCACTTTGATCGATGACGAAACATACGTCAAACTCGATTTTAAGCAGCTTCCCGGTCAAAAGTTTTACATCGCGACTGGACGTGGGGATGTGCCGGGAAGATTCAAGCTCGTGTTTGCCGACAAGTTCGCATAGAAGATTATGATTTGGCAAGCGATTTGCAGTTGTGGCCAGAAAACGGAACCAATCCAGATCGTCCCAAGTTTACATCAAAGAATGCCTGAAAAAGCGTGTAGTGTCGTTCATCCGCAAGCATAGGGACATAGTCATCTTTTGGCCCGATTTGGCCAGCTGCCACTACTCCAAGGTGGTTCAGGAGTGGTACGCAGCCAACAAGATCGATTTTGCTCTGAAGTTAGTGAATTCAAAAACTCAGTAAAAAAAATACTGACTGGATAAGTGTGCGTTTCCACTGTGCGGGCGCTGATGGGCTCCATCAAGAGGAAAGTTCAAGATTTCGTTCGAGCTGGAGAAATGTAACCATCTAATGCTGTAACTTTGAAGTTTTAATAAAAATACTGAAAAGCAACCATTAATGGCCTTTTTAAAGTTATTGAATCACGAATTACAGGACTTTTTGTGCGTACCAATTTACTTTTAGTCAGCCTTTATGAGAAAGTAAGAAGATACTGAGAAGTAAGCACATATCATCGGTAAGAGACGTGTGTGTGAGAAAATTTGCGAAAAAATCGAAGGGCACGGGTGGGATTCGAACCCACAATTCCCATTCAGTAGACGAGTGCATTGCCAATTATACAACGGTGGACCTATGATCTACGAATGTATTTGGCTAATGACATTTGAGTTTCGGAACCGTTTACAAGCACATATCGTCGATAATAGACGATTGTTGTGTATTAGAGAACGCTTGCGCAAAAAGCTAGGGAGGGAAATTGATAAAAATGGCTTGGATACCACTTTCGCTCGGTTCAAATCCTGCTTGCAAAATGGATGCGTTTTCATTTCAATTCCGATTTAGCGTTAGTGTTAGCGTTACCGTTTTTGCGGTATACTTAGTAGATTGATTACTATTGACAATCACGTGTCTTTTGAAACTCTCAGACAGGCTGCTTTCAGGAATAATGCTGGGGAAAAAAATTGATTCCAATTTAAACAATGAAACCAAAAGCATGACTTAATACCTGCCACACCCATATTTACCGTAACTAGGGATAGGGAAGGAAATGTTGATGTACGGTAAACGCACCTACAGTGGAGGCACATTAGTGCAATATGATCCTATAGTGGCTTATGGAGTCTTCATAATCCACTATATGAACACATTGCACGAACGCACCTCCACTATTGGTACGTTTACCCGAGTACTTACTTAACCAGAGGCTACCGACTTAGCGACACCTTCATAAGTGATACGGAGTTAGAGATCTGGGTAGGGTATCAGGTCAGGACTCGCCTCACGCTGGTGGTACGACCAATAGCATAAGTTTTATATGTGTTGCTCATTTAATCTTTCGGCAGCCGACTATCGACAGAAATTATTCATTTTATTTAGTGTTTGTGCATTTTAAGGATCATGGATACAAACAGGTAAGGAATAGTTGAAATGAAATATTGATTTAAACATTTCAACTTTATTTATTTACCAAACCTTTCATAAAGGGTGATACGGTCAAAATTTGGTCAAGGGAAAACGCGTGTAAATCGGTGAAATCGTTTATTTAAAAAATCAAATTAAATTTCTTTTTCAAGTTCAATTAGTATAAAATTCAGGAAAAATATTCAGTTAGGCTTCCGCTTTTCCAAATCCGAATTGCCGGGCCTTACGCTTGACCCCTGTCATCAGATTTTGTACAGCCACCTTGTCCACCTTCTTCGCCGCAGAAAGCCAGTTTGCCTTGAACTGCTGCTCGCCCTTAGCAGTTTTTTTGGTCTTCTTTAGGTTCCGCTTGACAATAGCCCAGTATTTCTCAATTGGGCGGAGCTCTGGCGTGTTGGGAAGGTTCTTGTCCTTGGGAACCACCTGCACGTTGTTGGCGGCGTACCACTCCATGGCCTTTTTACCGTAATGGCAAGATGCCAAATCCGGCCAAAACAGTACGGAACAACCGTGTTTCTTCAGGAAAGGCAGCAGACGTTTATTCAAACACTCTTTCACGTAAATTTCTTGGTTGACAGTCCCGGAAGCTATGAAAATGCTGCTTTTCAAGCCCCAGGTACAGATGGCTTGCCAAACTAGATATTTCTTTGCGAACTTTGACAGTTTCATGTGCTTGAAAACATCTGCTACCTTTCCCCTTCCTTTTGCCGTATAAAACTCCTGTCCCGGAAGCTGCTTGTAGTCGGCTTTGACGTAGGTTTCGTCGTCCATTACCACGCAGTCAAACTTCGTCAGCATCGTCGTGTACAGCCTCCGGGATCGCGCTTTGGCCGTCGTATTTTGTTTATCATCGCGATTTGGAGTCACTACCTTCTTGTAAGTCGATAGTCCGGCTCGTTTTTTGGCTTGATGCACGGTTGTAGACGATACACCCAGCTTATTTGCGGCATCTCGGAGAGAGAGGTTAGGGTTTCGCTTGAAACTACCGGCAACTCTCTTTGTCGTCTCAGCGGCTTCCGGTTTTCGATTTCCCCCCGATCCAGACTTCCTAGTTGTCGACAAACGTTCCCCAAACACTTTAATTACATTTGTAACGGTTGATTTGGCAACTTTTAGCGATTTTGCCAACTTTGCGTGCGAGTAGCTCGGATTTTCGCGATGCGCGAGCAAAATTTTGATACGCTGCTCTTCTTGCTTGGACGGCATTTTGACAACTGAAGAGTGAATTCGAACATCAAAATAGGAGCAACATTCTACACACACACACCTTCAAAATGAGGGGTGTTCAGGTTTTTTAAATGCAAAATTGAAAGAAATACGTCAAGTTGATATTGACCAAATTTTGACCGTATCACCCTTTAATAACGAATCTCACTCGATCCATTTATGCAATTCAGTCAGTCTATGCTTAAATGTTGCCACAGTAGAGTTGAAGTCGAAGTTGAAGTCGAAGAGGATGAAGACTTCGTTGAACCTAGCCGACATAAAGTGGACAGGATCATGAAGGCCGTACAAGGAGTTCCGGAGCTCAAGCAGCAAAAAGTTTCGCTTGCGAAGCTATCGTTGTTCTAGTTTCTCCTGTGAGAATTTTAGCAACAAGCACCGCTTGAGCATCATTCCGTTTCTGTTCAAGCGTCTGCAGTCCCAATAATCTGCATCGATCTAGCCGTGGAAGGTTTCGTAGGGCATATCTCACAAATTTTCTCTGAATTGCTTCGATTCTACCAGTCCAGGTTGACTGGCACGGGCATCATAATACAGAGTTGGATTCCAGAATCGATCGCATCAGAGCGCAGTACAGAGATCAGTGCAGTGAATATCTTTTGAACATAAATTCCAGCTGTCGGTTGGTTCTTCAGATAATATAGTTGTAGTGCGATCGAAAGGTCAGCGCTGAAACTAGGATGACGCCAAGATCACGAACTTGAAGAACACGCTCAAGGGACTGACCACCAATTGAATAATCGTACGTAATCGGGTTGAGCTTGCGATGAAACGATATAATGTTACATTTGTGGATGCTCAACATCAGCATGTTCCGAGTGCATTAATCAGCAAAACTGTTCAGCAGAAGTTGAAGAGCATAGCAGTGCTCGATACCTTTAATGATCATGTATATTTTGATGTCATCAGCTTAAAACTCACGGCAGCCCAGATGGTAGTGTGAGGGAAAGCTTGTTGATGAAGAGTAAGAATAACAAAGGACCCAGATTGCTACCTTGTGGAACGCCAGATAAGTTTGAAAATTGTTCCGAAGATTCAAATCCGATATTAACGGTGAGGTTCCGATCCGTAAAGTATGATCCATACCAGCTAATAAGATCCGCAGGGAGACCAATTCTTCCTAGACGATTCAGTAATATTCCGCGGTCAACTCTATCGAAAGCTGATTTGAAATCAGTGTATGCGGTGTCGATCTGAACACCAGCATCAATGTTGCGTAAGCAAAACGAAGCAAATTGGACGAGATTTGTAGATGTTGATCTTTTGCGGTAGAAACCGTGCTGATCCTTAGAAATGTAATTCTTACAGGAGTCGAAAAGTACATCATTTATTATGATTTCAAAAACTTTTGAACAAGCACACAACGAAGCTATGTCTCTGTAACTCTCCATGTTCTGTCAATCACCTTTTTTAAACACGGGGAACATGACTTACGTTTTCGAGCTTGTAGGAAAAATACGCTTCCGTAATGATGTGTTGAGAAGTGTCATAAGAGGGAAAATAGACTCTTCGCCGCATTTTTTTTTTCAGACTGCATGACGGCATTTTGACTGGACACAGAGTATTTCAATTTGTTTACTGCGTATTCCACCTGATTCGTCGTGATCGTAAAGCTTCTGAGAGAACAGACACCACTAGGTGTATCTCTACAAGCTTCTGTGATTTGACGTGCAGATGACGTAGAACCATTGAATGCCCTTCTAAAGTGAGTGGCAAGCAAATTGCACTTTTCCGAAGCGGAAGTGGTAACTTCATTGCCCAGAAACATCTCAACGGGTTACCCTGTGGTGGATACGGCCCTGCGCAAGCAATGCGCAGACGGACGATAAAATGTATGTAAACAAAAAGATCAGCATAAACGCGATCACGCCACTCGGGCAGCGAACGCAGTTTGTGCTGATCCAGCAGAAAGGGTCACGTCCGCCACCGCTAGGTAGGTTAAGTTAGCATAAGAGAGAAGTAATAAAATGATTCTTAGTTCTGACACGGAGGCGAGCAGTTGAGTTGATTTTACCATACCGAAAGCCAAGTGGCTAATACTAACAGATAGAGGGACAACTTTTCATGGCGATCCTGCCAGGAGCTCTAAGGAACAGTAGATGAGTGCTGCAAATTGTGTGCCGTTAATTGAACGCTACCGCCGCCGCGACGAAAAGTGATAATTAATGACGAACACAAAGTGTGTTTGATCGAGTTCGAACAGCGAGTGCACTGCGATGCGATGCGGCAGAAAACCAACCGGTCGCGAAAAGAAAGTTTCTGTGATTAACAGGCCAATAAACTACAATTACAACAGCCAAGCCTGATAGATGGTCGTTAAATTAGTGAAAACAGTGGAAAAAATTTAGTAATCAAACGAAACCGCGAGTGACAATATGGGTTGGTTCAGTGCGGACGAAATCGTCGCCGCACCAGCCGCCGCGAGTGGGGGACAGCCACAGCCCCAGTGTGGACATCATACAACCCAAACAGTGGCTCTGTGTGCCATGGCGGTCTTTGCCGCTGGCTATTTGATTTTCAAAGGAGTAGCGAAGATCAACCGCCACAACACTGAGCGCGTTGCCGAGAGGGCGGCACGCCGTGTGAATGCGCAAGTTTAAGGTTTGAAGACGGACTCCTCTCAATAAGTAAATTGACAAAACTTTGACCGATATTCAAGTGCAAGGAAAAATATTTGAAGCCACTGCTGGGAAATCTTACGAAGTGCTATTGGAAGTGCGGCTAAAGTCCAGTGGAAGCTGAAATTTACAATAAACCACCACCCCACGAGTGCGCATGGAAGAAAAAAAAGGCGAACCGTAAAAGACAAAGTGAACAAAAATTAAAAAAAAAAAAAACATTGAACATGTGGACAGTATCGATTTCTTTATAGTTGCTCAAGCGATAGAGCAATTTGAACGCGAAAAAAAAAAGTTTTGGGAACGAATTTCCCGTAGAGACAAAAAACTATCTGTGGAAGTGATGGCCGCGAAGCGTGCAATCTTTGAAGCGGTATACAACCTGGCAGCAGGAGCTGCCCTGAGGATAAGGTCGGCAGGCCTCATCGAGGACTTAAACTGGGCCTACAACGGCCTCAAGATGACCGTAGATGCTGTGAAGCCCTAAGTGAGTCGCCGTGCTGTAACGACGAGAACGTAGTCGTCATCGTCGTCGTTGCCGGTTTGCAGAACAAAAAGGGAAGCGATAGTAAGTGCCTGATAAAATGAACTGATATCGGAAAACATAATCATATAATCAAGTTGCATAACACTAGTAACAAGTAAGGTGTGTTCTAGAACCTTTTCCAATATTCAATGTCTACAAGAAGAGAAAAAAAAAAATAATCTCAATGCATTCAAGTGTAAATCTAATAGAGTTCTACTAATAGGACTCCCAATATTTATATAGGCAGTGGAAATTTTTGTTTTGTGCATTATAATTACTTATTTACGATTATATCGATCTACATGATTCTCTATTGCTTTACTCATTTGTCGATTTTCTTGCTAATGAATTGAGTACATGACTAAAAGAGCGTAAATTTGCATTTAAAGTTGGAAATTTTTCCGAAACATACATTGATATCACATAAGAAATTATTTCGAGAAATCAGGTCGTCACTGTGTTCCCTAATTGGTATTAAAGTTCTCCATTGTGGAAGATTAGCAAAGCAAGACGAACCGAAGCCATTATTTCACACTATGAAGCTATTTTAAGATATTTTCTGAAAACCTTCTAACTTCTTGAGTCAAATCCTCTGAATTGTCTATGTTAGGTCACATTGTAGGCATACATGGACCAATATGTAGAAAAAGAGACAGTAGTGAAAAATTTATTAAAGGCTGTTGCCACAGTTAACGCAACGAGCCCCCAATATTCCAAAAAGAAGGATACGGTGCTCAGACACGTAACTTCACTGCAAAAGTTTGTACTGTCATTAGCAAACAAGAAGATTGACAACGCGTTCGCAGCATTTAGGCTGCAAGTTAACCAATTTTTCATAAGAAAAGAACAGGAAGAAGAAGCAGAAGGTGAACAGGAAGAAGAAGCAGAAGGTGAACAGGAAGAAGAAGCAGAAGGTGAACAGGAAGAAGAAGCAGAAGGTGAACAGGAAGAAGAATCCGAAAGCGAATCTGACGAAGAAAAAACTAAGCCCATAATGCCGCCCAAACTGGATCTTAGCTTGGCAATCCGCGTCGTGGATAAATACGACGGGGATGCAGCCACGCTACAATCCTGGTTGGATAGCGTGCAGGTTCTTCGGGAGGACGATCCTACCGTCCCGGAGGCCAATTTTATTAATTTTTTGAAATCGCGGTTAATTGGTGCCGCGAGGGGATCCATTGATGGAACCCAAACACTGGCAGATGCGACAACTGCCTTGAAAACAAAGTTCGCAATTCAACTTACACCTATTGCGGTGGAGGCTGAATTACGAGCTTTGAAGCAAAAGAACAAAACAGTGACGGATTTTGGCAGCGAGGTAGAAAAGCTCGCTACCAAATTAGCGTCCGCATGGGTTTCGAAGGGTGTGCCCTTCACCACTGAGGCCTCAGCGAAGCCAGTAGTGGAACCCATAGCAGTGCAAACCTTCATAAACGGTCTTAAGGATCAATCAGCAGCTTACCTAGTGAAATCTAGGAATCCAAAGACGTTGACTGCTGCTATTTCGGATGCATTGGAGGTGCAACCTCATGCATCCGCTGAGTCCGCAATGTGGGCTCAGGGGGGTTATCAACCTCCATTTTTCAACAGGGGAAACCGTAGAGGTAACCACCGCGGAGGCCGTGGTAACAATTACCATGGTAATCGTGGCGGTAACCGAAACTACGACGGGAATGGTCGCAACAATCGACCGCATCAAAACAACAATGGTTATCGGGGTAACCAAAATAATCAAGGTTACCGTGACGACCATGGAAACAATCGAAATCAGAATCACAACCGTGGTGGATATCACGGAAATAACAACAATAATAGCAGTAACAACAACAGCAACAACAACAGTAACCGCAGAAGAAATGCGAACGTGGCTGAAGAACCACAGCCGTCGCAACAGCAACAACCCCGAGAAGAAGCAAACGTAGGGGAGTTTTTTCGCTAATTCGATCAATACTAATAGAGCATTACGGTTAGATTTTCTAATCGATGCCAAAAATTTTAAGTTGATAGTGGACAGTGGTGCATCATGCTGTCTCATAGATCAACGTTATTTAACAAAAAATTTGAACAGATGCATTGATCCATCCCGTACCATAGAGGTGTATGGTATAAATGGAATTACCAACACCTTGGGAGCGGTTGATACTTATTTGGAATATAAACAGTTAGTATATCCTATAACTTTTCACGTGGTAGATCATTTACCAACCAGTGTAATTGGTCTAATCGGCACAAATTTTTTGAAAAAATTTGGTGCGAAAATCGATTTTGAACATTCTACGCTATCGCTAAGAGCGCCTCGATATGAGGAAAACTTCATAGTACCTCCCAGAACAGAAGTCGTTACCTTCATAGACACCCGGTATTCCAAACCGTTGGTGATTTTGAATGAGGAAATAAAGCCTCATGTTTTTATTGCGGGTGCAATTGTGCAACCGGTGCAGGGAAAGATCCCTGTCCGTATGATGAACGTTAAAAATAAGCCTGTAAAAATTGAGAATTTAACCATTTCAACAAAGCCTTTCGAAAACTATGATGTCATAGAAATCGAAAGCGCTTCCAAGCATAATGATGCGAGAGTGGGCGAGCTTTTATCGGAGTTGAACCTTGATGGGATCAACCCGAAAGACCAGCCAGTTATTCAAAAGCTGTGCATGAAATATAACGATATTTTTTGTCTGAAGAATGACAAATTATCGGTGACAAGAATTTACCAGCCATCACTCACGGTAAAGCCAGATGTACACCCAGTGTACAGCAGGCCTTACAAATTACCACAAGCCCAAAAGGAGGAAGTCCAAAGGCAAGTGGATAAAATGATCGATGAAGGGATCATTGAAGACGCCGTTTCAGAATGGAACAGCCCGTTGTTGCTAGTTCCAAAGAAATCGACCGATGATAAAAGAAAATGGCGATTAGTTATTGACTATCGCAAGCTCAACAACGCACTGCAAGACGACAAATTTCCACTTCCTAACATAGAAGAGGTAATTGAGTCGTTAGCCGGAGCGAAATATTTTTCGCATCTGGATCTATCTCAGGGTTACTACCAGTGTGAGTTAAGACCTGAAGATAGATCGGTGACAGCTTTTAGTACTAATAGGGGTCAGTACCAAATGACTCGTCTCCCTATGGGACTAAAAGTAAGCCCTTCAACATTTTCCAGACTAATGACCGTAGCAATGTCAGGTCTCAACATGGAAAAGTGCATTGTATATCTGGATGACATAATCATCTTTGGAAAAACTTTAGAGGAACACAATAAAAACCTCGCGGAAGTTTTTGAAAGGTTAAGACATACCAACCTAAAACTAAATCCGCAAAAGTGTAATTTTTTAAAGACCGAGTTATTATATTTGGGTCATCTAGTATCTGTCGAAGGAATTAAGCCAGATCCTTCGAAGATCGAAATCATAAAAAGGTGGAGTAGTCCTCAAACAGCCGACGAAGTAAAGCGCTTCGTAGCGTTTGCGAACTACTACCGCAAACACATAAAGGATTTTGCCAAATTATGCAGTCCTTTGAATAAACTAACGCGGAAAAATGTGGAGTTCGTCTGGACAGACGAGTGTGAACACTCCTTCCAGTTTCTGAAGGAATGCTTCATGAACCCGCCTGTCCTTGACTACCCTGATTTTTCCCCGTCAAACATTTTTACTTTGCATACAGATGCATCAGGTAAGGCATTGGGTGCAGTCCTAAGCAACCAAAATGCTAGGCCAGTTGCATTTGCAAGCAAAGCCCTGAACAGTGCTGAAAAGAATTACAGCACCATTGAAAAAGAACTTTTGGGTCTAGTCTGGGCGATTCGACATTTTCGACCATATCTGTATGGTAGAAAATTCGAATTGTATACAGACCACAGACCGCTAGTATATTTATTTACATTAACTGACCCTTCGAGCAGACTGACCAAGTTTCGTCTCGCTCTGGAGGAGTATAAGTTTGACGTAATGTACAAAAAGGGCACGGAAAATGTGGTAGCGGACGCGTTATCACGAATTTCCGTAGAAGATTTGAAAGCTCTCACACCGCAGACTGGTTTGGTGTGTACAAGAGCTCAAGCCAAGAAACAGCAGGCGTCAGATGAACTAAAGGCAGGAGATGAGAAAGAAAAACTTAACTACATAGAAATACAAATTGGGCCCAAAAACAGCGACAAAAATAGCCAAGCTACAGAAACAACAATTGATGAGCAACTGAAGAAAGGAGTTCTCTCTATCGAGCCTAATACGTCATTAACTCACCTACGGGGAGTGATGAAACGATTAGTGGACTTCGCGAGAGCAACTAAAATTATAGGCCTTACACTGAAATGTTCGAACGAAGCAAAATCGTTGAGGGAAAAGATTGAAGCCCTCCAAGTTAGTGGCATGCCACCTATTTTTATAATAGGAAAGAAAATCACGGAAATTACGAACAAAAAAGACCAACAGGTTGTAATAAACGATTTCCACGTATTGCCAACTGCAGGGCATGCGGGAATCAAGAGAACAACCAACACCATCAAACAGCGATATCACTGGAAGTCCATGGATAGTGATATCGCATCCTTTATCAAAAATTGTCCTCAATGCCAAAAGAACAAAAGCCAAAATACTAGACAACCAATGCAGTTGACTAGTACGGCCAGTTCGGCGTTCGAGAAAATTTTCTTGGACCTTGTAGGTCCTCTTCTACCAGACGCGCAAGGGAATCAATATATTTTGACAACCCAATGCGACTTAACCAAATACATTACGGCAACACCAATTTTGGACAAATCGGCAGATGCTGTGGCCAAAGCATTCGTCGATAATGTCATTTTAAATTACGGTGTTCCAACGCAAATCTTAACAGATAGAGGGACAGAATTTATGTCTGCTCTATTTGTTAAAATATGTAATCAACTAAAGGTAGAGAAGTTGAACTCTACCGCCTATCATCACCAAACAATCGGATCGTTGGAAAATTCCCACAAAGTCTTGGGAAATTTTCTTCGTATCCAAACGGGAAACTCATACGGAAATTGGTCTGCCTGGGTACCGTATTATAAGTTCGCTTATAATACAACGGTACATAGTGCAACGGGCAAGACTCCATATGAACTAGTATTTGGGAAGCTTTGCACACTTCCATCAAACCTAACAGAACAGAATGAGATCGACCCTGTCTACAATGTAGACGATTATGCTAGTATTTTGAAATTCCAGTTGCAAAAGTCCCAAATAGAAGCTAGAAAAAGTCTTCTGAAAGGGAAAGCAACTAGGGTAGAAAAGAACAAGCAAGGATGTAGAGACAAAATTTTCGCAAAGGGACAACAGGTCCTGGTAAAGAGAGAAGTGGGGTCTAAATTGGAGCCTAAATATGAAGGGCCATATCAGGTCCTTGAGGAGTTAGGTTCCAATATAAAGATCCAAATAGGGAATAACACGGATATCATTCATAAGGATAGGATTAAAATTTTTTTTAACTCGAAATAGTTTCTTAATGTGGAAACAACAATACCGAAAAAAAAAAAAAAAAAAAAAAAAAAAAAAAAAAAAAAAAGAGAAAGATATTGCAAACACATTTTTATAACTAATACATCTATATTACAATTATATACAATTATTTTACACACATTTATATAGTAGACACAGTTATATTATACAAGTTTGGTACCAAAACACATCATAAATAATTCAAAAACATATTACAAACACATTTTCATAACTAATACATCTATATTACAATTATATACAATTATGTTACACACATTTATATAGTAAAACAATTATATTATACAATCTTGATACAAAAAAAAACTCAACATAAATAATTCAAAAACAATTTAAAAACTTATTCTGTTGAATAAATTTTTAAATTTCATTCGGATAGGGCGTGTGGTGGATACGGCCCTGCGCAAGCAATGCGCAGACGGACGATAAAATGTATGTAAACAAAAAGATCAGCATAAACGCGATCACGCCACTCGGGCAGCGAACGCAGTTTGTGCTGATCCAGCAGAAAGGGTCACGTCCGCCACCGCTAGGTAGGTTAAGTTAGCATAAGAGAGAAGTAATAAAATGATTCTTAGTTCTGACACGGAGGCGAGCAGTTGAGTTGATTTTACCATACCGAAAGCCAAGTGGCTAATACTAACAGATAGAGGGACAACTTTTCAACCCATTCTCCTTCCGTTTAGAGTTGACAAATTTCCAAAAATGTCGTGGATGTCTGCGTAGATTTTCCTGAGTTCGTTTGCAATAGCGTTTGTACAGATAACGGTTATACGTGCGATAATTGTTACTAGCACGTGCGAAATGTTGCTTGGCAAAAGGACCGCAAGACTGGCAGTAGCCAGCGGTTCTGATTGGATTGGACAATTTGCATTTGTTTGCGCCGTTGGAGTCACGAGTCGGAGAGAAGAATGAACCTATCGCCGTTCGCACAAGAATCGGCTGGACAGTCTATGGGCCAGAGAAACGGAGAGGCAGTGCTAACGTTTATATGAATCTGCATTCTGTCCAACTGGTGAGCAACGAGCAGCTGCATGATATGATGAGGGAGCAGTACATCCTCGATGAAACAGGAGTGTCATTCTTTGCAGTACCAGAACCGCTAGAAGATCATACGGCACGCGCTATCCTACAAGTGACAACCAAGCGGATTGGAACGTATTTTGAAACAGCTTCCCGATGGCCGAACGCAGGATGAAGGCTCTTGAGCGGAAGCTAGAAAAGAATCCAGCGCTGAAGAAGAATGTATGTCAGCAGATTGCTGATTACCAGACCAAGGGCTACGCGCATAAGGCAACCGAAGCTGGGCTTACAGAAACACCCTGTACGGACGTCTGGTATTTGCCGTTGAATGTAGTGGAAAACCCGGGAAGGTGCGCCTCGTATGGGATGCCTCCGCTTCTGTCGGTGGTATTTCCCTAAATTCCCAGCTAATAAAGGGACCGGACATGTTGGTACCTCTTCCTCGAGTAATCTGACATTTTCGAGAAGAACCAGTCGCGTTTGGAGGTGATGTTCAGGAGATGTATCACCAATTAGGAATTCGACGGGAGGATAAGCAAGCACAACGGTTACTCTACAGACCGAGTAAAGCAGAGGCCCCGCAGGTGTATCTTATGGACGTGCCTACCTTCGGCTCAACATGTTCGCCCTGCTCGGCACAGTTCGTGAAGAACTTGAATGCGCAGGAGTTTGCAAAGAAATATCCGGAGGCAGCAGAAGAAATCATCAAGCGCCACTATGTGGACGATTACTACGAGAGTGTGGACACCGTTGGGGAGGCTGTTAAGCGAGCCAACGAGGTGAAGTATGTTCACTCGCAGTGCGGTTTTCGTATAAGAAACTGGGTGTCGAGCTCTGATGCGTTTTTGGAGGAAATCGGAGAGCATAGTACAAATTCGGCTGTGCACTTCAACCGGGATAAAGGCACAAAGTATGAACGCGTGTTGGGCATTGTGTGGGAGCCAAATGAAGATGTCTTCTGTTTCGCTACCGCCCCGAATGTCGAATTCCATATTTGTTTACAAGGGAAGGAGTATCACACAAAACGAATTGTGCTAAGATACGTGATGGCACAATTTGACCCGATGGGTTTTCTCGTACTTGGAAAGATGCTCGTCCAAGATTTGTGGAGGACTGGGTGCGAGGTGGGCAAAACAGCTCATCTGGCTGAGTGGATAAAACCCAACCAGCTCACTAAAGGGAGTCGATTATTTTGAACAGCTCTTCAGCTCACATTGAAATTATAGAAATTATGACACAAATTCAAAATCGGAAAATTAATTAATGGTTATAGTGCCTAAAACTGCATAAAATCGTAAAAGTAGTCTAAACCAATAAATCCGTACCTTACAACATGGCTTTACTTTTCAATGGAAAACGCTACCAACGCAACAACTGATCAACCATCGCGTTAACCAAAATGCGCGCAAAATGTGTCAACAACCTATGTCACACGCGATGATATGATTGACAACGTGGCACACGATGCTACGCCTTTTCTCAAGCTATACAATCCAGTCTAAATTTAAATTTTATTTCTGATGCTAATTCTCCAGCAGAATTTATCTCACGATTCTCGGCATCAGCTCCAGATCATCAGCTCAGATACGGATCCGGAGCTGAATCGTGAAGAATGAAGAGAGAAAAAAAAGATCCGAAGAGCTGGTCTGGTCCGAGAGCTGGACGGGTCCGAGAGCTGGACGGGTCCGAGAGCTGGACGGGTCCGAGAGTTGTCATCCTAAACAGCTCCCAGTGAATCATTCGAGTCGATGATTCGGATCCGGAGCTGAGCTGATAAGCTGGAGAGCTGCATTTCGCTTTTCGATTATTTGCTTTTGTGCGGATCTTCCGCTCCTCCAGAGACTGATGGGAGGAGAGGTGAGAGCACATATGCTGGAGGAATAACATCAGCAATAAGAGCCGGGTACATAAATAAATTGGATAATACCAGTAGAAAATTAAGATCGTGTAGCACATGTAGGGGAGAACAGTACATAACGCACCCCCGGGGTAAGACGCACTTTTTCATTTTATTTTGAGTTTTTCATGGAATTTTTAATCCAATTCTAGGATTTATCATGCAGGATTTTGAGTTCAGATGCTATGCTAGAAGTGCTGCTTGATAAGACAACAAAAAAGTTACGTAAAAGCCATGAAAAACACAAATGAAAGTCAGCTGGTGCGTTCTGCCCAGGGGGTGCGTTGTATACCATTCTCCCCTACATATTTCTCTCTCTCCTAAACAGCCGCTTGGAAGTTTGCTTTTACCGTTGGTGCTGTCGATCAGTAGGCACATGTTATATTACGCGCGCGTCTTGGTTTACAATGCGTAAGTGGAGTAAAGTGTCCTTTTTTAAAAGTTCCGCTATGAGTGTTGGAATGTATGGTTTAGACTTGTGATATCAGTGAGCTGATGAGCTGCGGTTCCTAAAAAATGAACCGCGGGTCATCAGCTCCCTTCAGAGAATCGGGTCTATAGAACAGCTCGGGAGCGGATCGCCCATCTCTAGTGCGAATGGGACGACTAAATTGACTGTTGCGTGACATAGAATCGTTCAAGATCGGCCGGAGTTATTTTGGCAAAGCGAAGTCAAACGAGGTCCAAGATGTAGAGCTACACATCTTCGCTGACCAACCAGTTAGTCGTCGTAAATGCGTATTTTCCCAAGGTGGTTTCGGAAATGCCCTGCGCAGTGGAACAAAATCAACCAAGTAACTCTTCAACACACTGGTGAAAGTACTTAGCAAAAACTTAATTTTAATATCACATCAAAGTGGATGCACTTCAATCGTGTCAAAAATATGGTGTAATATTACTTGCCAAAAAGGACAAAATTATCATTAATACAGTGCATGAACTGACATTCCGCTGCTTTTACTGCATTTTTTTATATTTGTGGCCATAAAAATTACATGAGATTTTCGCATGATTGAAGTGAATTATCTTGGATGTAATATTATAATTTATTTTTTGCTGTATGATCGCCAGCAATCTCAATATCTTCAGCGGATTTAAGGATATGCCAGTCAGTGTGGCGAAGCGCTTCAAGTAATCCTTCAAAATCAGCGCGGTGAAAGTCAAGTCCAGGTTCGTCCGGGAAACTCTCAAATTCAGTAGGCTGTGAGAGACTAATAAAGGGTGATACGGTCAAAATTTGGTCAAGGGAAAACGCGTGTAAATCGGTGAAATCGTTTATTTAAAAAATTAAATTAAATTTCTTTTTCAAGTTCAATTAGTATAAAATTCAGGAAAAATATTCAGTTAGGCTTCCGCTTTTCCAAATCCGAATTGCCGGGCCTTACGCTTGACCCCTGCCATCAGATTTTGTACAGCCACCTTGTCCACCTTCTTCGCCGCAGAAAGCCAGTTTGCCTTGAACTGCTGCTCGCCCTTAGCAGTTTTTTTGGTCTTCTTTAGGTTCCGCTTGACAATAGCCCAGTATTTCTCAATTGGGTGGAGCTCTGGCGTGTTGGGAGGGTTCTTGTCCTTGGAAACCACCTGCACGTTGTTGGCGGCGTACCACTCCATGGCCTTTTTACCGTAATGGCAAGATGCCAAATCCGGCCAAAACAGTACGGAACAACCGTGTTTCTTCAGGAAAGGCAGCAGACGTTTATTCAAACACTCTTTCACGTAAATTTCTTGGTTGACAGTCCCGGAAGCTATGAAAATGCTGCTTTTCAAGCCACAGGTACAGATGGCTTGCCAAACCAGATATTTCTTTGCGAACTTTGACAGTTTCATGTGCTTGAAAACATCTGCTACCTTTCCCCTTCCTTTTGCCGTATAAAACTCCTGTCCCGGAAGCTGCTTGTAGTCGGCTTTGACGTAGGTTTCGTCGTCCATTACCACGCAGTCAAACTTCGTCAGCATCGTCGTGTACAGCCTCCGGGATCGCGCTTTGGCCGTCGTATTTTGTTTATCATCGCGATTTAGAGTCACTACCTTCTTGTAAGTCGATAGTCCGGCTCGTTTTTGGCTCGATGCACGGTTGTAGACGATACACCCAGCTTATTTGCGGCATCTCGGAGAGAGAGGTTAGGGTTTCGCTTGAAACTACCGGCAACTCTCTTTGTCGTCTCAGCGGCTTCCGGTTTTCGATTTCCCCCCGATCCAGACTTCCTGGCTGTCGACAAACGTTCCTCAAACACTTTAATTACATTTGTAACGGTTGATTTGGCAACTTTTAGCGATTTTGCCAACTTTGCGTGCGAGTAGCTCGGATTTTCGCGATGCGCGAGCTAAATTTTGATACGCTGCTCTTCTTGCTTGGACGGCATTTTGACAACTGAAGAGTGAATTCCAAAATCAAAATAGGAGCAACATTCTACACACACACACCTTCAAAATGAGGGGTGTTTAGGTTTTTTAAATGCAAAATTGAAAGAAATACGTCAAGTTGATATTGACCAAATTTTGACCGTATCACCCTTTAGTTACTTCAAAAGCGGGATGATTGGCATCAAGAATAGAGAGCGGTTTTACAGCTTCTTCAATCTTGCATCTAGAGAGTGTTGCTTCATTCACTAAAGTGAGATCCAAGATTTGACTGTTCTGATTAGTAATATAGACAGTAATAAGACAGACCATGCAGATTTAAGTCATCGATTAACGAGACGCAAGCAACAGAGATGTGAGACTGCAATGCATCTACGGAAGGGCCATCGTTGTTTTGTGTGTTACAGACAAGTCCCGATTGATTATAATGGCCAAGCATAATAGCAACAATCAATGTGAAACTATCGATTTTGATTTGGCTCACTGCTTGACTAGCCTATTGGTCCCAAGAAAATAGATTAACGTACCTCATTATAGTCGAAATTCTAAATACTACACTATGTTTGTTTTGATTCGCTATGAAAGTTTGATACATAAAATGAGGGGTTCGAGGATTTTTCTATGTTTCGAGGGGTGCATCGATTAGTTTGGGACCGAAGATAGCACCAGAGCTGAGCCAAAAAGTTGAGCACGTTTGTTCGGGACCTACTAGTCTTAGAGTTACCTCTATGATAATAGCATGGTTATTACGGCACTCGGAACCCGGTGTTGTGGAAGAGCTTGAGGTTAGACCCATTATTTTTTGCTCAGTAAGCAAAAATGGTCCCTCCAGGGTTATCGAGCATCTCAAAACCATAACACTCTACGACAACATACTATTAAGTTTTCGCTTGGTATCTAACGAACGACAGAAATACGCGATAATTCATGTAGTTTCTACAGTTCATGGTTAATTTTAAATATACGAATGGTACTGCAAATGACGATGGCGACGACGACGAAAATTTACAAAGTATTCAACAGGAGCTTCACACAAACAAAGAAATACAAAAAAAAGTATTAAGTTGTGATTTGATGTGATGTTATGAAAAGCCACCACCAGTGAAAGACTCACCATGCCACGCGGTTCCTTCTAATAGATCAATCTGTGATTTCGTCAATTCACTGCTGCATGAACGGCCAAAAAACACAACACGACAGATCGAATTATTAGGACCTCCGACGATTATCATAGCAACTCACAATTATGGGCCACTTCCATTTGATTAACACGCAGAACTGACTGATCCATAATAGTGACTAAAGGCTAGTCCATAATACTGGTATGACTGTACTTTGAAATTAAAAAGTTATAACCAAATACAAACGTTATTGCAAAATTCGGAATTAATGAAATTAAAGGGGAGGCATTCTTTAAGAGCGTAAACGTAATAAATAGAGGGGGGTTACTTTCCACAGTACGTTTTGTTACAAAAGGGGGAGAGGGGGTTAACAAATTAGATTTTTTGCGTTACGTAATTGATGGACGCCTCCATTATAGAAACTGGTACACCCTATAGTTCTATATACAGCCCACCCAAGTAACAATATTTTATGAGGGTTCTGAAGTCCATGATTTAGACTTGTAGAATGCTTTAAAACCACAATAAAACTTGCAGTGCGACTTTGGCATTGTATAAATTAACGCTGGAACTAATTAGATACTTCTATTTAAAATCGATAAATTCATCAGACAGCTGAACATGTCTTTTCTTCTCTTTGTATCATCTGACGGTGGCTTGTACAGTTATTAATATGAAGGTATATGAATTATACAGAACTTCACCATTCCCAGAAAATGCTGTCTTACATCATCGTCATCATCAATCCAGGATAATGAGCCAAAATAAATGGTTCGCCACGTCATGATGGATGGCAAAGTTAATGAGGTTATTAGGAATCCAATAAATGGAGCTTCCTAATTCACTCGTCTCCCGTTCTACATGGTAGGTCCTGTAAGAATTGCTTACAATACTGTTGCTTTCCGTTGAGGCTTGTTCATAATCGTACACATGATGCCTGTATGTACATATGTACAAAATTTTAGTAGGTACATACGTAATTGAGCCAATACTCGAAACGGAACCAGAATGGAAGATGATTGTAGGAGTTTCGGAATAAATATCGATGATGTATATATTGTGGAACTGCTCAGTTGATTCGAATTTCATTTGCTCACTGTCGTTTCATCATGCATATGTAGCATTATGGGATCTAAAAATATCATCCGATTCGGAGGAATATCGAAGCGAAACGATAGCGATAAAGAGCTCCCAATTACAATCAATCATTATTCATTACTTTTATATGCCATAGAAGCGTGGTTGGATACGTGCCTACATACCTATTTATATGCTAGCAGGGAGTGTCACTTAAGTTCTGCGGTGTGTTTAGGGATATTTTTGAAATGATGTTGAACAAAATCAAATATTTTTTTATGATTATGATTTATGATGATTACCACATAATCACCGAAAACTTCCGAAATATTATGATATTCTATTAAATTCAAATATTGTAGTTGATAGTATAGTCAGTGAGAAAATGATTATTAAACCACCTATTAACTTGTATCTTTTTTTTGCAGTGATGATTAATTGAGGCACTGAACTATTTAGAAATGCTGCATGGCAAATCTACAATGGATGTTCATTTTTACTTCACACGATTTTGTTACTGAATCAAATACCTACATGAGCCCATTTTGTTTATTTAACCACCATCTTTGACATACAGACTGTTTAAAGTGACTTAATCCTATTCTTAAAAACTGATCTACTTATATTAAAATCTAAAACATCACACACATCATTAAACAGTCTGCAACATCTATCGAGAGGATTGTTATAACCGTAAGCAGTACGATGTCCGGGAGTCCACAGAAAGTAATAGTTGCGGAGACGGCGAGTTGGAGTGTGGAAATTGATGTTCCCGAGTAAACAACTGCAGTCAATATGATTACTAATCATGTCAAATATGAACATCCTCTGGAGAAAGACTGGGCGATTTGTTAGTGTTTGCAGTCCAATAAGCGCACATCTATGCTCGTACGGAGGTAAACTATCTGGATTTGTCCATGGCAGACGTCGTAATACAAACTTTATGAACTGTTTCTGGATTCTCTCGATGCGCAGTACATGAACAGCATGATATGGAGCCCAAATTTGTACTCCATATTCAAGAACACTGCGGACCATATAGCAGTACAGCGCTTTCAGGGCATAAATTCTAGCATGGAGTTGGCCTTTGCAACTGTAATGGATATGTGCTCGTTAAGCCGTAGTTTGCTGTCCAAGATGAACCCAAGATCCTTAATGACATAAACCCTTTCCAGTGGCGATTGATTCATAGAGTAATCAAAAATGATCGGAGAGTGAAAGCGGGTAAGGGTAATCACTTTGCATTTGGCAGCATTGGCTTGCATTCCGTTCATCTGACACCAATCGCTCTATATCAGCTTATAGTGCGCAACAATCCACGTCCGATTTGATCACACGGTACAGCTTAAGATCATCAGCATATAGCAACTTACAGGGACTTAGTATATTACACACGTCGTTAATCAGAACGAAAATGAGAGGTCCTAGGGTACTCCCTTGTGGAACCCCCGATGGTATATGGAATACCTCGGATCTGGAATCACGTACTTTAACGAACGCCTTCCTGGATGATAAGTATGATTTCAACCAACAAACGATCCACGGTGGAAGACCAAGGCGGTTTAGCTTCATAATGGCTAGATCGTGAGGGACTTTGTCAAAAGCCTTGGAGAAGTCGATGTAAACGGAGTCCACTTGCTGACGCTTCTCGATGCTACCTATAAGAGTGTTCGTGTAAGTCATCAAGTTAGAGGATTCTCTGCTTGAACGTCAAGCAGTACAGTTCGGTTTTTGCTCGCTCTGTCGAGTTGTTCGATTAACCTATAGTTTGTTACAAACGTTCGCAGATATACTGTACGTCGCGTCGTCAGTAGTGTCGGTCGCATCGCGTGATGGGAAGGCAGCGCTCCCGGAGCAGCCTTCGTGACCAATCGGAGAAGAAAAACAGTGGTGAGGGTAGCTCGGTACCTACCTCAAATAGGTACACTACTCTTCCCACCGATGTTGGGAATACCAACCCAGTCCCGGTGAAGCGGACGAAAAAGAGGAAGAAGAATCCAGGACAGTTCGATGGTACGAGCGGACGTGACGATGTTACCGCGACGAACGCCAGCGACATCGGTGATTTCGGCGACGCCGTCGAAACCGAGAATTCTGCCGGCCCGAGTGCGGCGAAAATCAAGCTTCCTCCACTGGTTATGAAGCAAGTACCACTCAACACGCTGATTGGCGATCTCTCATCGCTGGGCGTTGCAGCTGAGTTTAAGCTCGGCAGGATCGGCACCAAGGTGATGCTGCGAACAAAAGCGGAGTACGAAGTGGCCGTGAAACATCTGAAGGATTCCAAGGCGGAATTCTTCAAGCACGACATCCCCGGTGAGAAGGTGAGGGTCTACCAAACTTCGACCCCAAGATGGTCGAAGCGGAAATCAACCGGTACAAGCTAGCCCCAATCGTTGTATTGCGAATGACAAGGAGAGACGAAAACGTGAAGACGTACCCGGATTGCCTCTTCCTGGTGCATTTCCAGAAAAGGACGGTGACTCTCAATGCGTTGCAAGCCATCCGATCGATCTACTTCATCATCGTACGATGGGAGCCATACCGTGGCGGCCATTGTGACGTAACGCAGTGCCAGCGGTGCCTCAATTCTGGACACGGTACCCGCAACTGCAACATCAAGCCACGCTGCAGCAACTGCGCTCAAGAACACGCCCCACTTCCAACTGCCCTGCGGATGGAGCCGTGGCATTAAAATGCGCTAACTGTGGTGGTGCACATCAAGGTTCCGACAGACAGTGCTCCAAACGCGAGGACTTCAAACGCATCCAAAAACAGGTGGCAACTAACAACCAACCAGGGCACAAGAAGGCCAAAATCCCGGCATTTCGGATGGAGGATTTCCCGCCTCTTCGTGCTCCTTAGCAAAGGCAAGCGAATTCGCGGGTGCATCCCGCTCAAGCAACTTCCGGTGATTCTGCTGGCCAAAGCTCTCCATCCCCCTGGATTCTGGAGATAACCAACAGTGCAAAACAACAACCCCGATCTCTTCTCAGCGGATGCACTGATGGAAATTTTCGTCAACATGTCCGGTGCTCTTCGTAAGTACCGCAATAAGCCCGAACAGATCCAAGTGCTCGGTAAGTTCATCATCCAGTATGGCGTCTAAACCGCTAACTATCGTCACCTGGAATGCTTGCTCTGTAAGAGCAAAAGAGATTGAGCTTACCGACTTCCTCTGCAAGCACAGCATCGACGTGAGCCTTCTAACCGAGACCCATCTAAAGTCCAGCGACAGCTTCAGGTTGCCTGACCACAACATTATCCGGCTTGATCGCACCAGCTCCAGGGGGGGCTGGTGTTGCGGTCGTCGTCAAGAAAGGAATAAAATACCACACTCTGTCCCATATCTGCACCTCTATCATCGAGGCCCTTGGTGTGGAGGTGGAGTCGTCGACTGGATACGTCCAGTTCATCGCCGTCTACTGCCCTCGACAATGTGCCGCCAGCAGTGGACTAGCGGCTAAATTTAAGAAGGACCTGTCCACCATCACCCGTACCGGTTCCCGCTTCGTAGTTGGAGGAGATCTGAATACTCGCCATGAGGCCTGGCGGAACTACCTGCAGAACCAGAACGGTCGTCTCCTGTTCGACCACTCACAGCATGGGCTGTACTCCGTTTGGTTTTCGGATGAACCAACATTCATCTCACCGGCGGGCAACCCATCGACGCTAGATCTGTTCCTGACAAATATCGGCTTGTCCAAGCCGGTAGCCTTAAACGAATTCAGCTTCGACCACCAACCGGTGGGGGCTGAACTGGGCTGCAACGTGGCTCCTGCTTCAAGCCTGCGCAAGGACTACCATCGCGTTAACTGGGCCCAGTTTGGACGTGTGGTAGACAGGCACATCATCGACAACCCGCCGCTTGACACCTTGGGGGACATCGACCGAGCGTTGGAGGGACTCCACCAAGCCATAACCGTGGCTGACGAGGCGTGTGTCCGACGAGTTCCTGTGAGGGGTAAGTTTATTGCCATTGATTCCCACACCCAACTTTTGATTCGCCTGAGAAATGTTCGTAGACGCCAGTTTCAGAGGACTGGAGATCTGGGCAAAAAACGTGAAATGGCCGATCTGAACAGACAGATTGCTTCCAGAATGGACTCACTCCGAAATGAAAGTTTCGAGCGTGTTGTCCAGAATCTGGACGACCGCTCCAGACCATTCTGGAAGGTAGCCAAGGTCCTGAAAACTCATCCCAAACCCATTCCACCTCTCAAAGTCGAAAATGATGACGATCGGCTTTTAATCACCCCACAGGAGAAAGCAAATGCGATCGGCAAGCATGTCGCTTCATCGCATTTGCTTGGCTCGAATATCCAAAGTCCGCTCGAAGATCAGGTTGCGCAATGCGTTCAAAACCTAGATGCCTCCCTTTGTGTCGTGCCTCCGGCGGATATGATTACAGTACAACAAATTTGCTCAGCGCTGAAATGCACCAAGAACATGAAGGCTCCCGGGTTTGACGGTATATTCAACTTGATCTTGAAGAGACTCAGCATGAAAGTGCAGTCTCTCCTAACCGCTATCTTCAACAGATATTTGGAACTGCACTACTTTCCAAGCATCTGGAAAGTAGCATACCAATCCGCAAACCCGGTAAGGATCCAACATTGTCTTCAAGCTACAGACCAATCAGCCTCCTTTCAGCGCTGAGCAAATTGTTCGAGAAACTCATTCTCAATCGTTTGCTGAAGTTTGTCGAGGAAAACAACATTCTCCTTCCGGAACAGTTTGGGTTCAGAAAGAGGCACTCCACCAATCACCAGCTAGTACGGGTGATGAATAACATCCGAATTAACAAAGCTGTATCCAAGTCCACAGCCATGGCCTTGTTAGACGTTGAGAAAGTGTTTGATAATGTCTGGCACAATGGGCTTTTATACAAGCTTTGTAACTTCAACTTTCCATTACATCTGGTTAAAATCACCCGTAACTACCTCCAGCAAAAGTCGTTTAAGGTATCGTTGAATGGTTGTCTTTCCGACACGTTTTCCATCCCAGCAGGAGTCCCGCAAGCCAGTCTGCTGGGCCTCTTGTTTTACAGCATTTACACTTCCGACATTCCTCCCCTCGGAGACGGTTGCGTGTTTTTCCTGTTCGCAGATGATACCGCAATAGCCGTCGAAGGAAAGATGCCTCGCGAAATAACGAACAAACTTCAACGATGCCTTAACGCCTTTGCTGATTATGCCACCACGTGGAAAATCAAAATCAATGCCTCCAAAACACAAGCGATCATGTTCCTCCATCGGCAATCGCCCAAACTGAAACCGGCTCCATCTTGTACTGTAATCATGGATGGCACAAGGGTTGAGTGGTCCGCCGAAGTAACCTATCTCGGGATGTTGTTTGACGAAAAGCTCCTATTCCGTTCGCATGTAGAGAAAACAGTAGTCAAGTGTTCTGTCTTGGTTAGGTGTCTGTATCCGCTGATTTGCCGCAGTTCCCGCCTCTCAAGGGTGAACAAACTGGCCGTCTACAAACAAATCATAGCACCTGCGATCCTCTACGCAGCTCCGGTGTGGGAATCATGTGCACAGACTCACAGAAACAAAATCCAGGTCGCTCAGAATAGAGTGCTGAGGATGGTACTTGATCGTCCTTTTGACACTAGAATAACAAATTTACACGAAGAGGCAGGCATTGCCAAAATAGATTCCAGAATTAACGAAATTAAGACTAAATTTGCACAAAAATGTAATTTATCAGAACATGCTTTGATAAGCAATTTGTATATAGTAGATTAGGTGTATATAGTAGTTGTAGGTTAGTTGTAGTTGTAAATAGTAGTTATAAGTAGTCTTCTTTTTCAAATTTTCAAGCAAACCAATCCCACCAAGGTGGTCATTCTCTAAAACAGGCCTGATAGGACTAGGAACTGTAATTAATAATAATTGAAATTTCACACGAACTAAAGTTGAAAAGACGCATCTGTGTCACTTGATAAGTTAAACATGTAAACCACACAAATTCAAGAAATATAGATCATTTAAGTCAGTAGAAAAAAAAAAAAAGTCAAAATAAGCATCATTCTTTGTTAGACCGTCAAGCAGGTCAGTTAATTAACCGTAACCGGCAGCTTAAACATTGCCAAGACGTGGCAAGGGAGGCAAAGGACTCGGTGAAGGAGGAGCCAAGCGTCATCGTCATTTCCAAGATTTTCGTCAGGATCGTAGTGATAATGCGTATCTCCGGTCTGAAAACGTCATTCGTGACGCTGTTACCTACACACCAAAAAATTCTGAATTTTACTGGCGATGTAAACATCCATGCATGCAAACATTCATACATGTAAACTTCCTTTTCACGTAAACTAGCAGCTTGCAAGAAATGTTGCAAACAAAAGTGGACAGTTGCATACAATATATGGAATATTGCATGACATGTCTCATAAATTTACACGATCTATAATCTAAATTTGTATCATATATGACGCTCCATTTATGTGCATCATAGTAACGGAAATTTACACTACTTTTTTTTAGCTGTGTACTCTGAAGACGCCAAGCGACAGTTAGCTCTGATCATTTTCCCTATCTGAAACGGCCCTTTTCAGGGCGAATAACTAATTTGAAAAGAGATGGTTTAGGATTTCTACTTTTCTACTAAACTTGGCATGAACCAATTTCCTGAAACCAGCAAAATGGTAGCAACCAATCCTGAAGCAACTGGGCCGACTCTCTGAGTGCTCTGAGTACCGTAGGTGACGTCTACGGGAATACCAGCTGATCTTTTCCTATAGTTGATAAAAGACCAGAACGACGATGGATTTTCCTTGAAACCCCTTCTGGAGGTTGTCGACGCACTCACGAAAGCGAGCTTCCTGCAAACTATTATACTCTGCTTCTACTAGCTGCACCGTATATTTGTTTGCTGCGGTTCACGAACGAAAGTAACGTTTTCGAGCTTTACGCAGACGGTTACGCAGATTACGCAATTGCGGATTCCACCAAGGTTGTTGGAATTGCAAACAAGATTTTCGTGTCTTCACCGGAACAGTATCTTGGATTACTTTATAGATGTTGTCGTAGAATACGGAGACGGCGGCATCAATGGTGGGTTGGTAAAGTATTTGTACCCAATCCAAGCCGGAAATCCTCGTGTTAACAACATCGAAATCACATTTTGCAAAATTATACTCACTGCGGGCTGCTGGGTACGGGAGCGGATGATCTCTCGAATGGGAGTCAACTTTTAGAACCAACGGCTTCTGGTGACAATCAATTTTCATAATTGCAGAGGGTGGTTCATTTTTCAGTTTAGTGCGTTGAAATCAATGGAAGAATGAAATCTTCCAGCCATCAATTTATCCCTAACCATGCAAGCACTGTTAGAAGACGTGTGCTTGTGTACATTGCAGTTGCATTGCAAATCAAAAAGATATCAATAATTACTTACGAATATTTAATCCTATACCGATCGGTTGGAAGCTTACCTGAAACGAAAAAAAAGAAGATAAATGGAAGTCAGTCAACCATTCGAACGCAAAACAAAAAATACATTATATTGGCACGTGACACAGCTTGACTCATCCTTCCACATCGGAAACCGTTAATTTCCTCCACACATTGTCTCCATTTTGGGTGGGTGGAAAATTGACTCATTTTAGCAAGCACATCCAAAAATAAACACCACATCCGCCAGGAAAACAAAAATAAAGAAGCTCAAAAGGGTTACGCCAAACCGTCACACTCACAGAGGATCTTCCCAAGAGAGGCCCCTGTCACACGACCGACCCAAAGCATCCATCATAACAAGAAATGATGAATTGAGCTATTTCAGTCAACGACAAAAGGCAAAACGCACACGCATGCCATCACATCCCGACCGTACCGTCGTCGTCGTCGTCGGCGTTTCACCAGGCAGAAAATTTTGATCCCTTTCACTCATTTTACTTTTTTTTGTCAAAACAGAAGTCTCAAGTCTTTTTTCATCACGCCAGGCTAATGCGTTTCACTTTCACTGAGTTTTCCCTCAACCGAAACCGATGTGCCCCGCCCAGCTATATTTAGGACTGTTTATTTTTAGACGACCTCTGCCCCGCCGTCATTGCCACACCTGGATCTTACTCTGGCCGCTCCATAAAATGCTTTCGGAAGATACCTAGGTATCTATCGTGCCGTCGTCGCGATGCTGCTGCTCCTGTTGCTGTCGTCATCGGAGTTACTGCGTGTTTAGTACATACAACAAGCGATTTGTCTGAGTGGGTGAACGTCGTCTGCTCGACAGAGATGCACGACTTAATGGAAGCAAAAGCGTTGGAATCTTAACAGAAGCGGTTCTAATGACCAGACCGGAGATGACTGGATGAAGATCTACAGGTTTTCCCGGTTAATCCTGGTGTTACTTTCAAAGACGTAAAATCATATTGAAGCGAAAGATGGTCCACTCTGACATGTTCAATTTTAGCAGTTTGCTTACTCAACTTACACGCTTCAATTAATAGACAATAAAATCGTATTAATATAATTTTCGAGCGACTACGATTTCCCCAAACTCATGAATCACGAGTTAGACATGCTGCATTCGACTATTTGAAATGTTACGCCAGAATTGCATAATCAAATAGACATCCCCCAAGCGCTCGGATAAACAAATTATCTCTCTCTGGGTCATGACCATATTGTATCTCACTTGAATGATCACGATTTTCCGAAAAACCCCCACCAACGACGACGGCGAGGAGATTCCTGGAAATCATTTGATTTAACGACAAGCAACTGTCGGTATGCTTATTTACGATTGCTCCGGTTTTGGTCTGCGAAACCATCCTGCAACGAGCAGCACCAAGGGAGACCCGGTTGGCCATTATCCAAGTCCCAGTTTAACCGATGTCCTGGCCAGCCGACGCGGCAGCGAGTGTATCAGTTCTGTAAAACTTCTTGCCGCGGTGGTTGGAGAGTATAACAAAAAAAAAAACTCCGTCGAATTCGGGTCAAAGTTTTCTTCAGAGCGTAGAGTCGTAAAAAAAGGTTTCGTTCTTCTGTGCGAGTTGACTCTCATACACACGTACATTTACACAATGTAGTATGGATCCATACTGGGTGGACCACTAGACTGATACAAATTTTGAAATTTTCGCTCCACAGAGCTCAATCGGTTCCAAATCGGGTCCTGATTAACCTTACAAAATTTTAACTCAATAAGTACAAACCATTTGAAGTTTATATAGAAATTACTATGTGGAAGTCAAACTTTTGTTCATTGTCTTCTTGCCTATTTCGATGAAGCACTGTTAAAAAGTTCAATAGCTATTCTAGCTTGTCATGGGAAATTTTCACAGCTACAACTTTAGAGGAAATCGTTTTCAGCCAGACGTCAAATTAAATAGTTATTGATTGTTTAAGAGATTGACAATCTTATGCCATGATCAAGCAACTGTTTTGTGGGCAACACTGTATTCTGCAGTGTGACATAGTTGCCCTGATTTTTGTGCTCTATTCTACGCGCCAGAAACACCAATGTTGCCCAGACATCAGTGACTTGAATCATTAATAACTTTTGTTCCTTACATTTAATCGAAAAATTGTAGCTTGGGAAATTTCCTACATGCACAGCTATCATTTTTAAAAGCAGAGTAAAATGATTAATTTTTAGATAGATACACCTAGAAAAAATACTACCCAAAATTTGAGTTCTTTTTACTTAATATTGACTTCAGCCTCTCACTTGCACTCGTTATTGTTGTCAAAAAAGGAACGAGAGATTCGACCCAACGATATAGTTCAGCCCAATAAGCTACTTTTGAGTAAATTGCATATTCTCAAATTTACGTGAATTAAACTTAATTTTGGGTAGAATATACTTAAGAGTAGGTAATTTTTTTGCTGGTGTTAAATGGAAACTACTATATGCGATTTACTCAAATTTCGGTTATTGGGCTGAACCCCAAAATTGAGGGAAAAGTACTTAATTTTGAGTAGTTTTTCATCTCCGTGTATGAACAAAAAATTTGGTTTTCCCATAGTAATTTCCGTTTGTGCCAAGTCAGTTTCTTAATAAATTAGTTCAACTTTTGGAACGCTTATCAGGATCCAATTAGGAACCGTTTGAGTACCGTGGAGCGAACATTTCCAATTTTGCATCAGTCTAGTGGACCACCCAGTCGCTAGTTGGAGTTTGAGACTGGCAGAAAGTGACTTTTTTTTGTGGGTTAAAGCTTCTGTTTTTGAGGTTAAATAAATCATGTCGCAGCAGAAGCGGCAACAGCAGCAGCTAGGAATAGTTGAAGAAAATACCATTCCGGGATTGAAACAACACTTTTCGACTGCTGAGCAAGGAGAAAACGTTGGCGAATGCCGAAATTCGCGATGGTGGGCCATTCCCTTAATCATGAAACTTTTTAATGCGATTAGCTGCTGTCGAACGGAGTGATACCGGATATCCGGTTGTGAAAAAAAAAAATTAAGAACGATGTAGATGCCAACAAATAGGAGTAGGAATGAACCATTCAGCTTTTCCATCTCCGGAGCAAGTATGCTCATTGTATCTGATTTGAAACTTTTCAGTAAATACTACTGAAATTTTAAAACACTTTTTAATGGTACCAAGAGAAATAAAATCGATAATGGTTTACCATTTTCGTCATGTGAATTGTCCTCTACACACAGGTAGCTATACGGAAAATATTTATAAGAACTGACTTATATATACAGTCAACTCTTCATATCTCGATGTTGAAGGGACCATCGAGTTATAGAGTAAATCAAAAACAAAATTTTCGCGCAACACGATTTTCTCTTTCGCGAATAACCCGACAGCAAATGAATATTCCATTCAGTGTGTTGTTTAAGGCGCAAGCTAACATCATCTTCTGTCGAACTGTGCTGCGAGCTTAGCGAGAAATTCGTTTATGTTGCCGTGGTAAACCAAAGAGAAAGTCGATGAAGAGAATCTATCAACGAGGATAGGCCCTTTTCAAATATTACGCGAGAATTCTTCGTTCTTAATAAACTGGCCCGAGTGGAGAATCCACTCGAGAAGGAGGTCGAGTTCTTTCAACCACTTAACGAAAACAACATTGAAATGGATCTGTATTTACAGACGCTGGGACAATCTGCTGCTGGTGTTACCTGCCATCGCCATCGCCATCGCTCTTCTGGGGATCGAAATTGGCTTCGGAGACAGTGATGCAAAATATCATGACACTCACGTGACACTCGTCTACGCATCAACCGACTTTCGCTGACAGAACGTTTTGTCACGCAGTGAGAGGTAGAGGCATGGCAAACAACAATCACCAGTAATGGTCGCTGCTCACAAGCAAAACGTTACACTCGCTGCTGATGATGGAAAGCACAACGAAAACAGTGAAGACTTCTGCAGTACGATCATGAGAAAAAGCGAAACGACAGAAGAAAATGAAAACAATGCCTACGCATTCCAAGCTCGTCTCGGCAGGCGCGACTGTGTGAGTTCCAAACAAAGCAGGCAACATTAAACGGAAGCTGTTGGGCTCACTCACAAACACAATCACATAAGCAAGCAAAGCAGCAACTGCTTCAAAACGAGCACAGATGACTGTCGTGATTGTCGGGAATGACCAGATCGGTGATGGATCACAACCGAAGACGACATTCACCAGCTGCTTTTTACTTCTTTCGTCAACTTTATGGATGGTCATTAGAGTGATGCAAAATTTGAAATTTTCGCTCCACAATACTTAAACGATTCCAAATCGGATCCTGACTCACCTCTCAAAATTTGAACCCATTTGGTGAGAAACTGAGATGGCACAAACCATTTGAAGTTTGTATGGGAATAACTATGGTAAAACCAAGATTTTTGTTGATGTTTATCTAATAATTCACCATATCGGTCTGCTTCGAAAGCAAACAACTGTACTTGTAGGAAATTTTTTTTTGATTAAATGCAAGGATCGAAAGTTATCAATGGTTCAATGCGCTGATGTCTTATGATCAAGCTCAATCAACTGCTCAGCAGGCAACATTGGTGTTTCTGGGGCGTTGAATAGGACACAAAAATCATGGCTACTATGTCACACTGCAAAATACAGTGTTGCCTACAGAGCAGCTGCTTGATCATGTCATAAGTTTACCTATCTCTTAAATAATTAATAACTTTTTCCTGTCTCGTTTTACATAGAAACGATTTTCGGCAAAGTTGTAGCTGAAAATTTTTTCTATAAGAATGGCTATCGAACTGTTTTGCAGCTCAATATGGAAAAAGACTAGAAGGCAATGAACAAAAAGTTGAGATTTCCCATAGTAATTTACATGTAAACTTCAAATGGCTTGTGCGAAGTCTGTTCCTAACCAAATGAGTTATAACTTTGGGAGGCTAATCATGACCCGATTTGAAACCATTTAAGCACTGTGGAGCGAAAAAGTCAAATTTTGCATCAGTCTAATGGTCATGGAGAGAGCTTCGACGAGCACATTGGTAGGTCGCAACTCTGTTCGGAGATCAACGATGGTCAGCGAATTGGGACAAGGGATCAGTAACTGCCGAGCAGGTAGACGCTTTCAAAAAGTGATGGTGTTCTATTCACTGATGTTGCTAGTTTCACCACCACCCAGTTTTCGTCACCGGCGTCTCTAACGGGAGCCATCCTAGCCGATTTCTAACTATTCAAACTATAGTTTCTATAGTTACAACAAGTAGAGACCTACAAGAGGAACAGGGTAAATAGGAGATTCTCATCGACGGCGGTCATCATTCGCGAGATTATTGATTACTCTAGAAGAGGATCAAATTTGCTTGGAAGTCATGTCTTGCTACCAAGCTGTTGTTTGTTTACGGGAGCTGTCAAATGCAAATTCCATTGAAAAAAAGTATTCTGAAGTTCAATCCGAATCAGGTGCAATAACTGGCGATGGGTTATTATTTCTGGGTAACTGCCTTCGGGGAAGTATTTGCGAGGATTAGAGCAATAAACTTTCGTGGAGGAGCATTTTTTTCATTCCCAAAACGGTCTTGTTTAAAGAGTGGGATTGTGAGTGGGGTGTCCATGATGATTTTCAGCGCAACTGCGATTGCCATGGTTTTGGTATAGGGTAGAGCGCTACTTCGTCGTAATCGCCCATTTCCGTTCTATCGATCAGAAAAGATCAATAATATCAATGATTTCACCGTGCACAAATCAATAATAGGTTTGTTCCGATGCATAAGTTCATTAGCTACAAAATAAATCCTATTAGAGCGCATTGTATGAATATTTACGCTAATTGTTCTGAAAACAAAAGAAGTGCACCTAGCGAATCCTCTTTTTCTACGTTTATCCGTAGGACGAAGAAAATCTTATGGCGTTTCAATGCGTTAGGACGGAATTGAAACTCGTAGAACGAATTTAGAATCAAGAAGCAGTATTAGATTTTAAACAATATCTCAACAATGTGTGCCTCTTTATCAAATCCAACAGTACGTGTGGAAAGGTGAATAAATTTAGAAGTCATTTTTGAAAGAAAATCCCAATTTTTGTATAAACTCGTTCAGAAAAGAGAGGTAAGGAGTGGAATGTGCTTAGTAGGACGGAAATTAGATCAAAAGCCCTACTTGGTGGCCGGAATGTGTCTCGTGTGGAATGATGTTCTGCTTCAATGAAAGTTTTAATGCTCAAAATATATAAATCTGATGCTAAAAAATTTACAGATATGGAACTGTTTTCATGGCGAATGCAAACAGCAGCTATAGTTAGTAAGTATATTGTTAGTTTCTGGACTTTGAACATTCTTCTAATTCTAGGTTATCGAGATATTCTGCGACGCTTTTCTCGATGCCGAATGTTTGTTGTTGTTCCTAATTTATAGATCTAATTTAAAATAAAATCTCAATAAATGGTTAGCATTTTCAATGGTATCGGTTTTTGGGTATTTCAATGTCGTATTCTTTAGTTATATGTTTTTCCGAAAATATGACCTCAACAATCAATAATATGCTAGAATAGCTAGTCGGGTGAGGTTATGTTTGATAGAGCTACTGTAGCGGTCATATAATCTAATTCCTATTAAAATGGGTAAAGTTTACCCTGTTATAAAATGTCAAGGTCTCAGTACCCGTTAACCAGTTTCTGTCGCTGGTACGTTTACCCAGATTTGTGTTAAAACATATTTACCCATTTTTTTGGGTAGGTTCAGTTTTGAACGATCTGGGTGGATTATACCCAAATTAGGATAGTTTTGAAGGCATTAGAATATACGCTGACTGTGTATTTGGGGAATCCATGACGGGACTATGCAAAAATCAACGGTTGCGGTTTCCAAAAGTTGGATAGTGTTAACAACAATCAAATTTTGACACATGCGCACTGCGCAGGCGCAGAGATAGTGCAGTGTTGCCAGTTAATTCTATTTCTGGCACACTTTGCGGAGTATCCAACCCCTTGGGTTGATATAAAATCTCAATTTTTTTAAGTTAAATCTTGTCAGAAGTCCCATGTCAGATTTATCTTGCAATCTTTCACTGGATTTATTTGGGATTTATTCAACAATTTTTTTAAAATATTCTAAGAAATCCATCTTTGGACTCCGCCTTTCTATGGTAATATCCACACCTCAAACATACTAGAAATAATCAAAGAAATCTCTTGAAATGGGCTCTGCAATTCACTTTGAATTTGTAATAACTGTAGCATAATTACTCTGAATTTTCCAACATATTCATATTCACCCATAAGCTCGTACTTGCCAACCTTCCCCAATTATTCACCAAATTTCCCCTGCATACCGAGAAGCGAAATCTACTTCTTTTATAAATTGAATCGTTCAATACATTTCCCATAAAATTCGTCTTATTCTCCAGCTTCTCTTTATGAAGCAATCTAAAATTAACAGAAGCATTTCAAAAATTTCATAGAAGTTATGGAAAACTCAGATAAGCTCAACGAACTTCAGCCAGCTTCAGTAGAGTTCTCGATGTTACATTAAACATCTCAAAACTGTTCTGCAAAAATCAGAAAAAAATTCAGATAACTTCAGAGAAGTTCTGCGAACTTCAGCTAAGCTCTGCTACTTTTATGAAGGTCCTATTCATTCTGATGAAGTCTGCTCTTCTTCAGAGTGGTTTTACAACCTTTCGAGTACTATTACCAATTTCCTGTACACTTCAAAGAGGCTGTACATACTGCAGAGATTTTAATGTCAAGCCTATTCTGCGTTGCTAAGTAACATGTCACCTCAACCTTAGATATGATATTTGAAGATCAATATATTAAACATGAAGTTCGCAAAACTCGAATAATTTCTCTGAAATTTACAAAACATCTCTGAAGTGCGATGAACTTCTTTAGAGTTTACAATACTTCCTTGAAGATCGCAGCACTACTGTGAAGGAGCTTCAAAGAATTCCTTTGCAATTTATGAATGATCTGATAACTTCAAGGGTAGTTCTCTGAGCTTAAAAGCGTAGTTCTCTAAAGTTCAGGCGAAATTCTCTGTACTTAAAGAAAAGTTCACAAAACATCCAATGAAAATTTCACAGAATGCATAATTTTCGAACAAATATTCACAAAACTTACGACAAAAGCTTTACAGAACTTTCCTGAAGTTCAGAACACTTAAAAAAATCCCTAAGGTTCACTGAAGTTTGACGAAAGCTCAGGGAACTTCCGACGAGAAGTTAAGAGAATTCCCGACGAGTACGTCCGACGAGAAGTTCACAAAACTTTCGAGGAGCAGTTCATAAAATTTCCGAGGAGAAGTTCAAAGATCTTCCGACAAGAAGTCTAGAGAACTTCCGAGAAGAAATTCAGAGAACTGTCTAAAAGAGGCTCAGAGAACTTCCGGCAAGTCGTTCAAAGATCTTCCGAGGAGAAGCTCAAAGCTTCCAATAAGAAATTCAGTGATCATCCGAGGAGAAGTTCAGATAAGTTCAGAGAATATCCGACAAAAAATTCAGAGAACTTCGGATCAGAACTTCACAAAATGTGCGACAAGAAGTTCAGAGAACTAGCGAGGAGAAATTCACTGAATCTCTGACGAGAAGTATAGAGAACTTCCGACGAGAGATCTAGAGATCTTCCGAGGAGAAATTTTGAGAACTACATACTGACAATAAGCTCCGGGAGCTTCCTGCTAGAATTTCACAGTACTTCCGACGAGATGTTCATCCAGCAGAACAACATAATCCATCCCGAATAGGCAACAACCCAACCCAAGCAACACACGTCCATCATAATAGGTTGCTGTAACTTGATTATGACAGAAATAAGTTACATACAAGTATCCACAACTGTTCAGTGACAAGTGTGCTGCTCGGGAAGTAACCAAAAGTTTTGATAAAAGGCTATTTGTGGCTTAAGCAACTTCGTTGAAGGTGGTCTGTAGAATTCTAAGCAGCCTCATTTTTAAATCGTTATAAGAACTTGAATGTTCCGGTACCATCATTGAAGAGCATTCTAAGCAGCTTCTGGCGGAACTTGAACGGAAATTTTAGAAAATAAAATAAGAAAGGTTTTTGTTCTCTGCACCAAAATTCTATATTTAGTTCGCACTTTTATGAAAGTTATTTCTAAAGGCAGGTATTAATGTGTATTGATTTATCAGCATTAGTTGTAGAATTGGAGCTGTTTAAAGAATTAAACCCAGTCCTTCTGCGTGAGAGTCTCACCACGAACTGCTATGTCATCTGAGATATATTAAAGTGAGCTGTTGTCCCGCTTACTGTTGGAGTTTTCAGTGCCAGCTGAATGACTTGAATACGAAACACAACACCTTGATGAATTGTAAATTGGTGTTTGCTCGCATGGCGCAGTGGTTAGCAATCGTAGATCGCATGCCGAATACACGGGTTCGAATCCAGGAAATTACTCTTTAATTTATTTATGTATGGATAGAATGTTGATGCACTGTATGAATATAAGAATTATGATACATTAATTTTTGTTACTAATAAAGACTTGTGCGGATTGCTTCTGTCGGAACTATATTCGGACTTTATGGAACTTGAACTTGAAAGTCCGTTTTGGGATTTCATAATAATACCGATACTTTTAATCACTTGCTGTTTCCTCCCGAATAAGCTGAGTATATCTTTCCCAAATTTCCAGCAAATAGCCAATCGGATTGTCCTGGAAGGTGATGAAGATATGATGAAAAATATTGCACCCGAGGAAGGACCTTCCGATTAGGACCAAGCCGTAACAAACTTTGTGGTAGCTGCGGTCGGATCAGCTGCAGCTAATTGGGGTCCGTAAAAATAAACAGAAAAATTACATTTGATGTTCATGTGTGAGACCGGTAAGGGCAGATTTTGTTTGGAAGCGTTCTTTTTGAAAATCCGAGATTTTCTTTAAAACGCCGAAATCGGCGTATTAAAGTTGTATTCGAGATTAAAATTGAGGATGATCCATTAATTATGGAAACTGTTACGAGTCACACACAAAAAAATAAGGCACATACCACTCGTGTGAATGCACTCGTGAATTAACACACACCATCATCACAGGTTCCACTTTTGCTCAGAAGAGGTGTTGCCGTTACTGTCTCCTGATTTTTGGCAGAGATGCCAGTCTTCTTGATTTGTAGTCTTCGCTATCAGCAAGAAACGAAATGAAAAAGAAGCACGCTTAGAAGGAAACGCTGGCTGTGAAAGGCTTGCTTTGCTCATTGCTTTCAATGTAGGCAACGTCTACTTAAACGAAACCTCATTATGGCTTTCAATCCCTTTCACAAACACTCTATCATCGCTCTTTCAATTTGTTTAATGTGCGTTATTTCCCGTTTTCGTTATTTTTTTAAAATAAATATGTGGATGGAAGATAACTTAAACATATTCCGTGTGATCCTCAAGTATTTTCACGTGAGAAATGCTTGAAATATGTATTTTTATTTTCCGTCATACGTCATGAAACCTATGTTGATGTGCTTCAAGGAAGAGAAAGCTATCAAAGAGAGACAAGCGATTGAACATTTCGACAGTGAGCATGCATAAGGGCCTATACGCGATGATCGATTATCTTCGTCGATTTTCTCTTTTGTTAATAACTCGCTAGATTTAACGTTTCTCGGTGCGTTTGCTGTTGCTTTTGATAGCCAATACAACCTGTTACTTCTCTGCATTGAACAAATTCTAGAAAATTGTTTCGCTTAGCTGTAGCAATGCAAAGAGAAAATCGATGAAGAGAATCGATCATCGCGTATTCGCCCTTATGCATGCTCACTGTCGATTTGTTTGTGGACGTCAACTGAGGTTCTAGAATGCTGCGAAACTGTTCGACTTTAACAGAATCAGAAAGCCAGTAGTCTCTTCATCGAATCGATTTGGTCGATTGAAGCTCATATTGTGACGCCCTGCTGTCCATAAAATCATAATAGTCCCATATGGATTTTTGTCAGATATGAGTTATCCATTAGAAACAGACACGTTTGTTTTCAGTCGCTGGAGTTTCGTCTGATTTCGGCGTTGGTCGTGAGTTGATTCGGCTGGTCAGGGGCTGGTGCTGCGTCTTCCAAACTGTGTACTGGTTAACTGAAGCCGTTGTGTCGCGAGTGATTGGTGATGGAAAGTGGTCCTAGTACTTTTTTCTCTGCTGATACCCCTCTAGTCGGAGCAACTAGAGTGTGTTTAGTTGTTGTTGGAGGGTTTCGGAACGGAAAGAAAGAGAGAGAGAGGTTGTGTTACAAAATTCGAGATGATGTCGACAAAATGCGCCAGAAATTTTCTCTACGTGTATCCCGTTAATCGCTACCAATAATCCAAGGCAACATACATGATCATCCTCTCGCACGGCCAGATCGAGTGGATCGATAGAAAATAGATCGATCTCTTCCTCGCACAGCAATACCGGAGAACAAATGCCCGCAGTGGACAATGGTATAACTATTGTGATATTGGAAGAGCTAGCGTGTGGACGGCCCAGAAAGTGCTCGTGGTGAAAATTAATTGAATGAGGTGCGTGGTACTACGTGATTTATTCCACAACTTTTGTTTTGCATGTACTTAGACTGCACGAACGAGGCCATTACCGCCATAGGACGACAAAAGAACGTGGCTTCGAAACCAACACGGAGTAATTTGTAGCGGGAGAGCGAGAACCACTAGAGCTACGAAGTAACAAAAGGCCTTCATCAGGTAACTCGCCCCCACTAACTCAAAGCCGGATAACTGACCAACTAACGTGGCCTCACCTCGTCAGAGGGCCTTTTATTTGTAGTTCTGGTCCCTCTGGTCTGGCCGCTCCACGGCGATAGGATGCTGATGGACCCGCCAAGCCAGAGCCAAAGACGCTGAGCCACAAACTTCCTTCATCGACGACGAGAACGTTCTCCTACCCCTGATCCCTCGAACCAGTGCATGCCAGTAGACGCATCCCGAAGATTCTCGATCTTGCGGTCTAGTGCACGTGACCGTCCACAGCAGAGCGGTATTGCGGCGAAACGATAGTGCAGGGAGACACGATCTATCGGAGAAGGCCACGGCGAAAGGCTGCACTAGCTGTATTGTAGCAACAGACGATCGCAGCTGAGCTTCGGTGCAACGAGAGTGTTGCAGAAGTGCCTCTGTGCAACACTAGACGACGGGACGGTGCATCAGTGCGACCAACGCGACGGCGCTGGATGTCGCGCGACAATCAACGAGCAGCATCGACAGCAGCAGTGCAGCTAGAACAACCTCACGGGGCCCCCACCGATATCAGCAGTGAAGATGTGCTTCTGAGATAGGAGATAACTGTATGTATGCTCGAGATAATAGATGTAAGCTTACTATGAAAATAGGTCTAGTATTATTGAGCATTAACGCCACAGTTTTGAGTCAAATTTTCTTGAGTGAAGGTTGCTTCGCCTCCGTATTGGTCCCTCGGTACCTAGCACACCTCATGGACCCAAAGTGGCTAGCCGACCTGACAAAAGAGTTTTGAAGTATCAGGTGTCAACACATGTTGGTCCATTCATCTTCTCAATGGGACCGATTAAGTTATGAAGCACTATTTGGATTCGATAGCGTTGATCGTCAAGAATATTTTGCGTTACGACTTTCCAACGATTCATCGGACTCACTAGAGGAGATTGCAACAGTTGTTAACATCGGTTGAAGAAGTAGCGGAATCATAACGATGGGAGCTCATCGAAATCAGGGGAGAGTGGAAATTCCAACTCCCTGTCTTTAAAATTTCGTGAAAAGAGGGCAGGCTCTTCTCCGCACTCATTGGGGCATCCTCCTGTTGGATGGCCTGTTTTTTGACCGGTTGTAAGATCCTGATTTTGGAAGAAGATTTTCATTTATCCCGGGGATGCAAGTGGGCGATGTTATTTAATTTCCCAATTAGCACCTGTAACATCTTTTTATAAGAGTGAAATAGGAACATGTTACACAATGATTACATAAAAGGTAACCATGAAATATATGCAGTTAAATATCAAGTCAACATGAAGCTACGTCATTACCTTCTAACTAACAGGACACATTAATGTCACACAATGGTCATTGGTAACTACATAGTCAGATTGTCACGTTATTGAGATAAAATGCGATTTATCTGGTCTCAATGATGAGACAGTGTAACCTGAAACGGGCTCACCGTCGTTTCATAAAGAACCCTATTTGTGATTTAAATTTGCGCCTTCGTGGTAGGCAACCAATGTGCTCGAATCAGTAATGATGGGTGTTAAGTGGGTGGGGTTTACACGTCAGTGATCAAAAGGTCAACTTACCGATCAAATCGCGAAGAAAATTTAGAATATATAATTTTAGAATCAAGAAATCAGAACCGGAATAAAAACGGAAAATAGGAAAATTGAGGCTTCTGGATCAAGAAAGAGCACCCGCTCGATCTTTCCCGTTCAGACCGCCGAACAGTAAAGTCTACATTTTTACAAGTGAATATCGAAGCTAAATTCGGAGTGATAGTTAATCAATTGAAAAGTAATTTAAAAGCAAGAAGTGCAGTGAATTGAATTGAATAGTAATTTATAGTTTTTATGTATTTCCAGAGTTTATTTAAAGTAAATTGATAAATTAAGAAAAAAATCGTGAGTCGTGAATAACTTGAAAATCCTGTAAAGTAAGCGCGTGGTGAATTTGATTGCAGTATATAAAACTAATCATAAAATTTTAATAGGGAAGAAAACGTGAGTCCAAATAAAAGAACTGATAAGAAATCAGACATTGCATTTAAAAAAAAAACGTGAGGTAATTGCTGGAAAGTCGTTTATTTCGTGTTTGGGGGTACTAATGTGAATTCATCCACAGTCACCACACGTGAACACGTGCACCATTGGGGTTTTGGCGAGTGCGTTTCGTGGAGATTGTGCGGGTTGGAAGTTTCTCCTAGCTACGGCTTCAACAGCATCCAAAAAGCTAGCGTGCTATCGGTGAGACTGGGGGCGATCCCCTGGGACTATTCTTCGCCTCGCGGCTGTTTGCCGCTAAGAATAGTTGCAGAGAGCGTGGTCATCGGTGAAGGAAGTTCGGCCTCGCGAGCACCACTCCACTACAACGTGGTTGCCACAATCCGCGAGTAATCTGTACGGGGAAAGCTTGCCACCGCCAGAGAGAATCGCCCAGACTCACGTCCCGGGTAGAAGGTATTGACCAGTCCCGATCAGAGCCCAGCAATCAAGTGCACATCTCCGACGTAGCCTGAAGAAGCCGCGAATCACTTTCCTGGTGCTAGAGAGCACCGAAGTCCCGCTTCGTGCGAACCGCATGGGCCTATGAGTCGGTATTTCGCCGGCCTGTATCAACGAAGTTTCATTCACCATCGGCGCCGAAGGCCGCCCCTTCCCGGTGCCATCGAACGCTATCTGAGCATCCAAATTGTGTGGTGGGTACACTGCATGGTCCCTGAAGTCGGCACTCCGCCCGGCTTGCATCATTGTGTGACGAACCGTCGTCGGAGTGGGCGTCAGCAAAATATCCGCCCACAGGAAACTGGGAGTCCCCTTCCTGAAGAGCATTCAAGTCGTCCGTCCGGGCAACCCGCACCCCTGAGCGTCGAACGGCGAGGACGTCGTTCTCGGTCAAACAGCCGTTGGCCGACCAGGTAACCTCCGATCAACGACGAGTCCTGTAAGTACCTGAACCGCTTTTTAGTACCCACACGAACACACCCCACCACCAGCATTAGTAGGGAAAACTATTATATTAGTAGGGGAAGAAATGGGGGGAATCTATTGCAAGTAGGTTGACTCACGTTCAGGGAACACACTTATTGAATGACGTCACCCGTTAGGAGAAAGTAGGAAAAGGGAAGGTTTTAAGGAAATCACCATGCAAACATAAATCCAACTGTTATAGACTTTGGAAATCAAAATTTAAGCGTTTCAATTAAACCATTTTATTGCATGAGAAATAAATCGTTTTCTATGATTTTTCAATCAAAACTTTAAATTTAGTTTCAATTTATTGAATCGGAATACCTACTATAATTCGAATTTAAGAAACTCTTGGGATTGGAAATTGGGAAGGAAGCTTTGGAAGGTTTTGGGACATTATAGGAGGTGGATTCCGTTGTGGGGTTGAAAAAGAGCTAGCTGGGCAATCCAACCTTGAGTTCTGGCAGACGACTCTCGTCGTCTGGCGCATAAGTCGGAATTTGGAGGCCCTACCAGGATCCTCTATACAAACCTTTTTGTGTCGATCTAATGTTATCAATTGATTGAACTGTAACTGACACACAATTGTGACCGAAAAGTTACGAATATCTTGACTTGTCAAATTTGTGCGAAAACGTTGTTACGCTGAAACTTCATTTTTATGACGAATATGTAACTTGGCAACTATTGTATGCCGCATTACAGATACATTTTCGTTTCAGCGTGACCTTAATAGTCGCATGTCCCAAACTCAAATGTTATATCTATGATCTGAAAAAAAAAATGAAAGCTACACTGCAGCTCTTTAATGTATCGCCAATCAGAATCTAATTGTCTGTTTATAGTCCTTTTTTATTAAATCCAAATAGTAAAGTATTTCATTAATGTTGATGCTATTGCCAATACTGAGCCTTAGAGACAAATTAATAGATACGTGTTTTTTCAAGAAATTTTTCATATCATGGATCTTTTTGTTAGAAGCGTAACCCTCAAAACGAATACACACAACGTATCTTTTCGTTCGAATCATATATGACCACAAATATGATAATAATGCAATTAATATATATGGCGCTTTTATTTTATAAATATAAAACTTCCAACTTCACCGTAAATATGAACTGCATATTTTTTCTGATACGTGTTTTCCTTACACATATCTCTTATCATTATTATAATTTCATCAACACCTCGAAATGTTTATGCCATAAAAGAACTCTGTACAACAATATTCATCGCCGAAATTAAACTAACGTTAATCACCTCACAAGTTACCTTATTTATGATTGTATGTAATCCAATATTGCTATTTCGTTACTGCCGTGTAACTAGTTTTGTAACATTGAATTGGTTGCATATAAGCTCGCATATTGCTCATTTTGGTTGCATTGCTGTTGCCTTCATGGTTGCTGTAAAGATTTTACGACACATAATTTGGTCACCAATGTGACAACTTGTGCTACTAGGGTTGATCAAGTCGAACAATAAGGATAGTTCACAATCTACGGACAGTTTCATTGCTACAATGAGTGATAGTTCCATATCATCATCATCATCATCATCGTCAAATGAGTTATCCATAAGAATCTATTGTAAACTAGCTGCATTTTACACTAAGCACTAAAAGTTACATGATTTTAAACATCGAGAAAAACCTAAATTAAGTCTATTTTTCGTTATGGTTACTTTAATGCTCGTGGGTTATTCATGACTGTCTGGCGATGAGATTTGAACTCGTGACGTTGGCGTGTGAGGTATGAATGTAAACCACTACGATGGGGCCATCCTCGCCCTAGATTACATAAATATAGAAATATCCGTAAAACTATGAAATTCTGATGGTTTATTGGAACAATATTTGCGAAAGAACGGTGTACACTGTTTTACTTGTTGTAATATTTTTATGTAAAATAAGCATAGCATCGTCCATCAATTTGATACCTCAACTGAAATGTTTCATCGGGAGATCCTGGGCATTTTTTTAGGCATCCAAAAACCGTATCATCCAAATTATCGTAATTTACATCCCAGAAATCACACTTACATCACTCCTTTCATGGTAAATCTTAGGTTTCATATCAACAAGGTCATGCATTTTCATTCCTATAAGGATCGTCCCCTTGCCTGTAACCACTCGGTAGTACAATCACGCCCGCGGCCAGTCACCAGAGGTAAACGAGTGGAAATGTATTACGTGAGCAGAAATTTGAACCCGAAGAAAGTTTCACCCTCAACACGCGCGGATGACGACGACGACGACGATGAAGGCGGGACATGTTAGCTCTACCCCCCGTCATGGAAGGTAATTTTTCAGGCTGTGCAATGCTCAATTTCATTTATCCACTATCCACAGATCCTCTTTCGCTTTGCCGGTTATAAACAACTAACAAACAACACTGATAACGGTCCAGGCATGCGCCACCTTCACTAGCTGAAGCAGTAAAATATCGTTTTGAAGTAAGTGGATTATTTCGTAGGCACGTCTTGTTTTTGCTGCCACTACCTATCATAATCCATTTTTTTTTCAGATTAATGAACTGAAATATGGCGGCCGGTTCTGACGAACTTTGTCCGAACTCGCTTCATGATAGAAATGGATTATGTGGAAGCCATCCACTTGCCGATTACTTGGAAAATTGAAACTGTTGGCACGTTATAAGTGCATCATTGCCCACGAAACCGATGAAACACACACTGTGAGAGCAATCCAAGCCTTAATGGAATCCAGTAACGCTTCCCTGGGTATCGGTTTTCCGTACCATAAATCATGCCACCAAATAAGGCTCCCCTGACGAGCGAGTTGAAATTCATCTCCACCGAACGGACGTCGAACTCTCCTGGGAGCTGGGAGAGGGAATATATAAAAAAAAACGGCGCAAAATTGTGATTTAGGTTCGGCATATTTGTGCTCATTTTCCACCCTGCTGATGCTGCTCGGTAGGTATCCGTATATCAAAATGATTGATTTAGCCGGTTAACGGCTGTCGTGGTTATCACTTGTCTCCCGGATTCGATGGGGTTGGCATCGGTTACCCGGGAACTGATCAATCTTAATACCAGCGAAGGGAGAAATGTAAATGGTGGGGAGTAATATTGTTTTTAAATAGTAGTTCAGTGTTCACTTGGCTTTTGATAAAAGCAGGCCACTCTCGATGTGTGCCACGCGATCGTTTGTTTACTAGGTAGTGACCATTGTGTGGTCCTCATCATTGTTCTTCATCAGCAGTTCTTTCGGTCGATGCGCCGTCGACTTTGGAAAGCAACCGTTTCTTGGTGGGTGTGTGAGTGATGACCACGTTTTGCGTTCATTGCTGCAATGGAAGCGGTCTGCCCCCGTTGGCGTTACTGCCATTCAATAAAACCACTGGAAGCGGATCCCGTTCTGATGGAGGAGGCTTATTGGCTAGCGGATAATAAAGTGTTTATTGTGTTGTACCTTTTGACTATAGTTTTGCGATGTTTTGTATAGTGAACAAGAATCATCGGCTCTGAAATTCGTAGCTCCGCTATAGGATGTTCGACTGTTCTTCTCTTAATTTAACGGAGAAGAATCACACTTATGCACAGTTTTTTACCCTTTCAATGGACAAGTTCAGGAGCTCTCGGAAAGTTTTCCATACTCTTCATTGGCTTTATTTCGTCCCTACTGCGACTTTACGCCATCCTTCGACTTAGTGTTCTTCGAGCAGTTTCACAGTTGTTAATTAACTGCTTTTTAAGCCTGTGCCATTTTTGCATTAGTACAATTGAGTGGCAAGTACAATCATATTCTAAAGTGTGCATTCGATCAAAATGGCACAACGAAAATCTTCAGTAACTTTTAAACCGTATGAGTAAAAAACCTAAAAAGTTGAATAAATCTTCTTCATAGTGCATTGCTTACATCTGTCGAGTTTCAAAGTTATTCATTTAGTAGTTTCAGTCATGTTGTCGAAACAAGAAATTGTCCGTGAAAAAATGTTGTGCACTTACAATCAAAAACCATAGAAGTCCCACCGATGGATCGCTAAAATTCTTGGAATCGCAATTACAACTGTGTTTCGTGTGATAAGAACCTTCAAGGAGCGATTGAGTGCCCGAAGGAAGGAAGAGAGTGGTTACAGAAGTGTTTCAATGAACAGTAAAATGGCCAGAAAAGTTGTGCAACAGTTCAAGAACCTTCCAAACATTTCAATTCGAGATGTCACTAAAAAGTCCAAGGTGTCAGTTGGTTTTGTGCAGAAAACCATGAAACGTGCTGAGTTACATGTTTACAAGCTGCAAAAAGCCCCAAACCAAAATGAAAAGCAAAACATCACTGCGAAAACCCGCGCACGGAAACTTTATACGAACTTGCTCACCAAATCGTGTTGCATCGTGATGGATGATGAAACTTTCGTCAAAGTCGACTTCCGTCAACTTCCTGGGCAAGAATATTTCGTTGCCTAGAAGAAATTATCGAAACTTGCTGATCTGGCAAGCGATGTGCGGATGTGGTGAAATAAGCGCTCCCTTCATCACTTTCAGAACAATCAACGGTGCGATTTACACGGAAGAGTGCCATAAGAAGCGTCTCTTGCCATTCATAAGGAAGCACAAAAGAACAATTCTGTTTTGGTCTGATCTATCAACCTGCCACTACGCTCGAAACGTGTTGAAGTGGTACGGAGCCAACGGAGTCAATTTTGTGCCAAAATATATGAATCCCCACAATCACCGGAACTTCGCCCAACGGGATAATTCTGGGCAATCATGAAGACGGAACTTCACAAACATCCAAAAACTATTAAAACTGAGCTGACGTTGAAGAAAATTTGGGTAAAAACAACAAAAACGCTGGGAAAATCGGTTGTACAAAATTTGATGGGTGGAGTGAAAAGGAAGGTGCGGGCATTCGGGATGGGAGACGAAGTTGAATAAAATTAATGTTGTAAATCATAACTCATTAGTGGTTTTTTATATCCTGAAAATTTCAAATAATCTGATTATCGGTTTAATTTTGGTGAGTAAATATGGATGTGTCATTTTTATCGAATACACCCTTTATACCTAGGGAAGTCAAACCAAGAAAATTCCTATACCGGACCGGGAATCGAACGCAACCGCCTCCAGCATGAGCACCTTTACCGACTGAGCTAAGGGAGGCCTCCAAAAGCTTTCCAGTTCAAGTGAATTGTAAGAATGTGTGAGTCGTCCTAAATTCGTTCGATGAAATTGGAGAAATCAAACACTTTGGTAAAACAAACCACTTTCATCGGGCGGCGGGAAGAAAGCCGAAAGCAAATCGAAAAGGGGTTTAGCCGTGGTAAGTTGGTGCGGGTGAAGTTCGAAGCATTCCGAGGGAAACATGGAAAACCCATATAAGACAGGATTTAATTTCTTGAAACTGTAGACGATTCGGGGGTGAAATTGATGGCGACAGGGTCAAAGTACATTAATGCTTCGGACTTCATTCGATATTGAGTTACGTCTACGTGGTTGTTCGATGAAAGTTGCTTAACGGTGAAAACTAAAAGCATACCAAGCCAAAAGTGGCATCTGGCAGAGTGAATCTATAATCCGACACCATGAGGATATGTTGAATTTTCATGAATAAGTTAATACTAATTTGATCTAGGTCATTCATTTTTGATAAACTCTTGCCAATACTCTCTAGCGAATGCAAATTACGGTTGATAAATATCCATTCTGCATGCTCGTTCTTATTCATGCATGATTAGCCAAAGAAACTACAGCTTTGATGCATTAAAGCAGTTTTGGTCCCTACTTTAACATGCAAAAGGGTGCTCTATCACTGGACGCTTGGCTATATGCCGCACCGTAGTAAAAGTTGAATTCTTACCTACAAAAAGGTATACATTTTCGAATGATGCTGGTTGTTTCCTAAATCTATATCATATATGAAAGTTTAGAGCTTAGCTACGTAATTTAATAGGGCCTCCCATTAGCGGAGTACAATTGGGAAAAAATAAGTTAACTTAAAAATCACCACAATTATTTTGAAAACCTTCCGCAGATAGTGCAAATTCTGCATACCATTCATGCAAATCTGTAATCAAATCCGGTTGGGTGTAATTGCCTTTTCGTTGCTTCATGCCTCTGAGATTGACCGTCGTTTTTTTTTAATTATTACTTTATTTGTACAGGCTCAATCGAATAAACTTTACAGAGCTGAGTTATAATTTTTGTAATACATTATTACGGTCTTATATTTAAAGTTTAAAGACCTGGACCGAATAGTCGCGGGTTGATCGTCGGTCGCAGTGGTTTATTGTGCTGTAAGGAGCTCGGTTGTCTACCCAAATAACCATAGGCGCGTTATTTCGCCTTTTTGGCTATATACGGCTCAACAATGGCTATACCAGTGTTTGTAAGTTCTGATGAGGCCCCTTTATAGCCAAAAAGGCGAAATAACGTACCTATGATTACGTGGGTAGTGCTAACCGTTTTTGCTTACTGAGCAGTAGATCACAGCGTCTACCCCAGGCTTTTTATATTACTGAGATGATCGGATCGCATCCTCGCATCATTTGCTTACCAATCTTTTAAATATTGCTTTACTTTCCAAAGTGAATTCAGATCTGATTTTCACTTCCCATTAACAAGACTGCCCTCGTGTGACAACCGTAGGGATGCAGATTTATACTCGGTTTCTTGTAAGACCGGGAATCTAACTAACAATCCTCTCCCGGATAAACTCGCCGGAACCGATAATGATCTTGAAAGTACTTGTTCATCGGAATCCTTTATTCTTTATTGGGAGCAGGGAAAAACTCGTTTGAGTGGAGCTTACTAAAAGCTTTTTTTTTAAATGCAGGGCTGTTACAAGATTTTCTGAATTTGATCCGCGAAATCCGCGATTTCTCAAAAGAAATCCGCGACTTCAAATTCTAATCCGCGACAGCAAAAAACTGTTTTCATTGCCTAAAAATAGAATACATGGTATTTCAAGCTTATTGCTTATAGCATGTTAGAGTTTTGCCTGCTCTCAGCTTAGTGTTCTTTGAAGTACTTTCTCATTTTAATTGAGAGTTTTCTATGCCTGTACCATCCTATGCCCAAGGAATTAGAGAAATTTTCCAACCCTAAAAATTAATAGACCGGACGGGAATCGAACCCATGCTGGAGTAAATGCGCCTTTTCCAACTGAGTTAAAGGAGTATCGTTTGTAAACTTAGAATTATTTTTTTAAATTGGGTAACGTGGGTAGATCACCTTTTCGTGGTACGTTACGGGATGTAAGATCTACCACCGATTCTTAGTCCTGACTACTTTAACCTAGGGGAACAGGATTTTTCAGTAATCCAAGGAACACATCTTAGTCCTTGTTACTTTTTATGCCTTGTTGATAGTGACAAGACTTGGCTTTGTCAACCGAGGATGATCTTGAAACAAAGAAAAATGAGTTAGTTAGTCTTCTTCTATGTGATTCCTAATTTTCTATTTGTTGTTTCCTAGTTTGAAGTGATTAAGACTATGGTTCTGATGCTTGGTCATTATCGATGTCATTCCTTAATGTTGTTGGAATCAAATTTTGACTCACAAAGGGGTGCACATTTGGAGGGTGTTTCAACACTCCGAAGGGTATAATTAGCGGGACCTTTCAATTATAGTCGGATCTTTGAGATAAATGCAAGAATGACAACTGTAAAAAAATCGAATACTTCATCTAGACGGATATTTTCAGGGGTGTGTCCAATGGTGAGACATTTTCATGATATTTTTTTTTATTTATAATAACCTAGCACTTTTCGTTGTCAAATCATAACCGAATCGTATATATGTAACTTTGTGGATCATGAGCTTGAGCTTGCTTGAGCTTGATTGACCGCCCACGGTTGCTACTCTGTTACTGCCAGATCAGCTGTAATTACACAGAGAACCAATAGACGATGCTTGGGACTAGCAATCATCCTCAATGTGTAAAAACTGGTGATCTTAAATTAGGCAATACCAGCGCCGGCCGCGCCCGAACACAGGTCAAGAAAGGAATGGGAAGGATTGTGTTGACATGACACTCGCTTTGATGGAAGCCGAGAACACCTCTGCACTTCCACGAGGAATCACTGGGATGTTGGATAAGAGGGTTGGGTTTGCAGCAGGGTTCGTTTTGGTAAACGATAAGCTGAATTGATGTCCTAACGATCATATAACGCGAAGGAGCTTGGGACTTAACCCATGGTTTTCTGCTCAGTAAGCAAAAACGTTTGCCACTAGGCAGACGAGCACCTTTTTAATCACCGAGTTGCTGTTATTACCATGTAGTCATATTAACAAATAAAACGATTGACGAATCTTGAATGTGGATGGGCCTGAGATTAGACTCATGATGTTCTGCTCAGTAAGCAAAAACGGTTGCTCTAAGGCCACCGAGCCCATCATATCACATAATACCGTTGCTCAAATTTGTGTATCCATTCAAACCCGGAACCAACGACAACAACGAGTTTCGCAAAATACACGATACACAAGCGATTTTACCATAAATCTCTTTGATATGTAAGGACCTGGGACCGCGTTTTTCTGCTCAGTAAGCATACCACTGTAACCGACGATCTTTCAAATCCGAAAACTAAAAACTACGAAAAAGTACTTAGGCCTTCATTAAGTTCCATTTTCACGCGACGTTCAATGACAGGGTCCTATCCAGGATTACATCTGAAAAATCCAAATCTGGCCAACGCCCACCTAAACCTGTTCTAATCCACCTGAAATGACTAACGAATGGAAGACTTTGGCTACCCAGCCATGCAAAAGTCTCATCCGTGCCTTATGACAACTTGATGATTCTATTGCGCTCATCTTTTGGCACCACCCAGGGGAGACTTGATCCTGTACCCAATGCTTAACTTATCTCCATTCCACTCAGCTACTCGCAATTTCTTGTGGTATAGTGGGCGGAATATTATTATATGAGACAATTCAATGCAGACGTCTTTCCAAATTTGGCAGATCGACAGGTAATCGGTGAGTTACCACGATAGTTGCTATTCAACAACTCGACAACGTCCCATCGTCAACGCCTGCTATGAGAATTTCCCATTGCAGACGTCAACGAAATGACGTCATCGAGCTATCGATCAACTACCCTGGTTATCGCCTGGTACCTTATAGCACGATGCTAGGAGGCGAACCGGAAGAATCGATGAGCTACCTCTCCCCCCGTATATATGTAACTTTGTGGATCATGCACGACTTATTACTATGTATACCGGAAATTATTGGTTTTCCAAATCGTCAGTTGATTTGTTCTACTAGATCAATCAAGACTGCAATAATGTATGTAGTATCGAAAAATGTCCAATCAGATTCAAAGTGTCTATGTGGATCATGCATGATCTATTTCCGTGTAATCCAGGTGTTGTGGGTTCTTCAAATCGTCCTGGAGTTCAGATAATTTGATCTACTAGATCAACCGAGATTGGGACAATGTCTTTAGTGTCGAAATATTTCCAGACAGATGCACAGTGTCTATGTGGATCATGCATGAACTATTGTCATGTATACCAGATATTTTAAGTTCTCCAAATCGTTCTGGGCCTCATAGTCTCGTCAGTAAAGGCACGGTATTACCAAGCCGGAAGCGACGGATTTGATTCCCGGTCCGGTCGAGGAAATCTTTCGGGCTGGAAATTTTCTCGACTTCCCTTGGCATTAAGTATCATTGTGCTTGCCACACAATATACGAATTCATGCATTGGTATTGGCATCGAAAGCTCTCAATCAATAACTGTGGAAGTGCATTTAGAACACTAAGTTGAGAGCACGCAATAAGCTAATATGCACTAATCAATAAGCTTGAAATGTGACTAAGAAGAAGAAGAAATATTTTTGGAGTTCAGATGATTTATTCTACTAGATCAACTATGACTGGGATAAAGTATATAGTATCAAAATATGTCCAAACAGATTCACAGTGTCTATGTGGATAATGTTTAATCATTTCCACGTATACCATATGATTTAGGTTCTCCAAATCGTCCTGCAGTTCAGCTGATTTTTTTAACATGATCCACATAGACACTGCAAATTTGTTTGGGCATATTTTGATACTACAGATAGTAATCTGATAATCTGATCACCAGAATGATTTCAGAACCTATAACACCTTGTATACGTAGCAATAGGTTGGGTACAATCCACATAAACACTTTGAATCTGTTTGGACATATTTCGATACTACATACATTAATTCAGTATTGGTTGATGTAGTAGAACAAATCAACTGAAATCCAGGACGATTTGGAGAACCTAGACGATTCGTTTATGATTTGACAACAAAAAATGCTATGTTCATTTTGAAAAAAGGAAAATGTCTCACCTTGGGTCGATCTCAAGGATATCATTTAATGTTTCCGCGATTTTGAAAGTTCAAATCCGCGACAAATCCGCGAAAATCGCGAAATCCGCGCCTGTTGTAACAGCCCTGAAAATGGGCATAACACCTCTTCATCTTTTCACATCAACAGAACAGTACATTCCAAATGATACAGTATTAACTTAAGACTAAACAAAATATCACCTTATTCTATTTCTGACGACTACCTAAAATTTACTAATTGAGCACTTGGCGGAACCTATCTTTATTAATTGAACGAGACAGATGAAAGTCGAAGACATGGTAACAACGATTGAACGCACGACACATACTACTAAAAGGCTCATTATAGCCATTATTAGTACGGAATGTCGATGTACGAATAAATTGGTGAGAACCCTTCGACGAATATCAAAATTCAACTCACGTAACATTGCAGAACAGTGAGATTGAACAACATGCGTTATTTACAAGTAGAATCAGTTGTAAGTCCACTACAATGGGCTGCAGAAACTGATTCTTCCATCGTCATTGTCCCGTGTGGTTCTGCAGTGGTGAGTTTGGCGGACAACGGTTAAAGTGATAAGAGAGTGGGAGATACTCTCATCCAGGACCCGACGACGAACATCGCAAGGGAGCGATCACGGTTGTATCGCATAGTCGTAAAAAAGTAATCCAACCACCGAGCGCAATCAGAGGCTATGCGTGCGGGCAGTTTTAATAAGTTTGTTTTGTATTTAGGCTGAAGTGAAAATTAAATGTAGTGTTATTTTGTATGCTTGGTGTATTAAAATAAATGTAGTGTTTTCTATTCGCGTGTGTAATTGTTAATTGTGAATAAGAAATGAGGACTAGTTTGACCGCAGGACAAGGATAGCAATTGATTGTTCGCCCAAACCGACCCATACATCACCCTTCGAGTGTTGAGGAGCCAGACACTGTAGAAGGCGGTTCACCAGCATCCAATATGAAAGAAGCCTTAGTGACATTCCTACTAACCTCCAGAAGGTCAAGGTCAATTATTTTACAATGATCTTCATATTTAGGGAGATTATATGGATCATTCCAGGGCAAACACCGAAGAGCAAAGCGAATAAACTTATGTTGGATTGGTTCTTCTTGCTGTGAACTTTTTCCTTAGATACAGAGTCTTCAAACAGTGAATATCCGAGAATTCTTTTATAGCACGAAAATAAAGCCCATGCATTTACAAGCTTTGGAGGTTATATATCCTAAATGATCTTTAAAAGTATGATTCGAACCTAAGAAAACACCCAAATCCATAACAGTAGATTATCTCTTTAGATATGTTCCGGCAATGGTGTAATCAAATGAAATGACAGAGCGTTTACGTCCGAAGGAAATTACTGAGCACTTGTTGACATTTAAACTCATGCGAGTAGTTGCGCACCAAAAAGGTTAAGTTCTTTCTGAAGGAAATGTGCATATTCTTTACAGGTTTATTAGCACAAGATTGACGTCATTTAGGTACAGCAAGAATAAGAAAGTTCCAATATGAATACCCTGCTCATTCTCTCTACTCATGTTCACATTGCTAGTTCGTCGTGTTCTATGAAGCAGTTGCCGTCGTCGTTGTGTTGTGATATGAAGGGCTCAGCTGCCTTAGACACCCGATTTTGCCTACTGAGCAGAACATCGTGGGATCAAACCCAGGCCCTATACTATTTATAATAATATTAAAAAAAAAGACCGTACATATCGTAGCTACTCCGTTACTAGTCAGTACCAATGAGATTGCACAGAGAACCACATAGAGCTTGGGATTAGATTTCCACCTCCAGTGTACAAGTTCACTGATTCATTTTATTTGTAGATCTATATCGACACTGGCCACGTCCTCACTGCCTTTGGGGAGGGGATGGATGATTAGTTGTTACACTGGAACTTCCATTTACGAACCAAACTGGGGGTTTGTAAATCTTATCAGTGTGTAAAAGAAAACTTGTTAGATGTTTGAAAATATTGTCAAATACCGCACAATATGGGTATTTCAGGAATCGGGGTGACATGTACGGCGGAATCGGGGTGACCCAAGATGGTGGCTTCTGGTTACAGAAAAGCTTGGAAATACTCCACAATATGGGCAGTTTTAAATAGGATTTTCACAGTATTCTATAACCAGAAACCACCATCTTGGGTTTCAAAATGGCGTCAGACCTGAATTTCCAGTGCGTACATGTCTTTCGACCTTCTGTCCTCCGTCTTTTTGTCTTTCGACCTTTTGTCTTTTAACCTTTTGTCTTTTGACCTTTTGTCTTTCGACCTTTTGTCTTTCGACCTTTTGTCTTTCGACCTTTTGTCTTTCGACCTTTTGTCTTTCAACCTTTTGTCTTTCGACCTTTTGTCTTTCGACGGTTTTCAGAGAGGGACAAAATGTCAATTTGTAGTACATTTTGTTGTGAAGCTCAGTTGGCCAGGTGTCAAATAGTCGAAAGAATACTTGTCAGACACCGTATCGTTGAATATTAAATGACTCGACATCAAAATCGATAAGTTCTTGGGTTATATGCAAGAACGAGCAGTGATGAAAAGAAGGAAAAACATTGATAATGTAATCCTAACTTCCAGTGTCAGTGTAACTACAGATGGGGATATCTAAAAAAATCTACACAATCTAAAGTATTGATTGAGTTACCGGACACTTCTCAACATCTAGTGAGGGATGTAATAAAATGCACTGCCGTTTTCTGGCGTGGGACTTCTTGGCGCCCTTTGAATTTGGGTGTAGGTGCTCGTTTGGGGTTCCATTCAGCCATGTAATACATATACACAGCACATTCAACCATCCACACACAACATAGCACATATATTTTCACATACAGCTCAACATACAATTTATTCACGCATTTACAATAAGTCTACAAATCTATTTCAGCGCACACACAAACCACATAAAAATCCTATGTGGCTCTACTTCAACCATAATCCTGAAGAGTCAGAGTCAACTGCCATATCCAAATAATGTTATAATTGTCAGTCCTTATAGCTAGACAATCACTGCTGTGACGTAATTGATCCAGATCTCCCTCGATCGTTATTGCTACCTAAGACTCTCCTGTCTGTTATCGGTTCTGTGGTAGTGTCCATACAAGAGGAGAGATGGCCCGATTTTACGTGGTGAAAGTTGGGGAGAGTTTCTATACTAACGACAGTGGAATAGCTAGGGTAGGCTGAGGTTAATCTCGCACAGTATTTCCAATAAGAATACAGTTCCGAAGTATTCCACCAGAGCTTATATCATAGAACAAGCAGAGGTGAAAAGATGGACAAATAACGATAATTGGATCGTAAAACCCAATGGTATAAACCATTAAAACATTATTATTTGAAAGAACGTGAAATCAATATTAGAAGATGGAGCAGATTGTTTACGGGAATCCAACTACATTCTACCCAGGATCAAAGGTCTGCCCAAAGTCCACAAACCGGGGAATGCAATGCGAGAGATGGTGTCTGCAGTTGGTTCTCCTACGCCCATACTAGCGAAGTGGCTAGTCACAGAGTTCCAGAGTATGACGGATCAGTTCTAGAGTAAGGCAGTTAGTAACACCCAGGAGTTCGCCCAGCTATTACAATCTTGGCTATTAACAAAACGATAGGATGCAGCATGGAGAACAAGGTTTGAACTTACAAGCAGACGAAAGGATCCCCAATGGGAAATCCCCTATCCCCTTTCTTGTGTGAATTTTTCATGGCTAACTTGGAGACAATCTTGAAGGAGAAATGACTATTACCAAACCGTTGGTGGAGCTTAATCGACGATGTATTCAGCGTAGTTAAACGGGAAGTCCTACCACAAATTTTTAAGATGATATTTACAAAATTCACGAGGATGTCAAATTCACTCACGATGTGGAAAAAGAATCGTGATCATCTTCTTCTTTTGAATACGAAGTTTACAGGAAATCAAAAACCACCAATATCCCATATACTTTCAACCATCCGTTCCAGCCAAAAATGGCCGCCTTTCATCAAATGATTCACCGGATTTTTAACCCGACGTCACTTTAAAAAAGCTGTAACTTTGTATCGAAATATGATACAGACCTGAATTTTCCTGACAGTTCCTAACGTTCGGAAATGAAAATTTTACTGTAAAAATAAGTTTTCAGCAACCTCTAGGAGTGGTGCCACAAAATGAGAGACACATTGTGAATTTCTGGGTCAACACAGACCCAGACTGCAACTCGCTACCAAAAATTCATTTTTGAACCGAATCATCAATTTTTTTCAATAGGGCACACAAAGGCACTCCCAAAACCTCATGTGCTGCAACCGTCCAATGGCTCAACATTTAAGATTTTTCATCCAGAAGTAAATAGTTGCTGAGTTTCTAAATTGCTGCAATGTTGAGTTTCTAAATTATTTCAAACTACTCGACAGTTCTAAAATTTTAAACTTTCAAAAATTAAACTGCAACACGATCAGTGCAACGCACAGTTTTAAAAGGTGTTTGGTATACATCCCTCCAAATGTGTTCGTGTGCACATTTTGTTTGCTTTGGTAATTTTAGCACGGTTCACCTGATGGCCTTTGGAATTGTTTCTGAACAACCTACTATCATAAGGGAATATCTTTTGAGACATTATATAAATTGTTGGACAGTTTGATCAAGCAGATGTCTTCAGAATAGTACCTGATCAACCTGAAAACTTGAAAACATATAGTGAGCCCTATATGGAGATCTCCGTATGGTCTTTGAAACAATTTCTGAGCAATCTGGTACCGTGGGTGAATACCTGCGAGACGTGATTTAAATTATTGGACAGTTTAAGATCTTCAGAACAATTCTAGATCAACCTATAGACTTGAAAAAAATATCATAAGAAGTTTGTGCTGATGTTTGATCACCTGAAGGTTTATGGACTATATTCTGAGTCACTTGGTACCTTGAGAGAATATCTGGGAGATGTTATTTGAATTGTTGGACAGTTTGAAAGAGTTCTCAAGCAACACATCTTCATGGAGTTATGTTGATTAAACTTCTTTACAATCAAAACCAATCGTACAAAGGTTATGAAGTTCTCTGAACTTTTACGAGGAACATGTATAAGCCCGTTCAAATATTACGTAAAAAAGTGGATTTTGAATAAACCCACCCCCTTGTAACGCACCTTTCCTGTACCTAATACATGGCGTGTAACGCATTGCCAGACTACTACCTCGTTCAGACTACAGAGTTATAACATGTTATAATAATTATCGACACGAAAAAGATCATTAAGACAAGCTTATAACATGTTATAACTGCTCAGTCTGGTCAGCGTTTAGCTCCCATCCCTCTTGCGTTACGCAATATGTGGAAAAGCCCTATAAATACTTTAAAATAAATTTGAAACATAGTTCCATTCGTGTTTCAAACCTGCTCAGAAATAAAACAGCATAGTCGAGCAGTTGCAAATCTGACTGGACTCCCTCCAAACTGACACATAATGCAAACCAGCTGAAAATTAAAAGACAGATGTCAGTAGACTTCGTTAACACCAGCAACGACACACACACACACACAAAATGTAAACGTGAGTGGCGATATTTGCCCCAGAGACGTTGATAGAGACGCGCAAGGAAAATTTCAGTCAAAACAGCAGCACGGTTTTTGAGGGATACTTTGGCAACGTCACTGGCAACCATGTTTCTTCGAGTGGCTTCAAATGACATTCATACAAAGCCGCAATGCTGTTGGGAAAATTTGAACATTCAACCGGAACTGAATTAAAATGAAGTGTGCGGCAACATTTTACAAAAATAAAGCGAAGACGAGAGATGACAGTCGGTCCATGACAGAATAACCATAGAGGTAACTCTAAGACTAGAAGGTCCCGAAATAACGTGCTCAACTTTTTGGCTCAGCTCTGGTACTCTCTTCGGTCCCAAGCTAATCGATTCACCCCTCGAAACATAGGAAAATCCACTAACCCCTCATTTTATCTGTCAAACTTTCATAGCGAATCAAAACAAACATTGTGTAGTACTAGAATTTCGACTAGAATGGGTTACGTCAATCTTTTGCTTGGGACCAAAAGGCTAGTCCAGCAGTGAGCCAATTTAAAATCGTTAGTTTCGTATTGATTGTTGGTACAATTTTTGTCATATTTTACTGTTTTGCAGCGCAATCATTTTTATTACCATAAAACTAAATGAAAAGTTTCGATTCGAAATTGTTTTTTATCACTAATAAATGTTGCATTTAATGGAATCAACAATAAATAAATAAATAACAGATATAAAATATTTCGCGAAAATAATTAAACACTTTTTTCATCATAACGAACAATACTCCTTTCTGGCGAATTGAGCGAAAAGTAATGTTTATTTACTTTGCTCGTTTGGTTCAGCATTTGACGGTTCGTTTGGTTTTTCTTGCTTCAGTCTATGCGTGACTCTATTCAACGTCTCTGATTTTCCCACATACATCGCGTCCGTATAGGCTCTCAGAACTGTCACACGTCAGAGATGCTGATGGGCTACGTAAAATCAATGAGTGGAACAAAAGAAGAATTGATGCTGCTTATTTAGAGCGTACTTTTGAGAAGATAATAAATAGTTGTAAAGTAAATCTGTCCTAATTAATTGTAAATTTATTTAAAATATACTTGGCTCCGTAAAGTTATCCTGAAGACATTGAGCGTTACAAATATTTAAACTAGAGAAAAACTAACAGTTCATCAAATTATCGCTTATTACAGTTGTAACTTTCTCAATGAAAACAAACAGTTCTTAAACCCAATGTTTGCTCTCTAGCTTGATTTGATACATTATTAAATCGTCCAACAGTGTGTGATGCACTTTAATATAATATGATGAGCCAATTGTACGGTCCATTACAAATTGCCCGATTGCGTGTGCATAACAATTTGAATCATCCTCCGGAATCGTACAGAGATAGGTTAACCGATAGATTTACTTTGCTTTTAAAAAGGTACAACACCAGGGAATCAACAATATAGATGAATTCTTCCTAATCTCTTATCTGCTTTGACCGATTCTCTTCATCGATTTTGTCTTTTGATAATATCTTTGGCACATAGTTTGAAGAAGGAGGTTCTCATCTAGCGTCTAGAACGTTAAACATAACAGGGAATGTTCTGCAGTTGAGTTATTAACGAAAGAGAAATTCGATGAAGATAATCGATCAAAGCTGATAGGACTTTTGAAATGTTCATCTTGAAATGTCTTTATCATGATCCAAATAATAATGGGCTATAAGTAACGGCAATCAACAAGATAAAATTAATTTGTAAGTTTGATTGCAAGAAACGCGGTTGATGACACAACAAAAATTTCCCCATTGATTAAAATGTATCATCCACCAAATATATTGTGTGTTTCATATTTTATATTTGTCCTTCCATCGTTCCGTTCCTCTCAAGCTTAGTTACAGAGAGAGTTTGTCATGACAATCGTCGCAAGCGTTGTCTATATTGATGCTTGCTCTCAGTGTTTTGATACCCTGCATAACACATGTGACCGGACTACCCGTACACCGTATTCTAATCTTGGGACAAAACCAGATCTTTAAACTATAGCAATGATTGAAAATCCTAACCATTTATTTCCCCCAAAACAATAACACAATTTAGCCACAATCCTACGAGATTAAATCTAATTCTTTAGGTAGGCTTATCTGTCGATATCTGTACAAACTATACAATGGGTTCAACAAAATGCCACCCAGAATTAGGCAGCCCGTGTGAGAAACTATATTAAATTCCTGTCTCGTACACCGAGCCGCATCGTTTCCTATATCCTTAAACCGAGAGATCAGCTCACAGAGATGGGCGTTTGCCACGCATGCAGCATCGACTGGGCCGCTCGGACTCGGAATATAAATAAGGATAATGATAAAATCCGAAGCAACCTACATATAACTAACCTATCCGATGGACCTTTAACATCAACCTGGCCGTGCTGTTTAACCGTTTCGATGGCTGGGTGATTATGCGGATATTGGTGTGGGTATTCAACAATTCACTTCATGTGCGTATCAAACCGGTCCATGAATTTGACATCGATCGGTCTTATAAATGTGACAACTCTAAGCCTCATGGACCTGTCTGGAGTGGAGTTCGAGCAACTAAATATAAACACAAAAGGTGCCGCTGTGTGTGAGTGTGGGCAAAGGCCAGACAGAAATCGCCGTAATCGATAAACAACATAAATTGAATATTTTACCTTGATCTGTGCCTCCTCTGGGTGGATGACGTTGAGCGGGACATGTTGAGCTGCTTCAACAAGATGTCCTTTGGCTCTCGCTCTATCTCGAATGCTATTCCCGGGCTGCTCCTCGATGGCGTGGTGTTTCGTATAAATGTCGATGAAGTGGACCCGTCAGGATGAAGTATGTACGATTGCACTGGGCTGTGTGTCCTAGCGCACGGAGCAGGACTCAAAGTGTAGACGTGTGGGCTAAATGAAGGTGTCGGAAAATGTGTGGTGGGTGAACTTTTCTTTGTCCTTGTGTAAATCGTGTTCGACTCGCAAGCAATGGGTCCTCTTTAGTTCCTATCACAACCCGTTGCTTTCCCCTTCTAGACCTTTCTACTCGTCTATCGCAAGCTTATTTTGTTGGCTTGATTATTTATTTAAGCTGGCGCAACTGAATGGCACTGTCTGTAAGCTGATTCTATCTCTTCTACTGCTGCTTGTCTCGAGTTCTTCGAGCGACATTCCACTTGCTGAGCAGAGCACTACTACTGGGTTGCTTCACTTTATGAAATTGTTTTCCGACGACTATTTTTACTCTTCTGTACTAGTTCTATTCTTCAAGGGGTCGCCCTCTCTAGCTGTGATGCGCGCGATGGTGCGATGTCACGATGTCGTTCATATCTGCCAAAGAGAAATTATATTCGTGGCCTCAGTGTTTCAGTGTGCAAGATTGTATCAATCGAAAGAAATAGAGGTAGTAGAAGGAAAATTGCTGAAAACGACAACGACGACGACGGAGCGGTCGTCCCACGGAGGGAGGTGAGCCAGGTGCCGTGCCCAGGGGGAAACTTTCAATCTATTACAGAGCGCAGCATGTAACAGAGACGAAGACGATCATCTCTCGCTTTTATCGATTCTCCTAACGTCCTGCTCCCAATTGGTCTTTCCCGAGCGAGTTTAGCTTTGTGGACCTTTTACCTTCTGCAACTGCAGTTTCGTGTTGGACATTGTTATACATTGTTGTATTCGGATTTCTGGCAAAATTCGCTAAGATTGTAATATCTACCAAATGCGATAGCGCAGCAAAATGGGTAAGCTCAATTTTACAAAGATGGGAATTTACTGCTGCCATTCAGCTTTCGTCTGTAAATTCCAATAAAAACTATATCGGTCTTGTATTTCACCGTTATTAGGCAACTCTTTATGATAAGAGATACAATAAAATACATTTTTTTCACCCCAAACTAATGCGTCTGGTTTCATTGTACGTCACTTCGACGACTTCGGTACTTATTGTGAGGAGGTAAATGAAGTAGCTTTACAAAAAAAAAATAACACTTAATTTACCCCCTAACGAAAAAAGGGAACAAAATTCTGAAGCCGTAATTTCCTCTAAGTCTATGCAAAATCCGTAAAATTTGAATTGTGCGCTGAGATATATTCAAAATAAGGATAACGTGTGTCCACTTTCCCTGAAATATCGGCCAATAAATCAATAATTTATGTTCACACTGAAGAAGCTTGATCAAATTCATCGTTCTTACAGGAAAAATAGTTAGTCTCATGCTTTGAATGTAGCAGAATATAACAAGTTGGGGATAAGGTAACTTTTTCACCAAAAGATCTTATTTTGTAATCAGAGATGCATTAGCCTATGGCTAAAAATCTCCCTAATAATGTAAACAAATAACCATATTTTATAAAAATAACTTGTAATTAACCATTTTGTCAAGTTTCTGCATCCATTTCCCACCAGATGTCACTGCTGCAGTTTGTGGTGACATCTATTGGAAACTTCGCATAACCTGTTTTCCTTTAATTGCTCACACAGGACAATGCAGGGCAAAACATGTCTGGTACCTCTACAGAGTGCGTGACGAATTTTTGCAGTAAATGACATATTTGAGAAAAATTACACCAGTTAGCTATTCTAGCAATGAATGTTATGTGATTTATTTTCTTTCGCAAAATATGGAAGTTGTAACTAATTTTATTCAAAAAAATTGCCTTCCCTTTTGACGACTGTAGCTAGACGCTTCCGGAAACTGCCATATGCAGGTTTGTCAATGTTTTAATCCATAGATGTCATCACTACCTTGATTTTAGCTTTTAGGGACTTAAGTGTGGTGTTAGGGGTTCTATTGGTATTCCGTTCGACGATGCCCAGTACAAAATAATCCAACGGATTGATATCGGAATTGCTTGGGGGCCAAATTTCTTTCTCCCAAAATTCCGAAATATTTTCCCAAAGCCATTTCTGTGTTTTATTAGCAGTATGAGCAGGTTCTCCATTTAATCACTTTCCCAGGCCTTTTTTTATATTATACACTGTTCTTTCAGACACATTTATCCACCGAACTATTTCTATTACGCTTACTCCGGCGCGCAACAAAGCGACAGCGGCTGACCGATTGCTCTTTTGTTTCGACATCTTTACGTTTACTCAACACTGTTTGTTTACATCTTACACCTAACAGTATGAGCAATTCAGTGCTGCCAAATATATCTAAATCATGATCCGCAAGCATGAGAAATTACTATTTGAAATTTACGGCAAAAATTCGTCACGCACCCTGTATACAGCCGTTCCATAGCGAAACGATATGGTGGTACTTAGAATTTCGTAAAACTTTGTAGTTTTGTTTCTTATCGCAAAATATTGAACCTGTATGTTTTTATTTTGTCATCTTCATATTTGTTTAATTTGATATTCTAGTATAATATTTTCATTTTTCAACTAGTTTACAGAATACCCCTTTGGGGATGGGTTTTATTTGATTTGAAAAAAGTGATAACCTACCTAACTACGAGTACAACTTAACCTATCGTGCTAGATCACGTATGATCTGATGATTTGATCTCAGACAGGTGTCTCTGAACCTTTCCAGGATGAATACTCTCCGTTCTTCTAATGTCTGAATTCCAGCCAGGAGGTGGATCTCAGAATTTCTAGTCCGCGGGGGACTGTTTAAGACCATCCTAAGATTCTTGTTCTGGATCCTTTGGAGTTTAAGGTGATGGAATTTTGCGCAACTCTCCCAGATTGGCATACCGTACTAGATTACAGGAAGAATGATTTGTTTGTAGACAGCAAGCTTATTTTTCAGGGACAGGGTTGACTTCCTGTTGATAAGTGGATACAACGATCTTATCAAGATGTTGCACTTGGTTTTCGTTTTGTCAACGAGCTTCCTGAAAAGAAGCTTACTGTCTAGTGTTAGCCCGAGGTACACGACCTCTTTGGACCATTCCACCACTGTGCCGTTCAGGCAGATCTTATTATTCACAGACGGAACAAGTAAGGGAGATTTAGAGTGTGGAAATATGATGACCTGGGTCTTTGCCGCGTTGATACGTATCGTCCAGCTGTTGAAATATTCAGACATGACGTCCAGGCCTCTCTGAAGTTTGGTAGTAAGAGCTCCGATGACCCTACCCTTGTAGACGATGGATGTGTCATCTGCGAACAGAGACAACGATCCACCATCAGGGAGAGCCGGCATATCGGAGGTTGAATAGGATGGGACCAAGGATGCTTCCTTGTGGAACCCCGGCACCGATGTTGAAAGCATCCGATGTGATGCCATTCAGAGAGACTCGGAACGTCCTGTCTGATAGATAGTTGTTTATTATCTTCACTAGGAAGATTGGAAGACCGTACTGTTGCAATTTGAACACCAGGCCATCATGCCAGACATTTTCGAACGCTTTTTCAACGTCCAACAACGCCAGGGCAGATGTTTTCGAAACAGACTTGTTCCGTCTGAGAATGTTTGTTACTCGAGTCAGCTGGTGGACGGTCGAACGACCTTTCCGAAAACCAAACTGTTCCTCGAGTAACAAGTTGTTTTCATCGGCAGATGTTAGGAGCCGGTGGTACACTGCTCTTTCGAACAGTACAGTTGATAACCCTGAGAGAAGGCTGATTGGTCGATAACGACGGACGGATCTTTCCCAGGTTTCCGAATGGGTATGACTTTAGCTGACTTCCAACACGAGGGGAAGTAGCCAAGTCGGAGGCATTGATTAAAAATCAGTGCGAGATGGTTGTAGAATCTAGAGCTCAAGTGTGGATACTGGCACGTGTTGTTCCCTGGCCCGGGAAATCGCCTCCTCGATGGTTTATAGACACCGGTCAACATCTTCGGACGTCCCCGGTTGGACATCGTAGTCGATGGTTGTGTCGACGCAGTGTTGATATTGCGCCCAGTTGACTCGATGATAGTTGCGCCGGGAAGCTTCGAATCGGTTAACCGAGGATCCAACTTCGGCCCCCACCGGGTAGTGGTCCGAGCTCAGCTCCTGGAATGCCACAGGTTGCGAGATGTTGTGTCCCATGTTGCTTACGAAGATGTCGATGGTCGCATGGACCCCAGACCGACTCAACTGGGTGAGAGAGTCCGGGGTCAAGATGGTATAGTGGCCCTCTTGCAGGTCTTCATTGAGGATGATGCCGTTTCTATTGCTCTGACCGTTGCCCCAAGCTTGGTGTTTTGCGTTCAGATCGCCAGCGATGATAAAGTTCCCGCTCCTCCGGGTGAGTTTGATGATGTCTTTCCGGAGGGCCACTGACGACCCGTCCCTGATGTTGGTTTGCTTGGGGCAGTAGGCCGCGATGATGGTGATTGGGCCAAGTGATGTGCTCACTTCCACTCCGATGGCTTGAATTGTTTTCAGCTGGAAGTTTGGTAGCAGCCGGCAACTGATGTTCCGTCTTGCAGCGATGGCCACTCCTCCACCTCCAGAGCAGGTGCGATCAAGTCTGACAAGACGGAATTTGGGAAGGAATACGTTCAGTTCGGGCTTCAAATGCGTCTCGTTGATGATAGCAATGTCAACCTCCTTGGTGTTAGGAAATTGAGTAGCTCTCTATGCTTGTTCGTTAGTGAGCAAGCGTTCTAATGTGCAATTTTTATAGCTTCACGGTCCATACTTGGTGACGAGTGACAAGGCAGCATGAAGCTGTTCAGATCGAGTCTTGCAGGTGCGCATGATGATGATGACCTCGGCCACGAGCGTTACAAGTTCCTCTGAGGTGAACGGAGAATCGTCGACAGGCTCACCTGAGACAGCACCAGCGTATGATAAACCAGGGGCGATGGATGAACGCGAGACGATGCTGAACTGTCCGACTGTTGGGAACCATTCGGATACTCGCAGGATTGGCTTGTTGGTTGTTGAGCGGAAGCGGGGCTAGGTTCGGAACATGTCGACGGGGCTGGAGAGCAGGGTACTGGACTTCCGTGAGTACAGGAGGCGAACGATGATTACGGAGGCGACCGAGCTGGTTGTTGATTGTGGCCTTCCGACGGATATTAATGAACTCCACTCGCTTGGAACATCCGCGATTGGAGGCTAGGTGGTTTCCACCGCAGTTGACACACGTTGGCTCGATGTCATCGACTTGCTCACAGGACGCAGTTGAGTGAGTTCCAGCACACTTGCCGCAGTTTGTCTTCATGTGGCAGTTTTTGGTGCCTTGGCCACAGGAGAGGCAGTTCATACACTGCATAACATCACTAAGTTGGGGTTTGTAATGCTCCCAACTGATGATGACCTGAAACAGGTCCCGGATTTTGGATCTCAGAGCCGCAAGACTGGTGGATCCCTTCGTGACGTGCACCAGGAACAACTGGTCACGGAAGCTGATGTTGTGGTTGGAACGCCGGTTCATTGGGTACACTGCCTCAGGCTTCACCGCAGCCTCCTCGAACGACGGTAATCCACGCAAAACCACCTTCAGTGGCTTGCTCGATGGCAGATCATGCGTGAAGAAGTCCACGTTGTTGTTCTTCAGGAAACATCCTATTTGTTTGTACTCCTCCAGGCTGGAGCACATGATTTTGGTACCGATGCTGCAAAGCTTGAAGCGAGGCAGCAGCTTGTGTTTTGCCAGTTCGGCACGCAGCTTGGCAACATCCTTCACCGGCGTGAAAATCGGTGAAATCCGCTCTCGTCTTGCAATGGGAACGGCGTCACCATCGCCATTTTCTTCTGGGAGTACTGCATACTGGTTGGCTTGCAGTACTCGTTTTCAGGCGTCATCCTGCGACGCGCTGGGCTTGATTAGCACCTTCTTTTAAGGGCCCGCTGCTGGCACATTGGCACGTTTACGCACTATTTGTTTCATGTTTGCAAGTTCAATTAAACTTGCCAGAACGCGAAAAGGTGGCGACACTTCCACGGCGCTACGCGACAGCACAAAACGAAACAAAATCGAATCGCGAACTCGAGCAAAAATACGGACTGAACAGCTCGACAAATGCAGCTTTTAGATCCATATACGCAGCATCGACTTGCCATCCTGAATCCATGCATCGCAAACAATTAGATGTAAACTGCACCATGTTCGTGGACACGGAGCGCTTCGGGTGAAAGCCGTGTTATTCTGTACCGATATAATTTTTGCAACACGCGAACAGAGCATCATTTATGATAATCTCTAACAGTTTTGAGCAGGCACACAGGGAGTTGATTCCAGATAAGAAAGTTTCCAGCAGCAGGGGAACTCACATTGCTGTGCCGAAAGATTGAATAGCCTCGCAAGTGGAAGGCAGAGATTGGCTTCACAACGTTCTAGAACTGATGACGGAATGCTGTTAGGTCCGGCGGCGAATGAGAGCTTCAGTGACATCTGAAATGCACGGAATATGACTTCTGAAATACGTGGAATATCGAAACTAAACACATCACGTGGCATCCCAACAGTAGCACCCAGCACTTGTGCCGGCAAAGCGAAGAAGTCACGGAACACTTGCCTAAAATGACGAGCAAACAAGTCGCTTTTTTCTCTTTCGCTATTAGCCGAGTAATTCCCGAGAAACATGGAACAAGGCAACCCGGATTCCTTCCGTTTGGAGTTGACAAACGACCAAAAACTTTTCGGATTCCTGCGAAGGTTCGCTTCCGTGCGTCTCACGTGTCGATTATAGAGAAAACGATTGTAATTTCGATAACTACGACTCGCAAAATTGAACAGTCGTTTGTAGTACGGCGAGCGAGAGTTACAATACTTTCGGAGGGCGGCAGAGCGTTGACGTTTTAGCCCATGCAGGCTTTAGCGGAGGTCATCGAGCTGGGACAATGCAGAAAATAGCATCTTCCAGTGCAGCACTGAAAAAATCCACAGCATCATTAACGCTAGCGGCTGTTTCGATAAATTGCCAATCAATTTCCGCAAGTGCATTGTTCAATACAACATAATCCGCTCGGCGAAAGTCTGAAGAGTAGCACTCAGATGACAGTGTAAAAACAATCGGTGAAGGTAAACTAAATTACACGACGAGAGCGGGATGATCGGCATCTAGATCAATCAGTGGATCGACGGGCAAGTAAACAGAAGTGCCCGGTAATGCGGAATCATTTGCCAGGACAAGATCTAGCAAACTTCCATTTCGGTTCGGAAAAGTATTCACTTGTGTGAACCCGTAAAAGTAAAAACCGTTCAAAAGAGCACAGCAAGCAACCGGCATATGCGAACGGAGTGTATCAATTAATGGTGTCTGTAAAGCGCCACTGCAAACCAACTTGATTTGTGGAAGTTCTATGACAATCCACAGCTGTTCCAGTTGACTAGAAATGGGTGACGTACTTACGTAGCTGGCTAGTCTCGTTGATACTGCAATCAGGGCTCCGCCACCGCACGATTTTTGACTGTTTAGGGCAGACCGGTCAGTTCTGAAGACGGAATAGAGTGCCCCGAAAAGTTGCGATGAGTAAATTCGGTCGTCCACGTTTCCGTCAGCACAATAAAATCATATTCGGCCTCTCCAACAGTCAGGAAAAAGTCGTCGATTTTAGTCCTCAGCCCACGCACGTTTTGGTAGTAGATCCTGAGACCATTCGAGGAGCAATCAGAAGCATTTTGGAAGGATGAAGAGCTCTCCTCACTACACCGTGCAGCGTCGGTATTTGCGGTGGTACGAGAGAGTAAACTAGCTATAGTTGCCTCTTTCTTACCAACGCAAATCCCATCCGGCCCGAACACTGCACGGTGAAGTGTGCAGATCCCTTATTGCTGCTCCTCCTTTCTCTCTATTCTGACTTTATCTGCTAGCTCCGACCAGCTCGACTGTCTGGAAGCAGTAGTAGCTGTAGTAATAGTAGTAGTAAAATTTTCATTCATTTGTTGATTCATTATGTTTTAACATTGGTTTTGCACTAAAATTGATTAGCCTTTGGCTCTTCATCTTTGTTTGGTTTCATTGATTATTCCAGTATAACGATTGCGTTCAGTGCTTAAAATACAAAATACCCTTTAAAGGGTTTGTTAAGCTTGAGTTTTTAAAATTTGAAAACCTACCTACTTAACCTAATGTGCAATCTCTGAAACTTTCGATGCTACTAGTTCTTCGTAACTCCAGCGTCTGAAGACCAGCCTGCCGATGGACCTCAGAGTTTCGAGTGCGTGGAGGACAGTTGAGGATCATCCTCAGTGGATCATCCTAGAGTGGATCTCCTTTTGATGAACTAATACAGGGATCTTATCAGGATATTGCATTTGGTTTTCATTTTGTCAACGTGTTCCCTGAAAAGCAGATTGTTATCGAGCGTAAGATCGAGGTAGACTACCTCTTTGGACCATTCCACAACAGTGCCATTCAAGTTGATATTATTATTCACAGAAGGAACAAGTTTGGGAGATTTGGAATGAGGATAGATGATGACCTGGGTCTTTGCCACGTTTATACGGATCTTCCAGCTGTTGAAATAATCAGACAGGACCTCCAGGCCTTTCTAAAGTTTGGCGATCAGAGCTCCGACTACCCTACCCTTGTAGATGATGGATATGTCATCTGCGCTCAGGGACAACGATCCACCATCAGGGCTTCCCTGTGGAACATCCGCACCGATGTTGAAGGCATCCAATGTGATGCCATTAAGAGAGACTCGGAATGTCCTGTTCGAGAGATAGTTTTTTATTATCTTCACAAGGAAGATTGGAAAACCGTATCGCTGTAATTTGTAGAACCGACCATCATGCCAGACATTGTCGAACGCTTTTTCAACGTCCAACAATGCCATGGCAGATGTTTTAGATACAGACTTTTTCCGTCTGAAAAATGTTTGTCACTCGAGTCAGCCAAACTGCTCCTCGAGCACTAAGTTGTTTTCATCGGCAGATGCCAGGAGTCCGTGTTATACTGCCCTTTCGAACAGCTTAGATAACCCTGAGAGAAGGCTGATGGGTCCGTAACTTGAAGGGGAGGACGGATCTTTCCCAGGCTTCCGGATGGGTATGACTTTAGCTGATTTCCAGTACGAGCGGAAGTAGCCAAGTCTAAGGCACTGATTAAAAATCAGTGAAAGTTAGTTGAAGAATCTGGAACTCAAGTGCTTGAGTTCCAGATTCAAAATTTGGTCGAATGGATTTCTTGTTTTAGGGCATTGATGTTTTTAGATGATCTGATTTAAGGTCAGTCGTAATCTCGGATTCCACAAGAAAATTGTTTGGAATTTGATGGAGGTTTGCTGCATTTTCAGCAACCGCAGTATCGTATGGACTAGCCATGTTCAGTCCGGGCTTATGAGAGCGGACGAAGTGTTGACCTATAGCATCAGCCATCAGGTTATCAGATGGAATCATTATTTTTTAGGATTTTTGTTTAATAGTTTCCAGAAGGGCTTGGCACAATCTGAAAGTGAACGCAACCTGACACTAAAGTCCTCATTTCTGAGATCCATCATCCTGGCTTGAATAATTTTTGTATGGCGATTTCAAAGGGTCTTCAAGGTAGTCAATCCAGTGCGTTGGTACTGCCTACGCATGGCGTTACGGAGTCTTATAATGTCTTTAGTGGGTCTATCAAGATTCAGAGTATCGGTCACTTGTCTGGAAACTGGCACGTGTTGTTCCCTAGCTCGGGATATTGCCTCCTCTATGGATCTCAGGCATCGGTCAACGTCGAGGGTGTCCGGATGTTCCTCGTAGTTGACAGCAGTGTCAACGCAGCGTTGGAACTGGTCCCAGCTAACGGGATGGTACACACTACAAAAAAGTCATGTAAATGTCAGTGCCCTGAAACCGACACATGCAAGTGGCCCTTTTGAATTAAGAATCAATTGAAAAGGACGAGATAATCAATTCAATTAAACGCACTTTAAGGCGAGTTGCATATGTTTCAGGTTTAGGACACTTAATTTTACATGACATGTTTGTTTACGTTCCATGATTTACGTCAAAGCTTAATTACATCTCGTGTAAAAATAGTAATTTCTAAGTATGTAGTTGCGCCGGGGTGCTTGTGACTTGTTAGCAGAGAAGCCTACTTCAGCCACCACCGGACAGTGATTAGAGCTCAGCTCTTGGTAGGCAACAGGTTGTGAGATTTTATCTTGCTGATGAAGATGTCGATGGTTACATGAACTCCGGACCGACTCAGCCGGGTAGGAGTGTCCTAGGTCAAGATGGTGTAATACCAACCGGTGGAAACTAACGATATTAGATTGACTAGCCTTTTGGTCTCAAACAAACCGATTAACGTACCCCATTCTAGTCGTAATTCTAGTACTACACTATGTTTGTTTTGATTCGCTATGGAAATTTGACAGATAAAATGAGGGGTTCGTGGATTTTCCTACGTTACGAGGGGTGCATCGATTTGCTTGGGACCGAAGAGAGTACCAGAGCTGAGCCAAAAAGATAAGCACTTTTCTTCGGGACCTTTTTGTCTTAGAGATACCTCTATGGAAATACCCCTCTTGCAGGCCAGGGCAAGAGACAACTCGCTGGCTTTACGCCGGACAGTTGTCGAAACTCTCGGGGCGCACTACCCTTTATGAAGTTAGGTACACCGACGGCTCTCTCTCCAGGAGCGGAGTGGGAATGGGGTCTCTGGAGATGGTCTGCTTGTGAGCAGATCGCTCCCAACCCAATGTTCGGTGTTCTCAGCTGAGGCAGCGGCCATTCTCCACGCGGTTAAGTTACCGGCCAACCGGCCGATATTAGTCGCAACTGACTCACACAGCGTGATATTGGCCCTAACAACAGAAACACCGAAGCATCCGTGGATCCAAAGAACGGTAAAGCACGCGCCGCCCAACACAGTATCCATGTGGATACCTGGTCACTGCGGGATCCAAGGGAACGTTATAGCCGACCACCTTACCGGCTCAGGCCACACCGGACCCAGGTCCACCGGCAATGTACCGCTCCAAGATGTAAAAAATGGATCAAGCGGATGATTCGGAGAGCCTGGAACACCGAGTGTAGGAACAACAGTACGCACTATCTTCGGAAGATCAAGGCGACCACCGGAACCTCGAAGGATCGACCAAACCTATGAGAACAGCGAGTGGTGTCAAGGCTGCGCACCGGGCACAGCAGAGTCTCCCACAACTTCGGAGGAACACCGTTCCGGAGGACCTGCGAAACCTGCCAGCCACCGTGGAGCACATCCTCGTGAACTGCGCGGAGTTGGAAGACCTTCGGGCTGCCTTCGGCTTGGAGTCAATCAGCATTCGGAACCTGTTGAGCGACGAGTCCCCGGCAGCAGCCGCCCTCATCACTTTCCTAAAGGAGGCGAACCTTTACCACAATATCTAAGTGTTCCTTGTTTGTATTTCCGATTTGTTGGCCCTTTTGGCAGTTTCCTACACCTTTTCATTATAACAAGATAAATGTACCACAGGCAAGATCGGGAATCTCCTTCCTTTTTTTCTCCTTTTTGCAATCTTAAGAGATGAACTAGCCATATGGCTAAAAATCTCTATAATAAAGAAGAAGAAAAAAACCTCTTGCAGGTCCTCGTTCAGGATGGTGCCGTTTCAGTTGCGCCGACCGTTGCCCTAAGCTTGGTGTATGGCATTTAGGTCGCTAGCGATGATGAAGTTCCCGCACCTTCGGGTGAGTTTGATGGGCCACTGACGACCCGTCTCTGTTGTTGGGGCAGGCGATGATGGTGATTGGGCCAAGAGATGTGCTCACCTCAACCCCGATGGCTTCGATTGTTATCAGCTGGAAGCTTGGTAGCAGTCGGGAACAGGTGTTCCGTCTGGCAGCGATGGCCACTCCCCCACCACCAGAGTAGGTGAAATTAACGAACTCGATGATCTTGCCCTTGAGTGAGCAAACATCCCAGTTGACGATATTGATGGCTTCTCGGTCCATGATTGTCGGTGAAACGTGATGCAGCAAGAATCTGCTCGGTTCTAGTCCTGCAGGAACGCTTGATGATGATTGCTTCTGCCATGATGGTAATGAGTTCCTCTGTTGTGAGCAGATCTTCGTTTTCATTCTATGGTGGGGCATCATCGCAACACCCGGATAGTCCCGGGGGAGGGTAAGCAGCCGTTGCCGCATACGATTGTCCACGCGGATTAGTCGAAGGGTTTGACACCTCAGCAGTTGGCGGAACCAATGCAGCAGCAGCAGCAAAACGGTTGTTGAGTGGAAGCGGTGGAAGAACCGGAACCTTCTTCCGACCTGGCTGGTTCTGCGTGGAGGCCCTTTTGCAGATATCCATGAATTCCGCACGTTTGATGCATTGTGCATCAGCGACCTTCATCGTCTCGCATGAGCCATGTGGCACTTTTTGGTGCCGTGCCCAAATATGAGGCAGTTTTTGCATTGGGCAACGTTACGGTGGCTAGGTTGATAGCGTTCCCAATTAACCACGATGTGGAAAAGGGCCCGAATGCACTGAAGGTCCTTCAGACACGTTGAGTTTCGCTCTCGAGGTGGACCAAATACAGCTGGTCATGGTACTTACGGGAGGTGTCGTGCCGATTTATTTTGAACACTTGGTTTGGGTTTAGACCGTTCTCCTTCAGTTCCTCCAACAGCGCAGCGGTTTCCATGACGGGCAGACCACGCAGGACCACTTTGAGCGGCTTGTCCGCCACGATATCGATGGAGAAATTGATGGAGAGCTGGAAAGTGATGTCCGTGCGAAAGAATATAGATTCATCCACTCTTCTGATTAGATCGCGAAATATTCGTTTTTTGTTCGTTAAATTTATTAATTGTTTTCCAAAACTATTTAAAGTTACCAAAATTTCTGGATAAATTCTCCGTCGATTGACATATTGCATGACATATTTACTATTCATGGTTTTGAGAAATATGCGTTCGAAAACTTCCCATATTTTCGTTACATGCCTCATTTTCAATTTCGCAATGTGACCCCCAGTATAGTAAAGAAAGACGTAGTCCTACGTAAAAAGAACCTAATTTTGAGTAGTCTAGCAAGGTTTGAGCCACGTGTGCATTACGGATATAGAAGACTGAATTTAACATTTGATAAACATAAAAAAAATGAACTATGAAACTTATTTGAAAGAAGGCTTGAATAAATAGCATGTTTTCTGGATGAATCTCGGGGGTTCGTGAGCATTCCTGATGTTGCTGAAAATTACAAAAGCATCAGATTGCGGGGTTGCTAGTGTATTAAAATGCTTTGTTGATTATTCATGAGTTCTTGATCGGTAATGTTGGTGAATATTTCAGGTAGACAAAGGTGCACAAAGAGGTGAACGGCTAAGCTTTTTCACATTTATATCGTTGTGAAGCAACTGAGAAGTGTTGAACAAATCTATATCTGTAACAGTGATCAGTTCATTTTTGTTTGCACATCGGGTTAAGATGTTATACTTAATTACTGACTCAACCCGTAATGTCACCGCCAACAAGTGAATTGGCGCACAGGTCTAGTTCTTACAAGTCCCAATTCTCATCTTTTATGCGCCTGAGATCTTGGATGTAATCACTAAAATCTGGTCTTTATATCGCATCACACTTGGGTTTTTGACATGCTACACATGGTCCTACATTTCAATATTGTCTCAATCTGACAATTTGTCTCCTTAATCATATTTTTCTTTAATATTTACCGTTCGAATTTCAAGTCGAACGTCGCACTCGGTTTGCAGTTTGCTGGTTGCGCTAGCAAAGAAATGATGGCTATTAAAATTTCAAGTATGGCCATAACTCTATCCAAACCACATCAACAATACCCGAAACATCAAACATTGCAAAAGCTATGACCGAGATCGCATCCAATATATATGCCAAAACTAAAAGAATCCTCCTACCGCCTCCAGACAAAAAAAAATCAAGTTCAACAAAAAACACTGACATAAAACTCGCCAATGAATGCTTTCTGTTGTACGGTAGGATGGTCCAAAACGCACCCCTGGGATAAATGGCCTCATAGCATTTCCATCATCCATTCGTGCATTTAATGATAAGCACCCAGTTCAGTACCTAAACTAGCTTTTCAGCACATAAAATCTCAGAATTAGTAATGGGAATGCAGCGAAAAAACTGTGCGGGGTCATTTTACCCCAGAGGTACATTATGGACTGTTCTCCCCAACTAGTGGGTACATTGCCAGATTGCTACTGCTAGTGGTGCTGTTGTTGCTGCTGCGTTGTTGGTTGCCGTTGTTGGCGTCGAGACGTCGCTGTTTCTCGTCGTATCTTACCGTTTTCCACCGCTGCGCTGGCAATCACCACCCCCACCGCCATCCGAGTCAATGCATGAGAAATGAACCTGCGTTGCGCCTTCCTCCATCGACTCATTTGTGGAAATTCGATGTGCTAGTGGGGGGCGGTCGACTAGGGGGCCTGAAGCAGATTGTTTTCCCATGAAGTATGGCGGACGAGGATGGACTGTGTGGAAACGGGGAAGGAATTTCTGCGATGATGATGCTGAATGTTATGACGCAAAATGTAGCGAGATGTATAAACGACAACGACGGCAGTGTTGCAGCCGAAAGCCATTGACGGCGGCGGCAGTGGCAGCGGAATGAAAATGCTGACTGGAATTTTCTTTACCGCTGGCGGCGTATCGTTTCGGGTAGGTTTTTAGCAACCTGCGCATGGATCAATAAGAAAAAAAATAAAGCGTCGGTTCGTTGGTAGAGTATGCAATATTTCATTCTTCTGAGACTTTTCGTTGCGATGGATGGAGAAATTGCTTCTTTGTGTGATTTTTAAAGACTCCAATTAGCCAAACTAATGATGTGAAATTTATGTTATTGCTCTCTCATTTGTCGTGATGAGAACGGAGACATTGAACTGGGTAATCAATGCACAATGGGTAAATTAAGCCTAAAAAAACGGAATTTATTTTTGCCATTGTTTTGGGTCTTTAAAAAAAAAAGCTACTCTTATATAAAAACTACAGCAAATTGAGTTTGAGTTTGAGACGGCAGATGACGGGAATTGGGCGATTTGTCCCCATTTACACTAAATTTACCATTGATCGTAGTTAAGGTTGGCTGCACCCCTTGGATAATGGTACCCCTCTCTAAACTGACATCCATCAATAGGGCAATCACACAAACTACACAAACTGATTAATATGATGATGATCCCAAACTCTGGTTTCGATCCCTGGTTGGCGCAATAAAACTATAATCAGCGTTTTTTCTTGAAGACTGAAAAACCGATACAAAATTATCCATTCATCGAATATCCCTAACATCACTTCAAATAAAATTAACATGTTGCCTTACGTGCCTTACTGCCTATAATCACAAATCAGTCCCATATGGATTTTCGTCAATTTTGAGATAACAACGCTATCCACTATCAATTGGCATCTACTTTTATATAATGTGATGAAACTATGGACTTTGATCATGAAAAATGTGAAAACAACATCAGGTCAGTTTGTCCCATCAAGCAAAATAATCGCATATCAGTCCCATCCTGAAATTCAATCGCCCATAGTTCAAGTTGCTTTTTGAATTGCCATATTTTTCGCTGATATATAAAAAAAACATGCCAGCTTCATTGCAACAGATTTCAACTTGAAAAAATGTTCAATTAATTTACTTTCACTTATCAAATATTTACATGGGAATTGCACTTTGTAACTTCAACTGCCATTTTCTCAATGCCTACTTTTTCCATATGGGACTGAAATGGAATTATAGCTTAGCTGAAGAAAACTAATTCAAAGTGTCATTCAAATCAAGTTTTGAAGCGATTCCTTTTCTGTTGCATGAATAGCCACGCCGGAACGTATATAACTTTTTATAATTTTGAAATAGCTGAAGCTGCTTTCAAACGATGCCACTGTAGCATGAAGGGACCGGACAACACAAATATCGTAGAGCCGTTTCGATGCTAGAATAACTTTTTTCAAGACAATTTTCAAGAATACAATTCAACTGGAGAGCCCGATTAGCTCTCCCCTTTTTCATTTCCTAAAGATGTTTGATAGCATCTGATAAGGATAATTGTTGCGTCTATGGTGATGGTTCTTGATTGCAATGATTCGTTTACTGTGTTCACTTTATTGAGGTTGCTCTCCCATAGATCGAGCAGACAAAAAATTTAAAATCAATTTGTTTCAATAAAACTTGATTTCCGTACACCTTGGCACTATTATACGTCTGATCATTTAAATGGGTAAGAATGAAGAAATTTATCTTATTAGAGCTACAACTACTTGTCGTTTTTACGGCCATCTTGCATCAATATGTCCTTTTAACGTTACTCCCTAATATGAATTAAGAACTCTCCAACGCGTAGCCCGCGAGTGCAAAGTTCTTATATTAGTAACAGGGAATTCTGAAAATAATTCAATGAACATTCTTAGTATAATTCCAAAGGAATTCTCAGGACTATTTCAAAGGTACATTTCAGCGGAATACTTCGGCTGTGTCCGAATTGCCAGATTAAATTTAACTCGTAGACAGATGGAAATATATCGATTAACCCTGATTTGCAACCGTGATTATTTCTGATAGACAAGAAGTTAGATTCTGACCGGTCGTTCGATAGCACATGGATTTTCGAGTATGGAAAATAACTTTCGAAATGACACGTTTAACTTCGGATTAAATTTATCTCGGCAAGTGGGACACAGCCTGAGGAGAGGTTATATAATATTTAATAATATTTTTTTTAGAACTCAAAGAAGAGTTTTTAGGGAATTCTGAAGAGTATTTTATGCAATTTAAAGGATCACTTCGAGAGAATTCTGAGCGTAATACCTAGGATGGTTCCATGGGAATTTATTGCATAATACTTTGTAAATACTGAGGAGGATTCGAGTTTCCAAACCCGTCGGATAAGGTTATGTTTTTAGTGTGCTCTTTACTGTATATTGCCGAATGGAGATTCCTAAATACCAAGACCAACAATTGAAATGGCCTATTAGTAACGGCAATCCCCGCTCTGACGAATCTTCAATCCCTAGGACTGCGCCTCTAGCAAGTAATGCTGCACCTGCTTCTTCGAATGTCCTGATGTACTACCAAATTGTTGGTGGGATCAACAGCTCTCTCGCCGAGTACCAATTGGCCTTCAGCGACGGTTCCTATGATGTTTACGCACTTTCCGGAACCTGGCTCAATGGACATACCTCAACGAATCAGTTGTTTGGCGAATCATATTCCATTTATCTACTAGACCGGTGGCCTTCGAATAGCAACAAAAGCACTGGAGGTGGTGTTTTGCTGGCTGTTCGCTCGAGTTTTAAATCCCGTACGCTCGACCCTCCTGATGGCTCGGCGGTTGAGCAAATATGGATCGCAATTGCCACTGTCGATGCAACACTCTACCTATGCGTTTTGTATATTCCCCCTGATCGAGGTGGTTTCGCAGTTAGGACCAAGAGACAACGTTATCATCCTAGGCGATTTCAACTTGAGCTCGATCTCTTGGCAGCGTAGTCCACATGGTTCCCTGTACCCGATTACATCACGATCCTCGATTAGCCTGGCATCACGGAAGCTGCTTGATGCGTATAGCACCGCTGGACTCAGACAAATGAGTGGAATTGCAAATGAAAACAATCGTACGCTTGATCTATGCTTCGTCAGTGAGGAACTTTGCGAGCACAGCACAGTTATGCAAGCTCCATCACCGATCGTTAAAATCTGCAGGCATCATCCTCCTGTACTGATGGAATTCAAGATAAGTCCACAGCAACGCTTCCAAGATACCTCTGAAAGCATCGCCTATGATTTCAGAAAGGCTGACTTCAACAGCATGAACGAGTTCCTCGCACATGTCGATTGGGACGAGGTGCTTCAAAATTGTGATGCCAACCTCGCTGCGTCGACCATATCTGGTATCCTGTGGTATGCCATCGATCAGTTCGTTTCCGTGAAGTCTAGACACGAGCCGGCTAAACCAGCCTGGTCAAATGCTGACCTCAAGCATCTTAAGACTGTGACGCGGGCAGCTCTCAGACGACATAGCAAGTATCGCACGGACTCCACGAGAACGAGATATATGGCGGCGAGCACTGAATACAACCAACTTAATAATCGTTTGTACAACGCATATCAGGACCATTTGCAAAGGCGCTTCAAGACAAATCCCAGAAGTTTTTGGCGTTACGTCCATGACCAACGGATGGAATCCGGACTGCCCTCCACGATGACCAACGGATTGTTCGAAGCTGATTCCACCACTGACAGCGCCGACCTGTTCCGTTCTCAATTCATCAATGTTTTCACTAGTGAACACATCGACCCGCAGGATGTAGCCACCAGAAATGTTCCTCGACTTTCGGCCTCTGGGCTACAGTTCGTGATCACGAACGATATGGTTATATCAGCCGGAAAGGATATAACATCCTCCACGGGATGTGGTCCGGATGGGATTCCATCGTTTGTCCTCAAATGCTGCTCGGATACACTTGCAACACCACTAGCAAGAGTATTCAACCTATTTTTGGCTAATGGTGTATTCCCAAACTGCTGGAAACAGTCGTATGTTTTCCCAGTTTTCAAGAAAGGCTGCAAGCGGATTGTTTCGAACTATCGGGGCATAGCTGCGTTGAGCGCCACTTCTAAGCTGTTTGAGGTGATCGTTCTGCATAAGCTGGTTCAGAACTACGCACACTACATTTCGATTGATCAGCACGGATTTATGCCTAACCGTTCGACGACAACTAATTTGACTTGTTTCACTTCGTTCGTGATCCGCCAAATAGAAAATGGTCAACAAGTAGACGCTATTTACACAGACTTATCCGCGGCGTTTGATAAAATGAATCATCAAATCGCAGTTGCTAAATTCGACAAGCTGGGAATGAACAGTAACTTGCTTTCCTGGCTTCGATCCTACCTAACCGGTCGAAGTATGTCCGTCAAAATTGGAGACCACGTTTCGCCCTCCTTTCCGGTTTGGTCCAGTGTTCCCCAAGGAAGTCACTTGGGGCCGTTTCTATTCTTGCTGTATATGAACGATGTCAATTTCATCTTGAAATGCCTAAAACTCTCGTATGCCGATGACCTGAAGCTTTACTACACGATTAAGCAACCACAAGACGCGTTTTTTCTGCAACAACAACTGGAAGCCTTCGCTGAATGGTGTCATATTAATCGAATGTCGCTGAACGTGTCCAAATGTTCGGTTATTTCATTTGCCCGCAAGCAATCACTCTTCCATTTTAGCTATGCTTTGGGAGGCGTGAATCTACAACGTGATTCGACAGTCAAGGACCTGGGGATTCTGGTTGATACAAAATTAACCTTCAAGGATCACGTCGCGTACGTTGTGTCTAAAGCCTCATCGCAACTAGGATTTTTATTTCGCTTTGCAAAAAAGTTCAAGGACGTTTACTGCCTAAAAGCTTTATACTGCTCAATTGTGCGCCCTATCTTGGAGTATTCGTCTATCGTCTGGTCTCCTTATTACCAGAATGAAACTCAACGCATCGAAGCTGTTCAGCGAAAATTCGTCCGGTTCGCTCTACGTCATCTTAGGTGGAGAGATCCATTCAACCTGCCCAGTTATGAAAGCCGTTGTCTACTTATAAATCTGGAATTACTAGAAGCAACGTGGCAAAAGCGTGCTTTGTTGGGGATCTTCTGCAAGGCAACATTGACAGTCCTACGCTTCTTAGTTTCTTGGACATCAACGCACGTCGTCGCAATCTTGGGTCGCACTCGTTTATCACCATCCCTCCGACAAGAACTAATTATGGCTTTCACGAACCTTTGCGAAGCATGTCCCGTGTATTCAACCGGTGTTATTATGTGTACGATTTCAACGTGTCGCGAGAAACAAACAAGCGTAGTTTTAAACAAGTTTTATGTTAATTTATGTTATTGTCTAGTGTTAAGTATTCAGTATGTACAACCTCTGGTTGAAAACGGGATCAATTGTCTTTTTTAATCATGTTAAAGTATAGTCTGGAAAGTGGCTACAAACTTTTCCCAAGAAAGGTCGGTGCTAGAATATCTCTAAAAAAAATATAACTGTTCAAAAATCGATGTTTAGCCGGCGCCGGTGGTATAGTGGTAAGCGTGACTGCTTTCTAACACCCCAATGGGTCTGGGTTCAATCCCAGCCGAGGTCGGTGGGATTTTTCTGAGGCATAAAAATCTCTGGTCACGTCTTCCTTCGGAAGGGAAGTAAAGCCATTGGTCCCGGCCCATGTGTGTTTTGAATGGGTGCGGAAGCTGCCTTCCTGCACATTCGATTGCCGTCAATGGATGGCAATCGATGTCCGTCGGTGATTGGCACTAGATTGCGGAACAGAGACCGACGTTAAATAAAGGAAAGAAGAAAAAATCGATGTTTGGAATGAAATGCCAAAAATCACTTTTCCTGCCAACACTGCCGGTGTGCCAATGCAAGTCAGCTTCCAAACTGACATAACTTCGGAGTATCTTATCTTATTGATTTGGTATGTTCAGTTGAATTATTCAAAATTAATTGGTCTATCACATATGCGTAGTAGGAAACGCGAGGGGTTTACTTTAATTCTAACGTACCGCAACTAGAAGAGCGTTCCCTATTGGGAATGTTTTTTTTTTATTTAAAATAGTTTAAATTATTTGACGACCGATAAAGTGGCCACATTATTAAAAACTCTCTTAGAACATTACGATTGGATCAATATTATTCAGAATCGCAAAATCAAAGTGTATTTCATAAGAAATTGATATTTTGGGAGTAAGGTGGCCATATTCTGGTTCTCCATATAATCCGGATTGACGGATGAAGTTACCAGATTATAAAAATTGACCTAGAAGTTTGTGATTTTTTTGCTATATCGTTCAGAATCACTACATCAAAGCGTATTTAATTGAAACACCGACAAACCGACATTAATGCCCAAATAAAAATTTACCATATAAAAACAATGGAACCTATTGTAACAATGTAGCTACAATAAATGTTATTGTCAAAAACAATAAAAATACAATAGAACTTATTGTTATGTGCAATATTATCTATTGTTAATGATACATTTACAATAGAAAAGGGGAGTTGTTAGTTACCGTAACCATACAAAAAATCATTTTTTTCTCAAACAAATTTGATCGCATAACGATAAATTTTATTGTTTTTTTTTTGACTGTGCAAAATTTTGATTTCATAGAATTTGTTGTAGCCTATTGTGGCGACTATTTAATAATTTGACCAATACAATAGAATTGAAATAAGATTAATTGTTAACAATAGAATCATTTTTTTTTATTGATATGTTATGGTAATTTTATGGTTATTTTAATCCGGATGACCATAGCAAAATCAATAAAATTTCTAACGATTTCTGTTCATGTCTGATCTATTCTGGAACAAAATATTTTTATCTAGATAAAAAAAAATCCTATGGTTTTGACAGTTCGGATCACTGCACGACCGTTTACGATTTTCTGGCATAAATAAGTCAGAATTAAGTGTCATGTAGGTTTGTCTGTGCTTCTACTCCTGTGGTAATATGGTTGGGCACGCACGGAGTAGCAACAGGAAGTTGCCGAAAGTATGTATATTTTACGTATCATTATATTTTTAAACAGGTTAAATACACGTAATTGAAGAATACATTTATTTTCCATGAGCTAAATTATTGCAGTACTATTGGAAATTCGAGCAAAGTAGACATTTCCCCAAATTATTTACACCCGTCAAGTCCGATACTACGCATCTTTTACAGCGGCAAAAACAAGTTCCGAATTTTGGCTCGATTCTGCCGACTGTACATGTTTTTTCATCAGCGTGAACAGGTTATGCTTATCCTTGTGGTTGTGATACCTCTTGAGGATGGCGAATGAAACACATGCGAGTGGGGGAGAGAAGGTTCTCCAAAAACATCAAAGGCTTAAGTTTTTGGTGAACTTCCCCTCCAAATGATTTGAGAAGGAGACGTGGAGACGTTGGTGGAAGTTAATTAAAATTTCGTCTGGATATGGCTCTTTACAAGCAGAATTCAGAATTTGGCATAATATCCTTTTATGAGTCGATTGAAACTCGACAAGACAGGAATTTTATTAGCTACCGTGAGTGCTGTGAATTGTGAATGATTTAAATTTGTCATGCTGACTGTGAAGACTCTTTTAGACATTTGGGGATAAGTTTAATATCTCAGAAATCATCAAGGAGAAGAGTGAACATATGCACAGTTGCCACCGTACAAAAGTTTTTTGTAACATCCTTTGCTAACATTTGCCTCCGGGTTTCCAGATAATGACAACCCATTACAAAATATCAAAAGATACAATTTCATTCCTACACTTAAAAAAATATTATAGGGTTACGGAATCATTTATTCAGCAATAATAAACAATAGTAATGAAAAACTTATACCACATCTACTGTGAAATTGTAATACTAAAATTATTTGCCTATTTTTGAGACAAATTTTGAAATTTTTTTGTTATTTTTCTCACAAAAAGTGTAGTGAAAATTTTTTTTTTTTTTTTTTTTTTTTTTTTTTTTTTTTTTTTTTTTTTTTTTTAACTCTTTATTCGTTCCAAATTCAAAATAAATTACATTTCATTTTAACCTAGGTGCTCCAGTTACTGCAGTAACGTACCAGCCTTAATTGTTATGATATATATCTAAGTGTTTTTACATTGTTCATGTCTTGGCAATTCAGTATTTTAAACAGGTTTTTTAACCAGCATGTCAGTATAACAATTGATATCTTAAAACTAAAAACTAAAACTAAATCTTATCTAAGTATAAAGGGAATTAATCGTTGCAATTGAGGATTGCAACGATTTTTGCCTGAAATTATTAATTATTTTGTTGGACATTTGTGCTAAAGTCTCAACATTCGAAATTCTATGTACTTCGGTTGTACTGTACCAGGGAGGCAACTTCAAAATCATTTTCAGAATTTTGTTCTGAATCCTTTGAAGTGCTTTTTTCCTGGTAGTGCAGCAACTAGACCATATTGGCACAGCGTAAAGCATGGCCGGTCTAAAAACTTGTTTAAATATTAGAAGTTTATTCGTCAGGCAAAGTTTGGATTTCCTGTTTATAAGAGGATACAAACATTTTATATATTTGTTACATTTGGCTTGAATGCCCTCAATGTGATCTTTAAAAGTTAATTTTTGGTCAAGTATTAATCCAAGATATTTCACTTGGTTTGACCAGGAAATTGGAACTCCGTTCATAGTGACTATGTGACTACTACTAGGTTTCAAAAACGAAGCTCTAGGCTTATGTGGAAATATTATAAGTTGAGTTTTGGAAGCGTTGGGAGAAATCTTCCATTTTTGTAAATAAGAAGAGAAAATATCTAAACTTTTTTGCAGTCTGCTGCAAATAACACGAAGACTTCTTCCTTTAGCGGAAATGCCTGTGTCATCAGCGAACAAAGATTTGTGGCAACCCTGAGGCAAATCAGGGAGGTCCGAAGTGAAAATGTTATACAATATAGGCCCAAGAATGCTACCCTGAGGAACTCCTGCCCTAACAGGTAGTCGATTAGATTTGGAATTTTGATAATTTACTTGAAGAGTTCTGTCAGTTAAATAATTTTGAACTAATTTCATAATATAAAGTGGAAAATTAAACTTTTTCAATTTAGCAATCAAACCTTCATGCCAAACACTGTCGAATGCTTTTTCTATGTCTAGAAGAGCAACTCCAGTTGAGTGGCCTTCAGATTTGTTTGAACGAATTAAATTGGTAACTCTCAAGAGTTGATGAGTAGTTGAATGCCCATGGCGAAATCCAAACTGCTCATCTGCAAAAATTGAGTTCGTATTGATGTGAAGCATCATTCTATTCAAAATTATCTTTTCAAAAAGTTTACTTATTGAAGAAAGCAAACTTATTGGACGGTAGCTAGAAGCTTCAGCTGGATTTTTATCCGGCTTCAAAATTGGAACAACTTTTGCATTTTTCCATTTATCAGGAAAGTATGCCAAATGGAAACATCTGTTAAATAATTTTACCAAGAAAGACAAGGTACTCTCTGGGAGTTTTTTGATGAGGATATAGAAAATTCCATCATCACCTGGAGCTTTCATATTTTGAAAATTTTTAGTTATAGACCTTACTTCGTCCAAATCAGTCCCCCAGGAATCATCAAAAATATTTTCCCGAGAGAAAATATTCAGAAAATCCCGAGCAACCTGATTCTCAATAGGACTAGTAAGACCCAAACTGAAATTATGGGAACTCTCGAATTGCTTAGCAAGTTTCTGAGCTTTTTCCAAATTTGTGATCAAAATTTTACCACCTTCTTTAAGCGCTGGAATTGGCTTTTGAGGTTTTTTCAAAATTTTTGTGAGTTTCCAAAAGGGTTTGGAACTCGGGTCTAATTTAGAAACATTATTTTCAAAAGTTTTGTTCCTCAGGGCAGAGAATCGCTTTTTAATTTGTTTTTGCAAATCCCGCCAGATAACTTTCATGGCAGGATCGCGTGTTCTTTGAAATTGTCTCCTACGGACATTTTTAAGACGGATCAAGAGCTGAAGATAATCGTCTATTATAATTGAATCGAATTTAACCTCGCATTTTGGTACTGAGGCAGCTCTTGCTTCAACTATAGAAGTAGTCAGAGATTCAAGAGCAAAATTAATTTCATCTTTGGTTTGCAAAGGAATGTTTGGATCGAAGTTATATTCCATAAATGTTCGATACTGCTCCCAATCAGCTCTATGGTAATTGAAAGTAGAGCTGTTGGGATTACAAATTATTTCTTGGGATATTTCAAAAGTTACTGGAAGGTGATCAGAACCGAAGTCAGCATGGGTAACCAGTTGGCTACAAAGTTGACATGAATCAGTTAAGACCAAATCAATAGTGGAGGGATTTCTTGCAGAAGAAAAGCATGTTGGGCTGTTTGGATATTGAATAGTGTAATAACCTGCAGAACAATCATCAAACAGAATATTACCATTGGAATTGCTTTGAGCATTATTCCATGAGCGGTGTTTTGCATTAAAATCACCAATAATGAAGAATTTAGACCTATGACGGGTAAGTTTCTGGAGGTCACCCTTGAGAAAATTCTTTTGCTGGCCTACGCATTGGAATGGCAAATAGGCAGCTATAAACGTAAGTTGTCCAAATTTTGTTTCAACAGAAACCCCCAAAGTTTCAAAAACTTTGGTTTCAAATGAAGAAAGTATTTTGTGTTTGATTCGTCTATGAATAATGATGGCAACGCCACCACAGGGTCCATCAAGACGATCATTTCTATAAATCAAGTAATTTGCGTCCTTCTTAACCTTATGGTCAGGTTTAAGGAACGTTTCAGTTATAACGGCAATATGCACGTTATGAACTCTTAAAAAATTAAATAGCTCGTCTTCATTATCTTTAAGAGATCGAGCATTCCAATTTACAATATTTAATGCTTTAAAATCCATTACTGAATTTTAAAGTCATGGCAATATTATTTGCAAATTTTATTCCAGTTTGAATAGCATCAAACATGGAGTTAGATTTAAGCATATCAGAAATCATGTCAATTAATGAATTCTGTAAAAATTCCATTTTGGGGGCAGTAATGCTTCCTAAGTCAAAATTGTCAAAATTTCCGTTAGAACGTTGGTTAGTATTTTGATTTCTACCCGCTGCAATAGCAGCATAGGTAGCTCCATTAACTCGCTGAACATTGTTAGCAGCGAGGGGAGTAGGTACAGATGAAACATTTGAAACAGGGGAGATATTTGTACCTACGGGTACGAATGTAGAATTTGTTCCTCGCTGACCGTTGTTAACAGCAGAGGAATTTGTACCTGGTCGGAAACGTGGAGCGTTTCCTACCTGACGGCTAGAACGAGATTGTAGGATCGCTTTGCGAGTCTTACATTCCCAAAAATTGGATTTGTGGTTTTCACCACAATTTGAACATTTAAATTTCTTAGGATCTTCCTTCACAGGACAGTCGTCCTTTGCGTGAGAGGAATCACCACAATTCATGCATTTAGCTGGCATGTAGCAATTTTTAGTTCCGTGACCCCATCCCTGGCACTTACGGCACTGGGTGAGGTTTTGGAAATTTCCTCCAGTCTTCCTGAAGTGTTCCCACTTCACTCGGACATGGAGCATAAGGCTAGCTTTTTCTAAGGCCTTAAGGTTGTTTAGTTCACTAGACTTGAAGTGAACTAAATAAAAATCATTAGAAATCCCGTTGCGCGAATCGCCAGGACGGGATTTCATTTTCATTTTGATTACTTGGAGTGGCACAACTCCAAGTAATTTTGCCAGTTCATCTTTGATCTGATCCAGGGATTCACCACTGGGCAGTCCTTTCATGACAACCTTGAACACACGTTCAGTTTTGGTGTCGTAAGTAAAAAATTTGTGCTTCTTCTCAGTAAGATACTTGAGAAGACATTTAAATCCGTCCAAGGTTTCAGCCAATACACGGCATTCACCCCGACGTCCAATTTGTAGTGAAAACTTAACTTTCACGAAATTCAAAAGTTCCATGCGAAGAGCATGGAAATCGGTAGTGGTTATCACAATAGGGGGAATCTTTTCCTTCTTGGCATTAAGCCGGGAAAGTTTACTAGAATTTTTCTTGGATGATGGATCATTCTCATCATCCGTGAGCAAATCAAATTGATTACTCAAATTAATTTCATCAGAAGGGGGGTCAAGAGTTTGCCCCTTTCTTTTGCGTTTAGGCGCCATGGCGGCAGTAAATTTTTATCCAAATCGACTTCCAAGCAGATTACTATAAGAATCTGAAGGATCGAAGAGGAATTTTCCAAATCGATATCCAAGAAGGATTACCTCGGGTAGGGTCCAAACAAGGATCGAAGAGGAATAAGAGGAGTTGAACAAGGTAGAAAATTTTTACAGGTTGAGCACTGAAAAGTGCTGTTTAAATTTGTTGTAGCTTTAGGTAGTAGTAACACTTCCTTCAGCAAAAAGCAAATAGATCCGCACGGCAAGAGAGCACGATGCGGACTGAGTGAAAAATTTCTTAATTTTCGATTCCTAGGCGCCATGATCTTGCCGTATTATTGCACTATCGAAAATATACTTTTCGGTGGTCATCAAAAAACGTGATAATTTCATGAATTAAAAGGAATAAGCTTTTGGAACACAAGGGGCGACCCCGGCGTAGTGGTTAGCATCCATACCTCTCATGCCAAAGTCACGAGTTCAAATCTCGCCCCTAGACAAGTCACGAATGATCTAAGAGCGTTAAAATGACTATAATAATAATAGAAAAAAAAAACCTTTTGGAACATGCTAGCCTAATTAATCAATACCACACTTTTCATTCTTATGGCGAATTAAGAAGAATTATAACTATGGACCGAACATTAGGGACGCTTACCACTACACCACCGGTGCCGCTCCCCAAATAGAGTTAACAATGTTTGGACTAATAAGATGACGAATGGAAAACATCAACCTGAATCCGAACGATATTTACTCAATTCACGGTAGCCCTACTTTTGACGGATATGAGTAGATCCTACCAGGGCCCCACAAAGTCACTTTCAATCGAAAATCATCAAGTGACGATGAAGCTGTAAACCATCACTTTCAATTGAAAGTCATTCTGTCTTCTCTTCGAGCAGATCCCCGTCAACAGCAACAGAACCATTTTCGATCAGTTTTTATGGTGTTTGCTTTGGCTTGAATCGTGTTCATTGCTTCTTTCATTGTCAAATGAACTTAATTTTGCATTGAAGCAAATTCGCGCAGTTTTTATTACTTTTGTTGATTGTTCACTCAGTTCATAGATCTGTGCTCGTTGATTTCAAATTTATCATTATCGGGTGGTTTGGTTACCCATCAATATGGGTATTTTTTTTAATCGGGGTGACGTCTAGAGATTTAAAATTGATATGCGACGCCATTTTAAAATCCAAGATGGTGGCTTTCACTTTAATAAAAAAAAGTGGGAAATACTGTCAAATACCTATAAATAAACTTATTTTCGGAATCGGGATGATGTCTAAAGGATGAAAATCGATATCCGACGCCATTTTGAAATCGAAGATGGTGGCTTTCGACTTAAGAAAAAGTGGAAATACAGTAAAATACACATCAACACTGATATTTTTGTAATCAGTATGAAGTCTACAGCTCGAAAATTGATATGCGACGCCATTTAGAAATCCAATATAAGAGATGAACTAGCCTATGGCTAAAAATCTCTTTAATAAAGAAAAAAAAATCCAAAATGTTAGCTTCCGATTTCAGAACAAAAGGGAAATATTGCCAAATACCCATCAAAAAAATTTTGGAATCGGGATGGCGTCTAGAGGCCAGAAATCGATATCCGACGCCAATCCAAGGCGGTGACTTCCGATTTGCGGAAAAGTGTCAAACACCCTAAAATATGGTTTGTAACCCTCGTCTAGGGTGACAATTAATAACCCACTCTTTTAACGTGTTTGCCATGAGCGTGTGCCTTGTCTGTAATGATTTGTTTTTGTTTTGGTCACACGCTCGGCAACATACTCAACACTGCTTTATTTGTAAATATTTTAATTTGTTATTTTCATCGTAGATTTTATTCGTGTAGCCATGTTTTTAGGATTAGGAATATAGTGTAAAAATTATCGTTTAAAATTGTTTCGCGTGTGGAATAAAGTTAGGTTCCGTTTCTCCTCCCGCTGCAAAGAAGGCGAAAACATAAGCAGCACAACATTCGAGCGCGGTTGCAGGATAACGATGGCGGTTGTTGTATTGTCAGTGATTGTCAGATAGTACGGAAAAGGAAGAAAAAAAAAGTTACGAGCCACGGTAGGAAATCGACGCGTTTTTTGCCCCGTCCGTTTTAAGTGAAAACGAGAAGTTGGAGTGCCGTTTTCGTGGCGTGTGTCCGCTGGAGGGATAATTCCCAGCCAGAGTTGCGACCTATCACAATCACGATCGTCAAACAGCTGATGGTAGTAATGCTTTGTACATTCCTATCAATGTGCTCGTCGAAGCTCTCTCCATGACCATCCATCAAGTTGTCGAAAGAAGTAAAAAGCAACTGGTGAAAGTCGTCTTCGGTTGTGATCCATCACCGATCTGGTCATACCTGACAATCACGACACTCATCTGTGCTCTTTTTGAAGCAGTTGCTGCTTTGCTTGCATATGTGAGTGTGTTGGTGAGTGAGCCCAACAGCTTCCGTTTAATGTTGCCTGCTCTGTTTGTAACTCACACATTCGCGCCTGCCAAGACAAACTTATAATGCGTAGGCATTGTTTTCATTTTCTTCTGTCGTTTCGCTTTTCTCATGATCGTACTGCAGAAGTCTTCACTGTTTTCGTTGTGCTTTTCATCATCAGCAGTGAGTGTAGCGTTTTGCTTGTGAGCAGCGACCATTACTGGTGATTGTTTGCCATGGCTCTAACTCTCACAGCGTGACAAAACGATCTGTCAGCGATAGTCGGTTGGTGCGAAGACGAGTGTCACGTGAGTGTTATGATATTTTGCATCACTGCCCAGCACCGTCGCGTGGAAGTGACGTCGTTTCCCCGAAAAGTGCCGTGGTTCGTGAGCTGAAGTGAAGGGTGTCGGATCGCCGCCAAGGGAAGCTAAATTTCGAGGATTTTTCCGCTTCCCGGCTAAACCCCAAGGATCCCCGAACACCCACCGTCCTCACTGCGGTGGCTCAGCCAGTAGAGCCAGTCTCGCCACCGCAGTTAAGAGCCAAGGAGGGACGAAGCAGGCCGAACCGAAGGAGCGTTCGCCTGGGTAGTGCACTGCGGTGGCTACCGGGACCATCTACGGCGAGTAGTTGGTCCGGTGATTCGTCACCATCGTCGCCGGGGGGGTTCCGATAAAGGAGCCTTGCTCATCCCTCCCGCTAAACGCCAAGGACTGCTGCTACGGAGAAGGAGAAAACGCTCGGCACAGACCGTGTCTGGAGCCGACGTGTAGCAGTACGAACAGCAACCGCCGCCGCTATCGTCGAAGGGCCCCACCGAGTGACACCGAGGACAACGAGGAGAAAAGGGAAAGGTTAGAGAATAATAGACGTCTTAAATTGCATTTTTCTTTCTCTTTTCTTAACAATCCATCCAAATCCGAACGTCTTTGGGGGAAGTACTCTGCTCGTAGCCACCCCGCCGGGGTTAATCGGGCCAGCTATAGGCTGGCAAGTAAGCCGCAACTTACAGGTTATTCTCAGAATGGGGATGTGACGTAGATGTAGTAAATTGATGTCACGCCGACTTTAAATCCAAGATGATGGCTTTGGTTCAGAGAAACTGTGAAATACTGTCAAATACCGATCAATGTGGGTTTTTTTTAATCAGGGTGGCATCTAGAAGCCAGAAATCGATGTCCGACGCCATCTTGAAATTCAAGATGATGGCTTCCGATTTCAGAAGAAGTGGCCGGTAAATGGTCTGCAAATGGCATCGAATATCAATTTTCAGCATCCACGCGTCGTCCCTATTCCGAAAAATACCCTGATACTGGATTCCAAAATGACGTACCCTTATTGTAAAGTATTTTAGACTTTTAATGACCCCGATGTCCGCCATCTTGGACTCCAGATTTAATTTAATTCCACTCATCGGAGCAAAAACAGTTTAATAATTTTTTGACAACTCCATACAGCATGCAAAAATGAGTGCAATCTATCCAGTCACTGAGTATTCTCGTGAGTAGCCTCAAAATAGCGTGTAGGTCACTCGTACAACGAGTAAATCTTTATCAAATATGAGTGTTACTCATATTTGAGTGACATTTACTCTAGGATGAGTTACATTCACTCATATTTGAGTAACAATTTACTCATTCTATTAGTGATCTACGTTTTTGAGTGAACAGGATTCAAATATGAGTCAGATTTATTTACCGTGTAGGCTCTCGAAAAACTATCAAGCCAAACCCAACAAACAATTTTAGCTGCAGCTTAGCTTATACGGGCAAAAATTAGCTGCATAAGGCAAATTTTGGCTGTATAAGCTAATCTACAGCTAAAATTGTTTGTTGGGAACTGCATTAGGTCCTAATAACATTGATCGATTCTCCTCGTCGACTCTCTCTTTCGTTATTAACTTGGCTTCAAAACCGTTCAATGCCGTGTTTGCCGTTTTAGATGCTAGATAATAGCTTCTTATATCGAACTATGTGTTGAAAATAGCTGGAAGTGTCTATACATGGCCATGGGGATGCAAAGAGAAAATCTACAAAGATAATCTGTCAATGTTACTTAGAAACTAATGCATTGATCGGCTTGCTATTACTTGACTTGACAGTTCGTTATATGTGTGGTCGCGAGATGATCTATTAAGCCAAATTTTGGCTTTTATTTTTCTTCTAAAAGCATCGTGATTTATGTTATCTGGATCAACCGGGAAGAAAACACTGTCCCTTTCATCCTCATCATTACTTACACGAGAAGTGAAAGTGTCGACAACAATGTGGTTACGTATGAATGATAAGGAGTGAAAAAGTAAAGTTTGTGTATAATTGGCATTGACGGCTACTCTGTAGCTCTTTACTCCTTTGAGAAAATCCATAAGCAAACGTCAGACTGTGTGTGAAACATGACGGACTTTGTACTATGCTTTCAATCCACCGACAATTCCCTTCAGAGACTGTGTATATTTGCTGGAAGAGCAAATTTTTCGATGGTACCGTCAACGCCAATGAGTCACGCCAAGGGTGAAACCAAGTCTACTTTTTGAACTGTCAAACCGGCTACCTATCGTGCAAAATAAACAAACATTACGATGCTATGAAAGGTATTGCAAAAAATATAAAACATAATTGAAGAAATGTGAGCATTAAATTGTCAAGGGGTACGCTCAGACTTCCAGTGCGCGCGCTACCGTATGCGAGTCGCAATACGAATCGTCTCATAGTCATAGCAGTCTCATGCGCAAGAATTCTCATAATGTCTGTGTGTCGCACTGTTTTGTAAGCACAGCACATTTCCGGCTGCATGCGTTTCATGAGAACGAGTATCATGCGACGTCGCGTGAGCCGAAGCTCATGCGCTTTTTTCAATGAGACGTCGCTAAGCTGCGTCTCAATGCGACATCGAAATAACAAACTCAACTGGAAGACCAACTCGTGTTCTTGATGTGGGAAAAGTGTTGTTTTGTTTTGAAAACGATGGAAAGCGACCTAGCTACTACACTCTTATGAAGAAGAGGTGTCGGATGGTTATGATCAACAAAGTTTTCCTAGCGGCAATTTTCGTTGATTAAAGGATTAACTTGAAAAATAGCCCATTCATAACAAACGAAAGAAGAGATGTGGCTTTGGTAAGTGAAATGTACACCGAGGGTCCACGGTACTAACACTAGGACTTTTTGGAAATCTGTTGTCGCAAATTGATTGTTTCAATTCAGCATCATGGTGGCTGATATGAACTATCCTGTGAGCACTAGGGTAAACGCTCCTATAGTAGCGGTACGTTAGAAGGGTTAAAGCCGACACACAATAGATACGTTTTCAGGTTTTTTGACAGTTAGCCCATGCATTATCTGTCAAAAAACCCGAAAACGTATGCATTGTGCGCTGGCCTTTAGGATCCTATAGTTGTGTATGGAGACTCAATACACAACTATAGGAAACTAACGCTTCTAACGTACCGCAACTATAGGAGCGTTTACCTTAACACATCTGAAGAATTCAGTTGCTGCCGTAATAAGTTTTGTTTATTGACAGGTATTCAATACAATTCCTGAAGCAAGAAGCTTAGCAACAATCCGTAATACAGATATATTAACCTTAATCCAGCATTTCGTACCTACGTACACTGTGGTGCAAAGTTGATCGGACAAAGGTCGTTTTGATACAAACTAGCCAAGTTTAACATGTTGTAAATGTGTTTTGTTATGATCAATTGAGCTGAAATTTTGACGCAAAACTACAAATATGTTAAATTTCACGTGCAAGAAATACCAAATTTTTTGAAGCACCTGCTGGAAGGTGACAATAAAAATAAAATTTGTGCATAGCTAATCGGACAAAGGTCAATGGAAAAGAAAGTTTTGTGTCAAAATTTCAGCTCAATTGATCATAACCGAACACATTTACAACATGTTAAACTTGGTTAAATTTTAAGTGTACACTTGTGTATATTTAATGAGAAGTTACCACCAACAGTTTTGGCAGCAAAGTACACTACTGCGTTAAATAATAATCCCTTAAAATAGTGTTCACTCAAGCCAGACAAAATACAAATATTAATCTTCAGAGTTCTATCATTACTAGCGTGTTGATATGATCGGTTCAGTCAGACCAAACTGTGATTTTTTTTTGATTTCGAGAAAAACTAATTTAAAGTTGGCTGTTTGTGTCTTATGTAATGGGAAAAATCATTTGACCGTTTTCTCTTGCTACTCTAATTTTTCAAATCTGGCTGAAAGGTGAAATCAAGCTGAGGGAATTCTTGATCTTATGATATCATTAACTAATTTCTTGTTTTTATTTTGCTACTTAGTCCCTTCTGACTTAACGCCGACTATATGATCTTGTATAGTATAATGCAGTGCTGTTTTACATTCAAAATCGTCCATTTATATTTTTACTGGTCTTAGTAAAAGTACTCTGTAGGATTCTGAGTCTAATATTTTTCCACCAAATGGGCTGAAAGCTTCAGAGGCTTAAAAAAATGTATTTTATAAGATTTCCGCCTAAGGACTTGTTGAAGGACACATAGTTCCACAGATATTCCGGTATTATTTGGGGTACTAACATGCTAATGGTATCCCAACTACCGTAAGGTTGCCATCCACCGCTCACGTAGTCTTCCTCTATTTTCCTTTAGCATCCTTTCGACAAGCCATTGCGTCTTCCTAGGATCATGAGTGGTGATCTTACGGTGATTCCAGTATATCTCTGGAACCATGTGTTGAGTCTGCTTGAATCTATACTAGAAGATATTTCTGGAACCATCTAAAAACTTCACCCCATTTCAAAAGCCACATGTGAAAAGGGCACACAAGTATTCTGTGAACAAACCCTTGCAGTCCCTTTTCTCGTCACCCGACAACATCACATATGATGGGACCGCGAGAGTCAAGGCATGCGAAACAGCGTACGGCGATGGCGCCCTGAGAGAGCGCATTGAGATGTTTCAATGAAACAGTCGCATTTGATTGAATACATGCGTCGCATTGGGAGAGCTATGCGATGAGACAAACAAAAATTGAAACGCTCGAATTTGTTGAGAGCGTGTAGCTTGTCGCGCGCATCATTATGGTCTCTCTTTTGTACAATTAATGTAGCACACCATGGATTTGAGAGTCATGCGACGCTCCGTCTCACAGCTCGCTGTCGCATTTGTGTACGCGTGAGATTTCCGGAAGCCTGGATACGCTTGGTAATGTTATGAGAATTTCTACTATTTTTTGTTAAGATAATTTGACAAAATCACTGATATAAATATTTACTACAGCCGCTATTTTTTCTCGCTAGAAGTCATTTGAAGTTGATGTAGAAGTCCTCTGTTGCCATGTGAAAAGAAAGGAAATCTTTCGAAAACCGTGATGCGAGTTCAACTGTTTTTCGCTTGGCGTGAATCATTATACACCGACTCTATGAAAAAGAAGCGCGATGTAGATCGAGGTTCATTTTTGATAGGACGAAGATGCATCCATTTATAGACCCAATTTGAGTACAGTAGACCGACATTACATCCATATACCTGGAATGCTTTTTGAAGTAATAACCTTCCGATCAAAATATTTTTCAATGTTACTTAAGTCCCCCAATTTCTATGGAGATGCCACTTGTCTTAAGTTACAGTGCAGAGAAACCCGTGAAAAGTGTACGTTCGTCGTTTCGCTTTCTCATTTTTAAAGTGAATAAATCTAAGTGTTTGTTGGCAAGATGATTTCGGTAGTCCTAAAATGATGAATGGGCTGCACGTAAGGAGGTGTGATTGATAATTATCCCGAATATTCTGTTAAATACACTTTGATTTAAACAACATTAGAGCCCACCAAACGACGTATAATAACTTTTGGCTCAAAACCCAGTATTTTTTAGAATGAAAGCTAGCGATCTGCTTTATGTGATTAAAACCCTGCTTAATTTGTTAAACATTGCTATCACTATGAGATTTTATGCGTTCAATTGAAAATAGGAATAACTTGTCGGTCATCAAAACAAAACTTTACTTTTCTCGGATCGGTGCGTATGTAACTTTCGACATAATAAAAATTTTCTTTTGAAAAGATCTTCAAAAAAAAATTTCATGTCTGCACTGTAAAAAATCTTTACCTAAAAAATCCAACGATAACCCGTATATTTTTTACTAGAAAGACTTTATTTGTCAGCTTTCCTGCTACGATGTAATGAAAAATGTCGATCACACCATTTTGAAACCAAATGCAAGATTCTAAAAGGCCGAATTTAGGCACATATTTGAATGATTGCCCATAACAAACAATTGATTTGTCATTTGTCATGGAACTGCTATATAAGTACAGACGATGCAAGTAAGAGAATTCGATTGAGGTTTTATTCGACGATTTCAGCTAGGACCTATTCAAATACAAATCAAAATCAGTCTTCTCTGAATTCAACACTAAATAGAAAACTGTACGATTCGCTCCAGCTTCATTTCCCTTTTTCGCTAAAGTTTTAAATGCTACTATAGCTTGTCTGAACTCCCACTCAAGCTAATTTCATCTCAACCCAGCCCGGAAAAAAAACGACTGCACTCATTTAATATCGCAGCTTCAGTCGAAAAGAAAAACATGTCGGCAGGTCACGACTTGGAAGAACTCTAAAAGCGCACAGTCCATTTCCATCGCCTCTGGCACACTGACTGACTGACTGGCATTATCGTGAGGGGGTGATGATGGAGAGGAAGAGCTGCTGACTGGCTGACTTTCCACGCTCTCTACATTGTTTTCTCCATCTCGATTGAGGCAGGCCGCTAGACTCGATACCGACGGTGCTGATGTTGATGATGGTCGTTTCTTCGTCCTTCGGTTCACGAGCTGGTGGCCTAGGTTATGTTTACTAACTGGAACACACATACAAACATACACGAATACACATGAACGGGAGGGAGGCAGGCAGCAGGCAAGAGAGAGAGACATCTCGTTCGTAGGCAGGATTGTAATTTCCTAATAACACGCATCGTGCACTGCTGAAGGGTTGGGAGTGGAACTCGACGGGGAGGCGGCCAACTGACACATATACCGCATTCAAGCAACGCAGTGTGGTCGCGGATGATCGGGGAAGCGAGTTTCCACAAGAAAAGCCAACATGTATGTAGGCACACGATTTGATTCAGGCTGTGAAACACATGGTTTGTGTTCGAGGGAAAGTGGTGCTGTCAGCAAGCGAGCGCGGCACAATGCAGAATCATTGCCTGTATTGCAATGGAGACGAAGCATTGAACATTATGCTACATTCTACGGCAGTTGTTGTTCATATCCCCCAGAGACATTTATCAAACTGTAATAAAATTGGACTAGACACCGATGATAACCTACAATCCATGATAATTGATACCAACAGGCATAAAATATAACAACGCTGTTTATTATCGTCAAACAGCCGAAAATTACAGCCGGAAAGCTACAACAGGTTGCCAACTTCAAGGCTCTAGTAGGTCGTAAACAACTTCAGTACTTAGGAGCATTAATAATCCATCAACTTGCCTTTTAACTACAGGGTTTCAAACAGCTGTCGAGGAAGTACGCTTGCGAATAGAAATCTCATTCGTTCATTACGTGACGAAATAATTTAACCGCTTTCTTCCTTAAGTTGATTTCTCGTGCACAACTGCTAAATATAATCACCCATAAAACTGACTACCGTAACACCCCGGATACCAAACGGTTCGTTAATCTGGACGTTTTATTTTTAATTAATTATTACGTCTACTTTGCAACATAATAAACATGAGTAGTGGTTCTGAACGATGCTATAATAGTTAATCTATCGAACGTGTCCGGATTCCGATGCGTTACGGTACAGTATTCGTCTTTCGCTTCGTCAGCATTCTGACAGGCTTCCAGATTCTGAGTGGATAATTTTTATTTAGTACCGCGCATTTCCTACAAATCTACGAGAGATTTGATTTCCACTGCTGCCGCAGATTGGAATTGCGTGTGTGAGGGTGAAATGTCATGTGGTTCCGGAACCGCAACGGAACAACCACAATAGATTTAACTGTTTAGCTGTGTGGTAAAAATAGAATGTGTGCGTGTGCGCTCGATTTGGTGACAAATCACTGACGACGTTGACGATGGCGGACGGATAAACAAACGGATGCAAATTATAGCTGGGTGGGTGCGTGTTGCGGTTGTAAATATTGCGTGCGTCGAACTTATGGAATAAACGGGTATTATCGGTGGGATTGTCACGATGGTACATACTTTATGAATCATGGTGGAGCTGTAAGAGCACAGAAAAAACGTTTTTTTAAACCCTCCACTAACTCCCACACCAAGGAGCCCCCTTTTAATGGACACTTAGTTAAAAAAAAAAACAAAGAAAACGCGGAGCATAAACTACAAATACAAACAATGTAAATCCCAGTGGAACATAGTTCCTTTGAAGAGATTCACGTACGCAAAATATAAATCTAAATCATTTATATAGCGTTATCACTATTGTGGCTTAAGATAAATAATTGAACTTATTAAACTATACTATAATTTAGTTGAAAATGCAAATTTCAAATAATAAACTAAAGTGTTTATTTTTATACGATATATGAGGAGATGAAAGTATAGAGTTGATGGTTCCGTTATAGTGCGGCAGTGTGAAAATTGTACATGGAAAGTAGAAAACGAGCAAGGACAACTTTGAGGAAGGTACGAATCGGGATGATCATCTCTCTTTACCAAACTCTAGAGTTGGAGAGGGATGGTAAGGAGTGACATGATAACATGCTGTTGATCAAGGCAACCGCTGAATTTCGAAGTCAACAATTCGACAGTGAGCATGCATAAGGGCGAATACGCAATGATCGATTCTCTTCATCGATTTTCTCTTTGCATTGCTACAGCTAAGCGAAACAATTTTCTAGAATTTGTTCAATGCAGAGTAGTAACATAGAGGTAACTCTAAGACTAGTAGGTCCCGAAATAACGTGCTCAACTTTTTGGCTCAGCTCTGGTACTACCTTCGGTCCCAAGCTAATCGATTCACCCCTCAAAACATAGGAAAATCCATTAGTCCCTCATTTTATCTGTCAAACTTTCATAGCGAATGAAAACAAACCTTGCGTAGTACTAGAATTTCGACTAGAATGGGGTACGTTAATCATTTGCTTAGGACCAATAGGCTAGTCAAGTAGTGAGCCAATTTAAAATCGTTAGTATCATATTGATTGTTGCCTCTACTCAGCAATATTGTTGTAGAAAAGCATTTGTTGGCGTAGCGAAGTTGCTAGTGTCAAGGTTTGCCAATACGGTCGTCTTCGATTCCAGGTTCCGGTGCAGGGTAAAAGATTTGGTGGTGTGCTTTTTTATAACTGATTTCGGTTTGATTTTCACAGCAAAATAAACTCAATCAATTCCTCCAACAACAACAAAAAACATAAATAATAATTAACCCGGCTTCAAAAGAAAACTGTGTAGGAATTATTGGAAAATCGGGAAAAGGTTGAAAAAGCGCCTTTCAAGTTCGCACTCAACTAAACAGCAGGATAACAGCTGTATAGAAACGTAAATGGAAATCCAATGAGAGCTTTTTTCAACCGTCTCAACAGCCATAAGTAGCTGACTAATTTCGCCAGATTTGCTTGTATAGAGATTGAATAAAGGTTGCCTCATATCGTAAAACGTTTGAATACAGCTTGAGGCTGTATACATGATATAAGTATAGCGTTTACATTGTGGAAATTGTTAGTTGAGTAGGAAGTAAAACTTTAATGGACCGTAGTTTGTGATGCGACCTAGACCCAAGTTCTTGCATGCTCTGCTTCTCAGTAACTCATTTGCATGTTTAGTGCTCTGAAGGTAAACTCTTGTCGAAAAAACAATGCTGTGATGGAAATTACGATTGTTTAAAGTATTGTGCACGTAGGGGAATTTACGTATTCTCGGTAACCTAAGCAGCGACCATCTTTCTATAGCCTTTTCCTCGAAGGAACGCACACATATGCAGTATTGGTTTGTTTACAATCTTTTGCTGTCAACTGCTCTACTAATTTCAGTCGAAAGAATTATCAAACACTGTTTTGAAACGCTTTTACAAAGCTCCAATCTTCTCTGGTAAGTGCGACTATTGCGGGAAACATCTTTTTATTCGGCAATCTTTCTATTTGAGCTACGTGTTTAACAGCTGTGCTTTCATCGGCAACTCGAAATCAGCAGCATTTTATAATGCGTGTGTTTCATTTCAAGAAAACCCTGCTAGATTGCTTTTTCTCAGTGGTAAAAATGTAATCAAATTGAAGCTGAAAGCCTAAAGAATCGTTTGAATGCATTCAGCGAAGTGTTTTCGTAAGAGAATCCAGTGAAATTAGCGTTTCAATTTGGGTTGCCGAAAATAGTCTGTCATGCCGAAGCCGTCATTTCCCCTGCATGATTGTTTGAAAATCGCTCAAACCTAGAGCGGGGATAATTCTGTGGCTTGGACTTTCTTGAAGCGAAACTGGCGAAAATATAGGAGATAAATTAAAAATTACTTTCAAACATCTATTCTGATATTTTAAAGTTTTGATTTGGCAGCATGACCCCAAACGCTGATTAGGGATTGAAGTATGGAATGAATTCACGCGTAATAGAACCGCTGCAATGATTCATTGGGCACAACATAGCGTACTCTTTTGGACGTAACTTTGCTGGATACATGCTCTAAGTGAGTGTCCCATGAAAGGCGAGAATCTAAGTGCAACCCTTGGTATTTAAATGTCGCATCTGTTTCAATGCACAAATTTGTGACACATGGATAGGGGTGTTGCAAGATTTTTTCCGTGACAAGTGGAAAACCATGTAAAGGCTGATTAAAAATAAATTGGTACGCCCCTCGCGCGCCGCTAGTACGCCTTTAGTGTTGAGAATCTATCATCTTTGACAGTGGTTTGTTTACCCTTCTATAGAGAACAACTGGTGCAAGTTTGATCAAAGTAGTCGATCGCGTTCAGAAATAACGTCAAATGGAACTCGAAAAAATAGTATACACCTGCAAAATCCGGAGTGGTGCGGTTTCAAGTTGGCTAAGGTGCTGAAGATGCCGATAACAACAGTTTGTCGGGTGCTCGAAACCTACAAGGACCTTACGAAAAAACTGGAACCAGGGATCGTCATCGTTTCAAACGGTGCGGAACATCCTTGCCAGGGAAGGATACAAGTTGTACAAAGCCAGTAAACATCCTAACCGGAACATGAAGCAGAATCCCGTGGCCAAAAATCGTGCAAGGCTCTTGTACGACCGTGTTTCGACGAAAAACAAGGGATGCATTTTGATCCGTGACAAACCATACGTCAAACTCGATTTTAAGCAGCTTTCCGGTCCAAAATTTTACATCGCGTCTGGACGTGTGGATTCAAGAAGGCTAGGATTTGGCAAACGATTTGCACTTGTGGCCTAAAACGGAACCATTCGTCACATTCTGAACGATGACACCCCAAGTTTACATCGAAGAATGCCTGAAAAAGCGTGTATTGCCGTTCATGCGCAAGCATAGGGGCAAAGTAATTAACCCGATTTGACCAGCTGCCACTACTTCAAGGTAGTTCTGGAGTGGAATGCTTCCAACAAGATCGATTGTGTCCCCAAGCTAATGAATTCTCCAAATTGCCCGGAATTTCGAACAATCGAAAAATACTGGGCAATTTCAAAGCAGTGACTTCGACGGACATCCAGTTAATGTGGGCAAAATGGAAGAAATGCGCTGATTACGTGTCTGTTTCTACTGTGCGAGCGTAAGGACTGATGAGGAAGAAAGAGACAGTGTTTTCTTTCCGGTTGATCCATATAACATAATGGTGTAATTAGTTTGCCTGGCCGTGTTGTGATTCATGAGCAATCCACGTTTAAAGTCATTATTTACATTCGGCTCATAGGACCTTATAACATGTTGCTCTGGAAGTAATGCATGGCCGATGAGATCGACTCAAAATTGAGTGGATTTTCACTCAAATATAGGTCAGACAATCGACAAAAATTTTACTCAGTCTAAAAGTATACTAATAGACTGCATGAAACCTATTTCAATTTTCTTCATATTTGAAACGTTTTTCCTGGAAAACTGAGGAAAACTTTACTAAGTCTTTGAGTGACTTGTCTATTTGCGAATATGAGTGAACTCAAATATATGTCAAATTTGAAGGCCGTGTGAAGTTAAATAATATTTGTAAAACATACTGATTAATTCGAAATCTTATAAAATTTTGAAAATCTTTTTCCTTTCGATTTATATTTATTTTTAGAATCAACACGGTTACTGTTACACAGTGAGTGGCAATGATAAGAAAGAAATGGATTGGTATGTTTTAACAGAAGGTTAATCACTCTGTCCTTATGGTAGTTAGCAAGTTCCATGGATGGTTTTGTGTTATTGGTTAACTTTACGTGGAATATATTGTGAATTGATAATTATTCATTTAAAGGCAACCAATTCGCGATAAATTCCACATAAAGGGTTGATTCTAAATGCTATCTAACATGAAGCTTTAAGTGTGGTAATTTATTAGCTAGAGAATGATCTTTAGAAGAGGGTAGGTAGATAGTTCCGTTAGAGTATGGCAGTATGGAAATTGAATAGTTGTTGAAAATGAGCGAAGGGCCATTAATGCGACAGTACACAGTCAAACTCACACCTTTTGCCTAACCCGTACGATGTACGTGGAGATTTGAAGTCTACCTCAAATCTACAGGCAAAAAGCGTGCGTCCGCCTTTGCTCATTACTGTCTGCGACTGTGGAATAGTTCTAGCGACGTTTCATCACTACCTAAAACCCCACGTTGCGAGAGCATTTTCAGTCGATGTTGTGTTATAATGCAATTCTTCTTTACCCAACTATTGTGTTGCTCCTCTCGTCCACATAAAGTTGATCGATGTTAAAAAAACATCAATGGACCTTACTGACTACCATAACCATTACCAAGTTCTCAAACCATAAGTTAAAAGGTTCTAATATAGTTCTCTTTCAGAAAATGTATGGAGAAAACAAATATTTTGAATGGTATTAGTTTTTATCAACCCATTGTAAGGTCCTCTTCCAAAAAAACATAATGCATAAGCTTAAAACTTTATCACACAAACGTTCATGTAAAGTTCCATAACCATTTCAGTTAAAGTTTAGCAGGGGGCTACGGCAAGGTGATGGACTCTCGTGTCTGCTGTTCAACATCGCGTTAGAAGGTGTGATCAGAAGAGCTGGGATAGACACGAGTGGCACGATATTCAGGAAGTCCATCCAACTCCTTGGTATCGCCGATGACATTGACATTATGGCACGGAACTTTGAGATGATGGTGGAAATATACATCAGACTGACGGCTGAAGCTAGGCGCCGCACGAAGTTGACTGTCTACAAGACGCTGATTAGACCGGTGGTCCTATACGGCCACGAGACCTGGACTATGCTCGTGGAGGACCAACGCGTCCTTGGTGTTTTCGAACGGAAGGTGGAGTGCAGATGGATGACGGAACGTGGAACGTGGAGGAGGCGAATGAACCACGAATTGCACCAGCTGCTGGGAGAACCATCCATCGTCCACATTGCAAAAATTGGCCGACTACGGTGGGCTGGGCACGTCGTAAGAATGCCGCACGACGACCCAGTGAAAATGGTTCTAGATAGCAACCCAACAGGAACAGGAAGAAGAGGCGCGCAGCGGGCAAGGTGGATCGACCAAGTAGAAGGTGACCTGCGGACCCTTCGCAGACTTCGAGGCTGACGAACTGTGGCCATGGATCGAGAAGAGTGGAGACGACTTCTTCGGACAGCAGAGGACAACAAGGCCTTAGCCTGATTGGTAAGGTAAGTTGTAAGCTTGTAGCAAATATCAGAATTTCAATCAATTCAAGAACCATTGCAATGAATGTTTACATAAGTTGGTCATGATGTTTATTGTGTCGCAAGCTACGGACTGAAGATATGATCAGCTGCATGCATGCATGCATCCGAAAGCATGACAAATGTTAACATTTGTGTTAGCTATATATGGCAGAGTTATTTACTCACTGGCTGTTGTGATTTCTTAACATGAGCGGCATTTCTAAAAATTAATATAAATTAACTGAACTGTTGGGTTGATTTTTTTTTTCATGTCTGGGTTTACACCTACATTTTAAGAAAACTAGTTCGCTTACGGACATGGAATTTCCACGCAAAGATTGGTCCTTGGCTACGGGATTTTTCGGTGGAGCGACCGAATAAGAAAACAGTCACCGAAAAAGTAACAAGAGCAACCTAATAAGAAAAAAGTTTCACGCATCCAGTGACGTTTGCTTATCGGATTTCCCCATAGGAGTAAAGAGTTATAGAAGCTTTGTAGACGCAAATTGACGTACCGTTTCGACCCGTTTTGCCTTCGGGACTATTCTGTGGAGTGAAAAAGTAAAGAAACTATCCGCTATGTTGCTCGAAATTTACATTTGATTATGGGATTTTCCTACACGATTAAACAGTTGCGGACACAAATGGATTCACCAATACCGATATAAATTTCATAGACCATAATTAAAAACACGTCTCAAAATGACGTCCCTAATGTTTGGTCCATGGTTTAAAAGCGCAAATTGTGTTAAATGTTCTGAATGAACGGTGCAGGTGATAACTATGATATCGATTTATTAGGGTAGCATCAAATATATTAAATTAACAATATGATCCACTCTTTCGCTTAGCTGGTGAACCGGATTTTTAGCGATGAAAACACCACCACGCCAAAAAGGCTACCAATGTATTTGTTTATCGTCACGAGGGGTAAACCAAATGAAAATTCGTTTAATATTTCAAATGAATGTATTTCAGCATTTTATTTTTTTGACGACAACAGTGACATGTCAGATAAATTTAAAGCAATATACATAATGTAATTAATGAAAATAATTTGACTCTTACTTGTGTAATAAGTGCTATAAATAAAGCCTTTTAATAAAAATTACAAATTCAAATACATCCTTATAAATAAGTTAAGGATGAAACGAGATTTTAACAACATTTCTATTTAATCATAATGGATTATTTAAGCCTGTTTGATGTAAAAATTTTAAGTGAATTATTGTTAAAGCTAATATAATAAAAATCGTGTTAAATTAGTAAATCAGTAGAAGCCACAACAAAATCAACTATGGCCAAGCTGAGTCAATGGAGATGCAGTACTAGAATAATCACAGACAAGAGTTGCCAAACGCGTCGTATCGAAAATACTGGATATGTAAGTCAAAAATGAAGCTGTCGCGAACACTGATGAACAAACAATCACAAATTATCTTGTTTATTTGAACATTTTCTATTCGCGGGACTCTTATTAACACTCCGAACACGATGCCTCCAGTCAGTGTTGGAAAAATCATTTTCAAAAAAAGTTCTATCACAGCTCATTGCAGAGATAAATCCCAAAGGAACTTCTCACAAAAAGATCGCGAACGAGAGATGATAAAAAGTTCATGAAAGCGTAGAGCGAGAGAAATTTTCATTTCGTATCGCGAAAGATCTTTCGTCTCTCCATCTCACATCATTTCACACGTTCTCGTGATTCGAACCAACCAAATATCCCCTCAGCTTTGTTCTTTTTTTTCCAGCGAGTAAAGGTAGGCGATGATCATGCGAGAGTGTCTGTTTGTTTTCTTCTCGTTCTCCGATATTTTTTGCATCCTTCACATTAAATACCATTTCCAGAGAACTTTGAGATTTGGGCGTAATTGCTTTTGTAAACAAACACGTCATTCAGCGATTTCTCACGAATCAAAGCACAATCTAGCGAACTATACTATACCAAATGAATCATTCCTCTACCTGTCTGTGTTGTTAGTTTTTTAGATTGAACTTTAATTCACGAGAAATCGGCGAATTAAGTGTGTGTTTACAAAAGAAATTACGCCCTAATCTCAAAGTTTTCCGGATTTATTTATAGTTTTAGTTCTCAATGCATTCGATTGAAGATGAACCACTACAACCATTCACAGAATTGTGTAAACGAATTCTCACATGACCATAATTTGAAGAGCCCCTTTCTCATTCGAAGCTCATTGTCACTGTCAATTGAGTCACTCAGTATCATTTGATATACGACAGTGGAGTATGGAAGAAATCCAGGAAAATTGTCCCGAACAGACAAGTCGACCCGATGTTGGATCAATGTAAGGCTAATTTAAGGTCGATGTCGACCCAATGTCGTGTTAATGTCGGGTCAATTTTGGGTTTATGTCGGGTCAATGTCGGGTCAACATCGGGTTGGGGTTTGATAGAAGTCAGGTTGGTGTCGGGTTGGCTTAGCTTTTTCGCCGGAATGTCGACCAGAGCTCCGTTTGTGTGTAGGTTACACTCAATCGAATGATATATAGCGTTTCTCAAATGAGAATGATCCATGCCTTCGTCAAATGACTAAGCAACTGATATCACCCATTCGGAGGAGGTCCCCTTTGATAGCGAATAGCTACTTTTCTCATTTTCATCAAAAATGTTCAAATGATTTTGAGAATTTACAGCACTGGTAATAGCACAGTGAAAAAGTTCACCACCACCTATATTCCCAACCATCCCCCTGCATATAATTATTGCATAAGAGCTTACAGGAACGATATTACGAACACTAGTGATGAGAGGAGCCATACATTAACTGTATTTCGTGAAAATGAGGATACATTAGGCGCTCCTCCTTCCGCAACCCCCTATCCTGAGGAACGGTTTTAATATAAAAATTGCTAGTCACAAAATCTTACACTACCCTCCCCGTTCCTCGTTAATGTCGCGTTGACACTTGTGCTGATTCATTCATTTTTTTTTGCCAGAAACCAATGCACCAATCAATCAGTTGCACAAAACTGTTCACATCATCCTGATAACGGCTACTTTAAACAACAGGCGCCAGTAGACAGCCAGGTACCAGACTTATCAGTCTTTTGAGATTGTATTGATTTACTCGGGATAGCTTTCTGTCTATAATCTTTCCCTTGTGAAATGTGCAGTGCAATTTTCAAGAACGAATGTGGTGTAAAGAGATAGAGAGAAAAAATGATCTGATATTTTTCGTATCCTCACGTTGGTGATTCGAGTTAAAAAAGTTCGCGATATCTCATTCTCTCATCCCAGAAAGTTCGCTCAGGAAATATTGGAGTGTGAAACTAGTGAGGGAAAGTTCCCAAGAGAAAACGTATCGCAAGCGAAAATGATATTTTGGTGAGAATTCCATCACTGCTCCAGTAAAATGTGTAACGGAGAATTGGCAATGTTTGAAAAATAATTGCTCATCAATTTATCAATACATTTTAAATCTTTTGACACCGAATTAATCTTTAAAGTATTTAATTTCAAATAGTGCCAATAGATTTGAAATTTGTCAATAAATTGCTGAGATATGATTTTTCAAACATTACATATTTGCCGTTACACATTTTACCGGAGGCATTGTGTTCGGAGTGTTAACATCGACTCTGCCGATTATTAGGAATGGAGCAGTCACTGGAAACAAACAAAATCAACTTCATCGTCTGACTTCCGATGACAGTTCGTCTTCCTATAGTTCTCCTTCTTCTTCTTCTTCTTCTTATTTATTTTCTTCGTTGTCTTTCGCATTTTAATGGCTCTCCATCCTAAAACATTCGAAAACATTATTTTCAATATTCAAATGATGGGAGCATGATAAAAAAAATCGTTCATGAGGAGGGTCATAAAAGCTGCTTTCTTCATTTTTCCGATATCAAACGTCAAGTGGCAGCTGCATCAATAGATGGCCTAAATTGAAATCATGTTATTGCCAAAAAAATGGAATTCCTTCCTTAGAAATGAAGCCGAAAGTGCGGAGGGTGGATGCGACGAATCAAAGTTGCTTTTTTACGATTCTATACGTATTCGCTCGGTTGGCAGAGTTTGGGTGCTTTTTTGTTTGTGTGACAAGAACACGTGCGTGTGCTCACAACGTTCAAGGTGAGTTGAACCAGCAGGACTCACAGCAGAGTGAGGGAGAGGGGGATTGGTGTGTCCTACAAGGACACAAACAAAGCCGAACAATGGATTAGGTCGCATCCCTTTAGCCATGGAAAGAGATTTCCAACTGTTTTCAACAAACCGTTCGATGAAGGAAGCTATTATCGACGAAAGAGATGGTCGAAAAGGAGAATCGATCAATGTTACTGAGGACCTATGCATTTTTCAGGTTTGAAATGTCGATTCGATCGATAATTGATATTAGGCGATAGGTACTGCATGTGACCGAGCTATTGTTGATTCGTTGATGGATTTTTCTCAATGGAACCAAACCACATTGAATAACAGATTTTCGGGCAGAACAGGGAAAAGTCTCATAACTTTCCAATCTCTTTACCGAGAAAATCTTCCATTTTATCCTGCCTAGCCACGGTTCATCGCACCTTCCTAGCTCGTCAGCTCAAAATCTACGTGCAATTCATCGAACGTTTCGGCTTATTTACATAAGCATAAAATTCAATTTACTTCCATTTGGTTCTGCACCGGGTTTTGCCACATTCCATGATTCGCCGCCCACCCAGGTGGCTTTCTTCTTCTCCTCCGTCCCCAGCGGCGAAAGAAACTGCTCCAATGTGATACACTCAGTAAACTCACACACACACAAACATGTCGTCGTTTGTTGCCGTCATCGTTCGTTGAGTGGAGTGAAATATTGCACGATGATACAACAGTTTTCCACCCCCTCCGGCTAGGATCTCGTGAGAGAGAGAGAGAGAGAGACCTACGCCATCCCCCGGGGGTGACAGACGTGGAAATCGGATCGAGCGAGAAGAACAAATTCCATGCCCATTTGGCGATGATGCTGAAGCGCTGATGGGTGCCGTGGCACACAGGCAATAGATGAACACCTCTACAATCCAATATGGGCAAAAGAATGAAATAAAAGACATCCTTTTGATTTGAAATTTGAAATCACCACCGACCGGGTAAGGAAGTAGCGGAGATTCGTTACGTTCGTCTGTTTCTTTCCGAACAGTTCTCTACTTTGCACACAGCATGATTCTCTACTCGTTCCGAGGCAGTACATTTGGCTTTTTCCACATTCACACTTTTTGGCTTTGGATGAAATTTCACCAGTCATGGTGCACAGCTCGAGTCCGCTCGTCGTACGTTATATGCATGTGATTTCGCCAAGTACTTGTGTAAGCACTTGCAATTCGTTCCAAGCTCACTACTCAAGTGGATTGCTTACCCTTGTTTCTTTTTTAGCACCGTCAGCTAACGATATGCTTGTTAGCCGGTATGGTTCTGTTGGACCGTGCTCAGTGTAAGATTATGGTCCGATTGGACAATGGGAAATTGGCTCAATGCCTTATTGCCAGCTTATTATATGAAGTTCCTGCTAGGTAGGATCGTGATTGATGAAATGTTAGATAAGAGAATCGTTCTCAACTACCTGTTGAGCATTAAAATGTAATCCATTGGTTGAACATTAAACCTGAATGAGATTGCCCAACATTTTCTCCGATATTTAGGCTCTGGTTCGTTGTTTGACTTTGCTCTACAATTTTTCCCAGAACGTACCTGAAAAACAATTTCCTTTCTAATAATAGCGCTGTGCTAATGAACATGCAAAGGGGTGTACGATGCCGGCTGGAAATAAGGACCTTTGAACTTTATCTGCCACGTGGCACGCGTCTGTTGAAAACCACTCTTTGAGTACACGTTGCGTTTTTTGGGATTTAAGCTTGCCTTTTTTGAAGGCCATCAACAAGCATAAATAAAGTGTCTTCTTAGTCAAACATCAAATCAGCATATGAGTGTGCTTTCTAACATGAAGCTTTAGAGTGATAATATATTAGATAGAGAATGGTCTTTAGAAGAGGGTAGGTAGATAGTTCCGTTAGAGTACAGCAGTAAGAAAAATGAATAGAAGTTGAAAATGAGCGAAGGTCCATTAATGCGACAGTACAAAGTCAAACGCACACCTTTTGCCGTACGCGGAGATTTGAAGTATGTCTTCAAATCTACAGGCAAAAAATGTGCGCCACCATTTGCGAATTACTGTCTGCGGCTGTGGAATAGTTCTAGCGACTTTTGATCACTACCTAAAGCCCAACGTTGCCGAAAGCATTTCCATTCGATGGTGTGTTATAATGCGTGTTTTAATGATTGTGTTGTTCCTCTCGGCATGAACAACGTGGTTATCTCAGAGAGAAAGCAGTAGGGTGGTAGACCATTCTCTAGCTAATAAATTATCACACTAAAGCTTCATGCTAGATAGCATTTCCAACCAACTCTGAAAATCGCAAACTTCGCGTATGAAGTAACATAAAAACACTTTGGATTGTGAATTGATTATTTAAATTTAAGGGAGCTCTGAAGGGATGTTTGTAGGCGTAAGTTGATAAAAAATATATCGGTTTTAATTTGCTAAAGAATGCATAGTTGGAGATGCTACGCCAGATATCAAACTTAAAGTGGGCATTTTGTACGATAGATGAGGAGATGAAAGTATAGAGTTGATAGCTCCGCTAGAGTACGGCAGTGTGAAAATTGTATATAGAAAGTTGAAAACGAGCAACAATTTTGAGGAAGGTACGAACATCGAGATCAAGCCAGTTTTTGTCCTTATGCTCAGCGTATGATGTCTGTCCACAGTGAGCTTACCTTTGGACACCTCCGTTATTGTTTTGGAGTTGTACCGCCCCAGTCAAACTCCGGACCTGGCACTGCCCATAACTTAGAGTATCCAGATGTCTTACTGTCATCGGCGTACTGTGTAAGCGTTGAGCAAACTGTGACCGTGTTTGCCGTACGGGCCCCTACTAGGGCGGCCGAAACCACCCGTTCAAATCGTACGCCCAGAGCAGCAGGCTCGGTCTTCTGCATTAAGGCCAGAAATTACGACATGACTGCACGCTGAACAAGAAACCCTATGCTAGGAGGTTGCAATAACCTTAGCAATTGTACCACCTGCTCATGTAAGTAAGGCAACAGTAAGAGTGGTGGTATCTCATAGGTGTTGGAGAGATATCCCGGCTCTCACTTATTCTGTACCTCTTATATCGCCTTAAAATGCCAGACTAGAGTCAAGCTCAACAGGGTCTTTTCTCCCCGCTAGTGTTTTCAAGCCCGTTCCCTTGGCTGTAGTTTCGCTAGATAGTAGATAAAGACAGAGGGAATCTCGTTAATCCATTCATGCGCGTCAATAATTAGATGACGGGGCATCTGGCTACCTTAAGCGAGTCATAGTTACTTCGACCGTTTACCCGCGATTGCTTGAATTTCTTCACGTTGACATTCAGAGCACTGACTGGTCAGAAATCACATTGTGTCAACACCTGTTGAGGCCAGCACAATGCTTTGTTTTAATTAGGCACTCGGATTCCCTCAGCCGTGCCGGGTTTGAATTGACTGTTTGGTGATGACTGCAGCGCCCGCGAGACACACACGGGAGCTCGCGAGGAACCCGCGCGAACGACTGCACACACGTAGGAACGCATTGAGGCAAACCCGTACCGTGAAGCGAGAGCATAACCCGAGTCATTCCAATCTTCAGAGCCAATCCTTATCGGGAAGTTACGGATCTAATATGCCGGATTCCGTTACCTACATTAATCTATCGACTAGAGACTCTAAACTTTGGAGACCTACTGCGGATGCAGTACAAACTGTTGAGATTTTGCGTTCCCTAGTGTTCGATTTTCTAGGTACAATAATAGAATATCGACACAGCAATTTAAAATCATGCCTGTCCAATAGGCTGGCCCACATTTATATGGTGGAAATTTTTTATATTTTTTTTAAAGGGCCAACCCCTAGATTTGTGCCATCAGGTGAAAAAACCACTATCTGAAAATTTCAGCTCATTAGGATGTAACACGAGCTGGCGCTTTTGATTTAAAGTTTATATGGGGATATTGGTTGAAATGTAAGGAAAAATAACATTACTTCACTCTTTCGTGCATAGAACTGATTCAGCAAACTCGATTCAGCACACGTAGTTTAAACTATAAGGAACAACTTTGCTCAAGACAGCATCACGATTCAAGTTAGTATTATGGAGATATCAATTAATTATGTGCATTCTGCTCGTATATTGCAACAAAATACAGGCAGCTATCAACTAGATTACCACTAAAAATAAAAGTTCATATTTTTCACAGGCCAACATCCAGCCTCGTGTCTTTTGGTGCAATAACCACACTCTGAATGTTTCAGCACTTTTTGACGTTACACGGGCTGGCACTTTTGGTTCAATGTTCATATAGGAGATTTGGTTGAAATTTTGCTGCAAAATGCTCATATATATTCAAAATTGAATATCTCTATACAACTAACTGCATTCATGATGCAATGTTGAGCAAAGTTGTTACTCATTGATCGAACTACAAGTTTTGAAAATCTGAATCAAATCGATTATAAGGAAACTTTTTTATGTTCTATAGAGTGTAGGAGAGTCATTTTTTCATGTATTTTATCCAAATTCCCCATACAAAATTCAAACTAAAAGCACCAGCTCGTGTTACATCCGAATGAGCGGAAATTTTCAGATAGTGGTTTTCTCACCTAATGGCACCAATCTAGAGGTTGGCCCGTGGAGAATTAGAACTTTTATTTTTGTGGGCCAGTCTAATGTCCAACCATATTCTCTATATGAAAGCCTTCCATGGCTAGTGTTACTGTAAAACAGAAATTAAAGCTCTTCCTATATCGAGAATGTTGCATCAACACACTACCGAGGTTATCAGGTTGTATCTGGTTAAACGCTTAAGGATTCCCATAGAGCTCGTTTTCAACTGCTGCCACTTCAGTCATCCAAGATCTCATCCGAATATTTGCTACTACCACCAAGATCTGTGGTAGTGGCGGGTCCATGTCAGCTTACGACAGGCACTTCAATACTGATGATGGTATAACATGTAACACTTCCATACTGCTTCTCTCTGAGATGACTACGCTAGTTATGATAGAAGCAAACAATAGTTTGGTTAATAAGAGTCCACAGACTGTATATGAGCGAGTCAAACGCTTACTCTTTTGATTATCAATCTATACTCTTCAGAACTATCTCTAGCTAATAAATTATTGCAGTAAAGCTTCATGTTGATTTTAGTATAGGATTTCCTCCCACTTCTATAATCGTAAGCTTCACATTTGAAGTAATAAACGCTTTGATATAATGCTCATACTTGACAGTTATCGGTTGATTCAAGTAAAATCATATTTCATCAAGTGAGTGCAACGTTATTAACAAATGAGGAATTTGTGCGATAAATTGTGCATGCCAATCCTAGGAAATTATATTAACTTTGAAGAGCTTTGAGTGTGTTGGTTTATTTCCTTTTAATTCCGTTATAATTGGTTATCTTTTGACAGATACGCTTATTTCGTCTACTACCTGCAGACTTCATCCAAGTACACAACACCACCGAAGAATCTATCTTTTATCTACGATTTATATACTAATCAATAGGTACTAAAAATCAGCAGGTATCCAAATGCCATGTCACATTTAACAGGTACCTTTGTAATCTCCAACAGAAAGAGGCATGCTACGATGCGTGGTTTTAGGTAGCATGCTAATGAGTCTTGAGTACCCGTTTCCTTGATCTCTATTAAGCAATGTTGATGGATTATGTTTAAATATTTCTAAACTTGCTGCTACGTCTAATTTTGAAGACGAAGATGTTCTCCGCAGGATATTAATATTATCGTTTGACAAATTGTGCCTCTTTGTCTGACCAATCCTAAGACATTTATTGAATCTCAAAATATAAATTCCACATTAAATACGCTTTGATCTCGTGATTCTGAACGGTATGGAAAAAATACCGCATGGTTCTTGGACAATTTTTATAATATGACCACTTTATCGGTCAATCTGGATTATCCGGAGGGCCATGATATGACCACTTTATCCCAAAATTCGCAAGGTACTAGGAAAAAATCGCAAGGTACTAGGAAAAAATCGCAAGGTACTAGGACAATTTTCATGGTGTGGCCACTTCATCGGTCAATGCGGATTATTCGGAAAACCATGATTTGGCCACTTAATCCCACGTGATTCTGAACAATATTTAAAAATCGCAAGGTTCTAGGAATTTTTTTTTAATGTGGCCACCTTATCGGTCGTTACAGATGCTCCGTTGGGCCAGTAAAAGATCCCTGAGGATCTATATGGTGTCGTTACACCATATATGCTTATTACTATCAATTACCAGCTATATACCTAAAGCAAGATGTAAAACTATGGCGATAGATAGTGGCATTTCATATTTTACCGGGAGCTCGGGTTGATCCCGGCCACCAATCGATTCAGCAGAGTTTTTCCTTTAAGAATGTGTATAACATGTTGACTGAAACCGTTCGTCAGCCAAGAAATACAATTTAGTCCCGGTTTTCACAATTTTTGCCCTAGACCAATGGTGACTGTGAAAAGATGGTCAAAAGTCATTATCTCGTGAATATTGCTTCTTAGACTAGTGTCGTCTCCTAGAAAGTTTCTGGGTATAAAAAGCCCCTTCTTTTGATGGATCAATGATTAATCCCCCTAGAAGCGAAATCTAGCATTTATTTGTTACAACATCGCATATTCAGGATTCATATTCGGCAAAGTTTTAGAAAATATCAAAACAAGCAACTTTACTGAACATCTAAGTCACGTTTTATCGTGGGAGGTGGTGGGGCGAAATTGTCGTAAATCGAAAAGGACAATTATATTTTAAACCAAAAATATCTGACCTATTTTGCGATCTGATGTGCTATAATATTCATCAAACTTGTGGATATTGATGTTTTGAACAACTTTGTAGAAAATTTCAAACAAGCAGAAGTTTAAATAACTTAAAACTTTGATTAAGAGGTTTTCCACGAAAATCGTTCCATGTTTCAATGCGATGAAGAAATAGACACCTAGTGTCATCACTAAAGTTTCTTGTTTTGATATTTTCTCCAAAAATTTCCAAGACACTGATGCTAAATATAAAATGTTGGACAAACATGAATTTTGATTCTCGCTTCTAGGGGGCCTAATCATTGATATCAAATGAATGAGCTTGTCATATCCATAAGCTTTCCCGCAAACACATCTTGTCTAAAATACAAGATTCACGAGATAATTACTTTTGACCGTCATTTCACAGTTCTGGAGCACTACTGTACGTCATCTTAAAGGCCCAAACGCAATGTTGACGGAAACGGAATGGAACGGAAACGGAAAATTTGACAGTTGTCACAAATGACATCAAGATGCCTAACCGAAGTCGATTTGGTTCTAACAAGATTTCAACCCGACAAGTAGGCTTAATCAGATTCGGCTTTCCGCTGCCGCTGTTATTGCGCTTGGGCCTTAACGATAGTATGCGAGACGCTGGAAGAGGTGGGGATGTTGGCGATCGAGGCGATCGACATGATTAGTAACTGGATGCAATGAACGAAGCTGCAGATAGCCCACCCAAAACGAAAGTGCTATTGGTCAGTTACACGCCATAGCCTCAAAAAGTGTGCTGAAATACCTGGGAGTGATGATCGACGACCGGCTAAACCTCAACGGCCACGTTGACTACGCCTGCGAGAAGACAGCGAAGGCCATCAACTCGGTAGCCAGAATCATTCCGAGCAGCTCTGCATCAAGCAGTAGCAAGAGACGTCTCCTGGCAAGTGTATTTGAGGTATGGAGGTCCAGCCTGGGTTGCAGCGCTGGAAACAAAGCAGTTTCTAAGGACACCGAACACTTACATCAAACAAATTTCAACCACCCAAGCCTCTCATACCTACTGGTGTCACTTACAGCTACCAAAAATATGAATATACACCATTGGCGTAACTAGAAAGTTTAACTGGAGGGGGCCTAGGGGGCCTGTGACATTTTTCGTTTTGTTAAACTACGGTTAAATAGATACTCTGGAACTACTATACAATCAAAATCAATCCACTTCATCAAATAATATGACCTATTATGGCGAGGCTTGCTATTATTTTATTGGTGAAACATTAAATTTAATTATATTTATTTCGAAACAATCTCTTACGGATTTTAAGGATGTCAAACTTTAGAAAATTCTCATGTTAGGTAATTCTGCGAGGTAGATAATTTCATGAATTTTGTATCAAGATTTTTTTTCGGATCTTCTATATTGAATCATCATTTAAATCACAGACATAGGTACCAACATTTAATTCAAGGACTTTGAATTTATAATTTGAAAAATTTCTGGCTGTTGTTCAAAATATATGTCAATGAACAATTCTTAAAATTCTGAAAGCTGAAACGAAAATAGTATTGAAATCTCAATCCTATTTTTTCAAGATTTTATAATTGCAAAATAAATTACATACAGATAATTATAAGATTAAATACAGATTGTATGTATAAAATCTTCAAATTCAAATGTTTGAAGAAAAATATTTTTGCTGTCGGTGCCATTTTCCAGCGAAATTGTCCCTAATCATAATAAGAGATTGAATAATTGACGAGACTCTCTTTGTCCTTATGCCTTCTGGGGGATGAACCTTTACCGAAAGTCCACACGGCTTTTGAGAGATGTCCATAGTTTGAGGGAAGTCCAAACAAACTAGTCACCACGCCCCGCAGAATAGGCCAGAATTAACTAGAATTAAGTATTAACTCGATAACCATAGGATCCGGACCGAAAGTCAATTGTATGGGTAAGGAGCATTGCAGCGATAATATGTACGGTGTCAACAACACCCCGGTGCCGAACGATCCTACCATTATTCAGATGTATCTGCAATCACAGCTGTTTCTCCCGCAGAACACCCCGGTACGATTGATGGTTCACCAATCAGTCAGCCGTATAGCTCATTCTATGTACTGAACTCGGATTCGATTGACTGTGGAGGTCTCTTTACCCTCTTTCGCAACTGTTTGTAGCACCGACGACAACAGCAACATTAAGAAAGATGTTGCTAACAGAATTGTGAAGGTAACCACACCGGAGGTAGCAGAGCTAGTCTGCATCGAGGTATTAATTAACGCGATTGGAACCGGCAGTAGTTTCAGGGAGATTACTATACGATTTTGGCATGACCAAGTATAAAAAATATGAAGGAACAACAGGCAGATATAAAGAGGAGGTAATCATCAAGTGACTGCAACCAGTATCGAGATTCTGGACCGACATTTAAATAAACCATGGACGAAGTAGTTTGACCCCTTATAATGGGGGGAGGGGTAGGTAGTCAGTGCTACTACTATCACCGGTGGGCATTTTAGGTCGAGTCCTTCCTATTTTTCAGATTGTAGCATTGCCGACGATATTGCAGACTAGATTCATCTCCCACTTTCCGGTTGGGTACTTGGTTTTGGCAAACGTCTGCCAGAATGACGCACGGTAGAGAACTGTCTTCTCATGGATGGACAGCTTCTGCCATCAGTCACCCTTCTCCTTCTCGCAGAGGGGCTAATCTTCGAGTGCCACTTCCTTGAAGCGGATGACCGGCAACCAGCTCATTGATTACGACTTTTTTTCCGTCCTTGACTTGAACATGTAAACACACAATCTCTGAAGTCATAAGCACAAGGTTGCCAAACTTATGGGTTACTGAGACTGATAGCTTGATTGCCACACTTCGGCACGTTCAGCACAACGCTTGACCTAACTTTCGGAACAGATAAAGTACTCGGCACAGATTGGGATGTGCAGACTTGAATACCCCTTGGACAAAAAAGTCAAATCACCAGGATAAGGATTTACCTATAGAAAATGTACAAACATGTCCATAAAATCTAAATTCATCATTCACGATTCCATCAGATTCGATTGGCTGGAGTACTTTTGAATACAAACTTGCAGTCATGGAAGAATATATGAGAGACGTCATTTGAACTTTCTAACAGTTGGAGATTTTCAGAACTTCATCAACCTGATGTCTTGACAAAATATCCAAAGAACTTCACTAATATCTTCGTCTATCTGGAGATGTTTTGAATATTTCCTGTTATCTAGGGAAAAGGTCTGAAAGAATCCCCTATGCAACGTTCCCTGAACATCTACAAAACGCCCTTAAGCTTCACAAAATTTCTTCAACTTCTACGAATTTATTCCGAATTCCACATTTTTACTCTACGAAGATATCTGAACATCTTCTGAAAAAACCCCATTATTTACAAATATTCTTGAACATCTGGAAAGTTCATTGAAATTTAACGAAGTTCCCAAAACTTCCAAGAAGTTCATCGAGCTTTTATGAAGTAAGATCTCTGACAAACTGCAAAGCAGTTCCCTAAACTGAAGCAAGAATCTTATTAAGAAATTAGAAACATATATGAAGTTTTATGCAGCTTTTCAAAATGCTTTGAAACTTTCAAACCTTCTACAAAGTTTGCTGCACTTCTACGTTTCTCTTTGATTTTCCGCGAAGTTCCAGTTAGGAATTTCTTAAACTTATACGTAATTCCCTGAACTATTTCAAGCTCATAAGGTTACAAAAAAATGTCCTGAATTTAAATGAAGATCTCCGAAGAATAATAAGGTTCCTTGAAATTAAATAATGTATAACTTCTACGAAAATTTCAAATCTTTATTAGAGTTCCCACTTCTATGCGATTTCTAAACTTGTCCAAAGCTCCCTGAGTTTTACGAATTTTCCTTAAGCTCATTGAAGTTCCCAGAATTTCAACTAAGTTTCGTTAATTTTTACGATTCTACCTGCACTTCTTAAAAGTCTTTGAAGTTTTCCCTGAGGTAAAAGAAAAATTTATGAACTCTTGTTCAACTTTTAGAGCTCTCTCAACCAGTGATACAAAATATCATGACACTCACGTGACAGTCGTCTACGCATCAACCGACTATCGCTGACAGAACGTTTTGTAACGCAGTGAGAGTTAGAGCCATGGCAAACAACAATCACCAGTAATGGTCGCTGCTCACAAGCAAAACACTACACTCGCTGCTGATGATGAAAAGCACAACGCAAACAGTGAAGTCTTCTGCAGTACGATCATGAGAAAATGCGAAACGACAGAAGAAAATGAAAACAATGCCTACGCATTACCTCGCGCATTACAAGTTCGTCTCGGCAGGCGCGAATGTGTGAGTTACAAACAGAGCAGGCAACATGAAACGGAAGCTGTTGGACTCACTGACCAACACACTTACATATGCAAGCAAAGCAGCAACTGCTTCAAAACGAGCACAGATGAGTGTCGTGAATGTCAGGAATGACCAGATCGGTGATGGAACACAACCGAAGACGACATTCACCAGTTGCTTTTTACTTCTTTCGTCAACTTGATAGATGCTCATGGAGAGAGCTTCGACGAGCACGTTGATAGGAATGTACAAAGCGTTACTACCATCAGCTGTTTGACGATCGTGATTGTGATAGGCAAGCATGGAAAATCATTTACATTCATTTCATGCAATCATTTACATTCATTTGCCTCTAACTTTTTTCATCAACAGCAATCCGCAAAATGATGTAAAGAGCTTTAGTAGGTTTTGTCATTAGCTACAACTTTTACCCATAACTCAAATCTGTACCTCTTATGCATCACGAATTAGAGCGGGCAGAACTTGTTACTGTTTTTCAGTAAATGTAAAATACATTCACTGAAAAACAGTAGTGGCTTCTGTTCGCTTTGGTTCGTCGTACATAAGAGATACGGATTTGAGTTCTTAAGAAAAGTTGTAGCTAATAACAAAACCTACAAAAGCTTATTACATCATTTTGCGGAATTCAGTTGATGAAAAAAGTTAGGGGCAAATGAATGTAAATGAATGCACGAAATGAATGCAAATGATTGGTGATAGGTCGCAACTCTGCTCTCAACATTGATTCTTCCAGTTTAGAATATTAAGAAAAGAAGACATTCATAAAAATCAATAAAAATAAAAGGTAACCCCAGAACTGCTTGACAAAATACCGGTGTTTAAAAAAATACCCAAAATTCTGGAGGGGGCCTGGCCCTTTTGGCACTCCCATTAGATACGTCAATGGTAGACGCCTAGGACTACAATAGTAGCAACAGAAACCTTTACTACAAACAAAACCCAACACATTACCGCCATCAGCAACACGAGCTACAAAAATATGAACATGCATTTTAGAAGACAACATGAGCAGCAGTTTGTCCATACAAAAATCAGTTCGAGTATCGTAGTGTATCGAGTAGCGTAATAATATTAGAATGTTTCGTACAATTTTCGAAACATATATTTTATCTACGAAACTGAATTCTAACGTAATTTTATGTGTCGTATGGTGGGGTCCTGTCTGTGTTTTGTGATGGTCTGTAATAGTAAACGTTATTGCTTTGATTGCAATCTGACTCTCACACTGAGAAATTATAACTGACGTAGAAGAACACAATGCGTGCCATGAAAAGGTTAACCAGTTAATCGATGACATGGCAGATGATGGAGAGAGAAGATGAAATGGTTGTTGTGGTATGTACATATTGGTTGACATCTGGAAATAGCGATCCCGAATACAAGAATCTTGTCAAAATCTTTCTGAAACGGATTGATGTGAGTACACAGTACGATCTATCATGTGATTCTCAAAATTGAAGCATCTACCTTTTTTTTCGTTGTTGCAACACAGCATCTTACGATTTTGTCATCACTTGTTCGACTACCACCACCGGCGTTAACGCTGTTAACGTCTGCAATGCCAATTCCCATTCCGGAAACAATGACACCAATGACGATGCCAAATACAGCATCAAGGAACATTTCCTCGCTCTTAGACCGTTGTGAATTACGGCTCCGTGAAGCTTCCGCAATTGAACCTCGACATAAATTGTGTGTCTCAATTTATGTTTATCATTGGGTCATAAACAACAACTGCTCACATACTCACGTCCTAACAGAATACGTAAGGAAAATTGAAGTCTATCACCGTAAAAGGATCCACAATAACACCAGAAACAGAACATTACAGAACAGTCATTTTTACAAGCACCGCATTTCAGCTTCAAATTTACATTCATCCTCTACACTGATAAATGCAGATATTACGTGATTGTCTGGTGAATTCCGCACATTTCCATATGTGCAAAAGAACTCACACAATTCACGGTAGGTGATAGAGCGGTATATTGGTGGACATATAGTCAATGTGGTGAAACACTAAAGGGGACACTAAAGCGAAACTTGCAAGTAAGTACAATGTATGAGTGGAATGTTGTTGTTTTTTTTTTTTGCATAAATATGTACAACACAGATCGTAACGATTTCGATGGGTAGGAGCAGGACGTATGAGAATATAATTCTGATTCATTTGTGTTTTTTTGGCGATGGCTATGTTCTACTTTTCTACGTGATTCTTTTTTCACTTGCGATGATAATTATTTCCATTCAAAGGGTGTGATTATTTTACCATTCGTAATTGTGAATTGGCGAACAAGAAAAGGGATAGAGAGTGTCGAGGTAGGAACATGTGAAGCATAAACAACAGATAAAAGCGACATATTTTCCATACATTTTGAGTGGTGTGCCTTCCGCTGAGTTGCGTGTTGTCTAGATGGGAAATGATCCTCCTCGTCTCCGCTCTCCAGTGAACTTTTCCTTCTTCTTTCTTCACTCTTCAACTGCTGCAACTGCGAATACTTTCCGGTGACCGGGAAAAACTTTTACCAACCCCGGGTACACTCGTCAGCGGGACCCAACTTCCACTTTTAAGCTCATGCGTTATTGCCTTCACGAGCGACCAACATAAGTCTTTTCTTCGCGGGACCCAACACGGATTCACTTCTTTTTCTTTTTTCTTTATGCAGTAGACAGAAGAGACAGCACAAGGGAAATAAAATTTTGCAACGTTTTATAAATATTTGATTATCTTCTTTTTTACACTTTGGGTGGCATTTGGTTCTTCCTGCTTATTTTATTCTTCTTCTGATTTTTTTTTTGTTCTCCACACTAAACTTCTCAGCTTTCTCGGGATGATCGGCCTGTTTACTTGAGCTCACACGCCGCACCGACCGTACACTAGCACTCGGTTTTATTAGGGTTGAATTTGCTAACTTTTTTCTTTATTTGGAAAATAGGTCTTTCACTGCTAGCTTCGACCCAGGGACGTCGATTCAAACCGTTTGCGCGGTCATTGGTTCTTCTTCTTTATAATTTATGATGATCTTTTTTTTTTATTCTTTATAGTGATTTGACCCTTTTAGGAAGATTAAATTATTACGATGGATTCGTTACAATGATAATATAAATTGATGGATCGGGATCGTTGCTTTGGTGCGCATTATGCGCATTACATGTTATCAATTACATTATAAACACTGCTCGCTGTTTTGTTTTATCAAGGACACGATTTTTGATCAATAGAAGGTATCATTGCATCTCAAAAGGTAACTAATGAATTCTGTGGATTGAGCTTCCATCGGCTGTAATGAAAGGCTCAATGATTATCTTTTTTGGCATGTCAGGCATTGAAGTGTCCATGTATTTTTAGGCATACTTGGCATACACAGTTTGGGTAACAAACTGCTAATTTGCTAATAACTATGCACATAGTTGACGAAACATAGTTCTTGTTGAAGCAGCAGTAGATTATAATTCAAGTAATAAACTGTATTTGTTTTGCGTTGTAAAAATGTAGTGATAAATGCTCGCTGCATATCTCGGACTTTAAGCGTAAAAAATCATCGGTGTTGATTCAAATATTAATATTTACCTACTCTTTGCATATCTATAGTAAACTATGATCCTAATCTATTAATTACTTTAAAGAAAAACAAATTTCAACACCTGAGTTAAAAGTTATTAAATAATGAGCAGTTCATGTGTACAACTGTGCATGCCAAGCATGTTTTTAGAAAACTCTCCAAACTTCCCTAGACAGAGTTCAAACACTTCCCAGGCAGATGTTAAAATTTCCACAACAGTTGTCCAAAATCCTACAGAAAGATATACAAACTTCCAAAGGAAGTTGTCAAAACTTATCAAGCTTATTGTTCACACTTCTACGAGCAGCCTCAAGGAAATTCTCCAAAAAGTCCTAGAAGAACGAACAAATTTTCATGCGAAGTTGCCTGAACAGCTCAGGAAAATTATTCACACATTCCCCCGACATTGTCATAACTACCATAGGAATTTGTTCAAACATCTTCAGAACGTGACTAAGCAACTCCGGAATATTGTACAAATTTCTTCAGAAAACTACCTGACCTGAGAATTTAGCCAAGAAGTTGTCCAAACCATACCAGGGAAATATTCTAACTCTCCCAGGAAGTTTCCTGCAGGAAGATGTTTAAATTTCCATAGGAAATTGTTAAAATTTTTACAAGAACTTATTCAAATTTCCAATTTTTATTGATCAAATTTCCTCAGGAAAATGTTTAAATTTCCACAGGAAATTGTTCACAATTACACAGGAAATTGCTCTAATTTCAACAGGAAATTGTTCAAATTTCAACAGAACATTTTTGATATTTGTCGAATGAATGTTTCTACAGGAAATTGATCAAATATCCACAGAAAATTGTTTGAATTTCCTCAGACAATTCTTTAAATTTCCACAGAAATTTTATCAAATTTCCACAAGAAATTGTTCAAATTTCCAAAGCAAATTGTTCAAATTTCCACAGGAAATTGTTCAATTTTACACAGAAAATTGTTCAAATTTACATAGGAAATTTCCGTTGGAATTAGTTAAAATTTTCGCAGAAAATTGATCAAATTTCAACAGAAAATTGTTCTTATATTCCAGAGAAATTGTTCAAATATGCACAGGCTTTTTGAATGTCCACAGGATGTTTGAATTTCTACAGGATTTTTTTTTAAATTTATGGAATTCAAATTTCGAATTTCCACAGGAAATTGATTAAATTTCTACAGAAAATTGATCAAACTTCCACAGGAAATTGTTAAAATTTCCACAGGATATTTTTTAAATTTAAACAGGAAATTGTTCTAATTTCCATAGGAAATTATCCAAATTTACACAAGAAATTGTCCAAGTTTGCACAAGAAATTTATCAAATATCCATTGGAAATTTTTCAAATTTGCACAGGAAATTGTTGAAATTTCCACAGAAAATTGTTAAAGTTTCCACAGGAAATTATTCTTATTTCCACAAGAAATTGTTCGAATTTCCACAGAAAATTGTTCAAATTTGTAAAATTCGAATTTTGAATTTCCACAGGAAATTGATCAAACTTCCACAAGAAATTTTTCAAATTTACGCAGGATTTTTTTCAAATTTACGCAGGAAATTTTTCAAATTTCCACAGAAAATTTTTAAAATTTCTAAACAAAATATTGTTTAAATTTCCACAGGAAATTGTTCTGAATAACGAAGGAAATCATTCAAATTTTCACAAGAAATTGATCAAACTTCCATAGGAAATTGTTCAAATTCTGCAGGAAACTGTTCAAATTTCCACAGGAAATTGTTTAAATTTCCAAAGGAAATTATTCAAGTTTCCACAGGAAATTGTTCAAATTTCTACAAGAAAATGTCCAAGTTTGATCAAGAAATTGATCAAATTTCCACAGGAAATTGTTCGAGTTTGCACAGGAAATTGTTCTAATTTTCACAGGAAATTGTTCAACAATGTGGAATTCGAATTTTAAATTTCCGCAGGAAATTCATCAAATTTCCACAGGAAATTGATCAAACTTCCACAGGGAATTGTCCAAGTTTGCACAATAAAGTGATCAATTTAACGCAACAAATTGATCAAATTTCCACAGGAAATTTTTCAAATTAACGCAGGAAATTTTTCTAATTTAAGCAGGAAATTTTTAAAATTTCCACAGAAAATTGTTTAAATTTCCACACAAAATTTGTTTAAATTTCCACAGGAAATTGTTCTGATAAACGAAGGAAATCGTTCAAATTTCCACAGGAAATTGATCAAACTTCTACATGAAATTGTCCAAATTTCTACAAGAAATTATCCAAGTTTACGCAATAAATTGATCAAATTTCCACAGGAATTTTTTTAAGATTTCCACATAAAAAATTGTTTTAATTTCCACAGGAAATTGTTCTGATTGACGAAGGAGCTCGTTCGGATTTCCACAGGAAATTGAATCAAATATCCACTGGAAATTGATCAAACTTACACAGGAAATTTTCCAAATTTCTACAAGAAATTGTCCAAGTTTACACAGTAAATCGTTCAAATTTCCACAGGAAATTGATCAAATTTCCATGGGAAATTGATCAAATATCCACAGGAAATTGATCAAACTTCCACAGGAAATTGTTCAAGTTTCCACAGGAAATTGTCCAAATTTCTACAAAAAATTGTCCAAGTTTATACAAGAAATTCATCAAATTTCCACATGAAATTGTTCAAATTTCCATTCATTGAAGACTGCACATAGTAGTCGAAATACGTATTTGTCATGGATACCAAAATTAATTTAGTGGAATTAAATGGAAGATAACCTTTTTGCTATTTCAGGGAACTTCAGAGACATTTTGGGAATTTCAGAGAAGTACAGAGAAACGTCACAAAAAGTTCATAGAACGTTTAGGGAACGTAAAAAGAAGTTCAGGGAAATCAGATAAATTCTGAGAATTTCATAGAAGGTCAAAGATCACGAGTATAAAGTAAATTTAGGGAAAAGTTCCTGGTACTACAGAATAGAAATTCAGGTAAAATCAAATGTGAAGTTCATGAAATCTTAATAGAAAAAGCTCAGGGGACTTTAGAGAAGGTCATGCAACTTCAGATATATGTATGAAACTTCAAACAAGAAACCCAAGGCACTTCAGATAAATCTAGGAATCTTCAGATAAGTTTAGAAAATTTCACAAGCGAACTGCAGAGGAGAAAAACAGGGAGCTGCTCAAGAGAAGTTCAAAGAACTTCACAAGAGAAGTTAAGAACTTCACAAGATAAGTTCAGCGAACTCCACAAGAGAAGTTCAGGGAACTACACAAGGATATCAGGGACCTTCACAAGAGAATCTCTAGGAACTTAACAAGAGAAGTTCAGTAAGCTCCACAATTGAAGTTCAGGTAACTTCACAATTGAAGTTCAGGAAACTTCACAATTGAAGTTCAGGGAACTTCACAAAAGAAGTTCAGGGAACTTCACGAAGAAAGATCATGGAACTTCACATGAGAAGTTCAGGGAACTTCACAAGAGAAGTTCATGGAACTTTACAAGAGTAGTTCAGAGAACTTCACAAGAGTAGTTCAGGGAACTTCATAAGAGAAGTTCAGAGAACTACGCAAGGATATCAGGGAACTTCACAAGGAAATCTCAAGGAACTTCACAAGAGGAGTTCAGTGAGCTCTAGAATTGAAGTTTAGGGAACTTCACAAAAGAAGTTCAGGGAACTTCATGAGATAAGTTCAGGAAACTTCACAGGAGAAATTCAGGGAACTTCACAAAAAAAAAGATCAGGAAACTTCACAAGAGAAGTGCAGGAAATTTTTTTTTTCCTTTGGTTTGTTTTTTCCGTTGATCTTGTTTTCCGTGCTGAGCACCAATGCTACCGACGTGCCAGGAAGGCAGCTCCCACACCTGGACCCTACCTATCGACCCATCAACTCATGAACCGGGGACCAACGGCTTTACTTCCCATCCGAAGGAAGGCGTGATCAGAGATGTTATGCCTCAGAACATCGCGGCGGCGCCGACTGGGATTGAACCCAGGCCTGCTGGGGTGAGAGGTAATCACGCTTACCACTACACCACCGGCGCCGTTGTGCAGGAAACTTCACAAGAGAAGTTTAGGGAACTTCACAAGAAGTTTAAGCAATTTCATAAGAGTGCAGCAAACTTCAAAGAGAAGTTCAAAAGAGAATTTTAGGCATCTTTAGAAGAGATTCAGAAGAACCCCGTGGAATATTCGGAGGAAATATTCAAGGTACTTCAGAGGAGAGTTCAGGGAATAATCAGATTAGAGATTCAGAGATCATCATAATAGAAGTTCAAGAAACATCAGGGAAATGATCAAGGAACTCCTATGGCGGATTTTAAAAAACAACACTTTTCTGGAATCGTCAGAGAAGTTCAGGCAACTATAGATGAGTATAGGTAGCTTCAAAGGGGATGGCACTGCAGAAACGTTCAGGCAATTTTTGAGAAGAAGTTTAAGGATCTATAAAAAAAGATGTTTAGGAAACTTCAGATGAGAAGTTCAGAGAATTTAAACAGATAAGTCCAGGAAACTACAAAATGATCAGGCAACTTCAGATAAATGCAAAAAAACATCTCAAAAATTTAGGCGAAATTATCAGAACTTCATGTGAAATTCTCTAAAGTTCACAGAACATCAAACGAAAACATCATAGAAAGCATAATTTCTGAACAAATGATCACATAAACTTCCGACGAAAAGTTTGCCGAACTTCTCTGAAGTTCAGAGTACTTCATCAAAGTTCCCTGAAGTTCGAAGAAATATTCAGACAACTTACGGCAAGAAGTTAAGAGAATTAACGATGAAATGTTCAGAGAAATTCTCATGAGAAGATCATAGAACTGCCGACGAGAAGCTTAGGGAAGTTCCGACGAGAAACTCAAATAACTTCAGAAAAGAAGTTCAGAGATTATGTGAAGAGATGTTCCGAGAAGCTCATAGAACTTCATTTGAGTTCTATGAAGTTCCGACGAAAAGTTTAGAGACCTTCCGACGAGATTTTTAGAAAACTTCTGACGAGATGTTCTGTTGATCAGAAGATGTTCATAGTACGTCAAAGAACTTCCGAGGAGAAGTTCACAAAATTTCAGAGGTGAAGTGCACAGAACTTCCGACAAGAAGTCCAGAGGACTTCCGAGGAAAACGTCAGAGAATTGACCAGGAGAGGATCAGAGAAATTCTGAGTAGAAGATCAGAGTATATCCAGTGAAAAGTTCAAAGATCTTCCGAGGAAAAGTTCAAAACTTCCGGAAAGAAATTCAGCAAACATCAGCGAAGAAGTTCAGAGAAGTTCCGAGGAGAAGTTCGGAAAACATCCCAAGAACAATTCAGAGAACTTCCGACGAGAACTTCAACAAATTTCCGACGAGAACTTCCGAAAAGAATTTCACAGACATAAAATCCAGAGAGCTTCCAAGGAGAGGTACAGAGAACTTCCGACGAGAAATTGTGAGAATTACTGACAATTATTTCCGAGATTTTCCTGATAGAAATTTACAGTACGTCCGACGGGAAGTTCCTCCAGAAGCACGTCATAAGCAAAAACATAATGGAACAAGAAATAACTCAAGTCATAGAGGAACCTAGAAATACTTTGGCAAACTTCATTTAATCTAAAAAAAACTGGACTGTAATAGGACTAGTTTAGAAGATCATTAAACAAGTCCAGAAGTTCCTCAGAAAGACTTAGGTAATTTCAAAGATGTTTTGAAGATCTTCTGAAACATCTAAGAATAAAGGGCGAACACGAAATTATTGCGACACATTCAACAGGGCATAACTTTTTTACCATTGGGTAAAAATCAACTAAATTTTGCACACTTTCTCATTGATGTGTATTGTGTACATGCTGTCAAACTGGAAGTCGTGTTTTTCGATTCAACGAAAATGGAGGTGAACCAACGCGAGTTGAGAGAACAAATTCTTTCCAAACACCTGGAATTTCCTGACCTGTCGCACCGGCAGTTGGGAAAAATGTTGAACATTCACCATTCAACCGTCTCCAGAGTGTTGAAGCGGTTCCAGGAGCGGTTGACGTTGGACCACGGCAAAGGAGCTGGAAGAAAACCGGGACCGGAGAACAAAAAGACGGAGGGAAAGGTGAAGCGGATGATTATAGCAAATCCCAACGTCTCAAGCCGTGATTTGGCTAAAAAAGATCGGCATGTCGCCGAGCTACGTCCAGAATGCAAAGAAGAGAGCTGGACTACATACATACAAGGTACAGAACTTCCCAAACTGCGATGAGCGGCAACAATCGACGGCTAAAACTCGGGCACGGAAGCTCTACGAGAAGATGCTGACAAAATATGGCTGCTGTGTGATGGACGACGAAACGTATATAAAAGCCGATTTTAAGCAAATTCCGGGGTTGGAGTTTTTCACCGGCAAGAGCAAGTTCGATGTGGACGACAAATTTAAGAAGAAGAAAATGTCGAAGTTCGCCTCCAAATATCTCATTTGGCAGGCCATCTGCTCTTGCGGACTGAGGAGTGAGCCTTTCGTGACAAAGGGCACAGTAAATGGCGAGATCTACAAATCTGAGTGCCTCAAGAAGCGCCTTTTGCCGTTCTTGCAGCAGCACGACGAAGCTCCGCTATTTTGGCCAAATTTGGCATCATGCCACTATTCTAAAAGTGTCCTGGAGTGGTATGAGGCCAATTCTGTCCATTTTGTTCCAAAGGACATGAATCCGCCAAACTGTCCGGAGCTGCGCCTGGTGGGGCAGTACTGGGCAATAATTAAGCGGAAGAGCAAGAAGACAGTCAAAGACGAGAAGGACATGTTAAGAAAATGGAGAAAAAAAAACTGAGAAACTGGTACCGGATGCCACTGTAAAGACTTTGATGGAGGGCATCAAGCGAAAATGCGTTCAATTTTACACTCAAGGCTCCATCGATTAGCTTTTCTTTTGATTTTTGAAGTAAATATATGTATAAAACTACCCTAAAATTTTGGTTTGATTCTAAACATTATAAGAAAATTGGCATGACATTTTCGGTGTCGCAATAATTTCGTGTTCGCCCTTTATGTCAGGAATGTTAATGGTCACTTTAGAAAACCTTTGAAAACATAGATAAGTTCGTGAGCACACTGGACAAGTATCAAGATAAGATATTTAGAGAGCATCCAAGCCTGTGAATTATTATTATTATTATTAGACTGGCCTTTTATCTTTGAATTTCATTATTTTTTCTGATACTCTTCAAAGTTTATAACGCATTCTGAACTCATATTGAGCTCCCTAAGCTTCCCTAAAGAATCATCAAGTCCTTTCACTAAGATCATTATAAAGCATTTCCAGGTCAAACAGAAAAATTCGTCTCGTCTTTTTCCGATTTGCATAGTTCTTGATAGAGCTGGAATTAGGGCGTAACAGCCTTTGTAAACAATGACTTCTCACGATGATTTCTAAGAACTCAAGGTACACCCACGCAAACCAAAATAACCGTCGAGTAGGGGAAGTCTTGCCCTACCCGATGGTGATGTTGATTTGCGTTGGCGAGCCTTAACTTTCTAGAAATCATCGAAAGAAGTCATTGCTTGCAAATGCTGTCACACCCTAATTCCAGTTCTATCTAGAATTGTTTGTCAAAGTCAATAATTCACTAATTACAAATTTTTGCCGTTTCGAATCTTGTAAAAAAATGTCTTAATGGCACAATCGATAAAAATTATCTAAATGGCATATTCGATATTCTGCAACAAATCATAACTCGCAAACGTCTCTTCCAATTGAAATGACGTCTACGACAAAGTGAGATAATTTGGCCTACGGTTCAAAGAAAAATATACACGGTAAAAAACCAAGTAATTTTAGGTAAGAACCCAAAACAGAAATGCTCTCACTCATATTTTTGCAATTTTGACAATTGAAAATAAACAAAAATTATAGAACATCAACTTTTGGTAAGATTTTTAAACTTTTTGTTTGAACAATATTTTTGAGAAATTTTGCACAAAACGAAATATTGGTTGTCTAAATTTAAATTTCCGATCAAAATTTAACAAACAAATAGTTTCGGGCCTGCTTTCTAACACCCCTTCGCAAGGGAAGTATAGCCGTTGGGCCCGGCCCATGTACTGATGGGTGCGATATCAACCCAGGAATGGCAGCCACCTCTTTTGTATAAAGGTATCAAACTAAAAGTTCATAATTTTGGTCAAAAGTTGGTGTTTTGTGATTTTTGTTAATTTCTAAGCAGAAAATTTCTCAGAAGTATTTTAATTAACAGATATGCTATTCAATTAAAAATTATCAAACAATGTTAAAGAGGGTATATTTTTTTACCCTGCATATTTATTTTAAGAAAAGTAATAATTTTTCCAACAACTTTATCTCAGACGTCATTTGGCATGTTTTATATTCAAAATGGCCGAAACTTTGCTCAAATGTGAATTATTTACCAAAACAAATCATTATGCAAAATTTTATGCAAAATGGAGAAGCCGAAAAAATTACAGAAGTATTTTAATGAGAAACTACGCTTTTCAATAAAAAAAAACAGCAAACAATATAAAAGAAGGTTATTTATCTACATTTTTAAGCTTTGATTTTTTTACCGTGTATATATATATATATATATATTTTAAGAAAAGCAATTATTTTTCCTACAACTTTGTCGTCGACGTAATTTTCAATTTTTTTTTTGCAAGATTCAAAATGGCCGAATTTTCTTTCAAATGTGAATGATTTACCAAATCAAACAATTATGCAAAAAATTTATGCAAATTGAAGAAGGTTGCGTGAGATTGATTCGTCATTTGGCGTGGAATTGCTCTATTGTACCCTGTGCTTCATTTTAATCTCATAACTTCCCTATAGATTCTTGAGACTTTTTAGAATAATGTACACCCAGAACTTATCGTGATATTCGTGGTGTTTTATGATCATTCCCTTGGTTTGGGGAACTCTGAGAGCTTATAAAATCAGTAAAGTTTTATCGAGCTCAGAAATTTACAAGAAACCTTATACAAATTTAAGCAAGTTAGGACAAATTCAGAGAAATGATCTGAAAACTTCGTCAATACAGGAAAGGAATCAGTTCATGTTAAGATATATTTGGGTAAATGTAGAAAAGCGGATCAGTTGTCTCATATTGGTTCGCAAACTAAAAAAAAAACTATAAACAGAAGAAAATTCAATCTCGAACCAACGAAGTTGTTCATTCCCAGGAAGCTATCTGAGATGTTCAAATAGCCCCAGGAAGTAATTGAATCACTCGTAGTGATTTTATGAAGAGATTGAAGGTATACTAATTGTCCCTGCAATACATCTAAACCTTCTCAGGAAGTTATCCAAAATTCTTCTGAAAGTTGTCAAAACTTTCCATGGAAGTTTTTTGAGTTACACACTTAGAAAAATTCATGTAAATTTAGGTGCTCTGAGACTGACATATACGAGCGTCAAATATGACATAAAATTGTGTTATAACAAACGCGAAATTCAGATCAATCAAACGTACTTTTCGTCGAGTAACGAACTTTTGAGTCTCGGAGCACTTAATTTTACATGACATGTTTGTTTACGTCTCTTCCTTTATGTCAAAGATGGATTCCGTCACGTGTGAAATTAGGTATTTCTAAGTGTGTACCCAAGAAAATGGTTTACGCTATCCAAAAACATATTCAAATATCACCCGGAAGTTGCTCAATCTTTCAATAAAGAACTCCATACTGTTTAAGAATGTTATCTTAACACCCTCTAAGAAGTTGTGCGATTTTCTTCAAGAAGGAAACCTAAAGCTCCCCAGAACGATCATCAAAAGTTAGTATTCCAGCATGCTCATCAGGGCTGGTAGCAATCACTGCTGTCAGAAATAGTGATTTTAGTGACCATGTTGAATAAATAAGTGACCAAATAGTTCAAGTTCTCTAGACTGCCCTGAATTCATCAGTACTTTTTAAGAACCCGCAACTTTACTGGAATTGTTGAATTTGCCTTGAAGTTTCGAAAATGTTCCTAAAGTATTATAACCATTATTAACACTCGCTTTTTCCTGAACTTATCTATGCTTACCTGAAGTTCTCTAAATTTGTTTAATAATCCAGCAAATTTTCTGATACATATTCATAATTCCCTGACGCGTCCGACGTTTTAGGATCCATCATTGAATTTTTGGAATACTCTAATACTCTTGAAAGTTGCTGAAAATTTCCTTAAGTTAATGGGCTTGTTCTGAAGCTATCTGACTGTCCTCGAAGTACTCGGAATTTCGGAATTAGACTATCGAAAAATATCAAAATTTAGTTCTCTGGAATTTCTTGAAGATATCGCTGCTTGCTAAAAGTTCTCAATTTTTTTTATTAATGGAACTTCGTTTATGTTCTCAACTTAGCTAAATTTTCGCATTTTTTTAAGTTCTTGAAATCTCCATGATATAACAACCTTAAAATATTCTCACGTTTTCCGGATGTTCATAAAATTTCCAGGAATTCTCTCGGAGTTTACTGAAGTTTTCGGAAATGCACTGAGCTTCTCGAAACTTTTTTAAGGTTTCTAATATTTTCTTGAAATTATTTGAACGGCCCTTTGATTCTCTGACCTGTCTTGATGTTCTCGAAGCTTGAACATGTACATGGAATACGAAACTTCAAGACATTGAATATGTTTAGACCTTGGACTTACTTACTTGGAAAACTCAGGTAATTTTATCCACAAAAATGAATAGACATTCTGTACATAGAGAAAGACGATCAAACGTCACAACGTAAAGAATAATCAATCTTGAAATAAATTTACGCTGAAAATAGTGACTTATTACAAGAAAAAGTGACTTTAGTGACTTGGCCTTAAAAAAAAAGAAACTTTTTAGTGACTGACTTGAAAAAAGTGACCAAGTCACTAAAAAGTGACTCGCTACCAGCCCTGATGCTCATGCTCTATACAACTGTCACTGCACCTGTCTGAAGAGCTGCCTCATAAGTTCTTCGGAACTGTTCTTGAAGACCTGGGGAGTTGGATTTTGATTTAATTAAGTAAGAAATGACTGTTACCAGCTAGACTTCTTTGTACAGTGTCCTTGAAAGTGTTTTTTATTTAATAAAATGATCTTACTAATTCCCTGATTTTGAACTGAAAACGTCTACAGAAGTACGGAAATCTTATGAAATCTTCCGAAGCTCCTTTATGATTCAGTATATTTCAGAAGTTCCCACAGCGTATGTTAGACTATCGAGATACCTGTAGAATATCCAAAGATTTTCAACTTCGAAACATCAAGGATATGTGTCTTCCTTGTTATACTCCAGACCGTGTTCACTTCACCAATCGCAGTTCCTCAATTGAATATGATCTGACCATGAAACAAGCAACTCATGGGATTCCCGATCAACTTCGACCTATTATTATCCCACGTATTTTTACTGAAAAGTACCAACAAGTCAATTGCATGAAAAGATATTTTACAGACGGGTCCCGTCTCAATGGATCCACTGGCTTCGGTGTCTTCAATGAAAACTCTAGCGCCTTCCGCAAACTTCAGGAACCTTGTTCCGTTTTTTTTTGCTGACCTGGCAGCAATCAACTTCGCATTGGGGATGATTTCCAACATGCCCGCAGACCATTACTTCATCTTCACGGATAGTCTCAGTTCGATTGAGGCTATTCGGTCGATGAAACAAGGTAGGCACTCATCTTATTTCCTTTCAAAGGTAAGGGAGCAGATGTGTGTGCTGGTCGAAAGATCATATATGATTACCTTTGTATGGGTCCCCTCACATTGCTCAATCCCAGGCAATGAGAAGGCAGACTCTCTCGCAAAGGTGGGCGCGCAGGAAGGCGAATTGTATGACAGGCAAATTTCACACGATGAATTTTACCATTTAGTGCGTCAGAGTACCCTTTCGAGTTGGCAAACCGATTGGGACACTGGAAATCTTGGACGGTGGTTACATTCAATTATTCCTAATGTTTCTTCGAGAGCGTGGTTTAAAGGCTTGGGCTTAAGTCGTGACTTTATTCGCGTGATGAGTAGACTTATGTCCAACCACTACTCGCTAGATGCGCATCTCAATAGAATAAACCTCGTGGACAGCAACATCTGTCGGTGTGGAAACGGTTACGATGACATCGAACACGCAGTTTGGCAATGTGACGGATAATGACGCCGCCAGAGAGCGACTTTTGAATACCCTCGAGGCCCAAGGAAGACAACCCTATGTTCCTATCAGAGACGAGTTGGCAACCCGTGATCTCTGCTATATGCAGTCCGTTTATGTTTTTCTTCAAATGTCTCGTATAAGAATTTAATTCCTTTTGTCTTTTGTCTATCTTTATTAGTTTTTGTTTGTCTTGTCCCCCCGTCTCGATGAGTCTCATCGTCGCCCACTGGTCACCCACCATAGCCGGTCGAACTCCGGACGAAGCTTGAACAGCACTACCGTTCATACTGGCGACAACGCTCTGATGAGACAACGAAACCCTACCCCAAGCTCCTCCCCTGATCCTATCCTTCGAAAATGTACCCTTCTAACCTCGAGTAAGCCGCGAGTAATCGGCCCAACTCCTACTAGACATAGAATTAAGTGAATTTTGTTACACACAGTGAACAATGAATGATCGGCTCCGTAAAGCTAACGCGATTGAGCCTTCCAAATAAACGAACTAGATAAAAAAAAACATCAAGGACCTTATTATATGATTTTTGAACATCCATAATGCTCCATTGAAACTTCTGAAGTTCCTTGAATCCCTCTGAATTCTCCAGAACAGCTTTAAGGTTCATATGGGCAAACGTACTTTTGTAAATATCGTTTAGTTTTATCGAGCTCAGAAATTCACAAGAAACCTTATGCAAATTTGAGCAAGTTAGGACAAATTCAGAGAAATGATCTGAAAACTTCGTCAATACAAGAACCAGTTCATGTTTAGATGTATTCGGGCAAAGGTAGTTCAAAACTAAAAAAAAATATAAACAGAGGAAAATTCGACAATCAATCTCGAACCAAAGACTCTCTAATGCAAAGGCTGGTTCGGTTAAAAGTTAGGTGTTCCTTTGATTTATTGTATGTATGCGTAAAATTCTGAAACAATTGCAAAACTTGCAAGATATGGCACATTACATTCTTGAAAACAAATTCAACTTTTGATAGCAAAGTGAAGTACGGTTAATTTTGACTATAATATTGGAATACCAACTGCATTTGTTAGCATTGCACCGTTGGTGTAGCAACTACATGGCTAATAAGAGTAACTCAGTAACTGAATCGAATTTGACTCAAAATACAAAAAGGGGGTTATTCAGTGTGTAAATAAAATTTTCTCTGATTTTCCAGGTAAAACTTCTTGGATTTGAGGAAAATCGATAATATATTTGACTTAGTCTAGACTGAGCAAAATGTTCGTATATTTTCCTCATATTAAAGCAGTTTTACCTGGAAAAGCAAAAACAATTTTACTCATGAGTAACCCCTGTTTCTGCTATTTTGATTCGAATTCGACTCAGTTGCGGAGCCACTCTCATCGACCGTGACTAGCTTCGAGAAAACCAAATCACATGTTGAAAAGCTTTCCTTTCTGGATGTGGAACTATCATTACAAGAGATTGAATTACATTGTGGGAAAAATTGTTTCGAGTAACTCAACGAGTCCAACGAGTCCATCTTCGAACGGAAAACATCTGTTATTCCCAGTCAGTGGCCAGTGTGTCACTTTCAGTCCTTCTCTGCAAAACCTGCTCCACTACACTCCCACTGTAAGCTGTATCCATATATCTAACACACTATTCTGATGTGCGACCGCGACACCAAAACTACTACCGGAGCTACACTGCTCTGTAAGTGGGTGGTGCGGGTACACAACTCGCCATCAAGACACAGTTACTCACAGTAGTGCCGCGCGGTCACCATCATCGCCGCATTATTTCGTCGTTCTTGCAGGGCAAACCACTTTTCACTTTCGATTTTCCGGCATGCTCGAAATCCTCGCACGTCCTACCACATTAGGGATTCACTCAACCACCAAAAAGGCCAGAATCACCCATGTGAGAACAATATTATTACTTTTATGTCACTTGCCACTCGCGCTCCGCTCTCTTCGATATTCGATTTCACAACTTTAGCTGCTGCTGTGTAGGACTCCACCTTTGGACTCTGCCGCTTTCGCACGTAAAGTGTCACCACCAGTCGCTTGAAATTTTCCACTCACATTTCTACACACATGTTTTCGCTGAGGATTGAAGAACTCTCCTGCAAAAGCGGATCAAGATACGGTCTTTTTATTTTATGTGTTTTCCTGCCTGCCTTGAGGAAGCAATCAGTAGCTCGCTGCGGTTGGGTCATGAAGATTGTATCAACAATTGAAAAGGAAACGGCTGCGATTCGATTCGGTTTTACATTTTGGGGGTCCTCCTTCGGTCTAGGGTTTTATTATTTTCGTGCAAAATAAAATAAAAATCACTTTACACTTTTCCACCGTTTGGTTCCTCTTAGCCCCAAGGTGCTTCGCGCTACATCATCTTCCTAGTCGTTGAAGCCGTCGCCGTAGACACTTGAAGGCAAATCTTTTCACGACGTTTTCACGCACTCTTGGGAACACCAATATACTATCTCTCGCTCCCCGCCACCGAGAAAAGAGATTGGTACGTGTAAGAGTGAGTGCTCACCAGTTTTTCACGTTTCAAGACAGATAGGGAAAAACATTGAAAACACACCGACGACGACGACGACGACGACGACCACTGTTACGAGTTGGATCCGTGAAAAAACAGGCGAAAATATATTTATAGAAAAATATTTCTTCTTCACATTTGAGCTGCCTTCTGCTGATGGTGTGTAAGTCGAAAACTGACGACTGGGAATGCGTACGTACATATATGTTGGTTCGTTCACGCAAACACTTTCGGCTTGAAATGTCCTCCCCGGGGAATACACTCCACGGAAAAGAATAGGAATTATTTACACTGATCGAACGGAAAAATTTGATGGATATCACACGGACACGGTGTACCCTTTACTCGCGTTTGGGGAAGCATTCAACTGCCTCTTGTCAGGACACGCACACTTCCCAGCGGAGAAAAGGCATCCTTTTATGCAACAACGAAACCCCCCAAATGGTGGGTGGTTATCAGCGAAGAAAATCTGCACACACTTTTCACCTCTAGCTCGAATCTTCAAAAGTATCCTCTATTCCAGCTTCCGCTAGTCGCACGGGGGTGGGGTCAGCACACAAATATCGCAATAATCAACCGGATGTATGCTCAACCGGACCGAATTCGTCGCGTATTTCCCTTTTTTCTTTTGTTTTTTGGGGGCACAGGCTCCGAACTGCAGGTTACAAATGGTCAATTTTTCCCTCTCTATCTCACTCACTGAACTGTGCCAATGCAATGATGTTCAACTGTGATACCACAATTTCTGACGGTGGCGGCGGCGACGGCCACGGCGAGACGACGGACGGTGCACCACCTTTCCTCGGATTCGAAGGCAAAACGACGGTATGTTTCACGAGACGATTTTTCGCGTCCAACGCGTACAAGTACTCACGATCTACTGAACCAGTGGCATTAGTAGAGGACTATAGTGTCCTCGGTCCACACGACGCCGATCGCTGCCTGATGCCTACGGTAAATGCGAAATGGACCACACAGCTGCGGATGATGATTGGAGTGTGGTGGCACCAATACCATCGTGCGGGAAAAACAGATGGAGAGAAACGCCACTCAACCAGCTGACTGGCACTCATTCTCAGCTCAAGGTGGGAAATCAGCCGGAAAAGTGATGCGTTGTTTGAGAGAGATGGAGAAAGCGAGAGAGAGAGAGAAAGTGCCATAACCGTCGGAGAGAATGCAAGCAAGGAATTGCATCTGGTGAGAAAATCCATAATTGATGTTTGCGTGGATGTAATGGAAATTATCCTGCTGAAACTTGTTCGAGGAAAAACAACGTACGAGAAGATAAGTCGTGTTTATTTCTACGATTTATAGCACACACAAAGGTAGTGCCAGATTTGACATCAATTACCACGATAGTTTACGTAAATTTATCCAACATATAACATAATTCAACATCAATATAACACTTGCAAGCAACCATGATATGAGAAGTTGTTTTCAAAACTAAACGAAGAAGTTGAGTAAATGTTGTTCCAAAGATTCGAGAATTGATGTATGCTCCATTCATCCGATACAGATCGGTGCAGCTGAGAGGGGTAGCTAAAGGAAAAGTCCCCTTCAGAATTGTGTAGGCCTTCCTAGAAGTTTACGAGCCATAATAGCATGTACCATTCAGACTGTGTTGATTTTTACGATTTTTTTTTTTTAAATAAACACAAATGCTTTGCAAAGTTGGTTTATTCAGTCTCCTATCCTAGGCTAAATGCCCGCACCTTGGACTTGACAGTACCCCTTAAATCCTGTGCAACACTTGTGCCATCTTTCATTCATTCTTTCCTCAAATCCTAGTCGATTTTGAATGCCTTCCCTGTTTTCCGGAGCTTGCCTTCATAATCACCCAGAATTTTTCTATTGGGCGAACTTCTGGCCAGCAGTGTTGGAAAAGTTCGCGATATTTCACGAAGTTCACCAAGGGAAAAGTTGGCGAGTCATAGTGAGTTTTCACGAACTTTTCCATCACTGCTGGCCAGTTTGGCGGATTTGCCTCCTACGGCATAAAAACTACATCGTTGGTTTCGTACTACTCGCTTCGCGTAATGGCACAAGTGTCACCTTCGTGGGACCGGAGGAAGGACAGCAGGCGTTTTTGGAGGTATTCTTTATTATATATTTGGCCGTTGATGGTGCCGGACGTTATGTACGGCTTGCTGAATTTGCCGCACCCACAGAACGCCTGCTAAACTAAGTGCGTCTTGGCAAATTTATCGACCTTTTTCTCCAGAACATTCAGGCGGGACTTGCCGACTAAAAACTCCAGGCTGGGGATCTGCTTGGCGCCCGCTTCAATGTAGGTCTCGTCGTCCATTACGATGCATTTCGGCTACACCAACCACTCGCGGTACGGCTTCCTGGCGCGGGACTTTTATACCCTATGGATCGCAAAACACCAAAATTTCTCACACCCACCACTTCCCGCGTCAACCTCAATCCAATTTATCTTTGCGATTTCAAACCAAAACATTCAAGGTGTCGGAATTACCGGGTTGCCGGGATGGGTATTTTACAAACAATTGCAGCTTGCTCTATGACCGGCACAATCGGCATACTTGCGGCACACTGATAAAAAAGATGACCCAAAATTAGTGTGTGGAGTGACCTACCCCTTGGCAAGATCTCATTTTGAATATCTGAGCAATCTAGTATCTTGAGAAAATATCTGGAAGATGTGTTTTGAATTATTGAGCAGTTCAAGATTTTCATAATTATACCTGATCATATTGCAGTCTTGAACAAATATACTGAGGATTTTTTAAAGATATGAAAGCACCTGACGAACTTTTGAATAATTTCTGAGTAACCTTGTAAATGTTCAGTCAGAACTAGATATAACGTAACTTAATTTTATATCGAAGCAATACAGAATTTTTAAAAACAACAGATTCCAATTTTGATTATTTATCATTTACCCAAGTAACACATAAAAAATCTTTTTGAAAAAGAATTAGAACGGCTTGTTGTATAAATGTTTTATAAGTGATGCATTAAACATCCCACGTTATATATGAGGTTTAAAGATGTTTTCTTCATACTTCCTAGATTCAACATTTTCCAAAATAGTTTTCTTTTACTTTTATCTTTAAATATTATTTAAACGTGCATCTTACTGTTTTAATACCACTAGAAAACTTGTCGTATACAAAATCAATCTAAGTTGAATTTATAAAGTTCTTGAAGAGATTCTGTACCTTCCAGATTGACGTAAACATTGACGACGCCATCGAGCCGGACCGTTTCTTCATGCAGTGATTGACAGTTTCTTATGAGGTATTCGGAGGTTTGTTATAAAGAAAGTTGAAAACACTTTTTTATGACATCTCATAAATTAATACATCTGAAAATGTGCAGATTGTCTTGCACGCAGGCAAAAGAACATAAGAATTCTATATTAAAAACTTATGAATTTTAGCCATAAGAAATGAGTGTGAATTTCATTGATTTGCCTTATGAAAAATAATGTTGACAAAAAATAAATAAATCGGAGCCAACTGGAACCGGAAAATGGACGTTGAGGTTAGAGGGCCCGTGTGTTGACCACTCGTCTTTAAACGCTTGGGTAAATGAAATGGTTGAAGGCGTATAAGAGCTATCTCATGTTGCCCGAAAATCATTCATAAGTCACGCTAATGACATTCATATATGTTGTTCATAAGTCGACCTTATGAAATTCTTACATAAGAATATAGATTTGCCTCAGTGTATAAGGAGTTGAAAATACTTTTAAATAGCATTCTGGCAATTAGATGTACGCTTTGCTGCTAAAAAAAACGTCTTTGTGACGGATCGAAGGCGTGTTGAACGAGAAAATAATTGTCATGCCATTGGCAAGAACATCATAGATACTTGTAACAAACGTCTCATCAAGCGGAGTTGGTCTACCACGCTAAGGACCAGTGATCGAATCCCCATACATGTTCAAGCTTTTTTTTTTGTCGCTGGTTTTTATGATGTTTCCAAAACATGTTATAGGACCAGTATTTAGTTGTATAAGCTCCGCGTCTTGCGCTTTTTAGGTTGTATAAATGTATTAAAAGATGTATATTAAGGTATTATTGATTCTATACGCAAGTCATTAAAAAGTATTTTCAACTTCTTTATGACAAGCCGTGTTGCTTGGGTAGGTTCATTAATATTTTGAAAGCAAATTTGATTTCGTTTGAATTTTTGACTCATCAGCATAATTCCTGATCAAACTGAAGTCTTGACCAAAAATATCCTGAGGACTATGTTTTTAGATCTTTGGTCACTTGAAGGTCTTTGGAATAATTTCTGAGAAATCTGGTGTCTTGAAATAATACCTGTACTATTTGATTTGAATTTATGGGCTGTTGAAGGTCTTTAGAATGATTCCTAATCAAGCTGAAGACTTTAATTAATAGCTTGATGACTTTTTAAAAATCTTTGATCACCAAGAGCAGTCTTCCGAAAAACACGCGCAGATTTGCACCCGATGTAAAAACATAACGTTTTTGTTGAACATGTACACGCTCTTCCTTGTGTTGTAATGTTCATTTCAAACATGCTGTCCAATACACACACATGAACGTTGTGTTGAAACTACGTGTTTTTGCATATGTGTAAACACGGTGTTTGAACACAATGTTTGTTTTCAATGGATTACTTTTTTTGTACGGATTACCGTGCCGTTCCATTTTCTACGTTGCACTCAAGTGTTTAGAAAGCATCAACATATTATGAAATATTTTCAAAATGTACAGCTCTAATGCACGGGAAGTAATATTTAAAGTGGTAACATTTCAAAAATATTGTTGAAAAATTAACAGAAATAATTTAATGCCCAGAAGTAGACACTGTGCGGTATTTGGTGCTTGCACAGTATTTTTTCCTCCTCTTGTGCCGTGTTCGAGATAGGCGTATATGTTTTCATCTGGAAATCTTTTTTTGGAGGCGAACCAGCCCAAGGCTGAAAGCCTCCTTAATAAAGTTAAATAATAATAATAATAATCTGGAAATCTTCTTACATTGACCTTTCTGACGTTTATAACACGTACACATGCATAGTCCTATGTTCAAGTGCGAAGTTTGTTATCCTCACTTTCGCTCCAGTCAAAAATGTTGCTTTGTTATTGTTATCCTCATTTTAGGACTATCAATACTTGTGCGCGTAGAATGGACTGTGGTAGAATACTTTCCTGATGAAAACATGTGACTGACACAATCGCACTTCAAGCTAAACATTGCATTAGGTCCCAAGTAACATTGATCGGTTCTCTTTGTTGACTTTCTCCTTCGTTAATAACTTGAGCACATAACCGTTTCTTGTTGTGTTTGTCGTATTAGGTGCTAAATAAAAGCTTCTTTTATCGGACTGTGTGCGGATGTGAAAATATCTGATGATTTCTTTTCATAGCCGTGGAGATATAAAGAGAAGTCGACGAAGAGAATCTGTCAATGTTACTTAGGACCTTATGCAATGTTCAGCTTGACTTTAGCTTTATTTATTATTTGAGTTTTTACAGGCACTGGGAGTATGATGAAAAATACTTCTGTAAATTGGAAAGTAGAAAAAGATCGCACATTCGCATTGTTTACGGCCTGCTTACGTATTATACAAAGCAAGCAAGGGTTGTGCGGCGGAGGCATCACCAAAGATGTTTAAAACTGGCTCGATATGGTGGGGTGTGAACTCAAAACATTAATTATGCGCAATGCATGCATGTTCACCAAGAACTCAAAATTAAGGCACTTGAGATTAATCGTAATTTAATCAAAACACCCCTTGCCACACGCTGAACTGTTGTTGTTTGAGACGTTCAAAACACAATGTTTAAACATCATGCACAAACATTGGACGCGCTCACATGTGTAATACATATTCGAACACAAGGTTCAAAAGATTGTGTGTGAGTGCAAACATGAAAAGCAGCAACACAGCGTAAAGCCTGTCCACGTTAAATTAATCATATCGTACGGCTATTTTCCACAGAGATGGTGCTGGTACGTTGGTAGGAAGTGATAAAAATCCCCATATATTAATTGAGAGAAGTGGGAATAATTCGCTTTCGGAGCATATTCAGGTCAAAGTGAACGACAACCTAGATAAATTAGTCAGGGACTTTTTTGTCATTCAGTTTTTCCCGGAAATTATTGTTAAACAAGCAACAGTTAAATAAAAATTATTTTTCCCCATACAGTTTTACTTGCTTTACTACCAGTGGGGAGAGCCAATTTGAGGGAGAAAATTTGCTCTCACTAGTTCAATTTCACAACATGCCATGTATTTTGATGACACTCTATTTGTGATTTCCCTCTCACTGGCTACACAATAGAGTAGCTGACACTACAAAACATGTCTGTTACATCTATATATGCATTTTGATTAACATCCAAGGTCCCTCCTTTTTTACATATTCTGCTCAAAAGCTGCTTTCTTGGAAATTCTGAGGGGTGAGCTATGTTGTGTACAGAATGTGTAAAAAAGGAGGAACTTCGAATATTAATCTAAATGCATATATAGAGGTACCAGACACATTTTGCACTGCAGTGTCCTCTGTGAACAATTAATGGAAAACAGATTGTTGCCGATAGATGCCACTGCAAACAACAGCAGTGACATCTGATGGAAAATGAATGCAGAAGCTTGACAAAATGATTAATTTTGGACACTATGATAATTTCGGGAAAAACCATCTCTATAGTACATAATACAACAAAACCGATTGTTTATTTCAGTGAAGTATACTTATATCGACAGCAAACGTAACTTATTTGAATGATAATTCTTTTGTCTGTAAAATTTGAACTTTCTGCGGGATACCAGCTCTATCTAGATTTGAAGCATATAATTAAAAAACTTGACAACAAACAACTTGAAATAAAGTTTTGTCTTAAGAACTTTTAATCATGTTAGAACAAAATTTAAATCTGACAATTTTCCTTCAAAAATGTTGGCGACGACTCGAAAAAAAAACTGCCATCTATTTGCATATTTTTTTCAAGAAATCTACAATATATAGGGATGCGATTTCAAAAAACCAAAATCGACCGTGTTACAAAAAGTGGTCAGGATTTGACCACTTATAACTCTGTCAATATCGGATGGATATTAATCCTAAACAAGGCAATCGATTGGAATAGCATCTACAAATCTGTTAAAATGAACACATTATCAATTTTCAAAAGGTCCGTATTGAAAATTGCACGAATGTGCAACTGTTGCTATAATAATGAAAATTATCACCGATTGACTGCGAAAAGCGCTTTCCATAACACAGATTTGAAAATCGAATGCACTCTGGTCTCACCAAACGGTGTTTATTCAATCACCGCGTGTGGTGGTCATCAACAGCAGCAGCAGCAGTGTTTTCGGCGGGTGGCGTTGTAAATTTATCTCCAGTACACGACAAAAGGCTGCCCGCATGCGTGAGCTGCAGCCCACTGAGCGGTTCATTCACCGAAGAAGGAGGAAGCAGTTGCACCGCTACAGATCGGATTTCAGTTGCTCGTCGTGAGTCGCTATGGGCCATCTATACCAAGCGCGTCATCGTTTCAAACAACATACAGCTCGCCAGCCTTATCTGTGTAAAAATCCTTAATAGCATTACTCAACCATCACGACAAAACAATTCTTTTCAGGACCACCAATTTGTTAAAGACTGGACGCTTCTCGCGCTAACTTTAAAATAGACCTACATTGATCGATTCTCTTCATCGACTCTCTCTTTCGTTAATAACTCGGCGCCAAAAACATGTTCAGCTGTTATTACCATCTAAAACGCTTAATAATAGTTTCTGTTAATAGACTTTGTAGAAAAATTAGCCCGAAATATAAATGCAACCAGTTCCCATTAGTATAAGTCTAAAATACCATGTATTTTCAAGGCAAAACTAGGTGTGCAATTTCAAAAATCAAAGTTGGTCGTGGCATGACAGTGGTCTGGTTTTGATCCAAAGATGATGGATTTTAATTCTTAATACGCCAATTGATATGAATTTTTTCTACGAATCTGTTAAAATTCGGTCTTTATCACTTCTCAAAATGTCTATCGAAAATTGCACGAATGTGCAACTGTTGCTATGATAATTAAAATTATCACCGATTGCCTGTGAAAAGTGCTTTCCCTAACATAGATTTCAAAATTGAATTCAATCCGGATTATACTATCACCGCGTGTGGTGAGTGGTGGTATTCTCCAGTACACAACGAAAAGCTCCCCGCAAGCAGCTAGCTATCAAGACTGCCCTCAACTGCTGATCGGATTCAGTTGCTCGTCATGAGCCGCTGTGGACCATCTATGCCAAGCGCGTCACCCTCGTTCCAAACAACATGCAGCTCGTCAGCCTAATCCGTGTTGAACACGTTAATAGCGCAGCATTACTAAGCCATCACGACAAAACGGTCCTTTTCAGGACCACCATGAATTATTGTTGTTTAAAAGTTATTTTTCATTGAACATTCACTCGCCTTGCTGCCAGCCGCATCATCTCCACAGATCTTTGCTAATGTACCCAGCATCCAAACGTTTGTGGTCAAATGCGTCAAGTATTGAAGTGGTACATACAAATTCTCCCAATGACCGAATACCATATGACCTTGTCAATTAACCATAAATCATATTTCGCAAGGTTTTCTCCACGACGCTAGAAAAAGCAAAAACAAAATTTCGAATTTATATGATTGATTGCGAATATTTCGCGATTGGAAACATTTTAGCAAGAAATTCCTTCAATCAATTTTTGCTTTTTTTTCTATCTATTGAACAAACAAACCGTTCCGTGCGTTTTGTGCACGAAAATGCGTAATTTCTTCATCAGAAAACGAGGCGTTTCCGTGATGGGAAAAGTGGTTTCCCTAACACAGTCACCGAATATTGATACCAAGCACTGAGCATGCCAGACAGTACCTATGTTTATGCCTTTTGATGCAAATTTTAAGCCGCTCCTATTAAGAGAATTATGCCAAACAATACATCTTGCCAAATTCTCTTAATAGAAGAAGCTTAAAATTTGCATCAAATAGCATAAAAGTAGGTACCGTCCGGTATGCTCAGATTCATTCGCTGCCAGACTGTTGAGCAGTTCAGTCGATTTGAATTCTCTCTAGTTTCGTTCGTTCGTTCGCAAGTCGAATTAGCTCCGCGTTGTGTAGTGACGCTCTCGCTGACCCAGCCATGGGTAAGAAATCGCGCGGTAACGCGAGTGCCGGTTTACCGGGAAAACAGACTCTCCCAGGAGATGGCGCGACCACCGAGCCAGCCCAGAAGAAGCAGAAGAAAACCCCATTGCCCATCCCGACAGGCATTGCGGACCCGCAGCCGGGGCCTCCCGGAACTAAACGACCCAGACCTGAAGACAGCAGCGCCACCGCATCAGCAGCAAAAAAGCTGCTGAGCAACAATCCGTTCTCCGCCCTGCAGAATGGAGCCCAGCCGCAGTCGGACCCTGAGACGGTGCCGAAAAAAGTTAAGTTGCCACCCTTCTATGTGAAGGGCTTCCCTCCCGGGCTATGGGAGCAGCTGGATTTCTACATTAAGCAGGGCCTTCGCTGCACCATTCAACGGTGCACGGAAGGCTACAAACTGATGGTCCCGGCCGAAAAACACTTTAACGCAGTTCAGGCCCTCTTGGACAGAATGAAGCTGGAGTACTTCTCCCACGACATCGAGGCCACCAAGCCGCTGAAAGTGGTGCTGCGCGGGCTCCACGACATGGACACCACCACCTTAATGGACGAGATTAAGGCGAACGGCCTCAAGCCGGTCGAAGTCCACAAGATGACCCGCAGCAAGGCCATCAAGTATCGTGACCAGCTCTACCTGGTCCATCTGGAGAAGAACTCCACAACCGTGAAGGATCTCCAGACGACACGCACACTGTTCCACATCGTAGTGAAGTGGGAGCGGTATAAGCCCACCCACCGTGGCGTCACTCAGTGCTCGAACTGCCTATTGTTCGGGCACGGCACCAGGAATTGCCGCATGGCCAGCCGCTGCATCAAATGCGGCAAAAACCACAAGATCGACAACTGCGACAGCATCGAGGAAGCCACTCCCACATGCGCCAACTGCGGTGCCGCCCACAAGGCCACGAGTAAGGCCTGTCCGAAGCGGGCCGAATACGCCGAGATCCGGAAGAAGGCCTCGTCCAACAACCAGCCCGGTCGCAAGAAGGTTCCAGAAAACAACGCGCAGAACTTTCCTCCGTTATCACCGGTCCAATCACGGCCAATTCCAGTGTTGCCGCCGCTCCCGCTCAACCAACAGTTGGCTGCCGCTGCAGTACCCGGTCAAGCCTCCGGGCCATCGACGGATCCCCCTGCTCCGGGATTGGCCGGTACAACCGGCGAAGCTACAGACGATTCTCCGCTGTCAACGGATGAGATCGTCACACTGTTGGCCCAGGCCATCATCATCAAGCGCACCTGCGCAACAAGAACACAACAGCTCCAAGCTATCATCTCCTTCGTCGCTAATTATGGACCGTGAACCCATAAAGATCGCCAACTGGAACGCTCGCTCCGTAGGGGCGAAAAACATTGAGCTTGCAGACTTCCTCCGCAAGCACGACATCGACGTGGGCCTTCTCACCGAGACCCACCTCAAGACCGGTGACAGCTTCTGGCTGCCCGACCACAGCATTGTCCGGCTTGATCGCACCAGCTCCAGGGGGGGCGGTGTCGCGGTCATCATCAAGAAAGGCATCAAGTACTGCACCCTACCCCACTACCGCACTTCCATCATCGAGGCCGTCGGCGTTGAGGTGGAAACATCGACCGGAAACGTCCGGTTCATCGTTGTCTACTGCCCCCGGCAATGTACCGTTAGCAATGGTACAGCACAGCAGTTCAAGAACGACCTTGCCATCATAACCCGCACCAATGCCCGCTTCGTAATCGGAGGGGACCTGAACGCCCGGCACGAGTCCTGGCGGAACTACCAGCAGAACCAGAACGGCCGCCTAGTATTCGACCATTCCCAGCATGGTCTCTATTCCGTCTGGTTTCCGGACGAACCAACCTTCACATCACCGACGGGCAACCCATCGACGCTGGACCTGTTCTTGGCAAACACCAGATTAGCCAAGCCGGTTGCCGTCAACGACCTGAGTTCGGACCACCAACCGGTGCTGACCGAGCTGGGCTACAACGTGGCCCCTGCACCGTGCCAGCGGAAGGACTACCATCGAGTCAACTGGGTCCAGTTTCGACGCGTGGTCGACCGCCACATCGACGACAACCCACCACTCGACACAGTGGAGGACATCGACCGGGCCCTGGAGGGTCTCCATCAAGCCATATCCGTGGCTGACGAAGAGTGCGTTCGACGAGTTCCTGTGAGGGGTAAGTTTCAAGCAATTGATTCCCACACCAAACTCTTGATTCGGCTCAGAAATGTTCGTAGACGCCAGTTTCAGCGGACTGGGGATCTGCAGCGTAAATACGAAATGGTCGATCTGAATCGGCAGATCGCTTCCAGAATGGTCTCAATCCGGAACGAGAGTTTCGGGCGGCTCGTTCAGAACCTGGACGACCGTTCCAGACCATTCTGGAAGGTTGCCAAGGTGCTGAAGTCTCACCCCAAGCCCATTCCACCACTTAGAGTCAATGACGAACGGCTTATCACCAACGAAGAGAAGGCCAATGCAATTGGGGAGCACATTGCCCAATCGCATTTGCTTGGCTCTACAATCCCAAGTCCACTCGAGAACCAGGTTGTGCAGTGCGTCCAGACGTTAGATACCTACCCTTGTGCCGTCCCTCCAGAAGAACGGATTACAGAGGAACAAATTTGCTCAGCGCTGAAACACAGTACGAACATGAAGGCTCCCGGGTTTGACGGAATATTCAACCTAGAGTTGAAAAATCTCAGCGCGAGGGTGCACTCGCTGCTGGCTGCCATCCTCAACAGATGCTTGGAGCTGCACTACTTTCCAAGCATCTGGAAGGTGGCAAAAATCATCCCGATCCGCAAACCTGGGAAAGACCCTTCACTACCGTCAAGCTACAGACCGATTAGCCTGCTCTCAGCGCTGAGCAAGCTGTTCGAAAAATTGATCCTCAGCCGACTAAACAAGTTTGTGGAGGAACATGACATTATTCTTCCGGAACAGTTCGGGTTCCGTAAGGGGCATTCCACCAATCATCAGCTAGTGCGGGTGATGAATAACATCCGAAGTAACAAAGCTGTATCGAAGTCCACAGCCATGGCCTTGTTAGACGTCGAAAAGGCGTTTGACAATGTCTGGCACGACGGACTTTACAAGCTTTGTAACTCCAACTTTCCACCATACCTTGTGAAAATCACCCGTAACTATCTCCAGCAAAGGTCGTTCAGGGTGTCGTTGAATAGTTCCCTTTCGGGACAATTTCCGATCCCAGCAGGTGTTCCGCAAGGGAGTCTGCTGGGACCACTGCTTTACAGCATCTACACGTCGGACATCCCTCCTCTAGGAGACGGTTGCGTGTTCTTTCTGTTTGCAGATGACACCGCGATAGCCGTCAAGGGTAGGATGCCTCGTGAAATTACGAACAAGCTCCAACGATGCCTTGACACCTTTACTGATTATGCCACCACGTGGAAAATCAAAATCAACGCCTCGAAAACCCAAGCGATCATGTTCCTTCACAGACAATCGCCAAAACTTAAACCGTCTCCCTCCTGTACCGTAATAATGGATGGTACAAGGGTCGAGTGGTCCACTGATGTTACTTATCTCGGGATGTTGTTCGATGAGAAGCTCCTGTTCCGCTCGCATATAGAGAAAACCCTAGTTAAGTGCTCCGCCTTGGTTAGGTGTTTGTATCCGCTCATTTGCCGCAGATCCCGCCTCTCAAGGCAAAACAAACTGGCTGTTTACAAACAGATCATAGCCCCCGCGATCTTCTATGCCGCCCCGGTGTGGGAATCGTGCGCTCAGACCCACAGGAACAAAATCCAGGTTGCACAGAATAGAATGTTGAGGATGATCCTAGATCGTCCATTCGACACAAGAATAGCAGACCTCCATCAAGAGGCAGAAATTCCCAAAGTAGATTCCAAAATTGATGATATGACAACTAAATTTATTCAAAAATGCAATCTTTCTGAACATGCTTTAATAAGCAATTTGTACATAGTAGGTTAAGTGTATATAGTAGAGTAGGTTAGTTTTAAGCTGTAAATAGTAGTATTAAGTAGTTTCTCTTCAAATTCTAAAAACAAAACAAACCAATCCCACCAAGGTGGTCGACCGTGTACTAAGTCTAGGACTAATTCTGTAAAACAAATTTTGAATTTTGCCCATACCTAAAGATGAAGAAAGCAATTAAATCACTTAGTAAAAATTTATATGGTAATCGTCCAAGTTAAACTAAAATAAAGATCATTTAAACTTAAAAGTATGCTCAGATTCTGTGATTGTTGTGTTTTCCCTAATACATATTTCATTTCCGCACCGCTATCATCTCCAAGAACATCCAGGAAAAAAAATACCACAGCATTGTTCTAAACTGGCTTCCAAACTTCAAACCCATTGGTCCTTTCAGGACCACAAAAAAGACTGATAGAAAAGTTAACTAAAGAGTTCAAGAAAGAGCTTGTATCCAAGACACATCGTCCAGGACACCGACAGAGCACCTCAAAAACAGAACTCTCAAATTGCTTCCGAATTCAACCTACCGAACTTTTTCACTGATAATAAGTTAAGAAATCAATTTAATATTTACTATACTTTTGCTGTGCTATCAGAAGTATCTTTCGCAATCCTACGTCAGATCTACGGTCGTGCTTAGGATACAACAATTTACTTTTTTTTTCTTTGATTTGTTTTCCGTCGATCTTGTTTTCCGTACTGAGCACCAATGCTACCAACGTCAATGAGGCAGCTCCCACACCTGGACCCTATCTATCGACCCATCAACTCATGAACGGGGGACCAACGGCTTTACTTCACTTCCGAAGAAAGGCGTGATCAGAGATGTTATACCTCAGAACATCCCGACGGCGCCGACTGGGATTGAACCCAGGCTTGCTGGGGTGAGAGGTGATCACGCTTACCACTACACCACCAGCACCGCTAAGATTTAATCTTATTTGTTTAATTGTTCTTTAAGAAATAACAGCTTTTAAACAGATTTTAAAAAGAAATTATTTCTGAAATGGTGCCATATTTATACAAAAATGTACCGATAAATCTTCAATAGTTAATCAACCAGCCAAAATGTTATACAAATCCTGAAATGTTAGTACTTACTGATTTTTCATGAGAAGACAAATAAAATTACAAGGTGATATACTTTTTTCCGGTACTAAAAAATATCTATATTTAGACAAAAAAAAAAAGAATAACATTTTAGCAAATTTGGTTGATTTGTTCTTCAAGAAAAAGCAAGCTAGTCATAATCCATGCTCATTTCCTACACCATAAACCTACAGCTAAACTGTAATCTATCTTCAATAATTGCCATTCTATAGGTGCAAAAACATATGGAAAGTAAGACTGCCACTTAGTCCTAATAAGAAAAAAAGAGCAAGGCAATAATAATTTCATCCCTTTTCTAGAAAACTTTCCCAAAGCGGGTAAAACACAATGGAGCCAATTTTAATCCTCTTAAGATCTTTGTCTCATCCTAATAAATTTCATCCCAAAACTACCACGACCAGCACCCACTGAAGCCTCGACATCCCAAAAAACGTTCCCCAGGAAAAGGATTACACACCCATCGCAGTTTCGCTCCTTATCCTGATGCTTTATGTAACACAACATTGTTACGTGAGCATAATTGATACCGCCTCACCTATTCACCAGCAGCCAGCGAGGCAACCGCACATGCAATCGCATCCCAGAGCCGCACAAAAAGGAAAATACGCCTCATTTGCCATTTTTCCGTGCAAGGCTCTCCCGAACTGAGAATGAGCGCAAAAGAGTTCCCACGTTCACATATGTTGTAAAGCAAATATTTTCCCGCTGAGTCCCGATTTATTATTAACCACCTGTTTCAGCGCCTACTCGTTGGCCCACTCAACGACGACGGTGACGTTTTCCACATGTTCTCTGAGTTCCGACCACATTGGCTCTCCTATGAGAGTCTCTCACTTCATGTCAACTAATGATCCTGATTCGTTTCAATCCAAATCTCACATCCAGTCACACACCTAAGACCATAACAGGAACTCTGATGGTACCTACATGTAAATATGAAGCCGATGAATAGAAAGGGAAGATTATCGGTCGATTTGCTGCCGTCCTGGCTCCGTTTGTTGGTGCTGAAATGTACACCCACCACCTACCACCTGCTGCTTCATTTGCTGTGAGTGGTGGCGGCAGAGAGAAAAGTGTTGATTGTATTGTCAGTGGGAGAGATGGAAAACCGACACCAACATGTTAGCTCTGTTCCCCAATCGCAGATTTTTCGCATTACAGGAATCTCCCGAATAGCACGGTGGGTGGTCTAGTCCACCCACTTCTATTTCTCAGCAGTCCTACAACCAATTGATCTGATTTTTTGTAGGTGAGGTGAAGGTGCTTGAGGCACTATTTGGAGGATTCCTTTTTTGTGGAAGTTTAAGAGCAGGATCTTTCAGAAGTCAAATTTGTGGGCCGGCGAAGATTCAAATTAAGCTTACAATCTTCATATATTCACCACGAGCCGTATTGATTAAGAAGAAAAAAAAACACACTTCAGCAGAATGCTTCGTGAAGTGGCCTATTTTACGGATGTTCCTGATCTTCTGCAAGACCAGTGTGGCCACCATCCAGATAATCATCCGGAAAATTGTTCAGAAAATTTCAGGAAAATTGTAATAACTTAGGGCAGCTTAATTAGATTTAGGGTAAATCATCAGAAAACTAGCATGAACTTCTGAAAAGATTAGCGAATTTCAAGGTGGTTCACAAAAGTTGTAGGCAGGAGTTTCTAGGAATGAAAAGAGATATCGGGGAAGTTTAATTAACAAACTACAGAATAGTAAGGGAACTTCTGCAAAATTTCTGGCATTTCAGCAAATTTTCTAGAACTTCAAGGTGTTCCCTTCAGCTTCACGGAATCTGCAGGAACTTTTAAGAAGATCTATGAGCTTTATATAAATCAAGAAAACTACAGAGATGTCCATAGAACTCTAGGAAAATGTGGAACCTTTAAAAAAAGTTTCAAGAACCTCTTAAGGGCAGTGCTAGCAGCTTCAGAAAATTTCAGACTTTCGGGAAAATTAAAATATCTGTAAAAGTTGTAACCGCTTAGTTACAATGTCCTAGCTTTTAATTTGTGCATGTTGTTTTAGGAAACTGTAGTTTTTTTTTAGTTTGAGTGTTGGGTTAGTACACTCAAAATAATCCACACTATAATACTACGTGAAAAATCACGTAAGGTTTCAATTTTCTCACTTTAGTCTACTTTACGTGTATCTCGTAAAATCGATGCAATGCCACCTGAATGTTAAAAGAAATTCCAATTAAACCCATTTATTTATCCAATGAAATTTACGTGATTTCCACATACCTAGAATTTACGTATAAAAAAATAGGGCACTCTGCTGGGTGTTCAACATGGCGGCATGGGTATAAAGATGCAGATTTGTTGCTGTTGTATAGTATTTTAGGACTGGTTGAAAACGTAAGTATAACATTTAAATTATGCTGTAAAATATTCGTTTTTTTATTAGTTTATTTGAAGGTGACAAGCAGCAAAAGCAGTTAACTTTTCTCTTTCTTCCTTTCCAGCCCCACCATGGATCCGCTTCGGATACCATTAGCGTGATAAGCAATAGCGACGGAAGCGAACATGCACAGTTTCTGCACTTCTACAAACACCTTAACTTTGCTCAACTTCAGCAGTTGAATTTGCAGCTCATGGCTCCTCATCGGTGCGGGAAGATAATGGATGGTAACCTGTCATTAGCAGCTCAAATGGAGGCGAAGCTACTAGGAAGCCGGGAAGAGCAATCGTCCCATGGAGGCACATTGACCAAACGTCGAGTTCCTGATTGGTTATATAGCAAAGTTTTTCTTTTTCTTTTATTTACAATAAATTGAACGCTTTAATGCGAATAAAGAAATTCCATGAATTTTATTGCAATAAACATTAAAATTATGAAAAAACAGCAAACAGCAGTAACAATAATGGTACAAGAAATAACTTTAAAATTTATCGACAGTTTAACGTAACTTCTACGTGATAACCCTGTGACGTTTAAGCTTCATGAAATGAGTGCCCTACATGAGAATCACATAGTCCTTACGTGAAAAGTACGATGGAAAAAAATCTACGTATGTTTTCACGTAGCATTGACGTGAAAATTAATTTGAGTGTAGGATTAGTAGGATTGTGTTAGAAGGATTAATTTGAAATCGATATTTTAATAACCATAATTGGGCGAGACAGGATCGAAAGGGTGTTGTGATCAACTGTGGTAGGAAAACTGAATAGGAGAAGGAGATGATATGGATTATAGATACTATAGATTCCATTGATAAGCGGAGGCACAAAAAGTTGTTTTAGCAACCATGAAAAATAAATGATCTTACTGGCATCCGTGAAAAAAGTTCATGCCATCATAGAACTCTTCGTTGTGCAGTTTTGTTTTGTTTCGTGCGTAAAAGTTCAAAATGAAGTGCAAAGCAAATCTTTGCAACAATGAATCGAGGAATGGTTTACTTTATCTTACCTTCTTGCGTTGTCCGCGAAATAAATCGGAATGTGGAGTGTGGAAAGCGTTTTGTGCTCATAATATTACAATACTTCTCCCTCAAACAACACCATGATGACGTCATGCTCGTTTGGCTACACTAACTGACAGTTCGTTTGGCTACATTATACTTTTCCTCCGCTTGTCTATGGAATCTATAGTATCTATAGTATGGATGGGTGTTGATAAGCTACAAGGAGAGAAAATGCCGGCGCCGGTGGTGTAGTGGTAAGCGTGACTGCTTTCTCACCCCAATGGGTCTGGGTTCAATCCCAGCCGAGGTCGGTGGGATTTTTCTGAGGCATAAAAATCTCTGGTCACGTCTTCCTTCGGAAGGGAAGTAAAGCCGTTGGTCCCGCCCCATGTATGTGTGTTGAATGGGGCGATATCCTACGCTGGTGTGGAAGCTGCCTTCCTGCACATTCGATTGCCGTCAATGGATGGCAATCGATGTCCGTCGGTTATTGGCACTAGATTGCGGAACAGAGACCGACCTTAAATAAAGGAAAGAAGAAAAAGAAGGAGAGAAAATGGAGGAAATAAGGAACGATTGGAAAAGGAGGGCTTTTGATATCTGGGATAGGCAACCATTGCTGAGAAGTAAACCGGCGTTCGTGCTTACAAGCAGGGTTGAAAATTCTCTGGGAAGAATCACCCGGGTGTGAGAGATATCATTCTCTGGGGTGAATCTCTGCTTTTCTCCTCGGAGATTTATCCTGACACCACTGGAGAGATTGTTAGACACAGCACGAGAGAGTGAGAGAGTTGACTGTTCACTGTTTGTCTGTTTATACCAGGGGCCTGGCAACCCTATATCAATCCTATGCGTTTGACAGTAGACAACATCACATCACAACATCATTATTTAAATACGGCCCGCCTGACGTATACATGGCGGAAAGGGACGGAAAATCGTATTATAAGCAGGAAGACAAGAGCAGATGATAGCATCAAAAACATGGCCGCCAGCCAGGCCCCTGGTTTATACACTCACTTCCGTGAGAAAGGAGGCAGCGCAAAGGTGTTATTGTTTCTCCAAAGATTCCGGGAGAGTTTTACGTGAGTGAGTGAAAACATCAATGTATACAGCCTTCTCACAGGCATATTCGACGTGGCTGTTGAAGTTTAGCCGATCATCGATCATCACTCCCAGGTATTTCAACACGCTTTGAGGTTATGGCGTGCCCCTGACGGTGATATCTGCCCGCTGTACCGCTTTACAGTTACTGGCCAATAACAGTTCCGTTTTGTGGTGGGCTATCTGCAGCTTCGCTCTTTGCATCCAGTTACCAATCATGTCGACCGCCTCGGTCGCCAACACTTCCACCTCTTCCAGCGTTTTGCCTGTTACCGTCAAGACGACGTCGTCCGCAAATCCAACGATCTCAACTCCTTTGAGCAGCTTCAGCTTTAGCACGCCGTTGTACATCCTGTTCCAGAGCGTTGGACCAAGGATGGAGCTTTGTGGAACTCCTACTGTGATCCTAATCAATCTCTGCCCCATGTCTGTCTGTCGACTAAACTGAAGCAAATATCAATAATGATGCGCTGATGCACTTCCCGTATTCGCATTTTCAAAATGTGTACATTATTATTTTACCAAATTTTAAATTAATTGACTACATACTGTACGTTAATAAAAAAATAACCTTTAAAAAATCGTTGTATGCAACAAACTAACAACCAAAGTCTTCACCGCGCACCGGGGTGGTTCTCCCCGGTGAAGCAAACGAACTCTCTACGGTGCTCCCTAGTGATCACTCATACGCTCCGGTGTGTTGGACTGGTGCCGAGATGGAAAATGACAGGTGGGCAGGAACTCACAGTCTCCCAGTGTTGGTGAGTTCTTTGCCGTTAATGTTCATGAAAAGTTCACTATTTTGCTATACAGAAATTCAAAACAAAAATTTTTATCTGCGGATTTGGACAGTTTTTGACCTGTTTCATACTACCGGAAGGTGTATGCTGGTCACAAATGCCGTGCCAAACTGATTTCCTACTCAATTAATCAATCTTTGATGTGAAATTCGCTAATAAACACGAGGCGCATTTCTTATAGCAAACATGCCATAACAAAATGGGCATGGTTCATTTATGTAAACAAACTAACACTTCTTTCGACTGTGGCACCTATGTATTTCCCATCGTGGACTGGTGCGATGTGCGGTATAAGAGGTGAGGAGAAAGGAAACTAGTGGACTCTTTCGTTCTCGCGTCTTCTTATGCAGCAACAAACGTGACATCACGTCTGCTGTTGCATAAGAACACCGTCAGAATGAAAGAGTCCACTAGTTTCCTTTCTCCTCACCTCTTTTACCGCACATCGGGACTGGTGGAGGTGCGAACGTCAGAAACTGTATTTGTTTGCGAAGTAGGAGAAGTGGTAGAAAGTGAAAACAAAAATCTCTCGGGTGAGTTTGTTTTTGTCATAGTGCGAGGTGTCTTTTCAACTGATCACCCTGCTTACACTGGGGATAATGGCATCCCTGCTTACAAGACGTGAGTGGATAGTAAGTCTAAAATACAAAAGTGAACCGAACAAAGTGCCTCAAAGTGCAGTGAACGACTTTTTTCAATTCCTGGTGTTCGTTCAGGTAACTGAGTTTGGCCAAATTCTGATTTTGGCTTGGTTTCAAACAACCATTTGTCCTTCAGGACCTTTTTTATATTCCAAGTACAGATCCTCACGATCGGCACGTTTCGATCAAGTCAGTTACGACTGTCTTGGTCTAAAAGTCAGTGACCTTCCACTCTCCGGCTTGATAATTGCCAGACAGGAGAGCATCCTCGGACGTGGAAATCGTAATTGAAAAGGAGGAAGACCTTGTCACGGTCAGCCGATATTTGCCAACGAAGGGAGACGCCATTGACCCAGAAAAGGCTACTTCGGTAGCTGCACAGGGATCGCTACATTCCCTGGTTGCGAACCGCCATCGCAACGCGCAAACCCGCAATTTTTGTAACCACAGCTCCAGTCACCACGAGCCATCTTCCAGACCAGTCGAATTCACCGATCCGCCATTGTCGACGAACTGATCAAGCCACGGACCGCCATCGCGGTCAAACAACATCGGCCTCAACAAAAGAACCATCCGCGAGCGCTCGCCATCCTGCAACAAACACCACCGATACGTACCAAAGCAGCAGAAACCCACACTGATAAATTGAACTATTCCCATTTTGCTTGAAATTTAATCAATTTGACATTAAACTCAGTTTAATCATATCGAATGATTAAAAATTAATCCTCTCTTTCTAAAAAATAGGCACCTGATATTAATCCCAGTTTTATCATGATTGATTAGATTGTAGATTATCTTTTTTTGAATAAACTTTAATCATTTTTGATTCTATTTTAATAATTTTTGATTGAATTTTAATCTTTTTTGATTATATATCAGCATTGAAAAAGCATAAAATTTAATACTGGAAAGATTGTTTCGAATTTAATCATGCATGACTACTGCCGAAGGAATCATGGCTCGGACTCAATAAGGTGAAGCGGGAATCTGCATACTTTTTAAGCTTTTTTGATTTAATTTATCTTTGAGTGCATAGAACACACCCCACAATAGCCCAATAAACTCTCACTCTAGCTTTCACCATCACTATAAAGGGTGATACGGTCAAAATTTGGTCAATATCAACTTGACGTATTTCTTTCAATTTTGCATTTAAAAAACCTGAACACCCCTCATTTTGAAGGTGTGTGTGTGTAGAATATTGCTCCTATTTTGATTTTGGAATTCACTCTTCAGTTGTCAAAATTCCGTCCAAGCAAGAAGAGCAGCGTATCAAAATTTTGCTCGCGCATCGCGAAAATCCGAGCTACTCGCACGCAAAGTTGGCAAAATCGCTAAAAGTTGCCAAATCAACCGTTACAAATGTAATTAAAGTGTTTGGGGAACGTTTGTCGACAGCCAGGAAGTCGAGATCGGGGGGAAATCGAAAACCGGAAGCCGCTGAGACGACAAAGATAGTTGCCGGTAGTTTCAAGCGAAACCCTAACCTCTCTCTCCGAGATGCCGCAAATAAGCTGGGTGTATCGTCTACAACCGTGCATCGAGCCAAAAAACGAGCCGGACTATCGACTTACAAGAAGGTAGTGACTCCAAATCGCGATGATAAACAAAATACGACGGCCAAAGCGCGATCCCGGAGGCTGTACACGACGATGCTGACGAAGTTTGACTGCGTGGTAATGGACGACGAAACCTACGTCAAAACCGACTACAAGCAGCTTCCGGGACAGGAGTTTTATACGGCAAAAGGAAGGGGAAAGGTAGCAGATGTTTTCAAGCACATGAAACTGTCAAAGTTCGCAAATAAATATCTGGTTTGGCAAGCCATCTGTACCTGTGGCTTGAAAAGCAGCATTTTCATAGCTTCCGGGACTGTCAACCAAGAAATTTACGTGAAAGAGTGTTTGAATAAACGTCTGCTGCCTTTCCTGAAGAAACACGGTTGTTCCGTACTGTTTTGGCCGGATTTGGCATCTTGCCATTACGGTAAAAAGGCCATGGAGTGGTACGCCGCCAACAACGTGCAGGTGGTTCCCAAGGACAAGAACCCTCCCAACACGCCAGAGCTCCGCCCAATTGAGAAATACTGGGCTATTGTCAAGCGGAACCTAAAGAAGACCAAAAAAACTGCTAAGGGCGAGCAGCAGTTCAAGGCAAACTGGCTTTCTGCGGCGAAGAAGGTGGACAAGGTGGCTGTACAAAATCTGATGGCAGGGGTCAAGCGTAAGGCCCGGCAATTCGGATTTGGAAAAGCGGAAGCCTAACTGAATATTTTTCCTGAATTTTATACTAATTGAACTTGAAAAAGAAATTTAATTTGATTTTTTAAATAAACGATTTCACCGATTTACACGCGTTTTCCCTTGACCAAATTTTGACCGTATCACCCTTTAGAAGTCCCACAGTTTCTGCGCACTTTGCTCCGCTCAACGCATGCTACTGAGCTAGTAGCCCAGGAGTCTTGGTTGAGCCACTAGGGTGAGTCTCATCCAGTCTCAAAGTTAGTTTCTATACATTCAAGACGGAGCACGATCGTTTTCAGAATCATTTTTATGAAACTTTAAAAGTTTTGAGATTAACAGGAAAGTCCATAAATCATCCGATTTTTTTTTTAACTTTACAGAACTTCAAAGATTTTCAGGATAGAAAATTGTAAGTCGCGAACCCATCAAGACCATGCACGACCGTTAGCACGGACACACAAGCGATAGCGTGCTAGGCGAATCAGGCGAATAATGAATCGAACGCACTAGTCAGAGAAATAGAGAGGAACGGAAGTTAGGCCGGCCAAGTCCAAAGTTTGTAAATATATAAAATAAAACTGTAGGAAAAACTAAACACTGAATAGCTGTAGTATGCAATTTTCCACCCCCAAAGTAAATCAGCGTTCAGTATTAGTAATTTTTGTTTGAGAGTTTGAAGGTTGTTTCATGTTTCGTTCATCACGTTTTGTAATGTTTTCGTTGAATTGGTTGTCCCAACAAACCATTTCTGCTGAATAAAGGTTGAATAAGCATTTAGCTGAAAAGCAAATTTTTGCCTGAATAACCTCTTATTCTGCTTCCAATGTTTGTTGAGGTGTTACTCGTCTTCTAGATCAAGCTTGAACTGATGAGTCAGAGGGATTGCTTCCTGTGATGATAGTTTGGATGGGTTTTCGAGATTGGAAGTTTATCGGACTCGTTAGTTAGATTTCGGTAGGTATGCTCACTCCTTTCTTGAGCCACTCGGGTCTGTTGGTCTTGTTTCCGAAACTGTTGACTAATTTTAAAACTGACTCATTTGGCCAGTATCTAGCCGGACATCGCAAAACATGTGCATGCCGTATTACTTCATCACTATTGAGAAATTTGTGTGTTCCGATGATGTTTTAATTGTGTCGTTTGCACGGTCAACGACTTTCCGCGTGCTCGCAATTTCTTTATTACTCAACGGCCAACAAAGCCACCGCTCGTCAATAGGGCTGCCTCATTTGGCCTCGCACTGCGGCTTTGTCTCTCCTCACCAACCCGTTCCACACTCTGGAATCAAGAGTTGCCTACGTCACCGCACCGCACCAAGCCACCATCCGCTGACTGAGTTCGGCAATCCGTCACCAAGACCGGTTCACGGCACCACGTGCGTGAACTAGGAGTCGTCTAGGCTAAAGCCACAGGAGTGGAACTTCGGATCAGAAAGTGGCTCCACTTTTCATTTGCGAACACTAGCGCACCTAGCGGTCGAAGGCATCTTCTGCCTGCAGTTAAGATAGGCAGCATGCTATGATAGTGTGAGTGCACATAGAAAGCCCGTGTGGAACGCTACCACAACACATTGCTGGTTAAGCAGAACAACGAACCACTTTTTTATTCATCGATTGTTTGCACTTCCCCTTCTGTTCTGTGCTAAAGCCTTCTAGTTGAAGTATGGACGACTGTCACAAAAAAAAACTGAAAAAAGCTGTTCCAATCGAGCAAAGCGGTGCATTTTGACGGTTCGATTGGAACAACTTTTGACAAACGTTCATACTTTTTCTGTAGGGCTTTAGTCTAGGCACGTTTCGTCACCATCACCGAATCGTGAAGTTTCAAGCGCAGTAGGAGAACATCAGCCGTCTTTCCATCGACGGCATCGACCAACGTAAGCTTCCAAAAATTGTAAGTAGCGAACCCACCCTTGCATGCAAGACCGTTAGCACGGACACACAAGCGAAAGCGTGCTAGGCGAATAGTCAAAAAATAGAGAGGAACGGAGGGCGGCCAAGTCCAAAGTTTGTAAATATGTAAAATAAAACTCTAGGTAAAACTAGAAATACTCAGAGGAAGAGATAAACGGAGAAAACAAAATACAATTCGGCAGCAGGGATTTGTACCTAAATTGTCTTGCAACCCTTGCTAGAAGCTAGCATTTCACATGATTTTTACTTTTGATTTGATTTACGTGCAAAATAATAATTGAGTGCATCGCAATATTTTGCACATTTATTGATGCCATTAACTAACCAACTAAGATCAATTAATCAACAGTGTTAGAATATTGTTTTTGATTCCAACAAACTAGTTGGATTTGAGAAGCACACGAAACATAAAGGTGATTGAATTTCTGTTCGATTGCAATACACTCAAATGTAATATAGTAAGAATAAGAAATCCTCGGAACAATTCTAATGGGAATTGGCGTTGACGGCGACTCTGTAGCTCTTTACTCCTATGGTAAAATCCATATGCAAACGTCAGACTGTGTGTGAAACATGGCGGACTTCGTACTATCATACACACTTAGATTTTTTCGCCGAGATGGGCACCACCGAGCAGCTCGGCATTTTATTTTGCTGGATCTCAGTGAAAAACTTGCCGAGATTCAGCTAACAAACAGGAAGTTTGCCGATATCTCAGCTAACAAACATATTTTTTGCTGAATTTCCAGCAAAATAAAATGCCGAGCTGCTCGGTGGTGCCCATCTCGGCAAAAAAAATCTAAGTGTGTAGAGGTAACTCTAAGACTAGAAGGTCCCGAAGAAACGTACTCAACTTTTTGGCTCAGCTCTGGTACTCTCTTCGGTCCCAAGCTAATCGATTCACCCCTCGAAACATAGGAAAATCCACTAACCCCTCATTTTATCTGTCAAACTTTCATAGCGAATCAAAACAAACATTGTGTAGTATTAGAATTTCGACTAGAATGGGGAACGTTAATCGTTTGCTTGGAACCAATAGGCTAGTCAAGCAATGATGCAAAATATCATGACACTCACGAGACACTCGTCTTCGCATCAACCGACTATCGCTTACAGATCGTTTTGTCACGCAGTGAGAGTTAGAGCCATGGCAAACAACAATCACCAGTAATGGTCGCTGCTCACAAGCAAATCGTTACAGTCGCTGCTGATAATGAAAAGCACAAAGAAAACAGTGAAGACTTCTGCAGTACAATCATGAGAAAAAGCGAAACGACAGAAGAAAATGAAAACAATGCCTTCGCATCCCAAGTTCGTCTCAGCAGGCGCGAGTGTGTGAGTTACAAACAAAGCAGGCAACATTAAACGGAAGCTGTTGGGCTCACTTATCAACACACTCACATAAGTAAGAAAAGCAGCAACTGCTTCAAAACGAGCACAGATGAGTGTCGTGATTGTCAGGAATGACCAGATTGGTGATGGATCACAACAGAAAACGAGATTCTCCAGATGCTTTTTACTTCTTTCGTAAACTTGATGGATCTGGTCATGGAGAGAGCTTCGACGAGCACATTGATAGGAATGTACAAAGCGTTACTACCATCAGCTGTTTGGTGATGGTGATTGTGATAAGTCGCAACTCTGTAGTCAAGTAGTGAACCAATTTAAAATCGTTAGTTTCGTATTGATTGTTGGTACTATCCTTTCACTCCACCAAAAAATCCCATAAGAAACTGTCAATCTTTTCTATAAGAGACAATTTTTCGATGGTGCCGTCAACGCCAATGTTCGATTGGCTCAGATTTTGACAGTTCATTTGGCTCAAACATTCTCTCCGCCCAGCTCTCCCTCTGAGTATTTCTAGGTAAAACTAATAGCGAATTCGTTTATTATCGGGGTTAACACCAGTTCCAACCCAGTGCGAAACCGAACTTTTTGTCAGTGCGAACCTCAACCTGAGCTAGGTTATAAAAACAAACGAGCAAACTGACGTTTGTCAGAAAACAAGCAGACCCAATCTTGATACCCGATCCAGGTTGGAACTGAATAATAAACGAATTCGCTATTAGGTTCTGCAGCGTGACGTCACAAATGAACTCAGTGTTAAACGGCTGAACTTTTTTGACAGTTCAGTGGTACTGTTTACAAGCACTTAGTCGTTTTTTCGAAAAAAAATTTCTAAAGTTTCTGAACTTTAACTTGAAAATTGTCGAGGAACAGCGCGTTGCAAGGATGTTGCTCGTGAACACTGCAGAAATGCTGTTTACATCTCACTGCAGTCTGAAAAATTATCGAGAAAATCCACCCAAGAAAAAATCGACTAAGTCCACGTAAACAGTACCACTAAACTGTCATCAGATTGAGGTTAACCCCGACGGTGCAAAACCTAATAAGGCTCTGAACCATTTGGTGGATTATTTTAACTTTTGGTTAAAATTTGACAGATGGAAAGTTATCGATTAACCCTGCTATCCGAGCGTGGTTACTTCTGACAGACAAGAAGTAAAATTTGACAACCTTGGCAACCGGTCGATCGACAGCACAGGGATTTTCGAACATAGAAAATAACTTTCGAAATGTCACTTTTAACCACGAGATAAATTAAACTCGGCAAATTGTTCACAGCCTTAACACTGAATAACTGTAGTATGCAATTTTCCACCCCAAGGTAGATCAGTATTAGTAATTTTTTTTTGAGAGTCTGAAGGTTGTTTCACGTTTCGTTCATCACGTTTAGTATTTTTTTTTTTTTTCGTTGAAATGATCGTCCCAACAAACCATTTGTGCTGAATGAAGGTTGAATAAGCAATGTTTTAGCTGATGAAGCATATTTTTTCCTAAATAACCTCTTATTCTGCTTCCAATGTTTGTTTGAGTGTTACTCGTCTTCTAGATCAAGCTTGAACTGATGAGTCAGAGGGATTGCGGTTTTCGGGATTAGAATTTTTTCGGACTCGTTAGTTAGATTTCGGTGGGTATGCTCACTCCTTCTTTGAGTCACTCGGGTCTGTTGATCTTGTTCCCGAAACTGTTGACTAATTTTAGAACAGGCTCATTTGGCCAGTATATAGCCGGGCATCGTGAAACATGTGCATGTCGTATTACTTCATCACTATTGACAAATTCGATACAGATTTTGATACAGCTGTCATTCTTGCCTTTATCGCAAGGATCCGACTCTAAATGTAAGGTCCCGCTCTTTATACCCTTCGGAGTGTTTGAACACACTCCAAAGGCGCACCCTTTAGTCAATCAAAAACGGATTCCTTCGCAACAAAATCAAACAATAACACCGATAATGACCATGCATCAGAACCCTAGTCTTAACCACTTCAAACTATGGAACAACAAATAAAAGATTAGGAATCACGTAGATGAAAAATAACTACATAACTAGTCAAGTGTCTTATCACTATCAACAAGGCAGACAAAGTAAAAAGGACTAAGGTGTGTTCCTTTGATTACTGAAAAATCCTGTTCCCCTACTTTGAAGTAGTCAGGACTAAGAATCGGTGGTAGATCTTACATCCTGTAACGTACCACGAAAAGGTGATCTACCAGACGGTACAGGGCGCATAAGCCATCCATTTATTAAACCTGCCGGGAACAAACAACAGCACCATAGCTGCCTCGGGACCACTACAGTTTTCTTAACTTCTACATAAGTTCCCCATAATTGTGCAAAGCTGCCAAATGCTCGACATTTTCTGATTTTTTCAAACTTCCCTTAATTTCACGAAGCGTTCAAAAGCTCTATGAAATTACCAGAATTTCAACAAAGTTTCCTGAATTTCTTCAAAGTTGCCTGAAATTATTCAATGTTCCTTGAATCCCTACGAAGTCCCTGAAATTTTACGAAGTTTCCTGAAGTTAGAGAAAAATCCCTGTACTTCAACAAAGCTCCCCGAATTTATAAAAAAAAAATCACGAATCACTAATTTCAAAAAGTCCTACAAAGTTCACTGAACTTCTACAAAATTCATTGAAATTCTTCCAAATCCCCTGGATATCAACAAAGGTTGCTGAACTTCTAAGAAGTCCACTCAAGTTCAACAAACTTCACTAAGCTACTACTAAAGTAGCTGAAATTATACATAGTTAACTGAACTTCTTAAAAATTTACTGCACTTTTAGAAAAGGCCCTGAATTTCTACCTACAGTTACATGAACTTCAATTGAATTCTTTGGACTTTTATAAACTTCCCAGCGATGAAGTTTCCTGAAGATCTACGAAGTTCTTTGAAGTTCTACAACATTCCCTGGCCTTTGAAGAAGTTTTCTGAAATCAAATGGCGTCCGCCAAACGTCACTTCTGTTTTGTCACTCAGTTGTTTTAAATCTGGAATATTGAACACAATCAGTAATTAAGGAAGACAAAAATGTTTGCGACTAAACCGTTTGTTTGTGGAACTTGCTTAAGACACTTTTATAACTTTTGATGGTGCATATTTTTGTTGAAGCAAATAACCCTAGCAGCACACATGTCACTGAACAATTGTGGTTACTTGTGTGCCACTAATTCCAATCACAATCAAGTTGCAGCAGCTTATTTCGATCGAAGTGTGCTGCTTGGGAAGTGACCATCTCTATCTGTTGGAAAGTTATAGTTCGACAGTGAGCATGCATAAGGGCCTATACGCGATGATCGATTCTCTTCGTCGATTTTCTCTTTTGTTAATAACTCGCTAGATTTAACGTTTGTCGGTGCATTTGTTGTTGCTTTTGAAAGCCAATACAACCTATTACAACTCTACATTGAACAAATTCTACAAAATTGTTTCGCTTAGCTGTAGCAATGCCAAGAGAAAAAAACGATGAAGAGAATCGATCATCGCGTATACGCCCTTATGAATGCTCACTGTCGAGTTGATTTTTGACGAAGAAAGTGATGTTTTCAAATATTGATGAACCGTCACGAATTTCACTTTTTTTTTTTTGTCATCTGATAGAAAAGTAACAGAGGTTATTTTTGTCTTTATTATCGAGATTTTCAGCCGCATTCTGGTTCATCTCCCATAACGTATATACTTTGCAACTATTGGAACAATGAGTGGCAACGGGAAGTTTGGTGGTTAACAACATTCAGGCAAGTCGATAGAAGTTAGACCTGGTCCCAGATTAGGGCAAAAGCAAGAAGCCGCCCAGATGACCCGTTGCACTACTGAAGGAGCCCAGGATATTTTAGTAAATAAGGGGGATCAAAAGGTGCCATGCTCTCGCTAACTTGGTGCTATAATGGCGGTGATGGAGCAGGATATAAGTAGTCGCGAGGGGATCTTGAAGGATCATTAAATTTTATTATTTAAATTAATTTTGGCATGCGGAAAACAGTATCGTCCGAAGGAGTGTAATAGTACGTTCAGGCTACAGAGTTGTAACATGTTATAGCGCTATCTTGATGGTGGTTTCTGTGTTGCAATTATTTGACAACCGTTATAACATATTATAACTCCCCAGTCTGGACTGTTGAGATGGCAACCACTGCACCTTTGGTGCCCCTCTTTTTCCTACACCACTGTAGTTTCTTTTGCTGGTGTTCATTATTCATTTTTCATCACTTGTAAACAAAACACGAGAGAATACACATTAACCTTTTTATCGCTTCTTGTAAATCGCGTTGTTAATCGTTTTATTCCTCCTGGTCCATCCGAAACCCTCTTTAGGTTGTGGGCCCAGCTCGCTTCGGAAGTGTCGGGAACCGAGTAAAGTGTAACGGTGTTACGATGGTGGAGGAAATAAAGAACGATCGGTATCATCTGGCGTTGTTCGACGGAAGCAATTATTCGGCGTGGAAATTCCGCGTGACGGTGCTGCTTGAGGAGTACGACTTGCTCAACTGCGTCGAGCGGGAGTTGGCTGATATTGCTGAAATCAAAGAAGAAGCCGGTGATAATGCAGAAGTGAAGAAGCAGAAGGCGGCCGCCCGTGAGAAACGGGCCAAGCAGGAGAAGAAGTGTAAATCTCTCCTGATATCGAGGATCCACGACTCCCAGCTGGAGTATGTCCAGGACAAGCGTACCCCCAAGGAGGTTTGGGACGCGCTGAAGAGAGTGTTCGAGCGGAAGAGCATTGCCAGCCGGATGCACATCAAACGGAAGATACTTGGTATGCGTTTCGAAGGTGGGCAACTCCAAGAGCATTTCTTGCGGTTCGATAGACTGGTTCGGGAGCACCGCGGCACAGGTGCTGTGATGGATGATTTGGACGTAGTGTGCCACTTGTTACTGACGCTTGGACCGAATTTCGCTACTGTTGTGACTGCTCTTGAGACGATGCCGGAGGACAATCTGACGATGGAGTTCGTCAAGTGCCGGCTGTTGGACGAAGAGACCAAGCAGAAGGGAGCAGATATGGAATTGTTTACCGCGAAAAGTGATACTGCGGCGTTTTCCGGTACGAAGTCGGGAGTGAAACAACCGAAGAAACTGAAGTGCTTCTATTGTAAGAAGGAAGGCCACAAGATGGCCGAGTGTCCGAAAAAGAAGAAGAAGAGTTCCGGTCCGAGTGGTCACCAGAAAACGAAGGCGAACGTTGCGGAAAGCTCCGACCGAAATGGTGTCAGTTTTGTTGGCGTGAGTGGCGGGATGGAACCGCAGAAGACAAGGTGGTTCATTGATTCCGGTGCGTCTGACCACCTAGTGCGCGACCGGGAGTTATTTTCCGAGCTACGTCCGTTGAAGAAGCCGGTAGAGATCGCTGTGGCCAAGGACGGCGAATCGATCGTCGCGAAACAGTCCGGTACGGTGAAAGTGGTATCGGTGGTGGACGGGAAGTCGATCGATTGCACTGTCAACGATGTGCTGTACGTTCCGCAGCTACGGTGCAATTTGTTCTCGGTGTTGAAGGTGGAAAAAGCTGGCATGCGGGTAGTGTTCGATGACGGCAAAGCTAAAATCTTCAACAACTCCGAACTGGTAGCTTGTGGTGCGCGCCGGGACAAGCTTTATGAACTGGATTTTTACTCGTTGGACCAAAGTGCGTGTGAGACATCGTTGCTTTCGTGCGGTCGAATCAGCAAAGACTTCAAGTTGTGGCACCGCCGGTTCGGCCACATCAGTGAGAAGAATCTCAAAGTTCTTGCTCGGAACGGATCGGTACCCGAGCAAAGTCGGTTAACAAAATGAAAGCAAATCGATATTAAAGTGTGCAGTTCCTATCATAATGAAAACTCATTTTGATTTCAAATGTTGCGACATAAGTCTGATATCATATTGTGCTTTCATTATGCAGTCAAGACGTTTTAAATGAAAGCAACTTAACTTGAAGTTCTGCTGTTTACGTCTTGTTTAAAATTTAATTGAAATTCATCTGTCGTTGAACTAATGATTATCGTTTATCTGATTTGTTTAACACATTTTAGGTCATTCGTGACTTGCCCGCGGTGAGATTGGAGCCTAAGTCTTTCAGCTTGAGAAACATGAATGGTAACCATTTACTCTAGGTCCATATTCAGTTAAATATTATGAATGCAAAATCAGTAATCAAATTGATTTCATTGAAAGCAGGATTAGTTTTCCGTTTGCTTCAACAGTGTAAAATTTTGCTCTCATTTTTGCTGTGTTAACCGTTAAGTCAACCAAAATGAGATCAACTGGAGTATTCAAAATAAGTTACATCATAACAGCAAATTTTGATTTCAATTTGATCTTAAGCTTTGCTCGGGTAGTGGGTTTAAAACTGAACCCGGATAAGAAAAGTGACATGATCGTGTGTGGACCCTGTGTCGAAGGGAAGCAAACCCGGCAACCGTTTTCGTCGCGCGGTGAAAAGCGTTCGTCGCGAGTGCTCGAGCTGGTCCACTCGGACGTATGTGGACCGGTTACGCCAGCAGGGCTGTATGGATCGAAATACTTCGTGACCTTCATCGACGACTGGAGCCACTTTACCGCCGTGTACTTGATGGAGTCAAAGAATGAGGTGCTGGAGTGTTTCGTGGCGTATGAAGCCATGGTGACGGCCAAGTTCGAGAGGAGGATTTCCCGCTTGAGAAGCGACAACGGCGGTGAGTACTGCGGAAAGCGTTTCAAACAGTTCTGTAGGTCGAAAGGGATCCAGCAAGAGTTCACTGTGCCGTACACCCCGGAGCAAAATGGGGTTAGCGAGCGCATGAACAGGACCCTTGTCGAGAAAGCGAGAGCGATGCTGCAGGATTCGGGAATAAGCAAGGTTTTCTGGGGTCAGGCGGTCCAGACGGCTGCGTACCTGATCAACAGGAGCCCGACCAGTACGCTTGATTCGAACCGAACTCCGTTCGAATTGTGGGAGTCGCGAAAGCCGGATATTTCGAAACTTCGAGTATTCGGATGTCGAGTGTTTACTCACATTCCGAAAGAGCTGCGGAGGAAATTGGATCCGAAATCGTGGCAAGGCATCTTCGTTGGCTACTCTCCGAATGGCTATCGGGTATGGGACCCGAAGAAGGAAGCAATCGTTGTGGCTCGAGACGTGGTGTTTGTGGAGAACGAAGCACCATCGAAGGTTGATGGCCGGACCGAGGGCCGGGCAAACCCCGAGGGCGAATTCTTGTTTTTGCCTCGCAGCCGGAACGAAGAACTGGATGAGGATCTGGAAAGTCGGAACGCTGAAACGGATGAAGAAGAATCGGATGAAGAAGGATCGGATGATGAATTCGGAAGCTTTTCGGAAGATCCAGCTGAGGAAGATGCGAATTCGAATGCAGAAGCAGAGCCGGTGGAGGAGTCTACGCCAGTTGATGGAAATCGGCCGGTACGTAACCGGCAACCACCGAAATGGCACGACGATTTCGATATCGAGTACGCGGGATTCGCATTGAGTGCTTTGAACTATATCGATAATATTCCGAGCACGATTGCTGATCTGCGGAAGCGCGAAGACTGGGGTCGCTGGAAGGAGGCGATTGAAGATGAGATGGATTCGTTGAAGCGCAACAACACCTGGACACTGACGCGACTTCCTGAAGGCCGAACTGCGATTACCTGCAAATGGGTCTTTCGAGTGAAGCATGGAAGCGGCGAAGCGGGCGACCGGTACAAGGCCAAACTCGTGGCTAGGGGCTTTAGCCAGAAGAGAGGGTTCGACTATTCCGAGACGTATTCTCCAGTGGCGAAGCTGGATACCCTTCGAGCTGTTTTGGTCTTGGCGAATAAGGAACGCATGCATCTACACCAAATGGATGTCAAGACTGCGTTCTTGAACGGAGAACTCAACGAGGAGATTTATATGGCTCAGCCAGATGGGTTTGAGCAGGGGAAAGGCCTCGTTTGTCGTCTTAATCGTTCCTTGTATGGCTTGAAGCAAGCGTCCCGCGCGTGGAATGAACGGTTCCACACATTCATAGTGAAGATGGGTTTCGTCCGCAGCGAGAACGACCAGTGTCTTTACGTACGAGGCGAAGGGAAAAACAAAGTCATCGTTGTGCTCTACGTGGACGACATTTTGATGGCCAGCTCGTCTCTGAAAGTCTTGGAAGCTGTGAAGCGTGGATTTTCGGCGGAATTTGAGATGACGGATGCAGGAGAAGTAAAGCAGTTCTTGGGAATTTCCGTGGAACGAGATGCGCCGAACGGGATCATGCGGATTCATCAGCGCAACTATTTCGAAAACTTGCTGCAACGTTTCGAGATGAATGACAGCAAGCCGATATCCACGCCTTTGGAGAATCGGTTGAAGCTGACGCGAGGAATCGAAGAACAGAGGACGTCGAAGCCGTACCGCGAGCTCGTTGGCTGCTTAATGTACGCTTCGCTAACGACGAGACCGGATCTTTCAGCAGCCGTGAACTACTTTAGTCAGTTCCAGTCTTGTCTGAACGAGAATCATTGGGTTCACCTCAAACGGATGTTAAGATACGTCAAGGAGACTCTGGATGTTGGACTGATCTTCCGGGATGATGAGTGTTCGCCAGTGTTGGAAGTATATTCGGATTCAGATTGGGCTAACGATTTGGTTGATCGTCGTTTCGTAACCGGTTGCATCTTCAAGTTGTTCGGTTGCACTATAAGCTGGATAACACGGAAGCAGCACACCGTGTCATTATCATCGACCGAGGCCGAGTTGTCGGCGTTGTGCACAGCAGCTTGTCACACGCTGTGGCTGATACGCTTGCTACGGGATCTGGGCCAGAAGATCGATGAGCCGATAGTGGTTCATGAAGACAATCAGTCTACCATTCGGATCGCCGAGGACTGTCGTGATCATGGCAGACTAAAACACGTTGACACCAAATATCATTTTTTGAAGGACTTGATACACCAGGGCGTACTGAAGATTAAATTCGTCGGAACATCGGAGCAACAGGCTGATATTATGACGAAGGGACTTCCGCCCTCACCATTCAAGCATCTACGATCGTTGCTAGGACTAGGACGATGCTGTGGTTGAGCAGGGGTGTTGAGATGGCAACCACTGCACCTTTGGTGCCCCTCTTTTTCCTACACCACTGTAGTTTCTTTTGCTGGTGTTCATTATTCATTTTTCATCACTTGTAAACAAAACACGAGAGAATACACATTAACCTTTTTATCGCTTCTTGTAAATCGCGTTGTTAATCGTTTTATTCCTCCTGGTCCATCCGAAACCCTCTTTATGGACAGCGTTTAAGGATATTCCCAAGTAACAATTTTGGTTTTATGAGGGTTCTGTAGATCATGATTTAGACTTGTAGAATGCTATAAAACCTCGATAAAACCTGCAATGTTACTTGAGTTATCCAGTATTTTACGATCGCTTATGGCCACCACAATTTGGTTGATTTTCTGGCAGGGAATCTAATAGTACGTTCAGACTACAGAGTTATAACATGTTATTGCGCTATCTTGTTGGTGGTTTCTGTGTTGCAATTATTTGACAACCGTTATAACATGTTATAACTCTCCAGTCTGAACAAGGCATAAGATTTGAAGTTTGAAGTTTGAAGGTGAACTTTGTGGATTAGGAAATGGTTACCCAGGAGGAACACCGGCAGGGATGTGGCTCATCTTGTCCTTCAAGAGCTGCGATAAGAAGGGAAGCCAGGATGTCGATATCAACGACAAGCTATTGGGAAAAGTTCTCTATAGATCTACATGATTTCTTGATTGCTGAAAATTTCTGTTAAAAACTAAATTCTGTATATTTGAAGACCTTCGGTCGTCCCTGAAGATCTGCAAATTTCTCGGTAGTTTTACAAATTTCTTAGAAGTTCTATGTATTCTGCAGAAGTTCTGCAAATTTTCCTAAAAATCTACAAAGTTCCTGAATCCCTGCAGATTTATGATCCTTAAAGATCAACAATTATCTATGATAAAATATTATAAATTAATTATAATTAATTTATAATATTTGCTGTGATGTTCACAAAATTTCTAATAATCCACGAACTTCTAGAAAGTTCTGTAATTTTCTCTGTAGATTTTGGTGATTCAATGAATACTTGCAAATATCTCTGAACATCTACACAATTTCCTAACGAATTAAAAGATTATCTAGAAATTTTTGAGATTTCCGGAATATTAAGGAAGTTTTTTGAAGTTTTACTAATTTTTCTGAAGTTGTGCAAATATATCTAAAGATCAGCGAACTTACCTAAAGTTCTGTAAATTTCGCTTAAAATCCAAGAACCACAATAAAATTCTGAAAATTTATTTAAACATATGCAGATGTTTCAGTAGATTTACGATCCACCCTCTGAAGTTTTCTTAAGTTCTTAAAATTATTTTTACAAATTCTGTAAAGTTTTCTGAAGTACTGTAAACTTTCTGCTCTAAAGATCTACTAACTGCTCTTAAGTTCAATAAATTTCTCATTAGATCTCCGAACTTCTCTAAAGTTCTGTAAATTTCTTTGTGGTTTCTTGGATTTTCGTAAAGTTCTGCAGATTTATCAAAAATTCTTTGAAATTCCCCAAAGCTCTACAAATTATCTGAAAATATTTGAAGATTTCTGAATTTCTTTGCAGTTGTGTAAATACTTCTAAAGATTGGTGAACTTTCCCAAAGCTCTGTTTTGCAATTTTTTCTAAAAACGTATGAGCTTTCTGACGTTCAACAGACTTCTTTAAAGGTCTACGGACTTCTTTGAAGTTCTTCAGATCTATCTGTTTACTGTTAACTTAGATTTAAGGATAAAATTGAATTACTGCTAAAACAAATTGAAAATTATAACTGTTATACACAATACACATTGAACACCCCTACAGTTTTTGTACATATACGCTAACACTAATAGACACTGATAACATTGATAACACTCACACAGGAATACAGCACGAAGTTAGGTTTAGGTAAAGATCGATGGGGATAACAGAATCCCCAGTTAGTAGCCAACTGATCTCGAGGCAATAAACATTTATATACACCGAACCGCCGCGTGTGCATAATAAAGCCAGTTTTTGTTTATAAATAAACTGTGATAGTTTTCCGACAGTATTTCTGGAGCGTTTCCCCTAACATTATTCCTGTGCGCCCTTGCGTGCTGTTTTTTGAGGTGGTTTCCGACCCACGAACTACGGAGTGGTCAACAATTTGGTGCCGTGACCAGGATACTCGGTTGGAAACAATACGGCCATTCTCGCACCCAGTGTTATTGTTCTTGCGGCAAAATGGCCCTGGAGGACATTTTTCGACGTTGTTGCAGCACCTGTTCCCAAAACATTTGAGTTCATCGAGGCATTGTCGTGCGACATCGGAAGCTTGTAGCAGTTGCAGCAATAAAATTAACCAAAAATACAAGGCCTATCTCAATTAGGCCACAGGTGAGTGGCTTTCCAATTTACATTTACCCGCCTATCGGTACTACTGAGATCGTTTTTTGGTTCCATGTTCTCGAGTATGTGATCATCGTTTTCATCTGATCCTTGGACGGCGAGCATATTATACACAACGAAAGCACCACCGATAGCATACCACACAACTTTTTTGGATTGCTTCATACGATTGAAGGTCGATAAGGATTGATCGCTATTCCAGTCAGCTGATGTGATAGCACTAGAGGAGGTTCTACAGTGGTTGGCGATTTGATTTTTAATACAAGGCCTATTGTTGACAGGCCTCAGGTGAGTGCCTGTTCAATAAATTTATGTCATTTGTATGGTGCTATAGGGTACCCTTTTGATCCTTTTTGGTACGGTTGATCGTTGGCTACGATCGGAGAGTTTCAATACTGCACATTGTACACATTGTTGCGGCTCAAGGATATCGATACGTCGTTGGAGGAAAATTTCAAACGGGTCCACGTGAACAATCGGACTATCTCGGACACAACGGATATCGGGTTGGAGGTAGAGCAATCACTGCTGGAAGGCGTGACGTCGTACGTTGCGTGCAGTACTGCTACAACGTGAAGTGGCGATCAACGGAAGGTATTCAATAACGTATACACGGAAGGTTAGTGGTATTGGACCATTGATTTGGAAGCTGGTTGGAGTTGGAGGCGTCTTATAAACATAAACAAAGGCCTGTTGTTGACAGGTGCAAGGTTAGTACCTGTCCAACCATTTATAATTGTAAAACCAGTGCTATTTTGGATTTTTCGTCCCTTTTTTGGATTTGCTGGGTCGTTTGGAGACACTGCGCATAGTCTGTACTGCACTAGTGGGAAATTGCAACAGCCATAATTCTAAGTACGAAGACGACACATTCAAGGCTAGAATAAACACGGGAGCGGAGATAACGGATACATTTTAAAATCAAGGCCTAGATTTGACAGGCCTCAGGTGAGTTCCTGTCCAACATCCTCACACTGTTATTGGCGGTACTCCCTGGTTGTTTTTGATTCTTTTCTCGGTCGTCTGGACTTGCACTTCTTCTTGTTGAGCTGGTAGTGGTTGTGGGTATGTCTGAGCGTCAAATTAAAGAAAAAATCAAAAAGCGGGTTCGCATTGTCGCTTCAGTAAGCAGACATGTGCAATTCCTGGATGAGTTCAATCCAGATGTCCATGCGGGTCAAGTGCAATCGCGGTTGGATAAAATCGATGCGAAGTACGATGAGTTCGAGGAAGTGCAGGATGAGATTGCTGCGGTGGATGCTGATGGAAAGTACGATGAGGATTGTGGCAAGGCTTACGTGGAGTTCGAGAAAATCTACTATGCGCTTCGTGCAGCTTTGCTAGCGAAACTGCCAACACGGGATTCAGGACATGAGTTGGACAACACAATGGCACGAAATGCCAGTGCTTTGGGTGCTCATACCGGAGTTCGACTGCCGCAGATATCGCTTCCGGAATTCGATGGTGACTACAAGAGCTGGTTGTCATTCAAGTCAACCTACATTTCATTGATTCATGAGTCCGGGGAGCTGAGTGAAGTCCAAAAGTTTCATTACCTCAAGTCGGCGCTCAAAGGTGAAGCAGCCAAACTCATCGAATCGTTGACGCTCACCAGCGAGAACTATATTATCGCTTGGGAGACGATTTCGAAGCGGTATTCAAATGAATATCTCCTTAAGAAGAGGCATTTGCAAGCGTTAATGGAATACCCAAAGGTGGAGAAGGAGTCAGCATCGGCCATACATGCATTGGTCGATGAATTTGAGCAAAGGTTGAAAATCCTGAAGCAGTTGGGAGAGAAGACAGATCACTGGGGCGCAATGATTGTACATTGGATGTGCTCCAAATTGGATCTCAAAACGTTGCAACTTTGGGAAGACCACGCTGCTTCAACTAAGGATCCAACTTTCGCATTCTTGGTGGAGTTTTTGGAGAAGAGGACAAGGGTGTTAGACGCGGTTTCATCGAATGCTGTCGAATCAAGGAGCGGTTTGCAGAAGACTGAGGTCAGACGCCAGAAAGTGATCGTTCATGCTGCTACGGAGAACGAGAGAAGTGTACCAAGCTGCTGCTGTTGTGGAGATAACCATTACTTGGGTCGATGTGGAAAGTTTGCTGCTATGACTTTGAAGGAGAAGCTGCAGTTCGTGAACAGCAAGCGATTGTGCAGCAACTGTTTAAAATCCGGGCATTGGGTTCGAGAATGCAGTTCAAAGTTCAGCTGCCGAGATTGCGGAAAGAAACACAATTCGTTGATTCACCCTGGATTCCCTCTGAGCAGTGGTGGTGGAAGCAGTTCTCAATCCTCTGTAAAATCAATGAAGAAGGCTGATGGAAAGGCGTTATCGTCAAATTTGGTTACAAACGACGAAGAATCAGAACAAGAGGACGCGGATCAGCGGGAAGCGGTAGGAACATACAACGTAGGGACTAAAAGTGGAACAACATCAAGCGTTTTCTTGTCTACTGTTGTACTGGTCGTGCGAGACCAAAACGGAGGGAAACATCTAGCTCGAGCCTTGCTCGACAATGGGTCGCAGGTAAGCATCATGAGTGAGCGCTTATGCCAAATACTCAGCTTAAAGCGACGGGCAGTCAACGTTCCTATTTGTGGCATTGGGCAAGCGGAAACACGGGCGAGATTCCTTGTAAAAACTGCAATCAGTTCTAGGATCAAAGACTTCTCAATTGGAGTCGAATTCCTAATTCTTCAGAAGGTGACGTCAGAATTGCCTTCAGTTCACGTGTCGACGGCTCACTGGAACATTCCAGGCGATATTCAGTTGGCGGATCCGGAATTCAACACCAGCAGTCGGATCGATCTTCTAATCGGAGCTGAGCATTTCTATCGGTTCCTGTCTGAGCGAGAAGTCAAGCGGATTTCCCTGGGGACTGGACTTCCAGTGTTGATCGATACGGTATTCGGGTGGATCGTGACCGGCAAAGTGTCAGATACGCACAACAATCCAGTTAGCTGTTTAATTTCGGCAGCGCCAGACAATTTGGAGATTCTACTACAGAAGTTTTGGGAGATAGAGAGCAACGAGGATCAACCGGCATGGTCCAAGGAGGAACGGGACTGCGAAGAGCATTTCGTGAAAACAGTTAGCAGAACGGAAGAGGGACGTTACGTTGTTCGCTTGCCAAAGCATGTTAACTTCGCACAGATGTTGGGCGACTCCAGAGCAATGGCGCTTACAAGGTTTTTAAGGCTGGAGAAGCAGTTAGAACGGAGTTTAGAGATGCGTAAGCAGTATAATACTTTCATGCAAGAGTATCTCGATCTAGGGCATATGAGGGAAGTTCGTGAGGACGAACTTCGGGGGGAGGATAATGCGATGAATGCCCGAAAATTCTTCTATTTACCCCACCACGCTGTACTGAAGGAATCCAGCACTACAACCAAAGTACGCGTTGTATTTGACGGATCTGCTTGTACGGATAGCGGATATTCGTTGAATGACGTTCTTCTAAAAGGTCCTACGATTCAGGATGAATTGCTATGTCTGCTGCTACGATTCCGGAAGCATGAAGTGGCGCTGGTCGGAGATGTAGAGAAAATGTACCGCCAGGCATTGGTACACGAGGATGATACTGGACTGATGCGCATCTTCTTTAGGTTCTCTGCTGATGAACCAATAAAGGTCTTCGAGTTACTTACAGTAACGTACGGGTTGAAGCCTTCGTCGTTTTTGGCAATCCGAGCATTGCATCAGTTGGCGGCGGATGAAGGAGCTGAATACCCCGAAGCTAGCAATGCGCTAGTAAAAGATTTCTACGTGGATGACTATATTGGTGGAGCACCCAGTGTAGAAGGAGCCATCCAACTACAGAAGAATCTAGGCACTCTGCTAAGGAAAGGAGGATTTGCTTTGCGAAAATGGTGTTCAAATCGGCCAGAGGTTTTGACTGGTATCCCTGCCGATCAACTAGGAACAAATCTATCGATTTCATTCGAAATCAGTCCGGAAGAAAAGGTGAAAACGTTGGGAATCACCTGGGAACCCGGGACTGATCAATTACGCTTCAACTACGACGTAGCGGCAAATGAGCAAATCTGGACTAGAAGGAGCATCTTGTCTGCTATTGCCAAACTCTTCGATCCATTGGGATTGATTTCTCCACTAATCGTTACGGCGAAAATTATCATGCAGGAGCTAGCTTTGCTGAAGTCTGTATGGGATGAACCTGTTCCTTCTGATATCGAGAAGAAATGGAAGGCTTTCCACTCCCATTTGGGAAAAATCTCGAAACTACGAATCAGTCGATTTGCCTTTGTTTCTAACTGGATCAATATACAATTTCACTGTTTTGCTGATGCTTCTACGTTAGCATACGGTGCTTGCTTGTACGTGCGGGCGACGGATCAAGCAGGAAACGTGCGGATTGAGCTACTCTCGTCGAAGTCACGCGTTGCGCCACTTAAGAGATTAACGTTGCCAAGGCTGGAACTCTGCGCGGCTAGAGAAGCTGCTCGTCTTCACTCCAAGGTGACAAAGGCTCTCTCATTGGATAATGTACGCTCTATATTCTGGTCAGACAGTACCATTGTCTTGCACTGGTTACGTGCGCCTCCCAACTCATGGCAAACGTTCGTCGCAAACAGGGTTTCGACTATTCAGACGCTTACATACAATCATCCATGGCGACATGTTGCTGGAAAGGAGAATCCTGCTGATTTGGTATCTCGGGGATTACCAATCGATGATTTTCTACAAAGCCAGCTGTGGAAGAAGGGACCGCTATGGCTACAGGACGCTGAAGAAACTTGGCCGAATCAGGTTACAGAATCGAGCTTCGCCAACGAAGAGCTGGAAAACCGTAAGGCTGTCCTCAAAGTTATCCTTGCACCAGATCCAAACGAGATTTTTACTCTGCGTTCTTCGTTAACCCCACTTTTGCGGATCGTCGCCTATTGTCGTCGATTTTATCACAACTGTCGTCATCCGGATAACCGCATAAGTACCGCTTATTTGACTGAGGAAGAGATACACTCGGCAAAACTGGTCCTTGTTCGAATCGTGCAGGCTGAACGATTTCCTGAGGACCTACGTAACTTACAGAGACAGCGACTAGTTGATTGTAAATCCGATCTCAAGCGGCTATCTCCTTTTCTCGACAACGACGGTATAATCAGAGTTGGCGGACGTCTGAGATATGCCAACGAAGGCTTTGCTACCAAGCATCCTGCAGTATTGCCAAGTTATCATCCCTTTACGCGATTGGTAGTGCATTTCCATCATGATAGAAACTTCCACTGCGGACCGCAGCTAACGCTGTCTGAAACGCGTCAAGAGTTTTGGCCAATTCACGGTAAGCGTGTTGTAAATTCGTTGCTCCGAAAATGCGTTCGTTGTTTCCGTACTCACCCAAAAACCGTTGAACAACCGATGGGACAACTTCCAGCGGGCCGCGTCCGCCCAGGAAGACCATTTCTGATAACCGGAGTTGACTATTGCGGACCTTTCTACTTGAAGCCTTCTCGTCGAAATGCTGCATCTCCAAAGGTGTATATCGCAGTCTTTGTCTGCTTTTCTACGAAGGCAATGCATCTAGAGATTGGATATGATCTATCAACGGCTGGATTTCTATCCGTCCTCCGAAGGTTCATTGGTCATCGTGGAATTCCTGCAGAAATTCACTCCGACAACGCTAAAAACTTTGCTGGAGCTCATCACGAGCTCAAAGCGTTGTATGATCTTCTGAATAACAACGAAAGCTGGACGGCTATCAGCAATGAGCTTGTTCTGCAAAGAATATCTTGGAAATTTATCCCACCACGCGCTCCCAATTTCGGAGGACTATGGGAAGCTGCAGTGCGCTCCGTGAAAACCGCCCTGAAACGGGAAATCGGCCTTCAAAAGCTATGCCAAGAAGATTTCACCACGATATTGGTGCAAATCACCGCTGCACTGAATTCAAGACCCTTGTCTCCGCTATCAGACGATCCCACCGAATTTGAAGCGCTTACCCCAGCACACTTTTTGATTGGTTCAGCCATGAAAGCCCTCCCAGAACCCAACCTAATGACTATCCCCACAAACCGCCTTAACCACTACCAGCAAACTCAGCAAATGTTCCAGCGCTACTGGCAACGATGGCGAAAGCAGTACCTCACCCAGCTACAGACATCCGCCAAGAATTTGCCTACCAGTCTCCTGCGGATTGGCAATATCATCGTGCTGAAAGAGGATAACCTTCCACCATTGTGCTGGCCACTTGCGAGAATCATCGAGATGCATCCTGGATCAGATGGAGTCGTGCGAGTGGTTACGGTGAAAACGTCGACGGGAGTCTACAAGCGTGCGGTCAACCGAATCTGCCCGTTGCCGACCGAGGACGAGGAAGAATGGTCTGCAAGACATTCGACGCTGCCATAAATTTAGGACATGTAGAATTAAGGATTTTGAATTTTGAATGAATTTATTGAAGCTAGTTCAAGGGGGCCGGTAATGTTTACTGTTAACTTAGATTTAAGGATAAAATTGAATTACTGCTAAAACAAATTGAAAATTATAACTGTTATACACAATACACATTGAACACCCCTACAGTTTTTGTACATATACGCTAACACTAATAGACACTGATAACATTGATAACACTCACACAGGAATACAGCACGAAGTTAGGTTTAGGTAAAGATCGATGGGGATAACAGAATCCCCAGTTAGTAGCCAACTGATCTCGAGGCAATAAACATTTATATACACCGAACCGCCGCGTGTGCATAATAAAGCCAGTTTTTGTTTATAAATAAACTGTGATAGTTTTCCGACAGTATTTCTGGAGCGTTTCCCCTAACATTATTCCTGTGCGCCCTTGCGTGCTGTTTTTTGAGGTGGTTTCCGACCCACGAACTACGGAGTGGTCAACACTATCTATTTCCAACATCCATGAAGTTCTGCAAATCTTGTACTTTTGTACTTCGCTGCGATTTGTTTTTGGAATTGAAACTTTCTGAAAAATTCCTGCAAATATCTTTAAAGTTCTGTAAAGTTGTCTGAAGCTCCGTAGTTTTATTCTCAAGATCTACAAAAAAAAAAACCTGGAGGCTCAATCAATTTCTCAGTAGATCTGCCAAACTTCTCTGAAGTTTTGTAAATTCCTCTGTAGGCTCTCGGGCTACCATGAAGATCTGAAAATTTCCCTGAAGATCTTCTAAATTACCAAAAGTTCTCAAAATATATCTGAAAATTTGTGAGCTTCCTTGAAGTTTTAAATGTCTCTCTCAAGACCATCAGATTTCCCTGAAATCGAATAAATATTTTTTTTTTAAATCACCGAGCTTCCCTGAAGTTCTGCAAATTTTACTGAAGATCCATTAAAATTTCTGAGATTCTAAAAATGTATCAGAAAATCTGCACACTTTATTGAAGGTCTTCAAATTTATCTGAAGATCTATGACCATTCTTGGGATTTTTCAGAAGTTCCGTAACTTTTTTCAAAGTTCTGTAGCTTTGTTCTGAAGATCTACGACCTTTTCTGATGTTGGATAATTTTTCAGTAGATCTCCAAACTTCTGTGAAAAACTTTATATTTCACTGTAGATTCTTGGACTTGCCTGAAGTTATGTAAAGGGCGAACACGAAATTATTGCGACACCGAAAATGTCATGCCAATTTTCTTATAATGTTTAGAATCAAACCAAAATTTTAGGGTAGTTTTATACATATATTTACTTCAAAAATCAAAAGAAAAGTTAATCGATGGAGCCTTGAGTGTAAAATTGAACGCATTTTCGCTTGATGCCCTCCATCAAAGTCTTTACAGTGTCATCCGGTACCAGTTTCTCAGTTTTTTTTCCCATTTTCTTAACATGTCCTTCTCGTCTTTGACTGTCTTCTTGCTCTTCCGAAGTTCCCGCTTCATTATTGCCCAGTACTGCTCCACCGGGCGCAGCTCCGGACAGTTTGGCGGATTCATGTCCTTTGGAACAAAATGGACAGAATTGGCCTCATACCACTCCAGGACACTTTTAGAATAGTGGCATGATGCCAAATCTGGCCAAAATAGCGGAGCTTTGTCGTGCTGCTGCAAGAACGGCAAAAGGCGCTTCTCGAGGCACTCAGATTTGTAGATCTCGCCATTTACTGTGCCCTTTGGCACGAAAGGCTTCTTAAATTTGTCGTCCACATCGAACTTGCTCTTGCCGGTGAAAAACTCCAACCCCGGAATTTGCTTAAAATCGGCTTTTATATACGTTTCGTCGTCCATCACACAGCAGCCATATTTTGTCAGCATCTTCTCGTAGAGCTTCCGTGCACGAGTTTTAGCCGTCGATTGTTGCCGCCCATCGCGGTTTGGGAAGTTCTGTACCTTGTATTTATGTAGTCCAGCTCTCTTCTTTGTATTCTGGACGTAGCTCTGCGACATGCCGATCTTTTTAGCCAAATCACGGCTTGAGACGTTGGGATTTGCTTCACCTTTCCCTCCGTCTTTTTGTTCTCCGGTCCCGGTTTTCTTCCAGCTCCTTTGCCGTGGTCCAACGTCAACCGCTCCTGGAACCGCTTCAACACTCTGGAGACGGTTGAATGGTGAATGTTCAACATTTTTCCCAACTGCCGGTGCGACAGGTCAGGAAATTCCAGGTGTTTGGAAAGCATTTGTTCTCTCAACTCGCGTTGGTTCACCTCCATTTTCGTTGAATCGAAAAACACGACTTCGAGTTTGACAGCATGTACACAATACACATCAATGAGAAAGTGTGCAAAATTTGGTTGATTTTTACCCAACGGTAAAAAAGTTATGCCCTGTTGAATGTGTCGCAATAATTTCGTGTTCGCCCTTTAAATTTCCCTGAAGATTTGCAAAATGTCGATTATAGTTTTACAAATTGATCTGAAAATATTTTAGCTCGCTTGAAGTGTTGAAAATTTCTGTCAACAATTATCTAAAAATCTACGATGCCTCTTGTATTTTTTTGTTTTATGAATTTCTGCAAATTTCTTTTAATTTGTTTGTTCTCGAGATCTACGAACTACCCTGAAAGTCATCAAATTTCTCAATAGATCTCCGAACCTCTCTGAATCTTAGTATGCTCTCAGACCTGCTGTTTGGCATGCTTATTCTTATACAACACATGCTTCGTATTATATAAGCACTATTTTGTTGACCACGTCATGATCAAAGTTATAACGGCAGCTTTCTGCCAATCACAGGACATTATTGAATAGTGAAATCCGTTTACCTTCCCTAATAAAAATACCATACCCGAAAGATAACCCAAACGATTGAACTATTCCACAAATGGTTTGAATGAATCACATCCTTAAGCAAAATAACCATACATATTTTATTAGGGTTGCTGCTGGATGCCATCGAAATACAAATCAAGCGTTCTATAGCGGTTCAAATCCGTGAAATTTTAGAAAATAAATCAATATTTTCACCTAAGTTGCGGCTGTTTTGCTGGATAAGTCGAATGAAAATTAAACGCAAACCTATTTCGTTCGATAAATCAAACGTCAAATCTAATCATCCTGTCGAAAAAGTGTGAACGCATCCGAACATTCCATCCGACAAAATTATCGACCTCGAATTAGGGACGTTGCGATACTACCATAGAGGTAACTCTAAGACTAGTAGGTCCCGAAGAAATGTGCTCATCTTTTTGGCTCAGCTCTAGTACTATCTTCGGTCCCAAGCTAATCGATTCACCCCTCGAAACAAAAGAAAAACCAATAACCCCTCATTTTATCTGTCAAACTTTCATAGCGAATCAAAACAAACATTGTGTAATACTAGAATTTTGACTAGAATGGGGTACGTTAATCGATTTGCTTGGGACCAATAGGCTAGTCAAGTAGTGAGCCAATTTAAAATCGTTAGTTTCGTATTGATTGTATCAGTAAAGTATCGATACTTTTATTTCGATACCAAGTAATTAAGTATCGATACTTTACAATCGATACTTCTCCAATATCGATACTTTCATCGTGGTATCGCGGTATCGGTATCGAATCGGGGCTAGGATGCATATGGTCAGCATGGCAACTTCTGTTCCATGCGAGCGGCTCTTTTCAAAGGTTGGATCTTTAATTACTGAGACCAGAAACCGATTGTCAGCAAAATATTTACAGAAACTAATATTTCTAGCAAGCGTCGATGATGCTGAATGGTTCAATTAGTTGGTTTAAATGCTTTTGTTTTTAATAAAATGATACAAACTGTTCGTTATTGATCTTAAACATGGACTTTCAATTTAAATTCAATCAGATTGCTTTTTTATCAAATGATTCGATACTTAAAAGCAGGGTGCCTTCCATTCGTTTTGACTAAATAAATGTTTTAAGAAATTATGGAATAATTAGATATTATGAAAATATTTTGATTATGTAAACAACAAGAAAAGATTGTTAAGTTTGTGTTTGACACATAATACCTACCAATTTTGCTAGATGAGAGTCGCAATAAGCGATTTTGTAATTTATCTCACCCACTCTTCGCTCTTCACTCTTCGCGAAGAGGCGATCAGAAAAACGCTCATTGTTACTCTGTCAAAGCTAAATTTGCAGGTTTGATGTGTGAAACATAAACTTTACAATCTTTTCTTATTACTTACACATACAAAATATCCTCATAATATCCTATTATTCCATAATTTCATAAAACATTTGTTTAGTCAAAATGAATGGAAGGCACCCTGCTTAAAAGTATCGATACTTTGTTTCGATAGTATCGCAAATATCAGTATCAGTTATTCGATACTAGTATCGAATCAAGTATCGATACTTTTAAGTATCGCTACGTCCCTACCTTGAATCAGACCAACAAATCAGATAGTCTAAACGTACCTTAACACTACCATCAGATAGGGAGAATTCTTCCCTACCTGCTAGTGATGTTAGTAAGCGTGTGCGAGCTACCAGTTACGCCAAATCGAAGATCAAATGCATTGTTTACAAAAGCTGATACGTCTTTTTGAAAAAGTAATCGAGTTGCTTAATCTTCAGTTCCACTAAAATGAACCAAATGTTTCGATTCAATCTGTTCATGATATTCTAAGTGCTATGAGCATATAATATTCGTTTCTCTCAAGGAGCGTAACAACGGAAGGGAGGGGAATCAAAGCCTTTCGCAACCCTCAACATACACGTCTAAAATTTGTCTTACACAAAAGCCAATGATCGCACTTACTCCAGTGTACCTTACACTTATTAGGTATAACACTATTCCACTGCTATCGACGAAATCAATCAAAATCCTGTGGTTTGCTTTTACATATCCTATTTATTTCTTAATGTTATTCAGACTGCATTTTCATTACAGAGGTGCATCAAGACAAATGAAAAGAAAAAAAAAACTTTCCTCACTAGACTTAATCCCGGTACGGAGAAGATAGCTTCAACAAACTTTCTATTATAAAATATCCATTCAAATAAAACTGAGTACCGCTTGCAAGAAGAAAGTTTACCATTTATTTTACACAAGATTGGATAGAGTTATATTTTGCACAACTTCCTTCAGTAACAAAACTGCAAACCTGCAAGAAATGACATAGAAGACAACTTATGAACTAATTTTCATTCATCTAGATAATTCTGCTGCTTCCATTCGACGAGCAATAAAAAAAAACGTTATTTCAGAAAGAAAATCATCAAAACTCCGAAAAGAGGACCACGTCGATTTGGAGGTATTATTTGTAGTTCTAATTTCTTGAAAATGCCAACCCTCAATCAACCGCAGATGAAACGGAGCAGAGCGCATCCCGTCGATCATTGTTCCTAGATTATTAGTACGATCCGGTATCTCTAGTCGGAATGCGCTTGTTCGTCGTCCTCAGGTCGGTTGGTCGAAGATGATGGATCTTAATGAGATAGATGTGCTGATCTTTTTGTTAAATGTGTGGCATTGATTTTGTTCTGACTACTCTTCACTGGCAGCAACGATAATGACACGGGCGGGACAATAAATTTACGTGTTGTTGTTTTCTCTGGGTTCCAGGCGGGGTCGCTTGCGCAGAGTGTCATTGGAGGCGTCGGTTCCGTGCTCTCGCTTTTTGGGTGCGTTCTGAAACGACAACGAAGGCATGCAAAAGTCATATCCGATACTAAGTTATTTATAAGGCAGGTCGGTCTTGTTACCTTTTTGTCCCACTGTTGATGCAGATAGCGAAGTAGAATATTCTTCTTTTCGGTAACTATCACTGCAGGAGGAAAACCAATTTGTTATTAATACTGGTGGATAATCCTAGACGAAACTCGACACTTACCTTGCTCCGAGGGAATGTCGACGGTCGGGATGTACACCGATGGTCGCTTGGAGGATGTCTTCACGCCATTCTCTGTGTTGAATAGCGAGAAGTTTTCCTCATTGTGGCAGGGGAGATCTTTGAGGAAGTCGGTTATCGACTGTAAACGAAAGAATAAACAAAAATCAGATACCTGCTGCAACCCGCTAAGTTGGCCCGATTCCAAAATGTTGGCAATATTCTTGTCCACACAGAGGAAGCGAGTGAATGATGCACAAGAGTTTCCAGCACTAATTTAGTCAGCCAAAAGCAGGATATTGCGTCTCGATTTTTCAGACCGCACCGATAGCAAAGAGGGAAAAGCCCACACTTACCATATTATTCTAGAACTGCAGATGACGAAGCACTGGGTCACACGAGAACCAGTTTCAGTGAAGACACGTAAATTTGATCGGAAAATTCGTATGAATGAACTTTTTTGTTGATGATTTTCTCGTTCAATCAGCAGAAAGCACACACATCAACGCAAAGCGAGAGGAACGAAGCGAATGTTTTTGACGGATTGACGCGGATGACAGAAGGGGAGATATTGAAAAGGGAAATAAATCAAGAGCAAATTTTCATTACGTCGAATGTAACAAAGGTAAACAAAGTCGAGCTATCAGTGTCAATCGATTCTCCTGCTATTACACTATATACTGACCGAATATAGGATCAAATCCCATTTTTAAATTTATTTGCCAGCCAAATTGCTTTTTGACGTAATCACCTTCCGATCAAAATAGTTTTCGATGTTACTTAAGTCACCCAATTTCTATGGAGATGCCGTTTGACTTAAGTAACAGCGCTGAGAAACCCGTGAAAAGTGTACGTTCGTCGTTTCGCTTTCTCATTATTAAAGTGAATAAATCGCACTGTTTGTTGCTAAGATGATTTCGGTGGTCCTAAAATAATGAATGGGCTGCACGTAAGGAGACGTAATTGATAATTCTCCCGAATATCCTGGTAAATACACTTTGACTTAAGTAACAATAGGGGCCACCAAACGACGTATAATAACTTTTGACTCAAAAACCAGTATTTTTTAGCATGAAAGTTAGCGATTTGCATTTGTATGATTAAAACCCTGCTAAATATGTTAAACATTGCTATCACTATGAGATTATATGTGTTTACTTGGAAATAGGAATAACTTTTCGGTCATCAAAACAAAACTTTATTTTTCTCGGATTGGTGCGAATGTTACTTACGACATAATGAAAATTTGCTCTTGAAATAAAAAGAGAAATTCAGTATCAACATTACAAAAGGGCAAAACTGCTATTGAAATCAAAGAGTTCAGCTGTAGATGTTTCGCAAATTAACTATACCATCTAGTAGAGGAAAATTGGTTCTACCAGCTGGTTTATATGGTTTATTTGAATAAGTGATATTTTGTTTGCGAGAAATCAGTGGTTGAAGTAAGTAATACACAAGCAGTTTCGCTCTAATGAAATGTTGTATCGCATTACGTTTGGATGGCCCTTCAGAAACGTAAAACACGATAACCGTAGATAACTCAAAAATGAGTAAACAAAAAAACCAATTTTCATTTATACTCTTTTTACTGAATCTCTATTGGAGCACGGCCAGCCAGATCGACCAAAAATTGAGTCGAATTGCACTCATAATTCAGACGGTTAGAATGAAAGTGGCATAAGGGTATAAGCGAGGGTATAAGTGACTTTGGTCGATTCTCTTCATCGACTTTCTCTTTCGTTAATAATTCTCGCGCAATACGAGAAAAATGCCTATCATTGTTCATCGATTCTCTTCATCGGTTTTCTCTTTCGCTAATAGCTCGACTGCAAATTAATTTCCCATTGAGTGTGTTGTTTCAGGCGCATGCTAACATCATCTTCTGTTGATCTGTGCTGCGAGATTAGCGAGATATTCGTTTATGTTGCCTTTTCAAATGTTACGCGAGAATTCAGCTGCAAACACATTCTTGCTGTGGTAAGTCGATGAAGAGTATCGATCAAAGTCACTTACACCCCTTTCCTTCTAACCACGACAATTGCAACACGTTCACGGAGAAAAAATACAACTCAAAATTTGAGTTGTTTTTACTAAAATTTTGAGTTTAACTTGCACTCGTTGTCAAAAACGAGGGGCAATTCACTTCTCTCGAGTAATGAATAGGTCGTATGAATAAAAGCGTTTACTTTACTTTCCCCGTAAGAAGAGCACGGGAAAGTAAAGTAAACTCTTTTTATTCATACAGCCTAATCTAAAATACGTGAACGAAAAAAATACACATAAATTCATCATTGCTCTTCATTAAAAAAAAAAAAAAAAAAGTGCCTCAAATCATTGTTTTCAATAAAAAAAAGCATCAATGAGTATTTGTAACCCACAAATAAGTAAATTTTATTCATTAATGAGTAACAGCCCTGGTAACAGATGCTTATTAATGCGTAATGAGCGAGGTAATGAATTCAGTGCCAACATTTAAAAGGGGCGTAATTGCTTTTGTAAACAATGGCTTTAGACGTCGATTTCTCGCAAATGAAAATCCACACCCCAAATTACAAATGCTAGCTGATACAGGAAACATTCCTCTGCGTGCTGGTGTCATTCCTTTTCATGAGTGAGCTTTCATTCGCGAGAAATCGACGACTAAAGCCATTGTTTACAAATGCAATTACGCCCCTTTGAAATGTTGGCACTGAATTAATTAGTTAAGCCTCTATTCCTCAAAATAGGTGAAACTCTACTCATCGGTGGGTATTTTAAAGTTAGCGTGTGTTGTGCATTTGTCAAATAAAACGTCAACGTTGTGAGTTTGATTAAAGCCCTACACAGAGAAAAAAATTAGCCTAAATTTAAGTTCTTTTTACTAAATTTTAGGTAATTTTGAGTTTTGCCTCCCACTCTCAAATTTTGTTGTTGTAAAAAACGGAACGAGAGATTCGACTTTCTCGTGACTATCGTTCAATAAGCTATTAGTGAGTATATGAGATATTCTCAAATTTGAGTCAATTGATCTTAATTTTGGGTAGAAAATACTCACGAGTAAATAATTATTTTTGCCGTAGTCAAATCTAGATAAACATTTCAAAAGGTCCTATCTGCATTGAAGGTTCTCTTCATCGACTTAGCTAAGCAAATTGTACTATCGATATGTAAATATTTTAAAAAGCTATGGCAAAACATTACCAAACCGATAAGTATATAGCAATGTTTACTTTACCAGCCCGTTTAAACTTCCTTCGAAAAGTATTAATGACATGCCTTCGTCATCCTCATCTGCTAAACGTGACAGAAAGTTACTGACATTAGAAGACAGCAGTGAAGTTGTAAAAAGACGGTAGACATCAGATTTAAGGAACAAATATCCAACGACTGAGTTAGCATATGCTACTCAAATAAATCTAAGAGAGAAAGGTAAATACTATTCCGCGAATATTGTGCAAGATATTACACGAAGGAGTCCATCAATAAATAAATAGTAATAAAGACTTTATGAGGTAGATATTTTCTATTAATGTTGCATTAAATCAACTAATATAAACATATTTTAAAGCTACCGAATTGATCATACCAGGAAGATATCTAGGAGGACAGTGAATGAAGATTTAAAACATCGGCTCCCAGAATCGTCAGATCCATTCATTTCTAGTTTTAGAGATGTTAGAGACAAGCGAGAGATGGATTTGGTTGAGGATGCTAGAAATATGCTGTTCTACAATCAATTCACCAGCTGGAAGACACTGATTTGGATTCAAACGAAAGTAGTGATTCCAATTGAACAAGGCTTTAAACTGATATTAAAATTATTAATTCAACGGGAAAATCTTCATCAGGGTAATGAAAATAAATAAAAAATTATAATAATCAATGGAAGTATCTAAATTATATGATGTTATCTGGGGCTAACGGGATACAGATGACTACTAGATGAAATGATAGTATTTTCAGTATAGTTTCATTTTATTGAGGAGCCGTCTGCCCCTTTTTGCCTCTTTGAAGTTTGTGGATGCTTGAAATTTGGCTATTTTTGAGCTGATATTGCCTATAACATTTTTTGTATTGCAGATAGAACCTTTTTGTCTTGGGTAAAGTTGTGTATTTTATTGATTTTTAGAAAGCTGCAGAGCATTATAGTCATGTAAAACAAATAATTTCGGAAATATTTACAAAAAACAGATTTTTGAGGCCCTTCTATAAAAAACGCTTCATAATTAAATATCGCAAGCAGATAGAGACATGACGTTTTCTACAAAGTTTTTAATTATGAAGCAACCTACAACCATAGAGGTAACTGTAAGACCAGAAGGTACCGAAGAAACGAGCTCAACTTTTTGACCCAGCTCTGGTACTATCTTCGGTCCCAAGCTAATCGATGCACCCCTCGAAACCTTGGAAAATCCACGAACCCCTCATTTTATCTGTCAAACTTTCATAGCGAATCAAAACAAACATAGTGTAGTACTGGAATTTATACTAGAATGGGATACGTTAATCGATTTGCTTGGGACCAATAGGCTAGTCAAGTAGTGAGCCAATTTAAAATCGTTAGTTTCGAATTGATTGTTGCTACAACTTAGCTCAAGAGTTTATATCTCTATCTGGTCAAACTAAAAAGTTAAATTTTGCACCGCCACCTGTGGTGAAGTTCCGAACTAAAACTTAACTTTATTCAATGGGTCTTGTCATTTATAAAAACTCTTTTCAAGACACCTTATTGAAAAAAACCACTGTGAAAGGTGTTATTAAAAAAAGTTCATGGATTTGGCCTTTTGCACCACTGTGGAATGGTGTGTTTTTTTTTTGTAAATAATAAAATAACTTTTACAGCGTAGGGTTAACTACCGCATTTCCGGCCTATTAAGCAAAACTCGCACTTAGTCTTTCCTAATCTAGCGCAGTTTGTTTTTATTACTGATGGCTTCCAAATTTATTTACCTTTCCGTATGTACCGTAAGATTTGATAAAGAGAAACCAATCGTTGAGATATTGTCAAAAGTCTAACACTGCTTCTTGACGCCAAACTCGGCCTACGGATTTTAAACTCGGCCTAACGCATTGAAACGCCATTGTAAAGGCCAATGAATTCACTTCGGCCTATCGGATGAAGAGAAAATTGATTCGGTCGGAGCGCTTCTTTTGTTTTTGGGAATAATGGGTGCAAACGTTCATATCACGCGTTCTCATTGACTTCGTTCCGTAGCTTATTAACTAAAGTATCGTACCAAACGCATAATTGACTTGTTAACTCTGAAATCATGGATTTATTTGAAGTTTTCTGCTCGAGAGGCCCAAAATAGGCGATTAGGCCGAAGTAGTTCTCTACCGTATATTTTTTCTTAAAAGGCACAATACTTGTCCGCATTTTCGCCCAAGACACCATCTCGACCAAACAAGTCGTTCGCGAGATATGTGTTTTTCTATTGATGCGTATCATTTTTGCATAATTCCTTTTCAAGTGTTAGTCGTGTACAAAACTAGGGAAACAAACCACCAACCTCTGGCTAGCAGCAATGGTGATACACATCCGTAAACTTGCTTGATGTGTCACTGGGCAAAAACCTTATCAAAATCTATCACGATCTGTTGGGGGATTTTTTTTTTTTTTTTTTTTTTCCTTTATTATAGAGATTTTTAGCCATAGGCTAGTTCATCTCTTATCTGTTGGGGGAAGCCTCGGTTTGTAATTCTCAAAAACGAGAAGAGGTTGGAAAGTATGTATTTGACACATAACACCTGTCAATTTCGCTTTGAGTGCGTCACAGGAAAATGTTGAAAACGAAGATCTAGAGCAGTTTTTAAGATAACTTCAGAGTAGTTCTGGCGAGAACTTCAGAGTAGTTCTGAGGAGAACTTCACAGTAATTCAATAGAGGTAACTCTAAGACCACTGGGTCTCGAAGAAAATCATTATTATTTTTGGCTCACTCAGTACCAGAACAACGGTCCCAAGCAGTCCCAAGCTATTTCACTCACCCCTGCATGTTCTGCATGAATCCACACACCCCTGATCTGTCAAATTTTCATAGCGAATCAAAACAAACATAGTGTAGTAATAGAATTTCAACTAGAATAGGGTACGTTAATCGTTTGCTTGGGACCAATAGGCTACTAAAGAGGAGAGCCAATTTAAAATCGTTAGTTTCGTATTGATTGTTGGTAATTCTGAGAAAAGCTTCAGAGTAGTTCTGATGAGGATAGCGGCGCCGGTGGTGTAGTGGTAAGCGTGATTACCTCTCACCCCAGCAGGCCTGGGTTCAATCCCAGTCGGCGCCGCCGGGATGTTCTGAGGCATAACATCTCTGACCACGGGAAGTAAAGCCGTTGGTCCCCGGTTCATGAGTTGATGAGTCGATAGTTAGGGTCCAGGTGTGGAAGCTGCCTCCCTGGCGTCGGTAGCATTTGTGCTCAGCACGGAAAACATGGTCGACGGAAAACAAATCAAGGAAAAAAAATAGTTCTGAGGAAACCTTCAGAGTAGTTCTGAGGAGATCTTCAGCGTAATTCTGAGGAAAATTTCAGAGTATTTCTGAGGAGAACTTGAGAATAGTTCTGAGGAGAACTTCAACATAATTCTGAGGAATATTCCAGAGTAGTTCTGAGGATAAATTCAGAGTGGTTCTTAAGGAGAACTTTAGAATGGTTCTGTGGAGAGTTTCAGAGTAGTTCTGAGGAGATCTTCAGAGTAGTTCTGAGGAGAACTTCAGAGTAGTTCTGAGGAGACTTTCCGAGTAGTTCTGAGCAGAACTTCAGCGTTATTCTGTGGAAAATTTCAGAGTATTTCTAAGGAGAAGTTGAGATTTTTTTTATTATTATAGTCACTTTAACGCTCTTGTATCATTCGTGACTTGTCTGGGGTGAGATTTGAACTCGTGACTTTGGTGTGAGAGGTATGGATGCTAACCACTACGTCTGGGTCGCCCCCCAGAACTTGAGAATAGTTCTGAGGAGACCTTCAGATTAGTTCTGATGAGAACTTTAGAGTGGTTCTGTGGAGAGTTTTAGAGAAGTTCTGAGGAGAACTTTAGAGTAATTCTAAGGAGAACTTCAGAGTAGTTCTGAGGAGACCTTCAGAGTAGTTCTGAGGGAAAGTTCAAAGTAATTCTGATGAGAACTTCAGCGTAATTTTGAGGAAAATTTCAGAGTTTCTGTGGAAAATTTGAAAGTATGTCTGAGGAGAACTTCAGAGTAGTTCTGTGGAGAGTTTCAGACTATTTTTGAGGGGAACTTCCTGATAGTTCTGAGGAGACCTTCAGAGTAGTTCTGAAAAGAATTACCGAGAACTCCATTCCATTCCAAGTTCCATTGGCCTCAGGAAAATTTCGGGAAATTTATCAAACTGCCCGGGAGCACCCGGAGTATGGGATGGTCCATTAATTATGTCATGCAAATTTGGCCCATTTTCAACCCCCCCCCGCCTTTGTCACATTTTTTTGTATGGACCTTAATTTTTTTTTGTATGGCTCGTCACAGTTTTCAAAACCCCCCTCCCCCCTAAATATGTGACATAATTAATGGACAACCCCTATGTCTCTGAGCAGCGTGGTTCTGAGTACTAAATATGGCCACCAATGTAATTTTTGAATTCTCATGTAGTTTGGTGTGTCACATTAGGATGTAGGTTCTAGTTTCACTTCTCCGGGGGTATCCGGAACATGTCTGCATCGGGCCAACGTGGTACTGAGTACTTAATATGGCCACCAATGATCTTATTTTTGGATTCTTATGTAGTTTTATGTGTCGCATAGGGATGTTGGTTCAAGAAGAATCTGCCGACTTCCATGGGGCCATGGGGATACCCGGAACATGTCCGGATGCGGCCTACATGGTTCTGACTAGAGAGGGTCTAGTATAATGAAGAGCGGACCGGCTGGTTTTGAGCCAAACGAACTGTGAAAGCCAGAGCCAATCGAGCAGCGCCTATCTTGATTGCATTGTTTTTTTTTTAAATCTTTTTTATAGAGATTTTTAGCTGAAGGCTAGTTCATATCTTCTTGATTGCATTGGCAGTGTTGCTAGAAATGGCCTAGGCATAGGTTGCCAACGCAGTTAGTTTTGAATCCGCTCCTCTCTTATACTAGACCCTCTCTAGTTCTGACTACTCACTACGACCTTGGATGATTATTTGGTTCACATCTTGGAGGTTCTGGTTGATTCAAAATTTAAACAAAAAACTAAAAGGGACAGCCCTATGGGGTTGTACGCAATGACGACGTAGGACAACGTGGTCTTACATAATAAACCTTATTTGTTAACTCCAGCAGGAGCTTGTGTTTTGTTTAGGAATAGGAATTTGAGCGGGATTCTCTATGTTTATAGACTTTAGTATGACGCGCTTGACATAGATGGCCCACAGTCACTCATGAAGAGCTACTGATTCCGATCAATAGCGGTGTGGCTTCACAAGCTTGTTGCTTGAAGGCAGCCTTTCGTTGTGTACTGGAGAACACCGCCACTCACCCTGCGGTGATTGAATAAACACCGTTTGGTGAGACTGGATGGAATTCAACTTTGAAATCTATGTTAGGGAAATCGCTTTTCGCAGGCAATCAATGATAATTTTAATTATCATAGCAACAGTTGCACATTCATGCAATTTTCAATATTGACATTTTTAAATGATAAGGTCTTAAATTTAACAGATGCGTAGCAATATTTCTGATCGATTGGTGATAAAATTATTGAAATTGGTTCAGGGGAATCTGAGTTATTATCGTTTAAAATATTTCATAATTTTGTTACATGTTCCATTTTAGGTTTTCACAAAGTGCACCCACATATAGAAATCACAGACGTAGTCCTACGTCAGAATAAAACTGAAAACTTTAAGCGCTTCTTTGGTTGCCGCTCAATCGTACCGCGTTTTTCCATAATGTTGATAACAAACGTGTTTTATTACAATGCGAGGTACAATGCCGCTTTTGCCGGAACGCGCTCATTGTGGGTTCTCAAACGGATTTTAGTGTATTGGAAAATTTGCGCTTACCGCAATGCCGCTATGTCGCTATCATTGGGTGGTACAGTGGGTTTCACCGCAAGTGTTATACAGATTTGCTTGAATGCTCGATCACATGGTGTACACACTAACTTTAGATTACTGGAGTCAGTAAAATTTTACTGGGTTTTTGAATTGCGGATCGCCCAGTAATCATCACAGCAAAAATTTGTATTACCGAACTGTCCGTAAAGTCAATCTGTCAAAAATAACTGTTCATTCAGTAATTGGTTCGAGTTGCGTGTACTGGAAAGCCCAGTAATTTTTATTTGTTATTTTGCTGCCATTTAGCTGACAAGACAGTTATTGTCAGGAGAATAAAAACTATTTAATTGAAATAATAATAAGATGCCCCGGAGGAAAACCATTTATTTAAATGTTAATTGTATGTTATTTTTCTCAAATTTTCAGGATACTAATAGAAAACAACAACAACCATAAAATCAATCCAAACTACGGAGAAACTTTTCACCCGAAGTTGTTATGTTTCCAACCCTCATAAAAACTGACTTGAAAGATACAAAGAATTGCTTGTCACTTCATCGACAATCTACATTGAAGACAGTCAACGACATGCACAAAATATGGAAACATTCTGTGAAATTCCTATTCAAAGAAATAGTGACGTTCTTCCAGGAGATAATTCCATCGGTGTTGTCTTCAGAGAATTTAGCACGGACGTAAAGTGTAGGAGTTTCATGGTTTAATGTTGAATATTAAAATAATTTGATCACAAGCCAAAGCCAAATCATGCACTATACGTACTTGAATCCATTCAACGATTCCGTCAAGATATTATTCATGTTTTCTTACTGCGCGATTAAACACTTGCTCCTGGATTTTACGGAAGCCAAAATGGCGGCGGGAATAAAATTGACAGGTTCGAATTTTACAATTCGTGGTCGGTAAAACTAGAGTCGGTGTATAATGAGTCACGCCAAAAGTGAAGCCAAGTCCACCTATTGAACTGTCAAACCGGCTACCTAGCGTGCAAAGTAAACAAACATTACGATGCTATGAAAGGTCCACGAAAGGTATTGCAATAAAATATAAAATATAATCGAAGAAATGATCATAATCACGCAGTGAGCATTAAATTGTCATGGGATACGTTTGGAAATGATCACTTATGATAATTTCTACTATTTTTGGTTACGATCGCTCTGAAAGCTAAATTGACAGGTTTTATGTGTCATATGTGTCGTCACAAACGTAACGGCTAAATCGTCAAACCTGCATAGATAAGCGCTCTGTTTTCGAATCGGTTTTAATAGTATCGTTTAATACCATTTGGACTGCAACTTCAGTGAATCGGTAAACAATTAGCTCCTGTACCATCCAACATAAAGTACGCATCGAGTTTTGCCCAAATCGAAGTGGTGAGCTGGTTTGAAAATTCACTCCCTGCTTCCATTCTGCCGCCATTGACAGTGATATTTCGTTGCCAGGAGTGTCTGTGTTTTCTTTAGGGAACGATCGGTGGTGTTACTCATTATCTGCTTTGTGCTCATACTGTATCTGTGTTAGTTGCTCTTTGGGTAGTACTAGAATTTGTTGTTTCTGTTTTGCTCCAGTTATTCACACGTTCCACTGTTTACGATTAGATAGGATAGCGAAGGTGTTTATATACGACAGTCTCAAAAGTCGTGTTGTTCAACCTGAGCCAGTCCTGGTCAGAAGTTAAACAGTGCGTGCGGTGCTGATGCGTGAATAGAGTCGCTGTTGTTGTGTACATCGGCGGTCTCAAAAGTTGGTATACATCAGCTCGGCTAGATTCTGGTTCTGGTCGGATGCTTTGGTGGATTCTGAGCGAGACGGTTATTTCGCATTGTATAGGAAACCTAGCTTGCAATTGTACAGTGCAGTTCTAGTTTCAGGGTAGATTTCTGAGTTTTGCTATTTCCTGTTTCCAACTGAATTTACATACTTCTCCTGGTAGGGACTTCTCTCTGAAAGTGTGCTGCAGAAACGTAGGGTGAATTTGATGATCATGGATCCATGTAGAATTTGTGGCAATCCAACTGAGCCCACGGATAAGACCGTCCTGTGCAGTGGATCATGCGCAAAAAATTTTCACCCCTGCTGTGTTGGATTAAACGCGACGAATCACAAAGCCTGGACGGCGAATGTGGGACTACTGTGGTTTTGTGACATCTGCCGAGTAAATTTCAATCCTGTTGTCATGGACCGAGAGACAGTGCTGCTGAAAACTTTAAGGGATCTTCTGGTACGTGTGGATTCCATGGACCTGCGCATCGGACAATATGGAGAAAATTTGAAAGTTCTCAATACTATGTTATCGGCTGTACCATCTAACAGAAGGGAATCCAGTGCATCCAATCGTCTCCAGCAATTACTTTCCGGCTGTTCTGGTGGCGGTCTTGCGGATTTTCATTCGAGTATTGATCGGATAAACCTGGACAGTTCCTTACAATCGCAGTTGGAGAACTCATCAGCTGGTGAGGATGGTCTGGCAGCTCTATCACCTATCGTGGAAAACAATTCTGTGAACCAACTCACAGCCACCCAAAATACTGCAAGTTCCGTTTCGACTGCATCTACCAATACTATTGCAACTGTTACTGCTACTACCGCTGCTGCTGCTGCTGCTGCTGCTGCTACTGCCACTACTCCTGCTCCAACTACCATTGCCGCCACTACTACTGCTGCCACCTCTGCCACGTCTACTGCTACTGCTACTGCCACTGCTGCTGCCAGTACTCCTGGTGCCACTTCAACTGCTGCTACTGCTTCCACTTCAACTGCTGCTACTGCTTCCACCTCCACCGCTCTCTCTTCCTCGTCATCTGCTGCAACGGTCACCACTAAAGCCTGGTACGCAGCTGAAAAGTAATGACGTTTTGATGTGCTACCGGATAGGACACGGAATGCAAAAGAAATTACTTTTCCTCAGCATTTCTTGACCCAGTACGCAGTTCAAAAGAAATCGGTAAAGGAAAGATCGATTACATTAGTATCGTGATCGACATGAAGGTGGCGCATTCTGAATGCAATTTCACTTTCCTTGCGGAATAATGGTCTGATCAATTATTCCGTTAGGTAATGTTGGCGTTTATTGCGAAACTGATGTTTTGGATGCATTTAAACAACATAAACACTAATAAGTGTTGATTTTACAATTTGACGACATCTCGCTATAATCTCAAAATTTAGCAGACTATAGCTGTCAAATTTTCTTTTGGGAAAAATCCTCAAAAATTACTTTTCCGTTTTCTTTTCAGCTGCGTACCAGGCTTAACCCGGGAGATGATGAACAACGAAACCCACAAACGGAATGTCGTCTGAGAGTTGCAAATAGGAACCAACGTCAACGTGATCAGACTGAAGACGTGCTGAGGTCTTTCTATGTAACACCATTCGCCATTGATCAAACAGAAGTCGACATCCTGGAATACATCAAAGAGATTTCGAACGCTGAGAATTCTATACTTCGCTGTGCCAAGTTAGTTCCGAGAAACAAAAACATCGATGAGCTAACATTCATCTCCTTCAAGGTGACGGTATCTGATGACCTGGTTGGTATTGTCAGTGATTCCTTCTACTGGCCCGAAGGCGTTCAGGTCCGTGAATTCGAATAAAAAAACGCGAATCGACCAGTGAGCCTTCAGCAGTCCTAACAAATGAGATGATGATCAGTTCCGAGGCAAGGCCCGATGATGTCTATGAATCGGTTAATTCACGTTGCATTTCTGATACGATCATGAAACACTTTATTGAGAAACCCGCTAGGAACTACATTAAAATTGCCTTCCATAATGTTCGCAGCATTGTTAAAAATATTGATTATTACAGAACCTTCTTTCAGAACTCAAAGCTAGCTGTGTTGGGGATTGTTGAGTCTTGGTTGAAGTCTTCAATAACAAACAAATTTGTTGAGTTAGATGGCTACAAAATTGTTCGTTCTGATCGACTTTTAGACAATAAGAAGCGAGGCTTTCTATCTAAACAGTAAAGCAAAGTATAAGGTTCTTGCTAAGTCTGATGCTGGTGATGAAATTGATTACCTTTTTGTTAAATTAGTTCATTCAAAGCTTGTGTGTGGCATTGTCTACAGACCTCCAGATGTAAGGGTTTCTACACTTAACAGTATTTTCGAACTTGCGCTTGAAATCAGTGCTACTGAATCTCATTTCGTATTGATGGGTGATTTCAATATAAATTTGTGTAACACTTCTTCACCTGTTACAAACAAGTTAATCGATATGGTTAAATCGCTTTCTGTTAAAATTTTACCTCTTGTCATAAATCAGGCTGCAGTTCATCTTTTATTGATTATGTACTTGGAAATTGTACGTTTAACGTTAGCAACATCTTTCAATCTTCTATAGGAGGTGTTAGCGATCATGATTTGATCTGCTTCGATTACAGAGTTAAGGTACCTCATCAACCTCCAGGTGTATATTGGACAAGAGAATATCACAAGATAAACACCGATAGTTTAATAGCTGACTTGCAAAGGTACAATCTTGATGCTATTTATTACTGCAACTCAGTTGATGGAAAATTACAAATTTTAAACGATATGCTTTATTCTGTAATTGATGATCATGCCCCGTTGAAAATGAAAACTACTGTTGATCCTAGTGTTCCATGGATTAATCCATACATCAAAAATCTCTTCCAAAAACGATCTGAAGCTTATGATAAATGGAAAGCAGATAAACCCAGCGCAGCTAAATGGAATGCTTTTGCAAGGTTGCGAAATAGGTCAAACCGTGTAGTGAAACAATCTAAGTACACTTACTTCTCTCGGCTCCTTAACCCTTCTCTTTCTTCCAATAAACTTTGGGAGAATATAAAACGTTTGGGACTTTCAAAAACTCAAAGTAGAGCAGGTGGTGGTGATGTGTGTAACATCACAGCCGAATCATTGAATCAGTTGTTCATGTCAAATCAAGCTTCTATTACTTTTGATGAACAATCTGTGGCTGGTAGGTCCTCGTCATCTTCTTTTTCATTTAGGAATGTAACGAATGAAGAAGTCCTGACCGAATTCAATTCCGCGTCCAGTGATTCTATCGGCTTTGACCAGTTACCACTCAGCGTTTTGAAAAAACTCTTGTTGTCATTCTTCCTACCATAACGAACTTATACAATCACATTATAACAACTTCAACATTTCCACAGCTTTGGAAGATAGCACGTGTTGTACCTATTGGCAAAATTGATAATCCAATGAACAACAAGGACTACAGACCGATTAGCATCCTACCTGCTATTTCCAAAATTTTTGAAAGTCTTCTGACTAAACAATTAAACGATTATCTGATTCATAATACGTTACTATGTCCTTTACAATCTGGTTATCGTAAACATTGCAGTACTACAACAGCTTTGATTAAAATAGAAAACGATAAGAAAACTGCGCTTGACAAACGTAATCTAACAGTTCTAGTTCTTTTGGATTTTAGTAAAGTTTTCGATTCTATCAATCATAAATTGTTATGTCGGAAGCTACGTAGTTTTTTCTATCTCGATACAACTTCTGTAAACTTACTTTCCTCATATCTTACGGGACGAACGCAATATGTTGAATTTAATAATACAAAATCGGAACTTTTGAATGTAACAAGTGGTGTGCCACAAGGATCTGTTCTAGGTCCACTGTTATTTTCCATGTTCATCAATGACCTTCCAAGTATTTTAAATTATTGTGCTTACCATCTCTATGCTGATGATGTTCAGTTATACCTCTCTGGTAAAGTCGAAAATTTACAAAATATCGTACGTTGTGTTAATTCGGATATTTCAAAAATTTGTGAATGGAGTGTAACAAACGGCTTACAATTAAATGCAAACAAAACTCAAGCAATCATATTTAAAAATAGATCAGTAAACATTTCAGATGCTTCTTGCATTATGATAGGTGATACCGCAATAGCATATTCAGATGTTGTTAAGAATTTGGGAATAATAATGGACTCGCATCTGAACTGGACTGCACAAGTAAACAATGTTTCAAAAAAAGTATTTTTTGGTCTGCATTCATTAGTGCTGTTGAGAGACTGTACTCCTAAACATATTCGTTTGAAATTAGCTCAAAGTCTTCTAGTTCCGCTATTTAACTATGCTGATGTTCTATATACATCTACTTCCTCCAATAATACTCGAAAATTACAACTTGCATTTAATGCTGTTACAAGATATGTTTATAAAATTCCTCGCTTTGAACATATCGGCATCAATCACAAGGGGATTTTAGGTTGCACTTATGAAAATTACGTGAAGCTGAGAGTATGTACCCAAACTTACAAAATTCTGAATGAAGGTCCTGTTTATTTGCATAATTTCTTTTCATTTTTGAGGTCATCTCGCTCAAGAAATTTAACACTCGCTAGATGTCGTACAGAGATCTACAGATGCTCTTTTCATCAACGTGCTGCGAAATTATGGAATGAACTGCCTATGAATTGCAAACAAGCTGCCTCATACGTATACTTTAAAAATCAATGTAAACAATTATTTTCGAGACGGAACTGATCATCTCTCAGTGTAGTACGAGCTTTGAGAACACATGTGGTTATTGGTACTACGCTTAATACTTGTATTAAATAAAAAAAAAATAAAATAAACACACTTTACTTTCTTTTCTTGCATCTTGTAAATAAGAATTATCATTAAAATATGTCAAAGCTTCATAAATCCGAAAAATAGCATTTTAGCTGTAATGAGCATTTGCAAGCTTGATTACAAGTGCGTAAGTTGATGTTGATACCGCAATGGAATAGTCAGCAGCAGTCAGAATCCGTATATATATATTTTACGATCCACACCAAATATCAGTATGTTGCAACATGATAGAAAATCTATTTTTTAAATTTATATTTACGAAACCTAAATCAGAATGCTCGGACTCCACAAAATGTACATGCTCTGGCAGGGCTGTCTTGCATCAACGTAGAAAGAGCAAAGTCCCTCAAACACCACAAAAGGGTAGTTTGTGAACAGATGTCTAGAAATAACTATTTTTAGTCGAGACGTAATTCATATTTGACGTAAAGCATGGAACGTAAAAAACATGTAATGCAAAAGTAAGTATTCCGATATCAAAACATATATGCCAGTCGAGTGCGTTTGATTCATTCATTATTTAATTTCTCGTTTCTTTCAACTCATTCTTATGTCATACAGCCTGCTTGCATGCGTTTTAATCAGGGCATCGAAATTAACATGAATATTTTCATATTGTGTATCAAAAATGTATTGTAAACGCGTCACTTTGCCATTCAAATTGTCTCAATTACACTTACAAAATAAGCCTTGGCCAAAACAATATATATCATGAGCCAAATTTCTAGCGTTGACAGACAACATTTGGCCTAACATAGATGAACAAATTGCTGCGCGGTAATTGACTCATCCAAGTCCTCAAAACTCACGAATCTAAATAGCCCTCATTGGTTGAAATCATCAATTATTGAGCCAATTGGTGTCAAAGCGGCATAAGAATCCAAACGAGAAGCAAATTTTCCAATCATCATATGGACGGAATGCAGTAAATTTTCATCTCGTCAACACATATTTCAACGCCGACAAATTGATGCCACGGGGACGATCCACATAAGTGCTCGTGTTACAAAAAGCGTGCCAGTTTTGGACAGTAGAAAATCAGTCAAATTCAGTAACAAGGGTAAAACAGCTCGCCGCTTTTCCAACTTCTACATTCTCCACCATCGGTGCACCCACATGATTTCATAATGGGCATAATTATTTCTCTCTCTCGATCTGAGTCTCGATTCGGCTACCTGGGTACCTGATTTCGCATATCGGCTGATCGACTGATTGGACTGTGGCAATTTGATTGAGACTATTTTTAGTTCCCCAGTCTCAAAACCGATATCGATGGTCGTATGTTTCGTATACCTATTGAGCATGTTGAAAGTGATAGAAGGAGGAAAACATAAAATTAATGAGCATCAACTACGGCTTTGGAGTTTGTAGTACGTGTGAAAGTATTAAATTTGAATAATTATCTTTCTGCAGTTAGTCGAACTCGCATGCCAGGGCCTTTCGGTGGGGGCTTATGGTGAAATGATTGAATGAGGCTTGACAGCGGTTGTGCATTTTAAAAATGCTCCAGGCAAGGAAACCCAAATGACGTGATTTTATAAATGCAGCCATAAGGAACTGCTATCATTCGACTTCCGTGTCGATAGGAAGCGAAATGAAATCGATGCTTTGAAGCAACTAAAATAGGTTGGTAATTATAATCAAGGGGAAAAACTACAATCGCTTAGGGATTACTAAGATTTTCAAAATCTTACCTAAAGTCGAAAGAGAAGGATTTCGGAGGTAACACCTACCAAGCATCAAGCGATCAAAGCCAACTTTGCAGTGAAGCGAGAAAAACGCGAAGGAAACACATCGAAAACGTGCAAATATTTTCCAACTGAGTAGCTTCGAGTAGTGGCAGAGAAAGGGATGCTGCACCGGAGTCGATGCGAAATTATGGTTAGTTGTTGTTGTTGGGAAGCTTTCAAATTTTCCTTTTAATCAGCCGCATGCATACGTGGGGATGGTGGTGTAAAGTGTTCTCTGTTTTTAAATATAAATAGGAGGTTCCCTTATTTCAATGATAAACTAGTAGGCCTTTAAAACCCACCATCTTGGAAAAAGGCTTGATGATGTAGATTTCAAAATATTCCATGGCAAGGTATGGGAGAAAAGCTTTAAAATACTAATAGCTTTCAAATGAAGCAGTTTAAATTAATTTGAGTGTTATTGTAGGGGAATCAATGTTGAAATCTACCTATTTGAACAAGTTTAATCATATATTTTGAAAAACTTCGAATATGTAATAAAACACGTCTATTGAGTAGCACTGGAAATTTTCTTACCCGTAGAATAATTGAAAAAAAAAGTGAAATAGAGACATTTTAAAATTTTAATCCTATACCTACCCATGTAATTTTTTTGAATCTACATCATCAGGCCTTTTTTTTCCAAGATGGCGGAACGGAACGGAATATGCTTCAAGAAATGTTTCTTAGGTGAAACCTGTTTTTTTTTAACTATTGGTATTTGACGCATCTTACGCGAGTGTTTTGTCTGCTCTCAACTAGAACCACGATAAAACTAGATAGTTTCTCTGTCTCAGTTTGTCAATTTGTGACTGTTTAAAATTTGTCTGGCAACCTGGTTAGTCAACATTACAGCCCCCTGTTCCGCACTGCTCTTCCAATATCCATTGAGATCCCCAAAAACTATGCCAAGCTTGAATAAATTTGGCTACGATCTGGATATGCTCTTATTATAGTTTTTAAGGGAAAATGTATGGGAAACGGAACATTTCAGATCTGGGACTAAGATTGGGAAAACTATGCAGAACACCTTTGTTAAAGTTCGCAAATTGATTCGGCTGCAAATGGACGTTTTTGTCTAATGGTTTGATCTATGAAAATCATTAAGTTTGAATGTTTTGCATTTTGGTGATAAAAAGGAATCGTTCCCAAAAAGGCCTTGGCGGAACATTCACCAGATATTTTCGAGCATCGACATCCATGGTGGTCATTTATGGTTTCTGCAAGAGCAACCAGCTCAACAGAATGATTTTTGGGCGCAGATATTTTGATCTACATGCACTTCTCTAATCCAGGCTGCACCAAAATGCACAATCTATTAAGTTTCATTAAGCCCCGTAACGTGGGTTGATCACCTTTTCGAGGTGCGTAACTGGCTTTAAGATCTACCACCGAAGCCTAGTCCAAACTACTTCAAAGATTGTTTTTGTAATCAAAGGAACACACCTTAGTCCGTTTTACTTTGTATGCCTTGTGGATCGTGACAAGACTTGGCTTTGCCCACATTAATTTGATCTATTGTAGTATATCCCGTGTCCTTAGTTTAGTGCATGTCGTATTACTCCATCACTATTGAGAAATGATAAAATATTCGATATATTTTTAAAGTTGTCATTATTGCATTTATCGCAAGGATCCGACTCTAATTGAAAGGTTCCACTATTTATACTCTTCGGAAAGTTGAAACACCCTTCTAAGGCGCGCTTAGCAACAAAATTAAGGAATGACACCGATAATGACCATACATCAGAACTCTAGTCTTAACCACTTCAAACTAGGCAACAACGAATAGAAGATTAGGAATCACTTAGATGAAGCCTAACTAACTCATTTTTTCTTTGTTTCAAGATCATCCTCGGTCTAGGCAACCCGAAGACTTATCACTATCAAAAAGGCATAAAAAGTAACAAGGACTAAGATGTGTTCCTTTGATTACTGAACAATCATGTTCCCCTAGTTTGAAGTAGTCAAGACTAGGAATCGGTGGAAGATCTTACATCCCGTAACGTACCACGAAAAGGTGATCTACCCACGTTACGGGTTAGATTTTGATAAGTTCTTTAGTGGGAATGACACTGATGAAGACTGCACATTGTAGTTGAACTACGTATCTGTCATGGATACCAAAATTCTTTAAGTGGAATTAAATGGAAGATAACCTTTTTTGCTGTTTTATAAAAATAACTTACTCTTTCACACTTGCACCATAGAGGTAACTCTAAGACCAGAAGGTCCCGAAGAAACGAGCTCAACTTTTTGGCTCAGCTCTGGTACTATCTTCGGTCCCAAGCTAATCGATTCACCCCTCGAAACAAAGGAAAATCCACTAACCCCTCATTTTATCTGTCAAACTTTCATAGTGAATCAAAACAAACTTAGTATAGTACTGGAATTTATACTAGAATGGGGTACCGCAGTGCTGAATGCTAGAAAGAGTAGTCTGTTGCAATCATCCTCACCCACTATATTCATCACATTGATGTGAGCCCGGCCGAAATTCGTGTTTGTTGCCCCCATGCATTCGGACTATTACTTCTAGAGCAACATGTGATAAGGTCCTATGTGCCGAACGTAAATAATGACTTTAAACGTCGATTGGTCATGAATCACAACACATTCACGCAAACTAACTACACCATTTGATAGAGCAAACTTACTCTACCAGATGCTGATGCTTGTTTGCCTGAATGAGTCTTAATCCGCAAGAAATCGACGTGTAAAGCCTTTATTAACATTTGGAACGTACAGGGCCTCCCTTATCTCAGTCGGTAAAGGCGCAGCTACAAAGCAAGACCATGCTGGAGGTGGCTGGGTTGGAAAATTGCTCGACTTCCCTGGGCATAGAAGTTTGATTGGACTTGCCACACAATTATACCAACAATCAATACGAAACTAACGATTTTAAATTGGCTCACTACTTGACTAGCCTATTGGTCCCAAGCTTACGATTAACGTATCCCATTCTAGTTGAAATTCTAGTACTACGCAATGTTTGTTTTGATTCGCTATGAAAGTTTGACAGATAAAATGAGGGGTTAGTGGATTTTCCTTTGTTTCGAGGGGTGAATCGATTACCTTGGGACCGAAGATAGTACCAGAGCTGAGCCAAAAAGTTGAGCTCGTTTCTTCGGGACCTTCTGGTCTTAGAGTTACCTCTATGGTGCAAGTGTGAAAGAGTAAGCTATTTTTATAAAACAGCAAAAAAGGTTATCTTCCATTTAATTCCACTTAATTAATTTTGGTATCCATGACAGATACGTAGTTCGACTACAATGTGCAGTCTTCATCAGTGTCATTCCCACTAAAGAACTTATCAAAATCTAATTCCTAACGTTACCCGTAACGTGGGTAGATCACTTTTTCGTGGTACGTTACGGGATCTAAGATCTTCCACCGATTCCGATAAATTTTGAGATGAACTCTAGGCCCATTTCATATGCTGCTCTAGACTTGACTTGACAGTTGTATCAACCGGTGGATACTAACGATTTTAAATTGGCTCACTACTCGCCTAACCTATTGGTCCCAAGCAAATCGATTAACGTACCCCATTCTAGTCAACATTCTAGTACTACACAATGCTTGTTTTGATTAGCTATGAAAGTTTGACAGATAAAATGAGGGGTTCGTGGATTTTCCTATGTTTCGAGGAGTGCATCGATTAGCTTAGGACCGAAGATAGTCCCAGAGCTGAGCCAAAAAGTTGAGCACGTTTCTTTGGGACCTACTAGTCTTAGTTACCTCTATGGTTAGTCGTGAGATGATCTATTTGGCTTTTATGTTGATTCTAACGAGTTAGCACCATGGAAGCCACCAATTCTCTCACCACAGTCGAGCCATTCGTGCCAGCGTTCTACAGTCGTCCCGGCCCTGTGTGTGAGTTGAAAAGGTGGTCTTCCAGTTTGTTACGTCAGGCAAGTATCATCTGTTTCTCGACCAGTACTACTCCTGATTCGTTCATTGGTTCCAGCGCATTATCAGTCATCAATCATCCGTCACCTACCGGTCGCCTAAGAGCTCTGGGACGCATTGAAGTTGGCACTACGGAAGCCCCTTCTTCTCCCGTCACAGTCGACTCATGCCAGTCATCGTCCACCAGTCGTCCCGGACCTGTGTGTGGGCTTGGAGAAGGGGTCTTCCAACCTGCAATTCAAGGCAAGTATGATCGTGTCATGATCTGTCCCGCTCCTGATTCGTCCATTGGTTTTAGCGCTATACCAACCTTCAACCATCCATCGCCCGCCTGTCACCTGAACAATCTGGGACGCATTGAAGTTTGCACTACGAAAGCCCCTTCTTCTCCCCCCACAGTCGAGTTAATCCAGTCATCGTCCTGCAGTCGTCCTGGACCTGTGTGTGGGCTTGGAGAAGGGGTCTTCCAACCCGCAACTCAAGGGAAGTTTGTTCGTGTCATCACCAGTTCCGCTCCTGATTCGTTCGTTGCTTCCAGCGCCTCACCGCCTCAAGAGCAACAACCGGCTGGTTCGACTGAAACGTCATACTCCGATGGCTTCAAATCCCACATCACCGATAGGACATACAGCACTGCACCGGATCTTGCTCGCCACGTTTTGGAACATCCAAGACCAGAACGCGTTGTCTGCTGCCTCAAGGAAGCCCCTGAGCTACTCAACCCAGTCGCGCTTGCTGATTCCTGTCATCGTAGTCGTTCTGGCCCTGTGGTTGAGAATGGTGAAGGGGTCTTCCAGTTTGCACTTCTCTAGAGCAGCTGTGGGTCAAAATAACGACGCCTCGTAGATCAATAAGTATTGGCGCTATGTATCTACCCCCAGACCGGAAATCTGATTCGAGCAGCATTGCAAACCACATCAGTTCGATTAGTACCGTGTTCTCTCGACTAGAACAAAACGACCTAGCTCTGGTATTTGGTGACTACAATCAGTCTAGGCTCTCATGGAACGTTCCTGCAAATGATCTTCCTAGCATTGATGTTCTTCGCTCGAACATGCCCGCATCATGCTGTGCTCTCCTTGATGGTTTCAACCTGCATGGCTTAACGCAAATCAACTCGATACTGAATAGCAACTCTCAGCTGCTTGATCTCGCTCTGGCGAACGAAGCTGCAGGACTGGAATGTTCTATCCTAGAAGCCCCAGAGCCTTTGATTGGCATCGACACCAATCATCCTGCGTTGGAAGTTTCCATCAACCTATCTGTTCCTGTTCGCTACGATAACCCCCTGTTGATGTACATGAGCTCGACTTTCGTAGAGCGGATTTCGTCGCGCTGAGTCACTCGCTTGCCCAGGCAGATTGGCAGCTCCTTGACACGTGTTCATCTATTGATGAAGCCGTCAACTACTTCGCTGAGGTCGTTGGCCGGGCAATAACTGATTCTGTCCCATTGAGGAGACCCTCTCCCAAACCCGTATGGTCCAATGCTCGACTACGGAATTTGAAGCGTCTGAGATCGAAGGCCCTCCGTAAATACTGTCGTACTCGTAACCCATTCACCAAACGATTATTTTCAACAGCGAGCAATGAATATCGCACATATAACCGCATTCTTTACAAGAGCTACACAAGGCGTGTGCAGGCTAATTTACGGCTTAATCCAAAGCAGTTCTGGTCATTCGTGAATACGAAACGAAACGAGGAGGGGCTACCAGTCGAAATTCACCTGGGTGATAGAATCGCCAGCAATTCCCTTGAGAAATGCAATCTTCTGGCAGAACATTTCAAAAGCATTTTCAATTACACTACGGCTTCGTTGTCCCAAGTTGCTGAAGCGGTGAGGGACACTCCCAGTGATGCTTCCAATTTTTCGATTACCTTGGTTAAAGTAGACCTCGTCGAATCCGCCATCAAGAAGCTGAAATTTTCTAATGCTGCTGGCCCTGACGGGATCCCCTCAAGCATCCTGAAGCGATGCTGTTCAGAGCTTACAACACCGCTTTCGAAGCTGTTCAATATTTCATTACAGCAGGGGGAGATCCCTGCGCGTTGGAAATCGTCATTCATGTTCCCGATCGACAAGAAAGGAGACAAGAGAAACGTCGAAAATTACCGAGGAATCACATCACTCAGTGCCTGCTCTAAAGTTTTCGAAATCATCATCAACGACGCAATATTCTCTAGCTGCAGAAATTACATTTCTCCTGACCAACACGGTTTTTATCCCAAGAGATCAGTTTCAACAAATCTAGCTCCGTTCATTTCTTTATGTCTTCGGAGTATGGAAGCTGGAGCGCAGATGGACGTTGTATATACAGATCTTAAGGCAGCATTCGGCCGGGTTGACTACTCCATACTGCTAGCTAAACTTGAAAAACTCGGTGTATACTCGGGTTTAACTCGTTGGTTCAAGTCCTATCTGACCAATCGGGAACTTTGTGTTAGAATCGGATCAGAGCAATCGGACTATTTTACAAACAACTCCGGTGTTCCTCAAGGTAGCAACTTGGGACCATTGCTATTCTCGATTTTTGTGAATGAGGCCGGACTGATCCTCCCAACTGGTTGCCGATCGTTCTACGCGGATGATGTGAACATCTATGTGATTGTTCGTAGCTTCGCCGATTGCTTGCGGCTTCAGCACCTAATCGATACTTTCGAAGAGTGGTGCTCCAGAAACTATCTCACGTTGAATGTACAAAAATGTAATATAATCTCATTTCATCGCAAGCTGAAACCAGTGGCATTCAACTACACGATAAATCACCAACTTCTGCAACGTGTGGACAATGTTCGTGACCTAGGAATCACGCTGGACTGTGGCTTAACATTCAAGCTTCATTACTCGGGCATCGTTGCGAAAGCTAACAGACTCTGGTTCATTTTCAAGATCACTGACGAGTTTCGCGATCCTGCCTGTCTAAAAGCTCTATACTGCTCTCTAGTGCGATCGATCTTGGAATTCAGCTCGATAGTATGGTGCCCGTATCAAGCAGTTTGGATAACGAGGATTGAATCTGTTCAAAGGAAATTTGTTCGGTATGCCTTTCGTCACCTTCCTTGGAATGACCCTGTGAACCTTCCGCCGTACGAAGATCGTTGTCAACTCCTGGGTCTTGAAACACTAGAACATAGGCGGACGATTAGTCAGGCCGTATTCGCAGCGAAAGTACTTATTGGTGATATCGACTCTCCAGGAATCTTGGCTGAATTCGAAATCTACGCACCCGAACGAGTTCTTCGGTCGAAGAGTTTCCTGCATCTTGGACCTCGTGCTGCGAACTACAGCTTGCATTGCCCAATACGGTTCATGTCTGGGCGTTTCAACGAGTTTTACGAGTTTTTCGACTTTAACTGTGCAGCGGAAACCTTTCGTCACCGTATTCAACGCAGACTCCTGAGAAGGTGAGTAGCTGTTCATTTAATGTACACGTGAAGGATTGTGCTACCTGTTTATTTTTTGTTTCCGGTTCAACTGCATGACGAGGACTTCTACCTGATTCACGGACAACTCTATGCCATAGGAGGATAACTTTTTTTATGCTATAGACTTGATTAATGTCGTTGTAATTGTATTGTATTATTGGGATTCATGTGTTTCGAAAAGATATGGGGTTTTTACGCCTTTTCTAGGCTTTTCCCCATCAGGCTTCATTTAGACACGTTAAGTCCGATGAAGAAAAACAAAATAAATAAATAAATAAATAAAACCATCGTGGTTTATGTTATTTGAATCAACCGGAAAGAAAACACTATCTTTTCTATCTCAACAGTTCTTACGCGAGTTACGTATGAATGATAAGAAGTGAAAAAAAAGCGCAATTTCGCATGCTGGACCTTTGTAGATCGAGGGTCATCTTCGATAGGCCGAAGTTGCATCCATTTGTAGACCCAATTTGAGTACAGTAGACCGACATTACATCAACGTACCTGGAGAGTTTTCACGATAAACTAGTGAGTTTTACGATTTTGAGTCGTGCTTAATTAATATCCAAATAATAGGAACATCCATAATTTGCATGTAGCCAGCGAAATATCGCTTACAGCTCAATTATTAAATAAGATATGACATGAAATGTAATTGAAGGCTTCATATTAGACCGAGGTTAGGGACATGTACCCTATTGGAAAAATATATCAAAAATCTAAAGAAACATTATCTTTTTTTCTAATTTTCTGTAGATTAGAAAACATCGACGCTACCGACTTTGCTACACCAACGTTTAGAACTGGCACGGAAACACCTCATGTCGTGCTACAACATTATTGTTGATTAGAAGCTTTAAAATTTTGTCCACACAACTCTTGTTCGGCTGTTTTATTCAGCATTATGGAAGAAAGGAAGTTGTAGCCATAAAATCACTACAAGGCAGACTGTTTAAAACAATTTACGATCTACAGTCAAAATTCGCTGGTTGGGCCACAACCTCGGCCCAACTAACGAATTTATTTCGTAAGTTGGGTCAACTGACAGATGTCTATAATTTGTTGGGGAGTGTGCGCATCCTTTGTTGTGATTGAGAAGATTTCACAAAAAACGGATTCAATTACAGTTGATTTTGAAGCAATTTTTTTCCCTCTCGATTTGTTTGCCGTCGATCTTGTTTTCTGCGCTTAACACCAATGCTACCGACGCCAAAGAGGCAGCTCCCATACCTGAACCCTACCTATCGACCCATTACATTAAATCATGTACCGGGGACAAACGGCTTGACTTCCCTTCCGAAGGAAGGCGTGATCAGAGATGTTATGCCTCAGAACATCCCGGCGGCGCCGACTGGGATTGAACCCAGGCCTGTTTACCACTATACCACCGCACACTGGTTTGAATGCTCAATATCACGAACTTTTTTATTTGCGCCTTCAATGTCGGTTTTTTCACTATGATGTCTTTAAAAGAGTTTTTGCATAAAGTAAGGCGCAAAGACTATTGATAGGTTTTAGTTCGGAACTCCACCACAGGCGACGCTGCAAAATCTAACTTTTTACATTTACAAGATAGGTATGTGGTGTCTTAAGCAAAGTTGTAGATAATTTTACTACAACAATCTTTGCTGAACACACAAATACTTTGTATTCCTTAGTTTTTGAGATACGTAGCGTTTAATATGACTGTTCAACAAAATTTAATTTTTTTCAGTTTTTATAACATATTTAAAAAACTATAGGTTTTAAAAGACTATAATGTTCTACAAATATTTGAATTTTATCACAATACAAAACTTTGTTCAAGACGTCCAAAAAGTATCGATTACACAGATTACATATTTTGTGCCCTCACAAACAAAAATCCGGCAAAATCCGGCAGGTGAATCTTGAATAGGATGAAAGCTTGTTTAAAAGTGATCTCATATTCCATTGAAATATTTGTCCTTTTTAGTATCCTCGTTGATTGTTTTGTATTTTTAAAAGGTCGTTCCGTAGTTCAGTGACAGCGCGCATTTGTCAAAGACTGAATCAAAGTAGGCTTAGTGATAATATACCAAAGTTTGGTCACACATTGATCGGTTTTGCAGCATTAAATGCATATTACTTTGAAAATAATCCTTTTATAGTGAAGTGAAGGTTATTTTTTCAACATTTCCGTAGCAGATCCCAAAAGTGAGAAAAGCATGTCTTTCAACAATAAAGGCAAGTACAACCATGTAGTTAATAAGATATTCAGTGTTATTTTCCAATTCATGATATAAATGAGTTAGGTATGGAAGTTATTTGTTTGTGACAATTTCAAAAATAGTTTAAATTATAAGTTATCAAACAAAATTTCAGTTGAAATCGACAGGCGAAAGCTTATTAAACAGTGGAAAGAATTGAAGGGAAACGGCATTGATAAATCAAACTTTGTGTCGAGAGAAGTTTTTGATTGTTACGGCATTGAAACATAATCAATGCCGTAACAGTCAAAAACTTCTCTGGACACAAGTGGCAGCTGAAGTCAACCATTTTGTGAAGGCGACATGCAAATAATAAAAAAAAAACTGTGGGAAATCCACAACCGGACTATGCTTGAAAGCAGTCGTGGTTATTTCGATAGCCCCTTCAAACTACCACAGAAAGTTGTTGATCGTTTCCCTTGTACTTCTGGATCTTCCCGTCGTGGAAGAAAATCTTTAGCGTTCGAAGAAAGCAGCGAGGTTGTTAAGAGACGCAAGACGTCTGCAATGCGGTCTAACTACCCAACAGACGAACTTGCATTTGCAACCCAAATGAAATTACGTGAGGATGGTAAAGAAGATGCAACGTTCATTGTAAAACAGGCAACGGAAACAACTTCGACAAGAGCCATGAAAATGGCTTCGGCTATGCAATCATCCAAAAATGGCTTTGTAACCTGTTCGGAGACGGAAGCTCTTACGTTAATATTGGATCTTAATTTATCGCAAGACCAATACGAAAAGCTTCGTAATGGAGCTCTGGATCGGAATGTGCCTTTGTATTCGTCCTACTACAAAGTGCTGCAAGCTAAAAAGTGCTGTTATCCCAATACAGGGTTAGTAGTTTCGGAAACGTATACAGAAGTGAAACTAAAGGATCTCTTGGAGCACACGGAAATGAGGATTGTTGATGCAAATGCGTGCATGCTGGAAAAGTTTAGTGATGACGAATTGGAGAAAATTACGATTAAGTGGGTATTTGATGGCACAACTGGATTAAGTGAACACAAGCAAGCACTTGGCGATGATGACGGAACTAAATCCGATGCAAATATGTTGGTTACATCCATAGTGCCGATCAAATTGGAATCAAATGGGAACATTTTCTGATCCTCTCATCAGCAGCCTTAGAGCATCTCGAGACAAGCCGATCAATGACCCCTGTAGCTATGCGAAATACATGCTTGATGTGGAAGAGAAAGATGAAAATGTTTTTGATAACTATATTGTGTAACCTTTGTTTATATTTTTGGAATATTTATATATACATACATACAATGATGTATAACGTAATACGTTAAATCATTTAATTATAATATAATAATAGCTAACTCAAAATTATATATTTCTTTCAAGTAGAGTACTGTGATTTATGATTATGGCAATTACTCTGATGTCCGTGGTCAAGACCATTTTGAAATGCAAAATAATCAACGAAGATACTAAAAGGGACAAATGTTTCAATGGAATTTGAGATCACTTTTGAACAAGCTTTTATCCTATTTAAGATTCACCTGCCGGATTTTGCCGGATCTTTGTCTGTGAGAGCACAAAATATGTAAAAAAAAAATACTAAATTTGTGAATAACTCAGCCTGTGTAATCGATACTTTTTGGACGTCTTAAACAAAGTTTTGTATTGTAATAAAATACAAATATTTCTAAAACATTAAAGTCTTCTAAAACCTATAGTTTTTTTTTTAAATTTGTTATAAAAAATGAAAAAAATTAAATTTTGTTGAACAGTCATATTAAACGCTACGTATCTCAAAAACTAAGGAATATAGAGGATTTGTGTGTAGAGCAAAGAGTTTTATAGTAAAATTATCTACAACTTTGCTGAAGACACCACATACCTATCTTGTAAATGTAAAAAGTTAGATTTTGCAGCGCCGCCTGTGGTGGAGTTCCGAACTAAAACCTTTCACTATTCTTGGCACCTTATTTTATACAAAAACTCTTTTAAAGAGACCATAGTGAAAAAACCGACATTGAAGGCGCAAATAAAAAAGTTCGTGATATTGAGCATTCAAACCACTGCACCGGTGCCGCTAAATGCACACTGTTGTTCTTGATTTATTCAATAGATACGCTTATTTGGAGCCCTTAATTGTTTGTTGGGCAAGCTCATTCCTACAGCGGCGCCAATGGTGTAGTGGTAAGCGTGATTGCCTCTCACCCCAGCAGGCCTGGGTTCAATCCCAGTCGGCGCCGCCGGGATGTTCTGAGGCAGTAAGTAAAGCCGTTGGTCCCCGGTTCATGAGTTGATGGGTCGATAGGTAGGATCCAGGTGTGGGAGCTGCCTTCCTGGCACGTCGGTAGCATTGGTGCTCAGCACGGAAAACAAGATCGACGGAAAACAAATCAAGGAAAAAAAAGCTCATTCCTGCAAGGCTAAAAGGGTTAACATTTGTGAGGATGTAATGGGATATTTTTATCTCATCAGAGAGTTGTCGCCAGCACGTTAACGTTGATGCATTTGTATGAAGGGTTTGCGTCAAGTGTTCGACAGGTAGAATAAAAAAAAAAAAACTCAATCCTAGGATTGGGCAATAACGAAGCTTATACAAACGATTCTGGAATATAAACAGAAATGAACAAGTTTGGTAAACATTTACAGTACAGGTTCACGTTAATAATCAAAAATAGATTAACTCTTTTGAATTTTCCCTTCCCGATCCAATCCGCATCTTCCATCCCTGAGTTTACCAGTTGATCGCAAATAAATTCAGACTATTGAGAAGCTTAGCGACCTCGACTGTCGGGCCTCCCTTAGTTCAGTCGGTATAAGCTAGACCATTAGACTGATGCAACATTTGAAATTGTTGCTCCACAGTGCTTGAACGGTTCCAAATTGGGCACTGATTAGCCTCCCAAAATTTGAACTCATGTTTATATGGGAATTACTATGGTGAAACCATAATTTCGATTCATATCTATATCAAAATTTACCAGTTCACTCTACTTTAGAAAATGACAGCTGGGCTTGTTGGATATTTTCTCAGCTACAACTTTGTTCAAGACCAGTTTTCGTTCAAATGTAAGGAACAAAAGTTATAAATGATTCAAGTCACTGATGTCCTATGATTATGCTCAATCATCTGTTCAGCAGGCAACATTGGTGTTTATGGCGCGTAGAATAGAGGACAAACATCATGACTACTATGTCATACTGCAGAATACAGTGTTGCCCACAATACAGTTGCTTAATCTTGCCATAAGATTATCAATCTCTTAAACAATTAATAACTGTTTAATTTGAAGTTTGGCTAAAGACCGATTTTCTGCAAAGTTGTAGCTGATAAAAATTCCCATAAGAATAGCAATAGAATTTGTTAATTTTGACAATCAACAAAAAATTTTGTTTTCCCATAGTAATTTCCATATAAACTTCGAATGGTTTGTGCCAAGTTAGTTTCTTATCAAATGAAATTAAACTTTCACACAACTTAACCGATTGCTTCACCAGGGTAATCCAGCTCATTGATGCCATGCCATTTATCTTTTACTTGGGGAGGGGAGGGAGAGGTGGATCGAGAAACACCTTTCTAATAGTTCTCTTTCTCTCGTGTAGATCGCTCTTCTAAAATGGACCCTACCCAATTGGTTTTATTGACAATAATCGTATTGTCAATACATTCTATATTGACGTCAATACATTGGTATTGACAATATTTCTGTATTCAAATCATCAATATGATTGTCAATAATTCCCCTTCGCCTCAATATAGTGAAACGTGTGGGGTTTGCTTAAACTATCGAGTGGTGGTGGTTGATGTCTCGCGTGAAGAGGTGAGAGAGTAATTATGGAGAAAGGGGCTTCAGGAGATCCATTGGAGTAAATTGGTGTGTAGAGTTTTAACCCTTAAGATTAAGGTGCTGAGACACGACATGATCCGGTTCGGCGTTTACGGCGGTGTGTTGTTTTTATTGTAACTATTTTATTAACATTAAAATTTTAAATACCCGATTTAGGATGCTAGAAGAGTAGCAGAGTTGAGCAGAGTAACTATACAAAAAATATAAGCGTTTTTCGTACATGGAAGAGGTGGTCGCTTTGTTTTAAGTTTTATGGTTTTTACAGTTAATTGAAAACCAGCTAGAACAGATAAGCAAACAAAGCAGTAATTTTTCTTGCGTAAATATTAAATTATTTTATTGACGACACTATGCTTGATGGGGCCAAGTCTTCCACTTAATCGTATTATCTCACTTACATAATTCATGCTTCTTCAGTATAGGTCTTATTTTAGCTACACGTCTCCAGTGTGTTTTATCTACAATTAGGGATCCAAACCTAGTTCATATTATTCTTTAAATTGATGTTAAAAATGCTCCTGTATAATATGAAATCATATTGAATGTTTCAATATCGTATCCCATTCCGTTGATAATTAAATTGCACATGAACGTATAGATTCATGAGTCGCCTTATATGTGGATCCTGAATATTACTACATACTTCGTTATATTGTTTTACAACTTGTAATGTTTCTGGAGTATTGTAATGTTTCTGTAATGAATGCATTTACAGGATGAGAGAAGGAAGGCACCTTTTTATTGTTCACTTTATTGTATTTTTATGTATTGTATTACTCATCGAAATTAAAATTAAGCAGAGGAAGTAACAACATTAAATAATATTATATGTATATAATTATTAAGCAGGTTATTTCTCGTCATGTTAGTTATTCATCACAATTGTAGCATTATTGTTAGTATCATTCGAGCAAATTATATGTAATTGTTTAATAAATCCTCTACATTTCAGTGTTGCATCCACCTGTCATTGTGAGCTGAAGAGGTATAGAGCTGCATCTTATTATATGTAAAATACTTCTTCATTGCAGTAGCAACTTTATTATCGATATAAATGTATTTTCATTATGTCATATTTTAATGTTCAGATATATTTAATTTCTCCATTGCAAATATTTTCATTATATAAATAAATACTGGGTCGGGAGGGAGCATCAGGGTATCATTCAAACTGAAACTGGACGATGGTATGATTGACAGCCGGAGTCTAGGAGGGAATAAACACTATCATTTTCTTTATCCTACCGATTCGATTGTGATGGTGTGAATTCTACTCCAACAGTTTTAGGGCGATTGACGCGCCCTTCTTAACAAACCATCCAGTAGGAAGCTTAATAAGTATTGCGAATTGTGTTATTCGATTTGTTGGAGCGTATCGTTGGAAGGAGATTCTTACATTCCCGTGGATTTCGCGTAAGTGTCTCTGCTTACGGGTCCGCTCTTCCGTTTTTGGCCCTTCATACAGCGATATTGCTATTAAGTGGAGCTGCATACAAGACAAGTCTTGAAGGGATGGTGGCTACCTTACATACATACACATACAATGAAATTAAACTTTCGGAGGCTAATCAGGACCCGATTTGAAACAGTTTGAACACTGTAGAGCGAAAATATCAAATTTTGCATCAGTCTACTAGACCATGCTGGAGGTGGCTGGGTTCGATTCCCGGTCCGGTCTAGGAATTTTTCGGGTTGGAAAATTTCTCAACTTCCCTGGACATAGAGTATGATTGTACTTGCCAAATAATTATACTTATGCAAAAATGGTACAGGCATCAATAGCTTTCAATTAATAACTGTGGGAGTGCATCTAGAACACTAAGATGAAAGCACGCACACAGCTAATATGCGATAAACAATAAGCTTGAAATGCGAATAAGAAGACAGAAGAAGCGGTCTCTAGTGAGCCGCGACTTTTCGGTCGTAATCCTACTAGACGTAAAATTATGTAATTCAATATTTCTTAAGCAAACCCCACACGTATCAATATATTGGCGCGAAGGGGAATTATTGACAATAATATTGACAATATCGATGTGTTGACGTCAATATAGAATGCATTGACAGTACGATTATTGTCAATAAAAGCGATCTTGTTGGGTCCACTTTAAACAACTTTTAAGTATTGACAATGTTTTTAGTCATGTGGTGTCCGCTTTACCCCACGTACCGCACAATAGTTTTTCTTTCACCTTCCAAAATCCGTGTTTGATGCTGCCCCTTTGATGATGATACTAAGTGCGGGGATTCTGCTGGCAGATGGATGCCGCCAACGAAAATGCAAGGAATTGTGCTGATGATGTATCGTCTGCGAGGATTAATTAATGCTTCATGCATGGTAGGTTTTCAGGTGAAATGAAAATTGTTTTTCATCGCAAGCGCTACACGGGGAAAGGAGCTGAGAGTGGAATTTTCGATTTTTGTTTTTACTGATTAAGCTAAGCATGTTTGCACTTGATCAGCCTTAAAAGGATGAGCGGTCGTCGTGATAATTTAATTTGCATTCCCGTTGCGTGACTTACTGCCCGTGCAATACATTGTTGAAGCGTTGTATAACAATTACACTGACTGGCAGGCCAAGGCAAACTTTCACTGAATGTTTCAAGACTTCTGGTATCAAACACGATTGTAAATTTTTATGTTGCCTCATAAGTCTATTTCAATTCCTAGCAGAATATTCATAATTTCTTGATTCATATTAATGGTCAAATACAAACAACATCCGCTTCGGATGTGAAACCCAAACCCGATTGCATCACCATCAAACCGCATAGTGCGGTGGTGATTGTCAATTACTATGTGACTAACATACGGTGTGATGAAAGTGAAAATAGCATCACATAGGGAGGCATAATTTCGAAAACAATTTGTAACTAATCGTTTACAGCACCGACTTGAGCGCTGGGTGAAATGTTTGACAGTGCGACAAAGTTCCCCCGGTTTTCCTATTGGCTCATCGGTATGTCGCCGGCGTGCCGTGCGTGCGAGACACGTGCGCCATCTATCAGTCTGGTGGTGGAGTTTGATCGTCTGCTTGTTGGTTGAGTCTAGTCGGAGGGCCACAATGCGTACCTTCAGGTAGCGTGAGATTATAATTTTTTTTATTTGAAATTCCAGTCAGCAATCGATATGATTGGTTTCTTGCTGTAGTCTACCTACACACTTAAAAATAACTAATTTTACACGTGACGAAATCCAGCCATGTAGAATTATATGTTCCGAGACTGAAAAGTTCACTACTCAAAACGGAAAGTACGTTTGATTGAACTGGATTTTTGTCTAAATTGACGCTCGTATATGTCATTCTCATATCACCTAAATTTACATGAATTTTTCTAAGAGTGTAGTTTTAATAGCAATAGCTATTGATGGAGGTGTACACAGAGCTATTTCATAGTTTACGTGATAAGTTAGTTCAAGTAATGGATCTGGCGGTTGCAACTGCTATTTGATCACGCAATTTATCAGGGCAGGGGAATTTATCTATTTTATATATTTTCTGATAACGTGATGCCGTTGTCTTGCGCATTTGCTTTGCATGACAATCAATTTTCATTCAGTGAATCACGATTAAACTGTTGTTAAATTTCCCCTAACCGATAGGTCATAGTGGTTAATGTTGCTAAACTAGACCACCAAACATTTCAAATTTCGTTACACAATTACAACTTTCTGTACCGATAGCCTAATTAGATATGGCTTTAATTTGTTTTCGTCTTGTGAAAAGTCGCTTCCTTAGTGCACCAATTCCATAAACCGATTTCGTGTACTTTGACAAGCACCCATCGCTCGCTGGACATTTTGCAATCCCAATCAGTTTGCAGTACATTACCGATACCATACCCTATGCCACACCAAACATGCATCATAGCTCTTTTTATCGTCGCATTTGTCAACCGGCAAGTGAAACAATCAAATGAAATCGAGAGTACCCGAACCGCCGCGCCGCCGCACTCTCTAAGGCGTATGTATTATTGTGCAATGTGTATTCAATTCGGCAGCATTTGCTGTTGTTGTTTTCAGAAAATCGACACTGATGATGATGATGGTGATATATATATATTGGAACGGTGGTATAGCCGCATTGATCGGGTGTGGAGGGGAGGCTACTGACTGCCATGCACCGTGCATAATAATTGGGGCTCTGCCGGGGCGGGTTGCCTCTGTCTTGGTCGACGAGGAGAAATTGAAATTTCACATAACGCCGGGTTTGGTGGCTTGGCGATCGAGCACGGTCACTTCGATGGAGTCGCGTAGCAGCCAACCTTCCGGATCGCCAGATGAGCTGTGGTGTGTAAGGTGCAAAGAGCATGCTTCTTCCATAGCTGGCTGGAGGCCTTACCGCCATGTAAATGTTGTGTAACAATCAATTGTATAAAGATATGGATTGGAATCCGATTTTCCATTCCAACCGGTATTCAAATCATACGGAACGGACCGAAGATGACAAATGGTTTCAGGAAAACCAAATTATGCATTTAAGGGCTGGCAGAGCAATGATCGCATCAAACTGGTTTGTGGCATAACCGATCCCAAAAAGCACCGTACTCAGCAGATGGTGAAGGTTTGCCACCGAAAAATTCCTGAAGAGCGGAAAAACTGCTCCAATTGAGCATTTACAAAGTGTCCTAATCTTAACTTCTTGAAAATTGCTTCAACTTCTTCCAAGTTCCATAATGATTTATTACAAGTTCTTTCAATTCGACCAAGATCTCAGAACATCCTCGACCTTCTCCAAACATCAGGAATGACACAATATTATTACAAATAATAAGCATGACCAGTTCCATGGCAAATAGGATAAAAAAATGACTTGACTTTCTTCGATTTACATGAAACTTTGCATAATTATGTGTTATGGGCAATAATTCACATTTTGCAAAAAATTGGACCAATTTGGACCTTGCGATTATTTTACAAACGGCGTCTTGGATATTTTTCGATAAATTGTAGCACTAATTGGAGCTTACCGCAATAACAGTCCTTACCGATAACCTAAGTACGTTACCGGTGCCGCTATTGATCTTGAAAATACTGTTTCACCGGAATTTGTACACTGAGATTGGGCTGATAATCCATGTCCCGTATGTTTGACTTTTCGTTAAAAATCGTTGGATTTGGTGAACCGCGGAGTGTAAACTACGATTTGAACGATTACACTAGTTTACAGCATTTTTGAACTCGGTAAGGTGATGATCATTTCCAATGCAAAATCCTACGCTGAATTGAATGCCGTGGTCAGAAAAAATTAAAGTAGAGCCATTTTTGAGATATACAAAAAATTTGATTTTTTGAATTTGGGCAAAAGTACGATTACTAAAATGTCAATATCTTTGGAACTAGTGCATTAATTTTAAATCTTTTTTTTTACGAAAATGAAGCTAAATAAATTTAAAGTCATTTAAAAATTTACAGAATTTTTTTTTATTTTTCCTGCGAATTTTCCGAAAAAATCTAGTTTTAATCAACATTTTTAATGGGATAAAAAGATTCAAAAAATCATTCCATAATTTATTCTTAAAGTCCATTCAAAACCGGAGAAAATGAGCCTTTAATGGATGAAATCGGTTGGAAATTGTCGAAGTTATGAGCATTTTTGTAAAACACTTAAAAATGTTGCTGAAATACAACAGCTTTAGAGTTCCTTTTCTAGGTGTCGATGTAAGCATCCAAATCGCATGTAAAGTTTTCATGGGAGATTCTTTTCTCTACATATCAATTTGATTAAGGCATATCAGGATTTAAAACCGAGTTGATACAAAAGAAATTTATTTAGGTTTTATTAAAAATGATTGAGAATCGAATGACTTTGTCTTCGATGTTTTGAACTTGTTTCTCGAATCAGAAACCAACAATAGTCACCCATCATTGCTTCATCCCAAAACCCTTGGTAACGACGTTCCATCATCTTCATTTGTTGGTGAAAACGTTCGCCGTGCTCATCACTCTCGTCACCAAGATTTTCCGGGAAAAAAAATCCATGTGAGAATGTAGGAAATGTATCTTCAAAGACATATTCACACCTGTGTTCAGTGAAATAAAAGGATTTGAAATTAATTATATGTAACAAACACAATATTTTTGATTTATACCTATTTTCTCATAATTTTTGAGCAACATTCATCGACGGCTTCCTCATAATCTGGGCTTCTGAAATTTCCTAAAAAGGTTGTGACAACAGGCTGGAACGATATCCACGCTTCTTCCTCATCTGGTGTCAAAACTGTATTGAATGCGGAATCATTGAGCAGTTTTTTGATCTGTGGGCCAACAAATACACCTTCCTTTATCTTTGCGTCAGATAAATTTGGAAATACTGATTTCAAGTACTGGAATGCCGGCCCTTCTTTTTGCAACGCTTTGACGTAATTTTTGAATAGCCCAAGCTTTATATGTAGTGGTGGAAGTATTATGCGTATGCGTATTATGCGAGGATCATTTTTAAAGTTGTCTTTACCAATTGTGAAATTATCCCGTTTTGGCCAATCTTTTCGGACGCAGTGTTCCTTACGAGCTCGACTGTCCCATTTACACAAAAAACACATATATTTTGTGTATCCCTGTTGCAATCCAGTCAACATGGCAACCACTTTAAGATCGGAACAAATTTTCCAATTGTGTTGATTGTAATTTATCAAATTGAGCAATAGAGCCATTGATTCATACGCTTCCTTCATATTAACGGCATGAGCTAATGGAATAGAAGGTTTCTCATTCCCTTGATGCAGTAAAACGGCTTTCAAGCTCAACTTGCTGCTATCGATGAATAAACGCCATTCAGCTGGATCATATGGCTCACCAAACTCTTCAAACAAGCTGTTTACGTCATGGCAAAAACATGCCTTGTCCTTTGTAGAATAATATTTGTCAAATTTCTTGTGTCGATTCCTGTGACAAGAAATTTTGACCTCCTTGCTCGTTTCCGCTTTGGATAAACAGGATACGGGACCGAACTTGAATGTGGAACAGGTTTTGTCATAGAAGCCACTTGTGGATACTCAACTGTTTTGTGACGTCCTTGTTGCTTAACTTTTGTCAAGCAGAAATAACAATCCGTTGCATGACAAAACGGTCGACGCCATATGGTGGGCATGTCAAAGGACAAATAGCGACTGACAGATAACAAATAAGTGAGTTAGTAAGTAAGACATTAACACTTATCAAAAATAGATGAAGTAAGATAATGTCGATCAGGAAAGAACAAAGCACTACCATGCTGTACATGAATTGTTTATATGAAAGTTATTCAAAAATTCAATTTACCTTGCGCCTGACATCCACCTAGCCAAGCACGTATTGCACGAACTACATAATACTTTTGGAATCCACGGTTCGTCAAAGTCTCCAGGATCAATTTTAAAATAAAGCCTGTATGCAGTTTGCACCGAAGCAGTGAAATTGACCGATTTTGTAAATATATAGTTGCCATACGCGTAACAAAACTTTTGGGGATCACTTTTACACTTGAATTCACGTTTTGTCGTATACATCGTTAAGGTTCTACAAAGGGTCATTATTCTGTTTACTTCTTCTTTTTGAAATATTCTTCGATCATCATTTTCTAAATGTATTGGTAAAATTCATTGGAAGTGCATGTCCGCACGCCAAAACTGCCCATTTTTCATAAATATCAACTGGTATGGTGAGGAAAACTTAACCATCTCTTTTCTTCCTTCATTTCAATACAACAGCAAATGTGATGTCACACTATCTAGTGGATAAGAATGTAGCAGACAAAACATAAGCACTGCCAGACTGCGCTGTATGCAAGTTTGTTTACACCCCTGAGCGGGAAAGTGTATAACAGGCTACGTGCACTGCTGCCATCAACCCTGTTAGTGTTGAATTCAATCTTCTGTGACTTTTTTAATTGGACCGGTAAAATGTTTAGAATGGTCATTTATGTTTTATTTAATCAGTTTTGGATATTTATCCACCATTAAATACATCCACTCATCTATGTTAATAAGGCAGACTTCGCAATTAATTGTTTTAATATACTTAAATTCATTGCTAGAGGCAATGCATCTGGCACCGCTGTTTCAATGATACTTTCACGATTGCTAGCAAAGCAGTAAAGTAGAAATGGTTTTCTTTGTGATGAATTTTGTTCACCAAGAGTTTTGTGAAGCAGTTGTTTTGAGTTTCGTGTATTCGATTGCGTTTAATTGTGCTATACTTCGAAGAACACAAGTAAGTAAATGCAGTGAATGTGTTTTACCCAGGAAATTTTCGTGTTTTACCCACGAAATATATGTTTTAAATTTTCGTATTCATAATATATGAATGTATGTGTAAACTAATGATGATGATTTTATGATATTTAAAAAAGAAGAAGAACACAAAATTACTTACCCTTTGTAGAACCTTAAGCAATGTTAAAGAAAGAAAGCTGTCAAATTGAGTTGGTTGCGTTAGGTTCTCGCCGAGCGGTCTCACAAACACTAGCGTAAGTTATATTGTTGAAAATATCCCATTTAATTTTGCGTGACAGCTGGTAGTGTTAGTGAAATGCACCGTATGCGTACACGTCCGCAGAAAGGCTTACTGGAAGTGGTGCATGAACCTAGGAGCGGGACAACGGCCAATCTTGGAACATTCAATTTCCATGATTTTACAAAAAATTTCATAACTTCGACAATTTCCAACCGATTTCATCCATTAAAAGCTCATTTTCTCCAGTTTTTAATGAACTTTAAGAATAAATTATGGAATGATTTTTTGAATCTTTTTATCCCATTAAAAATGTTGATTAAAACAAGATTTTATGGAAAATTCGCAGGAAAAATAAAAAAAATGCTGTAAATTTTTAAATGACTTCAAAATTAAATTTTTAATTTAGACATAATATTCTAATGAACGATAGCAAATTTATTTAGCTTCACTTTCATAAAAAAAAGATTTAAAATTGGTGCACTAGTTCCAAAGATATTGACATTTTAGTAATCGTACTTTTGTCCAAAATTCAAAAAATCAAATTTTTTGTATATCTCAAAAATGGCTCTACTTTAATTTTTTCTGACCACGGCATTGAATTCACCGTAGGATTTTGCATTAGAAACGTTGGTCAACCATTAAAGTTCACACTTTTTATGTTGTTTTGTAAACTAGTGTATCAATGTTCATTCTCATGACATGAATGAGTACAGTCACCCCAGTATTATGGGTCACCCACAATTATGGGCCATTTCCATTTGATTAACACGCAGAACTGACTGACCCATAATAGAGACTAGCTGGCCCATAAAACTGGGGTGACTCTATATAGTTTCGGAATGATTGTGCTTTCAAATTTATCTATTGGTGATTGGTGCTGGCATAGAGCAATCACTTTTCAACTCCGATACATTCAAGCTTATTTTAGATGTTATTGCAAGCCAATTTTATCAAAAATACCACTGCCAAACAGTGGGAGTTCGATTGTGACTGCCTTAGCTACAATCATCGTTCGCCAAGCATGGATCATCGCGAGAAAGCCGATAACGTGCAAGCATCGTTCGTGCATCTGCTGCATCTTTGTGCTTTGCATGACCAGACCAGTGAGCATAAGCCGTCACTGTGAGTATTTAGCCGTAAAAAATTGCACATTGCATCAACGAGATGTTCACTTTCTTTACACCAGCCAGCATAGCGGTGATTGTTCGCGTTGACCACGCACTTGCATCCAACCCCCGTTAAGGCCCACCACGAACGATGCAGCTCGTATTAATATATTTTACAGCACCTTGTTATGTTGCGACTCAAACGCCGTATATTAATGCTATCCATTCGCTTTTTTTCAGCTCTTACAAAATCTGGTTTTATTTGCAGCAGAATTGGAGAAAATTCCTCACCGGACGATCGATAGCCACCGTAGTCTCCCTCCAGGTGATGGGATGGCAAATGGACCGCAGCAAGTTGGAGCGAAGCACGAACCCACCGAGGAAAACCGGCTAAAACCAACACGTTAGAAAGTGAAACTACAGAATCTGTATCGCAGCTCCACCTAGGGGGCGCCATCCGAGCACCAAATGAGCCGTGTCGAAATGGACACTTAATTTCAATTGCCGCCCATGAAGGGGGAGGGGGGAACATGGATGATTTTAAAATTTTATTGACCTTCTCAGGAATTCGTTACGGCAGACAATCAAAGTTTCTTATCGCCCCATCGCACTCGAGAAAGATCAAGCCTTATTGGTGTCGATGAAACGAAATGAACCATTAAAATCGATAATTGCGAATGCCCTGCTTGGATACTGAAGATTCCAAAGGCGGCGTCAGTGGGTATCTATTGATAAATACAACGAAAGGCGAAGATAGTGGTGAATATTTGGAAGATTGTTCCAAAAATCGCACAAAATTAAGACACTGGAGCAGTAACTACAAAACAAAACCATGCTGAAGGCGTTGAGTTCAATTCCCAGATAGGTCAAGGAAATTTACTAGTTTGAAATTTTCTCCTTGGGTGAAAAGTATCATTCATACGAAAGCAACCTGTTTTGGCTAATTTTACTATTTCGGCAGAGCTCATAGAAAATTAGGCTGAGGACAGGTGTATAGTTCCAGTTGACAAGTAATAGGCACGAAGAAGAAGTATGTATTTGTTACCGACTGTTGATCATTTCTTTTGCCCACCACTTTCTTCAATTTGGCAATATTTTTAATCTCCACAATAAACGAACTGAACTGAACTAAATCGCTCATAAAAAAAAACAAATGCCACTCACCACAGAACTGTGATAGCACTAAAATCCGCATCATAAACATCCACGATTGGCTTGTGGGCCTTTGGACATGCACTTGTTCGTTCAAATGCCTCCCCCGGGCCGCCGCACCAAATGTAAATAGAAAATCGACATTAGGTAGGTGCTGTTTTGTGCTGTTGTTTTTTTTTTAAGTTCGAACCGAACGAGCGTAAAATGTTTCACACCTCATCGAAATTCAATGCACATTATCACTTTTCCTTTCCGTTTTTATTTATTTTATTTGTATGCACTGCACTCCGAGCAGTAATAAGGAGACGACGCATCGGCAAACCGTAAGGCTAACGGATGGCGAGCAAAACAACCAGAGCCACAAATCAATATTCGGAAGACGGGTTCGGTATCACTTTTACTTTTCATTTATGCGTGTTGTTTGATGACAAAATACGCTGCGTAGTTGTAGAAATCGTTCCGAGTATCGGAAATGAAATGTTCAGGGTGAACAAATCGATTCCAATTTGGGTACTATTAGGAAAGTTATGTCATGGAAAAGGATTGCAGGATTTCACCAGCAGCGGGTTCGCTGCTCATCCGCATTGAAGTCTTTCGCCTTTTCTGTCGAAATCGACGGTCGATCTGGCACGCGAAGTAACTGTGCTGCAATGCGAACAAGAATACTTTTAATTTTTCCGAAACAATACCCCAAAAGTGCCTTGAAAAACACCGAATCACAATCGACCTGATTTCAGCTTCTCAGTCAGTTGTCTATCCCCCTATCGACTCCAGTTCTTTCCAACCCCGCCCGGGCAAGTATCGTTTTCAGATCATAATTATCCATGCAGCGAAGAAGCAGCTCATAGATGAACTAAAATCGTTCCACCTTTTTGAAGGTTACACGCTCCAACTCAATGGCAGTCAATGTACAAGAAAAAATAAACGTTTACGATGAGCGTCCGTGCAGGTGCCGATTGTGGATATATTCATCTCACATTTTTCCTTCTGACTTCTGATTGCTTCTACCTACCATTTTTTCTTTGCTTCATCTCCAATAATGCCAATTCAAAGCTGGTTGAACGCACCCACCTCACACTCACGTCATCACGTGTTGGAATTCGTTCGGCATGACGACGATGGTGATGCTAGCGATGCTACTTGTTGTTAGGCGATTTTCATTGCAAACTTTCTTTCGAAGTTGTAGCGTAATTTTAAACAGTCGCGAGTTTGTCTATTGGCAGAGTCATTCTTCTCGATGGGTGGTTCTCTCTTGAAGAGCCTCTGTGGGGGAATGCACTCGCAGCTTCATCACCCTCAGTGACTTTCTTGGCTTTCTTTAAGTGCTCCAGTGTAGCCGATGGCATTGAGTTCATTTTTAGTAGGAAATCGAAAGTCAGTCAGTTTGTAATTTTCAAATGATGAATATTCATATGTACTTTGATTCTGTTTATTTAGAGCATATAAAGGGTGATACGGTCAAAATTTGGTCAAGGGAAAACGCGTGTAAATCGGTGAAATCGTTTATTTAAAAAATCAAATTAAATTTCTTTTTCAAGTTCAATTAGTATAAAATTCAGGAAAAATATTCAGTTAGGCTTCCGCTTTTCCAAATCCGAATTGCCGGGCCTTACGCTTGACCCCTGCCATCAGATTTTGTACAGCCACCTTGTCCACCTTCTTCGCCGCAGAAAGCCAGTTTGCCTTGAACTGCTGCTCGCCCTTAGCAGTTTTTTTGGTCTTCTTTAGGTTCCGCTTGACAATAGCCCAGTATTTCTCAATTGGGCGGAGCTCTGGCGTGTTGGGAGGGTTCTTGTCCTTGGGAACCACCTGCACGTTGTTGGCGGCGTACCACTCCATGGCCTTTTTTACCGTAATGGGAAGATGCCAAATCCGGCCAAAACAGTACGGAACAACCGTGTTTCTTCAGGAAAGGCAGCAGACGTTTATTCAAACACTCTTTCACGTAAATTTCTTGGTTGACAGTCCCGGAAGCTATGAAAATGCTGCTTTTCAAGCCACAGGTACAGATGGCTTGTCAAACCAGATATTTCTTTGCGAACTTTGACAGTTTCATGTGCTTGAAAACATCTGCTACCTTTCCCCTTCCTTTTGCCGTATAAAACTCCTGTCCCGGAAGCTGCTTGTAGTCGGCTTTGACGTAGGTTTCGTCGTCAAACTTCGTCAGCATCGTCGTGTACAGCCTCCGGGATCGCGCTTTGGCCGTCGTATTTTGTTTATCATCGTGATTTGGAGTCACTACCTTCTTGTAAGTCGATAGTCCGGCTCGTTTTTTGGCTCGATGCACGGTTGTAGACGATACACCCAGCTTATTTGCGGCATCTCGGAGAGAGAGGTTAGGGTTTCGCTTGAAACTACCGGCAACTCTCTTTGTCGTCTCAGCGGCTTCCGGTTTTCGATTTCCCCCCGATCCAGACTTCCTGGCTGTCGACAAACGTTCCCCAAACACTTTAATTACATTTGTAACGGTTGATTTGGCAACTTTTAGCGATTTTGCCAACTTTGCGTGCGAGTAGCTCGGATTTTCGCGATGCGCGAGCAAAATTTTGATACGCTGCTCTTCTTGCTTGGACGGCATTTTGACAACTGAAGAGTGAATTCCAAAATCAAAATAGGAGCAACATTCTACACACACACACCTTCAAAATGAGGGGTGTTCAGGTTTTTTAAATGCAAAATTGAAAGAAATACGTCAAGTTGATATTGACCAAATTTTGACCGTATCACCCTTTAGCATTCTTTTACTGGAACTCATGGCAGTTCTTTAGTTTGCAAAGTTGGGAATATTGCAATCCTATTTTACGGAACTGACAGAAAAGTTCGGTTGTCTAATTTTAATTTCAGCTTATTTACGCGGTGATGATGTTGGGGGCTTGTTTTCACTGGCGCTGATTTTATGTGTTTCCGCATATTATTTGATTGTAACAAGTCCATAAAATATAAGTTTTATCGTGTGGATAAGTGTAAATGAAGATCTATCACGTTTTAAGAAGTTTTTTTAGTGATATTGTAATTAATGTGAAAAGAGTTTTGAATGGTTTTGTGTCAGCGAGTGCGAATTAATCTCCACGACTATCGACCGTCCTCAGAAGTGGCCCCCCAAAGGCTGGAATAAATTGGATCATTCGGGTGAGACGGTTCCTTTTTGTTTGTTTAATTTTATTTTAAACAGGATTAGAAATTTAATTTAGGAGCTCGGCTAGCTTGGTGGTTGCCGCTTTTGCTTACTGAGTAGAAGATCGTGGGTTTACTCCCAAGCTCCTCGAGAACAAAACAATTACTATGGTCGTATCGCCTGCTTAAGCAAATCCTGACCCATCTCCTACCAAACTATTCAACTCCGTAGCATCTATGGGGGCGTCGGTGAGTCGCTGGCCTCCCGTTAAGTAGATGCTACATCAATAATATTCTTCCTTTCCCCGTAACGGAGAAGATGGGCGTGGCCGGCAATGGTAAATTTTCAATCTACGAATTACTCCGTTACAAACGCAACGCAACTGACAGAAAAGTTCGGCTGCCTAACTGCTCCGTACATCACAAATGAAACAATAAATGGTCCTACAGTCCTACAGAAGTAACTTTGTTCAATCCTAAAGGTTTCTAAGGGCTTAACGCTTTTTAGGCCTGGCTTGATCTTGCTCTATGCCGCTATTCTCGGGAACTTACTTACTTAAGGGTCCTGTGCACCACCAGCGGTGCAAAGGGCCCACGTGAAATACTTCCTTCCTGGGTGGCTGTTCGTTTTTGCCTAGACCTGGGCCCAGGTCAGATTCCTATTGACTTGCTTAATTTCCTTATTGAGGCTCCGCCGCCATGAGCCCTTGGGTCTGCCTCTGCTACGATGTCCTGCCGGATTTCAATCCAGCGCTTGCTTGGAGATTTCGTTTCCGCCCCGTCGAAGTGTGTGGCTGACCCACCTCCACTCTCACTCTCGAATTTCTGTTGCTATCGGCTTCTGATGACATCGACGATGGAGCTCGGCATTCGAGATCCAGTTGTGAGGCCACCAAGCACGAATTATATACCGCAGGCATCGGTTAATGAAGACCTGCAGCTTTTGAGTGTTCTCCGCTGATACACACCACGTCTCGCTGGCGTATAATAACACAGATTTCACGTTCGAGTTGAAAATTCAGATTTTGGTACGCTGACTTATCTGGTTGGATCTCCATACGTTTCGTAAACTCGCAAAGGCAGCCCTAGCCTTCTTGATTCGTGCACCTATGTCGCTCTTGGTCCCGCCGTCCGACGCTATTTGGCTGCCATGATATTGGAACTTTCGACCTTCTCCACTGCTTGCCCCGCTACCGTTAAGTTGGAAGGGTTGCCCGTGTTGATATCCAACGATCCAACGAGAGCAACATCATAAGCCAAATCGAAGTCGGTACACGGTCGGTTCGGTACACGGTCAATTGCACCTACCATGATCTCGTCGATTACGATGAGAAACAGTAGCGGTGATAGTATACATCCTTGTCTCACACCAGCGACTACCCGGATAGGGTCGGACAAGGCTCCGTTATGCAGAACTCTGCACGTGAAAGCCTCATCCTGCGCTTCGATGAGGTTGACGATTGTATCCGGGACTCCCTTGCGTCTCAGGGCGCCCCACAGATTCTCGTGATTGAGACGGTCGAAAGCTTTTCGTAGTCAATGAATACCAAATAAAGGGACTCTTGGAATTCATTGACCTGCTCCAGGATGATGCGGAGCGTGACAATATGATCCACATAAGATCTTCCGGCACGGAATCCTGCCTGCTGCCGTCGGAGAGTCGCGTCGATCTTCTCCTGTATCCAATTCAGGATAACTTTGCACCACAGTAACATGATGCCTCGCTAATTGTCGCACACAGTCAGATCCCCCTTCTTAAGGACCTTCACTAAGATGCCCTACATCCAGTCGGGCGGAAAAGTCGCGGTGTCCCAGATATTACAGAATAGTTGATGCAGCATTTGTGCGGATAGCATGGGGTAAGCTTTGAGCATCTCTGCTGATATGCGATCGACCCCTGGAACCTTGTTGGATTTCATGCTTCGGATAGCTGCTTCAATCTCCTGCAGTGATGGGGCCTCGGAATTGACGCGAGTGATGCGCCGCACCCTAGGCGGATCATGCCGAGATGTTGATGGCTGGTTGGCCGTCGAAATTTGAAGAAGTTGTTCGAAGTGCTCAAACCAGTGTTTCAGCTGTTCAGTGGGGTCGGTAAGCAATTGTCCAGTCGTGTCCTTCACTGGCATCTTCGGGTTCATCCTGGCGTCGTGAGATATCGTAGAGGAGGCGTATATCACCAGTGTTTGCGACTTTCTCCCCTTCGTTGGCCAGTGATTTCACCCACGCTCGCTTGTCCCGTCTGCAAGAGCGCTTGACTTCCTTCTCTAGAGCCGAGTACCGTTGACGGGCTTCGTTCTTGGCTCCTCTGGTTCTCGCCCGCTCTATCGCGGCTTTTGCTTCTCTACGTTCCTCAATCTTCCGCCAGGTTTCATCTGTGATCCACTCTTTCCTCTGGGTGCGCAGCTCACCCTAGTTGTTCTCGTTTGTTTCTATAAAGGCATTCTTGATGGCCGTCCATTGTTCTTCTACGCTGCCACCTTCTGGAATGTCCGCAGCTCGAGTCGCAAGTTCTTCAACAAAAGACCTTTTTACCACTGGATCTTCAAGTCGGCGTGTGTTGAACCGCCGCCCGAGTCTCCCCGTCGCTGGATCCGTGCCATGCGTAGGCGGATTAGAAGGTGATGGTCAGACCCGATGTCGGCGCTGCGTTTATTCCGGACATCAAGAAGGCTCCGTCTCCATTTTCGGCTGATGCAGATGTGGCCGATCTGATTTTCGGTATGTCCATCACGGGAAACCCACGTGACTTTGTGCACTGGCCGATGGGGGAAGAGCGACCCCCGATCACCATGTCGTTATTGCCACAAAATTCTGCAAACAGCTCACCGTTCTTGCTCATTTCGCCGAGACCATGGCGTCCCATGACACGCTCATAGCCCGTGCTGTCGGAGCCGATCTTCGCATTGAAGTCGCCAGTGTAGATCTTGATGTCGCCCTTTGGAACCTTATCCACGACGGCATTCAGTTGACTGTAAAAATTCTCCTTGTCCTGTAGCTCGGCAGCATCGGTTGGCGCATAACATTGGATTATGGTAAGGTTACGAACCCGTGTTCTAAATCTGGCAACGATTATCCTCTCATTAACAGGCTCCCGCTTGATGAGCGCAGCACTTGCCTGGACGCTAAGTAGGAGACCAACTCCACGATGGCGGGGAGCGTTTTCACCTCGAATACCAGAGTATAGTAGTACCTGTCCCGATGGCAGTTTGTGTTCTCCAAAGTTTGGCCATTCCATGATCCAATTCGTGTCCGTTGTTTTGCGCTAAAAGTCGTTGCCGTTAAATCAGTTCGATGTCTTTCTCTGTTGGTTTCTGTAACAATTGTAAAGGTTTCAGAGACAGTAGGTGGTTGGCCTAAGGTATCTGTTATGTACTCAATTTCTCAAGGGGGTAGATCATTGCCCTTACCACAACAGCACAGAGAAAACCTACCTTGTGATCGAGCCACCGACAGCTATGCACTTCACAGCCACCAGCGTATGGATCGAAGAGTCACCAATGGCTGTACACGCTACAGCCACCAGCGACGGGATGCCTCTCTCGAACGAAGGACCACGACACAACTCGTGATCAAGCCACCGACAGCTGTGCACCTCACAGCCACCAGTAGTGGGACGATGAGCCACTGACAGCTGTGCACACCACAGCTACCAGCGAAGGGACGATGCACCGTTGGCTGCGCACACCACAGCGGACAGCGTAGGAACGATGGGTCGCTGATAACTCTTCAGCCACCAGTCGTTGAGCTGCCAACAGCTGTAACCACTACAGCCACCAGCGAAGTAAATCTCTCTCTCTCTCTCGAAGGACCACGGCAAAACTGCCGAACACAAGGCTCCGATGAGCAGGGAAACAGGAAAGTTCAACTCTTTTAAAAGTGTCCACTAGGTGGAACTTATGGAAGATGAATCGATCACCACATGCAACCAGTGGATGAACGAACAGGAACTGGACGAAGCACGAATGCTCGGGAAATCTCCGTTCTCGGACGAAAAGAATGAGACACTGTTCTCAATTTTGCCTTTTTATTCGCTGCTTCCTCTTCAATGGCTAAATGCAGGATACTGAATGAAACATGAAATACAATGTTGTTTACTTTTATACTCTTTCATCGGCTGCGTCAGCCAATCAGAATGCGCCATTCGATGACGTCGTTCGTTTTCCTATTGGAAGCGTTCATCGCGTACATACTCCCGCCGGTTGGAATACCATTCCAAAAGCGGAAATCTTCGATTGGTCGTTGTCGGTAATAGGAAGAGACGCCAACTTCCGAATGGAGCGCCGGAATACTCCCGTTGCAGTCTTCACGTCGGCGACTCTGATCACGTCATCCATTCCCGGGTAAAGTGCAACAATTTGACCCAACCTCCATGACTGAACTGGTAGATTGTCTTCCATCAGTAGCACAATAGTACCCATTTTCACATTCGGTTCACTTTTTGTCCACTTTGCCCTCGATTGAAGCGTTGATAGATAATCATGCGACCACTTTGCCCAAAACCGATCACGCAAATTGTTCATATACTGATAGCGAGACAGACGGTTCACTGCTACATCGGAGTACGACGGCTTCAAAATCGGTTCCAATGGCCTTCCAATCATCAAATGAGCAGGTGTTATCGGAAGCGGCTCGTTCGGGTCCTCAGACAGTGCATACAAGGGTCGGGAATTCACTATGGCTTCGATGTGGGTCAATACTGTTCCGAACTCCTCAAACGTCAAAATTGCGTTGCCCAAAGTCCGATATATGTGGGACTTGACAACCTTTACTCCTGCCTCCCACAAACCCCCAAAGTTGGGTGATCTAGGCGGAATGAATTCCCACTCAATCTCTCGTTTGAGCAGAAAATCGTTGATCTTCGTTCTTGCGGTCTCGTCACGGAACATCAAGTACAATTTGTGGAGTTCTTTCGAAGCACCAATAAAATTGGTCGCGTTATCTGACATAATTTTACGAACCATTCCACGACGGTTGATAAAACGATCTAAAGCGGCGAGAAAAGCTTCGGTTGTCAAATCCGAAACCAATTCAAGGTGAATCGATTTCGTTGTTAGGCAGACAAACAGTGCAATGTATGCCTTTACGTGTTTCGGCTTATACCTTCCTTCTTTCACAATCACTGGGCCGGCGTAATCCACACCAGTGAGTTCGAACGCTGCTGCTACATTCACACGCTCCTCCGGCAAATTTCCCATTAAGGGCTGAATTCCTCTCGGCTTAGTCCTGAAACACTTTACGCAGCTTCGAGTCACTTTCCGGATGGCGGATCGAGCATTTACCAACCAGTACTTCTGCCTTATTGCTGCCAGCAAACCGGATGGCCCTTCATGCAGTCTCTCCTCGTGATATTGACGAATCAACATTTCCGTCACTCGGTGATTGCGTGGAAGAAGTAATTGGTGCTTGGCGTCATACGGTAATTTAGAGTTTTGTAGACGCCCGCCGACGCGAAGGAAACCTTCTTCGTCCAGGAATGGTTGAAGATTCGCCAATCGCTTCGGCAACTCCTTACGCTGAACACACTGGATCTCCTCGTTCAATCCGGTCCTCTGCAAAATCCTTACTATGTAACCCAATGCCTTCCGCATGTCTTGCACAGAAATGTACCTTGCATGTTTACGATCCTCCTTTTTCATTCGTATCAGTCGAGTGAATCTCACCACCTGCGCCAATACACGTTGCAGCTTGGAAAACGATCCGCACCGCTCGAATACCGGATCGTCTTCAACATCGACCGCTGGGTTACACACTTGAACTTGTCGCATTTCTGGTAACTCTTCATCTTGAATCACCGGAGTCTCCTGGATATCGTAGTTAACATCTTGCAGAAATAGTGGACCATTCCACCACATATCAGAACGATGCAACACACCAGGGTAACACCCTCTGGACACCAAATCCGCAGGATTATTCTCGGATCTGACGTACTTCCACTCGTAGGTACTAGTCAGTTTGTTAATATCCAAAACTCGGTTTCTGACGTAGACTTGAAGTTGATCCGGATTCTTCTTTATCCATGCCAGCACAATTTGGCTATCAGACCACAGCTTGATATCGTGGAATTCGGTTTTCAGAATAGGGATCACTACACTAACCAGTTTGGCCAATACCACAGCGGCACACAGCTCTAATCTAGGTATTGTGAGACGACGCAGAGGGGCAATCCTTGACTTACTGCAAAGCAGCCTAACTGACACTGCCCCGTCCTCCTGAACACAACGCAAATAAACGCATGCACCATAAGCAGTACACGACGCATCAGAGAAGCCGTGAATCTCAATACGTTGAGCTCCAGGAGCCATAACACATCTCGGTATTCGTATCTCGTTCAGTTGTACCAATGACTGATGTAAGGTCACCCATCTACTCAACAACTCGCCCTCTAGGGTCTCGTCCCATCCCAGACCATCAGCCCACAATTGCTGCATGATGGACTTAGCCAAAACGATCACAGGTGATATGAGGCCAAGGGGATCAAACAGTTTGGCGATTTGTGAGAGAACATACCTTTTAGTCACCTTCACATCCGGTTGCATCACTTCCGGGCTTCTCCAAAACAGGAACTGATCACATCTTGGGTCCCACAGAACACCTAAAGCTCGAATCGCTTCGTTGGTACCAGAATCTCCTATTCGAACTAGCTTTTCACGGTCTTGATCCGGAACACCTTCAAGAATTTCGTCGTCGTTGGTACACCATTTTCGGATAGGAAATTTTCCTTTCATCATAAGCTCCTCGATATCACTTCGCAGTTGCTTCGCGGATGCAAGTGTTGGGGCACCACTCAATATATCGTCCATGTAGCAGTCCTCTAATATCGCCTCTGCAGCTGCAGGAAAGTTGGCTCTTTCCTCTCTCGCTAGTTGAACCATGGACCTCACTGCCAAAAACGATGCAGGAGACGTCCCGTAGGTCACCGTTAACAACTCCATCACTTTTATCGGGTCCATCGGTTGGTCACGCCAGAAAGTTCTGTGGTAATGTGTCTGTCTTGGATCAAGTTTCACTTGCCTAAACATTTTCTCAACGTCTCCAGAAAATGCATATATGTGCATCCGGAAACGTAATTGGATTGTAAACAGATCGTTCTGAATCTTCGGTCCAATCATCAGAACTTCGTTGAGGGATAATCCGTTAGACTTCACCTTGGCGTCAAATACAACACGTAACTTTGTGCTGGTACTTGTAGGTTTAAGTACAGCATGATGTGGCAAATAGTAGCTCTGTTGGCCAGGCGGATCGTCTTCCTCACGGATCTCGTGGCAATGACCAAGGTCCTTGTACTCCTGCATAAACTCTTGGTACATCTCTTTCATCTCGGGTTTATTGGTTAGATGTTTCTCAATTGAAAGGAACCTCTTCAACGCTAATGATCGGGAGTTTCCTAGTTCATTGATGGACTCACGGAACGGTAGTTGAACCACGAATCGGCCATCCTCATCTCGTCGATAAGTTTTGCAGAAGTGATCTTCTATCGCTTGCTCTTCATTCGTCAGGACTTTTTCTTCTGGAAGTTCTTCTTGCTCGAAAAACCTCTGAATGCTCTTCAGCAACAGATCCTCATTTGTGGCACACAGCACGTTGACGACTTCCTCCTCGGACTCTTCTAAAGCACCGGCAATAACCCATCCGAACTGAGTCTCGTACAGTACGGGTAGATTATTGGAGAGTTTCAGCTGAGCTTGTTTCAGGATTTTGAAAAACAGCTCGGCACCGATCAGTAGGTCCACTTCTCTCGGTTCGTTGAAGCTTGGATCGGCCAACACAATACCACTCGGGAACTTCCACTCCGAGATGTCAACTGGAACAGATGGAATCTTTCCTGTCACTCTAGCTGTCACCAAACAGTCCATGTCACCTTGGAAATCGGTGTAGTCGGAGAAACACTTCAGGATCACACGATGACGAATTTGAGATCTGGCGCCACCCACTCCTACGACTGGCACGTTGGCAGGATACTTCGGAAGCGCTAGCAGTTTTACAGCAGATTCAGAAACCAGGTTGATCTGAGACCCGGAATCGAAGAGAGCACGCAACTTGAAATTCCTTCCGCTCTTTGACGTAACATTCACCAATGCGGTCATCAAAAACACTTGTTTCGCTCGTTGTTGCATACTGGAACAGGCAGTAGACACAGGATCCTCAGGAACAGCTGCTGCTGTCTGCATCTCCTGCAGCTTGGATGTTCCACCTGGAGTTTTCTGCTTCGGCTCAGCTTGGGATACCTGCTCGAAGTGCAACATGGTATGATGCTTTTTGGAACACCTCGAGCATGACTTATCTGATGGACAAGCCCTGATTTGATGGCCTTTCCTAAGGCAGTTGAAACATAGTCCGAATTGCTTCACCTTGGTAACACGCTGATCAACACTCATGCTCAAGAAGGAAGGACACTTGTAATTGCAGTGTTGACCCGCGCATATTTCACACACATTCTCCGATGAACTGGATGTAGCTAGATTGGAGGTTCTTTGCGATGAACTGGTTTTCCCCATCATAAGAGGCTTAACAGCTGCCTTAGCTGAGGACGCCTTGTCTACTTCACATCTCTCAAGTACCTGGCAATAACTTCTTAGGAACTTCATGGATTCTTCGAGGTCAGGAAGTTCTCCGTGCTCCATGGTGAGCTCCCACTGCTTCCGCGTTTCTCCATCTAGGCACATTGTAAGTAGCTTCACCACGATTAGACCGGCTGTTCCAACAACCTCCTGCTCCATGAACCGCAATCCTTCCACGTGGCGATTGCATGTATCGATAAGGTTCCTTAGCTCCTTGAAGCTTTGTTTGGCTATCGGTTTCATCGACAATAAACCGGAAATATGGGTGTCAATAATCACTCTCGGATTTTCAAAGCGCTCCTCTAACAACTCCCATGCTTGCTGATAGTTGTTGTCGTTGATAATTCTGGCATTAAGGATACCGGAAGCTTCACCGATCAGCGCCTTGTCCAGGTATTGCAGTTTAGTTGCATCGGAGTCGCCACACTTTCGGATCAAGTCATTGAAGAGAGCTTTGAATTTTGGCCAACCTTCGTACTTCCCATCGAAGGTTGGGATCGGTGTCTTCAGAGGTTGCTGAGTCACAATCACTTGGGGAACTCCATTATTAGGTTGTGGATCAGCACGAAGTAACTCCAACAGTTGATTCAGCTTCACTAACGCCTCCGTGTGCAGCTCGTCGAACTCGTCCAACTTATTGTCCTGATCCTCCATGTTTTCACTAGTACACTGAGTCACGATCAAGTCATGCTTCACCGCATACTCCGAATAATGTAGCTCCAATTTCTTCTCATAAGCCTTCAACTGGGAAAGGCTCGCTGTTTCAGGTTCATCCATAGCTTCGTTTAGCTTCTGGACGATCATTGACACTCGCGCCTTTACTTGTCCTCGTTGATGAACTAATTGCTTCAATTTCGTCATGATTACACTTTTCACTACAGTTCACTCTCAACACTCACAGTTTTTAAGGGTACTACTGTACTACGATCGTAGGTTTCAAACACTTTTTACTCATTCGGGCACAAACTTGTTGGAAGGAAGGGTCACGAATATTCGCGGATGGACGTATCACACCGGTTGATATCCGGCTCGTGAGGACCAAATGTTATGTACTCAATTTCTCAAGGGGGTAGATCATTGCCCTTACCACAACAGCACAGAGAAAACCTACCTTGTGATCGAGCCACCGACAGCTATGCACTTCACAGCCACCAGCGTATGGATCGAAGAGTCACCAATGGCTGTACACGCTACAGCCACCAGCGACGGGATGCCTCTCTCGAACGAAGGACCACGACACAACTCGTGATCAAGCCACCGACAGCTGTGCACCTCACAGCCACCAGTAGTGGGACGATGAGCCACTGACAGCTGTGCACACCACAGCTACCAGCGAAGGGACGATGCACCGTTGGCTGCGCACACCACAGCGGACAGCGTAGGAACGATGGGTCGCTGATAACTCTTCAGCCACCAGTCGTTGAGCTGCCAACAGCTGTAACCACTACAGCCACCAGCGAAGTAAATCTCTCTCTCTCTCTCGAAGGACCACGGCAAAACTGCCGAACACAAGGCTCCGATGAGCAGGGAAACAGGAAAGTTCAACTCTTTTAAAAGTGTCCACTAGGTGGAACTTATGGAAGATGAATCGATCACCACATGCAACCAGTGGATGAACGAACAGGAACTGGACGAAGCACGAATGCTCGGGAAATCTCCGTTCTCGGACGAAAAGAATGAGACACTGTTCTCAATTTTGCCTTTTTATTCGCTGCTTCCTCTTCAATGGCTAAATGCAGGATACTGAATGAAACATGAAATACAATGTTGTTTACTTTTATACTCTTTCATCGGCTGCGTCAGCCAATCAGAATGCGCCATTCGATGACGTCGTTCGTTTTCCTATTGGAAGCGTTCATCGCGTACAGTATCCTATCCGCCGTGATGGGGCTGCCATCTTAGGTGTAGCTTCCGGGGAAGAGTATTTCTTATTCAGCCGCTGGATGCCAGTCAGACGCTGTTTGAGCCGCACCTCCATGGTGGACAGACGCTCGGGTTGGCGAAGCATTTCCTTTATCACCGTGCTATGGTTACCGCGCCAGTGTTCGCGTCGCACCTCCTCACTCTGCTATTGTCGGATTGACAATATTGCCCAGACTTAGCCAACCAGCTGTGTCCATGTTTCAGCTGGCAGTCTTTAATGATCATATGACTCGTGGAGGCGTGAGGTTGGAACTTGTGAGGACCGGAGCTTTTTTTCCTCTGTTTGGGACCTAACACTACTGCGACCAGTAAATTGATCTATTTTAGTATATCCCGTGTCATTAGTTTAGTGCATGTCGTATTACTCCATCACTTTTGAGAAATGATGAAGTGTTCGATTTTTTTTACAGTTGCCACTCTTGCATTTATCGCAAGGATCCGACTCTAATTGAAAGGTCCCGCTATTTATACCCTTCGGAGAGTTGAAACACCTTATAAACGCGCGCCCCTTTGTCAGTCAAAATTGGATTCCTTAGCAACAAAATTAAGGTATGACACCGATAATGACCATGCATCAGACCCTAGTCTTAACCACTTCAAACTAGGGAACAACGAATAGAAGATTAGGAATCACATAGATGAAGACAACTAACTCATTTTTATTCCTTGTTTCAAGATCATCCTTGGTAGACAAAGCCGAGTCTTGTCACTATCAACAAGGCATAAAAAGTAACAAGGACTAAGATGTGTTCCTTGGATTACTGAAGAATCCTGTTCCCCTAGTTTGAAGTAGTCAGGACTAGAAATCGGTGGAAGATATTACATCCCGTAACGTACCATGAAAAGGTGATCTACCCACGTTACGTGGCAATATACCGGAGCTCACTCACCATTTTGTAGCCCGATTCTCGGGAAAAACAAGTGTTACTATCCCATGCAACAATTTTTGTTTTATGGAGTTTTATAGCAGTTGTCATAACCAAATAAGAAAACCTTCACTGACTACCACAACCTCCTGAAAAACCGCTATACAGCCATGTCATGGCCAATTGGCCCATTTTTAATGCAATGATTAAAACTTGATATGCGAACTACCTTAGGAGCATAGGTTTTATGTCAGTTTTATCACACTCTACACTTGATTGTTAAAAATGAAAACATAAAACCTCCTCCAGGTCAGAAAGTTTCAACCACCTTTTGATGACTACCATAAAACTATATTACAATCGCATAGATCGCTCCTGAAGAAGTTGATAAAACGTGATACGCAAAACATTTTGACAACCTTGAAGGTTTTAAGTTGGGGTTTTTGGATGATAGTTAATATTGAGAAATATTTTATTGTGGTTTTATTCTTTCGACGTTTGATGTGAAATCATGATCCTTGTGAGTTGGTAATAATAACTGATATTATTGCAATTACAGACAAATCAGACAATTTTAGACAAATCTGTTTATGTTTCACAGCATGCCGTGCAATATTTATAGTGATTATTATACCAAATAGGAGCATAAATTTAGTGTGCCATATGAATACTAAAATATAGTGATATTTTTAATTTGTCTGCATTTGCACCATGCATTAAAGAGTCAATAAAAGATTATCTATTAAGTTCAAAACTGTTACTATTGTTGAGCAACAACCAGTCACATATTATTTAATTATACATAGATGTATGAAAGTGTTTTATCGCCTATCAATTAAAGCGTAATTATTCATACTATGTGAAATTTTCTCACACGGCAACATTTTTTTTTCGTTATAACTTCCTACTCCTTAAAAATACCTCAATATAACATATTCTCCTAGATTGGAATTATATAGCATAACATAAACCTAATGGTTGTATCTTAGCATTTCGTAGTCCAAATTGAGAGCGTTAAGTTATATTTAAGCTCCATAACTAGCTTGCTGGTTTTATTCGGTTCAGCGAATCAAAACAAAACAAAAACCATGGTAACCTGTCAAAAAGTCAACATTCCAAGCGATCCTCCTATTTTTTCTTGCAATCAAGATGTAAGAAATGGTTATTGGATCCACTAAAAGCTTTTTCAATACAAGGTTTAAAGCCGTGATGTCAATACTGGCCATCTCCAACCGGATTTAGTGAAACTGTTGGCGTTGTTTTAAGAAGGATTCTTTGGAAGTGTTTCGGAAAGCCGCTTGTTCAATATTTTTAGGAGCTCCTTCACCGCACTGTGCCTATGAGGTAGCCCATAACTGTAGATCCTCCAGGAGTTTCATATTGGCGATCGTCTCATCTTCATCGTGTTCAAAAGCACTGAAGGGATTTTCATTTCATGTACACACTTAGAAAAATTGATGTAAACTTAGGTGCTCTGAGACTGACATATACGAGCGTCAATTTTGACATAAAATTGAGTCATAACAGACGCGAAATTCAGCGCAATCAAACGTACTTTCAAACTTTTCAGCCTCGGAGCACTTAATTTTACATGACATGTTTGTTTACGTCTCATCCTTTATGTCAAAGATGGATTCCGTCACGTGTAATATTAGGTATTTCTAAGTGTGTATCTGAATAGATTTTTTTTTTTTATATTGGACCAATTCCACGCCAAATCGGTCAGTCACCAAACTTGACTATCTTCGATCTAGATGATACTTGGCACATATTTTCAGTATGATAGACCAAGTATTTTCCGCAGGAGAGGAGACCCTTTTGACTCAAGGGTAATTTTTGAAAAGGGCCTATGTGTTTTTGCACACATACTTAAAAAAAATGTAGTTCGAAAACAGTTGGTTGTAGAAAAAAATTTACTAAGAAGGAGTTGTAGGAAACTAATAAGGCTTTATAAAAAAAATATACACGGTATTTTTTTTCGTTTTTTTTTACAAAAAAAATTAAACATAAGCCTCAAAATTCAAATAACAAAAAAAAAACGTATTTTTGATTTTTTTTTTATATTGTTTTAATAAAAACTTAAATATAAAGCAGAAGTTTTGAAAACAACTCCAGGATGGACAAACTTTTAATAAAAAAAAGTTTTTCTAAAAGCAATTTTTAAGGCATTTTTGAAAATTTCATTATTTACGGCAAAATGTTCAGTTTGATGTCAGTATATGAATATAAAAATCATTTCAAACGATAGTGCTCATGTCGATAAACTTCCTAAATGTAACCGTTTTCGAGATATTTCAAATTTACTTTCATCATAATCAATTTTTATGAATGGTGCGTTCTTCGTCATCCGAAAATAGTTTCGCTGATATTTTATTTTCGGAAATCGGAACAATACAGTGATATTTTCTTGTACCTGGGATCGTTTTGGCCTTTTCAAAAATGCTTTTCCATTCTGCAGCCCCCTGTTCGTATTCCTTTTGTGACACAAAACAAAATGACATTTTTGTTAAATAATCATTACTCTTCTGCCCAGACAACCAGAAGTCGTATAACAATGTGCAGACAGTATCGTAAATTGTTACAGTTTAAGCCACAATCGCATATAAGAATGGCATGCATCGCATTATGTTTAAGTTAAATCGCATAGAATGCAAAATTCCGACCCATATGCGATGATTCATTTTTTCTTCGTACTGTATCACAAATCAAATCGGATTGCATCGTAAGACTTTTCAAATTGAACTTGTTATTACAGATTAAATCGTATATGATGTTAAATCTACTCGTTTAAAATTAATTTATAATTTGCACGTATATGGCCTCCACTTTTGTACGTATAAGCTATATGTATATATTTGTATATATGTTTGTATATCACGAAAACACCTTTAAATATACGTGCATTCTGGTTGTCTGGGTGGTTAGCCCATGCATATAACTCTGCTGCACTTGTGATTGGATGTTCGTGTTCTACAGCCACACTTGCATTCCTTGCCATTCGTTTTAATGTGCCACCAATCGCGTCACATGGTCCCTTGCCATGCGAAGTTGCAAAAAAGTGCCATTCAACATCAATATTGTACTTCGTTTTAAATTTACATAAACTTGCAAAATTTTTGCAATTTTTATATTGGGATGCAGCTCCATCAGACATAAACATCGTTTTTTTTACTTGTATTTTTGTTTGTAATTTTGAAATAAATACTTGCACCGCAATTGTATCGTATTTTAAAACTTCAGAGATTACGATCAAACTTAAATTTTTAATTATACCTGATTCTGAATAATAAATGCAAAAAGGATGAATAGTAGCTTGTTGATTATTCCAGTAACTACTTTGGGCAGCATCTTGAAGAACAAATGAATAATTTTCGGAAAAAAACACAAATTATGACAACTTCTCCATTTTTAAGAGTATTTTTTGTATTTCTCAAGAAACTAGACTGCTGAGTTTTAATATAATCATGGGATACCAATTTTTCCAACTTTTCGCAAACATAAGGAACAAATCCATCTACTGGTTTTACAAGTTTCTCTAAACTACATCGATCATTTGAAACCCATTGTTCAAAACATATTTCAGACATACCCTGTTCGTCGAATTTTTCTGAAAAACTTCTTTCAAAATCTGAGAGACCTGGACAACGTTCGCATTCGCGGAGATAACAATGTTTAGTCCTGGATGATGAGCTGCATAATATTTCATCAAAATAATGGTTGAAATCTTTTTCGAATGTATATTTTCTAAGACAATGAAGCATTAAATTAATATTTTCATGGATGGTACAATCACAAATATTGTGAGAACCTGAACTACCAAGTAATTTGCAATGCTTTGGTTTTAGTGCTGCAAATGAACTAAATCCAATGCTATTTTTACTAACTGCTTGAAATTTAATAAAAGCTTCTCGCAATGTACAAACTAAAAGTCGCTTTTGAATATGTATCTTCTTCACTGAAACGTAATCGTTTAGTCCTGGCTTGGCTCTGCTTATCTGGTCGCTTTAGAAGAACTGCAATACCTCGTTTTTAATTTCGGGATCCAAACTGTGTCCTAACCTTTCGTTGGGGGTGGCCAATACTCCTTTCCCGTTTGCCAAGCATCGAGCTTGCAATAAAATGTATTTATTTGTTTCAAACTCGTCCATTACCGTTTGCGTTGACCAAGATTTCGGCAAAATCGTCAGAGTCTTTATTTGATCGTCTCTCGATGAACCTGGATCAGCAAATCTCTCCTTCAGTTGTCCGATCATCTCATTGTGTTCCGCAGCTTTCAATTTTAGTTGCTCCAGGTCATCTTCTTCCGCTTGAAAACCGAAGATGCGTTTCTTAATGCCATTGGTAATGTCCATATACTTTCTCCGGGGATAGTTAACATTCTGGAATTTTTTTGTCGATATTGACGATACGTTGATACCAGCTATGCCCTTGTTGAATAGCTCAATATTATGCGTCCTGGAAAATTGTTGCTCTCCACTATCCTGAGATGATGCTGTTGTTATTGACGTAGTTGATGGTATTTCTTCAAGGCCATGTCGAGATGTAGATGGCTGCGGCTCCGCGATGTCCATGATTGACGGTTGCACTTCTAGTTCCAGACTTTCAGCACATAGTTCGATTCTATTTAAATTCAAGCGACACGTATCACAGATTGATAGAGATGTATCTAAATTAAATTTCCACTCTAGGAACTTATGTTTTTCAATCAAATTTTCGGAGGAAACGGCTTGCAACACTCGACCTTCTTGAATTCCATATTCAAATTATACTTGTTCACACAAAATTGATTTTTTTTAGTGATGTCTGTTTTCAAAAGGATGGTCATGCTTATATACTAACGTAGCTACCATTTGGATATTCAGGTATAAATATTGTTTTGGTATTGAAGCTACTCTAACAGAGAAGCTCTTTTTTTCATGAAAAATACCATGGAAGACATTATAATGTACATAAAATATTAAGATGGATAGGTACATCAATATCAACAACTTAAATAGGATGAAACTACGCTTGATAATGAAAATAAGTGCAACTTATCTTGTGTTGGTTTCTATATTTAAAATTATAGTGTTTTCATTTCCCCTGTAAATTCTAAACGGGTTGTCTGATCGTTCAATCGTCAAAAGGCAAATTTAAGGTAAATATATGTGTATCTTGCTTAACTTATCAATGCTGATGGAGAATCACGATTAACTTATGAAAATGGCTTATTTTCTACAAAAAAATGACTTTGATGAAAGTAAATTTGAAATATCTCGAAAACGGTTATATTTAGAAAGTTTATCGATATGGGCACTATCGTTTGAAATGATTTTTATAATCATATACTGACATCAAATTGAACATTTTGCCGTTAATAATTAAATTTTCAAAAATGCCTCAAAAGTTGCTCTTAGAAAAACTTTTTTATTGAAAGTTTGTCCATTCTAGAGTTATTTTCCAATCTTCTGCTTTCTATTCGAGTGTTTACAAAAAAATATAAAAAAATCAAAAATATGTTTGTTTTGTTATTTGAATTTTGAGGATTATTTTTAATTTTTTTTTGTAAAAAAACGAAAACAAAAATTCCGTGTATATTTTTGTATAAAGCCTTATTAGTTTCCTACAATTCCTTCTTAGTAATTTTTTTTCTACAACCAACTGTTTTCGAACTACATTTTTTTTTAAAGTATGTGTGCAAAAACACAAAGGCCCTTTTCAAAAATTACCCTTGATTCAAAAGGGTCTCCTCTCCTGCGGAAAATACTTGGTCTATCATACTGAAGATGGTCGAGCACGATTTCTGGTTTTTTCAGCTCATTCTGGATGGAATCCCTCATTGGTAACAATTTTTAGAGTATTTTTGTTATTGTTGTAGTATATTTCTTATCAGTGAATCTTAGGCCTCTGTTAAAGATGATAGTTGTAATGAGGCTTTAATGAAGGTCTAAGACTGCTTCAAGTTTTATATCAGTTATAAAAAGTATGCCATAAAACATAATTGTATGTTTTGTTTTGGTTTTATTCTGCAGTTATAAGTAATGATACGGAACCACCTTACAGCTACCGTTAAAACTATGAAGTCTGAATTTTAATTTAGTAGTCATAAAACAGTTTTATAGACGACTTGATGGCCTGATTTTATCAATGGCGTAACAAGGCGAAATGGCGCCCATGGCAAGTACTGAGATCGCGCCCCCCCCCCCATGAAAATGTACTGAATCATTGAAGTATCAACCGATTATCTTTAACCTATAAAAATAAGTATAACCACAAAATAAATCACATTGTATATTTTCAATCATGTATATTAACAATCATGTACATTAGAAGAAACTGACGTCTGCGTCCGTTCTAAACGTGTATCTTCCTCGCCTTCGCTGCGGCAAAAGCATCGATAATGGAGTTAAAATCAATCTTCTCGACCTCTTCCCGTTCAACACTCAGCAAAGCAAGGTCGCTCAACCGATCCTGTCCCATGGAGGCTCGAAGATAGTTTAAAATCAATTTTAATTTGCTGAAAGATTTTTCGCAGCTCGCAATCGAAACAGCAATCGTTAATAAGATCTGAATGGCGATTCAAAGATTCGGGAACACGCTCTCATCTCCGTATTGCACGATGAACAGCAGAACATCTTCAGGTCGTGTTAGTTTGACGTTCGTCCTCGTACTGATAATCATTCTGAAGTCCAAAATCTCCTCGTACAGCTGCTCACCATCAACATCACGGTTGTAAGTCTGGCCGAAGTTCTCGCACTTTGTCTTCAAGATGTCCCTGCTGATACCGGTACATAATCCCTCGACGTCGAGAAGAAAGCCAAACTTCGCATCAGTGTCGTGCAAACGAGTGAATCTGTCGTCCATATTGGTGTGCAGGCGGTCGATCGTCTCCTTCATAGCTCGTTCGATTTCCTGCGTTGTTTTCAATCCAGCATCTTTAGATGTTTCGCCAGCCATTGTCTTCTTTCGTCTTGGTCGCCTTTCCGTCTCAACCTCCCACTCTTGACAGAGATTAAGCCCAACCTCCAGAGCTTTACTCACTAGTCTTTCCCTCTCGTTGTAGAAATGATCTCGTAGGCTTTCCAGGTCTAACGCGGCATCGTGGAAGTTCATCGCCGGATCTTGCAACCTTTTTCTGGACTCGGTCGATCGGGAGAAGCCCGTTGGTCCAAAATCCAAGTAGGGTCAAAAATTCAGGAGTCAACATCCGGTTGTAGAGCTACCTCGCTTCGCTCCGTGTGTCTGTGGTCTCCGTGGCACCATCCATCATGGCTTGAAGGACTTGGAGTATCTCGTCGAGGTGGTTGTTGATGGGCTTCACCGCTTCCACCCTTGCGCTCCATCTGGTTGTTGACTCCGATTTCACAACTTTAGGAACAGCAATCTTGAGTTTTTCCCAGCGCTGAGTCGAGGAGGAAAAGAATACGTAGAGAGCTTGAATGGTCCCAAAAAAAGTCACCATCATAACGTCCTGTTTGGCTGCGTTGACACCAACCAAGTTGAGTGAGTGATTGTCGCAGTTCACGAAAACTGCCAGGTGATTCTTCTCGATGATCCTTTGTTGAACACCACTTTTGTGTCCCGCCATCACAGCAGCGTTGTCGTAGCACTGCGACCGGCAATCCTGGAGGTCCATACCGTCTTTCTCCAACTGGCTCAAAATGGTCCCAACTAAGCTCTCAGCGTCTTTCAGGTTGATCTGGATGAATCCTAGAAAAGATTCTGCAACACGTACCGTTTTCTTTGTAAAATCCACGTCCACATATCTAACTACTTCTGAAACTTGCTCACGGTGTGCTTGATCAGGGGTCGAATCAAACATGATACCAAAATATTTCGCTTGACGGATCGTTTCGAGCATATTTTCGCGAACAGTAGACGCCATCAAATGGATAAACTCGTTCTGTGTGGCTGCCGAGAGGTAAGAAGCCGATCCGGGACGATTTTTGACATTTTTGAGGTGCGCTTGCATGACAGGGTCGGAGGCGGCGAGAAGTTTCAGGAGTCCAAGAAAATTCCCGACGTTAGAGGCGTCGTCCGACTGGAGGGATTCTCGGTGTCCTCGCAGAGCCAGGTTTTGCGTCGCAAGAAACTTGATGCAGTGAATAAGTCGTTCCAGGATGTCTCGCCATTTTTGTTTCTCCACATCAATCTCTGACTGCAGCTCCACATCGATCAATCCTTTGTTCTCGGCCAAAGTCCGTTCCATTTGTTTCCATTGAGTGAAGCATTCACGATGATTTTTCGACATTTCATGAACAGTCATGCGCTCAGGTGCTTTCCAATGATTGAATCCGCATTCCTGCTCCAAACTCGACTGAGGGTTTGATCGAGAAAAGAGCAAACAGCAGATGCAGAAAGCTGATTGCTTTGCTGGAGAATAAACTAGCCAGGACCGAGTCACCTTCTCCCCGTTCGCCAGTGTCTGGGGATCTGTAGGAGCGGGCTTTCCGAAAAAAACTCTTCAGAAGCTGACTTGACTTTTTGGCTTCCTCTGTCTCCAACTTGCGCCTTTTCCGCCCCTCCGCACCAGACTCCTTTTTCTTTACAAGTGTACGTTTCATCGCCGTTTTCTATACGCTCTATAATATGCATATGTTTTTGATTAGACGAATAATTTTCAAACCTGACATTCACGAACTACGACCCTTATTATTCTTACCTCACATTTAACTATGTTTTAGGTTGACTAAGAGTTATTGGCGTTCTTGTCGAGTGCAGATGACAAATGACAATCTGAAGCAAAAGTAACAGCGTTAGTGATACAACGAAGATATTACGGAAGTAGAATTTTTATTGAGGACTGTTGGTCGTTACTGTACACAACGTTTTAAAACGTTAGATAAGATAAGTTTAAAAACGTTTTCAAAACGTTCAAACCATTTAAATACAATGTGAACAAATCAAAATGTTTGATTTTCAAGTTCATAAAACTTTTTCAACACGTTTATGTAAAACATTCTCATATCGTTATTGACTATCGTTCGACTACATTTTAAACGTAGTTGAAACGATTTAAAAACGTCAGTGAGACATTCTTCTCACATATATGGTATTTCATTATCACGATAATACCCAAACATAAATACTTACTTGCAGACATTAATTAACAAACATACTTCATGATCAATTGCTTACCTCGGAGCTGAAAAGCACGACGACGAAAATATGCATTGGTAATGCTTCTGAACAATCTGGGCGCAAAAGTAAACAGAGTTTCTCTGCTGTTTTTATTGAAGCGACATCTACATGAGAGGTCGGTATGGTAGAAGCCTTTCGCTCACTGCTTACCCCCAGTTACGACTGCTGGTATCAACCGCGATGCGGGAGATTTCAAACCGCTTATAAGCAGTGCTGCAAAATTTCGACAATACACGGTGATACTCAAAATTCTGCTTTGGTCACTCGTTTGAGCTAACAGTCATCGTCAAGGCAAACCATGTCAATTGTCAGTAGCATTTTTGTCAGTGACGAACATGTGCTGATTTGTTTATTAGCTAAATTTGAAATGAAATTAAATGACTTGAGCAAAACAATTACATGGAGCCATTAAGGTTAATAAGCATCTACGTCCTGAACCGCTTGGATAACAATAATGTGTCTCGAAATGCAAGAAATTACACTTTCTGTTACCAGGTGAATCTTTGTCATTGACGAAAAAATGAATGAGATTTTGACAAAGATTTTTTTGAGGATCAAGTCTATCATTGACTATGTGAAAAACAATTTTGTCAATATCGCGCAAAAGTCTGTCAATGACAATGACAAATCTCAGCACTGCTTATAAGAATAGGATCACAAATCTCGTTAGCTTACGCGCTTGCAGCGCATTGCGGACTGTCAATTGACAGTCATAATTATCAGCATGTTAATATTTATGAGAACAGTCGATGGAATACTGAAAAAATGAGTTAGTTTTTTTCGCGATAATTTTTTATGACCTTACAAACTAAGTATCCGCCGATCAGCGATCCCGGCGGGGGAGCAATCCGCCCAAACGAACCTTTCCGCAACGTCGGGCGCCGCTCATTCGCATCGGGCGCACTTTTCGTTTTCCGTGGGCGTGCTACGCGCCCAAATGTCATTCGCCGCGGCGCCCCCTCGACTGCGAAAATTTCTAGATATCATTAGAGTGGGTTTTTTTGTGATCGCTTTTTGCGCCCAAAATGGTTTTGTACCCAAAAAATTTCCGCAGCCAAGGGGGCGCCGCGGCGGCCCCTCGACTGCGGCGCCCAGGGCAAGTGCCCTGTCTGCCCTACCCTAGTTACGCCACTGGATTTTATGACAAGCACACAAAACCGTAATACAACGATAAAATAAGAATAACTCTTCCAAGCATTTAGAATGTTACTTGTGTGCGATGCCAAATATGTGCATTTTGTTCCAATAACATGCATTTTTCATATATAATCCTTAAAAGGACCTAAATTATTTAATAGTCGAGTAACTTCAAGTCCGCACTCGGTCACAATTTGTATTGCTATTAATCAACACTCAATGGGTAACAGACTGCCAATGAATGTATGGGAAAAATTTGACCATCAAATTTCGCTAACAAACCAGATGTTCATTGCCTCGAAAAATGACCATATGCAAAATTTGAGCTCAATCGGACATGATTTAGGGGTGGCGCAAACGCGTCAAAGTTTGACTTTTTTCACTCTCGAAAATCTCCCAAGGGAAAATTTCGGAAATCGAAAATTTCAATCTAACCCCCAGTTGCCGGCAGTGTTATTATGGAAGAACTCTTTCTACAATGTTGCATTTATGGTCATTGTAGACAGCTTTAGTCCGGGAGTTAGAAGGTGATAGCTCTATTGCAGATCCAGCAAACCATTTCAGAATGTCTGGAGAATCACGCCCATTCCGAGGTTACTTTCACTTACAATATGAAATCAAAATTTTGCACAATAAAAAAACATTAAAATTTATTGCAATGAGATCAAATTTGTTCGAAAAAAAAAAGATTTTTTATGGTTACGGTAACTAACAACCCCCCTTTTCTATTGCAAATGTCTCATTAACAATAGATTATACTGTACATAACAATAAGTTCTATTGTATTTTTTTATTGATTTTGACAATAACATTTATTGTTGCTACAATAGGTTTTATTGTATTGTAACAATAGGTTCTATTGTTTTTGTATGGAAAATTTTTATTCGGGCATGTTTGCAGAAGATTGGATTCAACCACAAATAGCTTTGAATTTATTTAATAAAAATGCCCACCCGTAAAAAAAAGAACCATAGAGGCACAATGAAATGGATTGTAACCATACAATAGAATTTATTGTATTTAAAATAAATCATATTGTCTACAACGATAAAATAACCATGGCATGTATTGTTTTAACAATAGAATCTATGGTTAATTGGGAAATCTACAATAGATCAAGGGGGTTGTTATGTATCTTAACCATAGGAAAAATTACTTTTTCCCGAACAAAGATGAGCCATTTACCATTAATTATATTGTTGTTCTATTGTTGAATTTTTTTACTAAATGGGACGTATTGTAAATCTATTGTAACAACAATATGTTGAAATTTCTTGTACAATATACGTACAATAAGATCGATTGTTGGCAATAGATGTTTATGTAATTGTATTTTATTTTATGGTAATTGTATGGTTATTTTTTTCCGGGCAAACCTTCCCTGAAAGTTTGCCCCCGAAGTCTTCCTAACATAATATTCTGTATTTAATCTCAAAGGCCTCCCAACCCCATAGTTTCCTTACTACAGTTATACACTGTCTTCAGTGACCATCAGACTTACTCAAGAAATCCTTCAGACGAACCTCTGGTTTCGAAGTTCTCTAAACTTTCAAGGTAAGCCTAGAACAGTTTTCTGTAATTTAAACGATATCCTGTAAGAACGCTCACGACCTTCCGTGGGAGTGTTTTCCAACCTACGTCGAGGATATTCCTGAAAAAAAATAACCATACAATTACCATAAAATAATATAAAATCACAACGAAATCTATTGCCAACAATCGATCTTATTCTATGTATACCATACAAGTAAATTCAAAATATTGTTATTACAATAGATCTACAATACGTATCATATAGTATGAATTTTCAACAATAGAAAAACAATAAAATTAATGGAAAATGGCTCAAGTTTGTTCGGGAAAAAGTGATTTTTTGTATGGTTAAGATACATAACAACCCCATTTTTCTATTGTAGATATCCCCATAATCCATAGATTCTATTGTGGAAACAATAAATTTTATGGTTACTTTATCGTTGTGGACAGTCCAATTTATTTTAAGTACAATAAATTCTATTGTATGGTTACAATACATTTCATTGTACCTTTATAGTTCTTTTTTTTTACGGGTTCTGTTAGCATAATAAAAAACACGAATTTGAGCAATTACACAGAAAACTGATCAATTAAAAATGTAGTAATAATTAAACAAACCTGAAATCGATAACTAAGAGATTCCGAACGCATCCAGTTGAGGACTTGAAAAATATGTTTAGAGAAAATCTTAGGAAAGAGTGCTGCATAATTACGAAATACTAATAAAAAAGCGTGGATTTGAAAACAAGACCAATTATGTCAATGATGCAAATATTTCTAATTCCTAAAGTGCTCCACGACCTAGCTAACAAAACGGCATTCAAGCATTATTGGTTCACGGGGATTCCTCAATCTCTGAAATCATCAAAATGGTGCAAAATTTAATTGATCTTCAGGCAGAATGCGAACATCAATCAATCACCAAATTCTTACTGAAACCAACCCTACCCCCTCTGCCGAAAGCACTTGCGCGCGAGAGTCATTACCGAGCTCATTTGTGTTCGTACTCATTTCTCCTATCCCTGCTGCTGCATGCGATCGTTTCTGCTCCCATCAACTCTCTCACACAAACACACACCCCGCGCGTCTGTAGCATTGGATCCCGGCGATGCAACGACGGAAAGAAAGCAACCCAACTGCCGCATCAGAGCGATCCGCGCCAACCACCCCGTCGTCAGTTAAACTTGAACTTCGAAAGCGTACGGTTGTTGGACCTAGGTTCAGTGTTGTTGATAGTTCCGCGCGCCAAGCCGAAGAAAAGATCTTCGATTCGCCGTTTATAGGCTTTCTTTCGAGTCGCATTCGCGTAAGTCACGCTTTGATTGCTCGAGCGTCGTCGCCGTCGTCGTCGTCGTCAGCGGCGTCGTTGTTGTTCGGTGCACTTGTTGTGCCCACTCTCGAGCGTCGTCGTTGAAACATAGGAGGATCGGTGAAATTAGACGCTGTGATCGACGCATGGTGGATGGACGGATAATCGTGTGCAGTGTGTACACATGCTTCTTGCTCGTCGCTCGAATCGAAAGGAGGTGGAACAAATGGCTTAGCATAGTTTTTTTTTATCGCGCTGCCTACTCTGCATGCTCTTGAGTTTCGATTCAGTTTTTATAAGTTATTAAGCGGTCTCGAAGAAAGCAGGTACAACCTGCTCCCGGCTCGGTGCAACTAGTTTTGCTTATATGTGTTTACTTTGTTTTTTTCTTCAGGCCTCTTAGCTCAAAAAGTGCGCGATTTTCCCCGCAAAACGACGCGTTTCTTCATCGGAAAGTGTGTGTATATGTCAGTGTGCCCCTTGGAAATCTCTTTTTACTTTCTTGTTTTCCGATCAAACTTGATTTCTACTCATTGCTCCAGTGATTTAATTAGTTCAAATAGTTTTTTTTTATTCGTTCGTTCGTTCGTTCATACGACGCTCGTTTAATAGATGCAGGTCTAAGGCGGCGTTGGAATTTTCAATTTTCCTTTGGCAGAGACTCGTCGTTTTGTTTGAGCGGGGCTCATTTTCGGGAGCTGTTGAACAGCAAATGAATGAGCGATGTGTGAAAAAGTGCCGTTTATTTTTCGGCAAGACAAACCGTGTGTGTGTGTGCGATGCCCGACGGAACAACTGTTAATATTTGATAAATGCTTGTTGTAGCGTCATAGCAAAGAAGAGCAAGAGACGTGCAGCGGGACCTAACCGTCCGGAAAATGACCACTTTAAATCCCCTTGATTGTTCGACGATTTGACAAGCCAACCACGAACGGCGCAGCTGGGAAAACCGACTTCAAAGAAACACAATTCCAATTACAATTTCAAATCAAGAACAGGCCATCATCATCGTTTGAGAGCGCGCGCGCTCTAAACGCGCATGTTCATCATTTGTCGTTGAAAAGTGTTAATCAAAAGTTTAATTTCAATTTACGGTGTTCTGCGTGCAATTTTCTCTCTACTTACTTTCCATTTCTTCTGCCGAGCCAAGTTCTAAACGTTGGTTGGGCAGTGGAAATTAATTGTGCTGGTGTTGAAGCGGTTCCCATTAGGAGGAAAAACAAAAAAAAACGAACCACTCGAGTGAGACGTGCTAGCAATTCCCTCCTTCTGTTTCTTTTGATTTAGTGAGAGCGATAAACACATCATCCCATCAGGTGAAACATTGTTGACAAATACTAATGAGAGAGCAAGATTGGTGCATTTGTTCTATCGGACAATCAGGAATTAACGGGTGTGACTATCAAGAACGACTACACAACGATTGTGACTGGTCGGTTTAAGGCCTGACGGAGAAGAACAACAAGAAGAATTAACAGCAGCATCAGAGGAAAAGCCATCAACGGCAATCAGTGGATTTAGTGGAAAAAGAAGTTCTTGGACGGTGGCTGTAGATGAATAATTAATGTTCAAAATGGGGCACCGTGTCGACTTAAGTTTTATTATCCGTGAGTATTATTGAGATGTTCTTAGCTATTCTTTTGAGGAGTCGTAACTTATATTGTTATATTGCTTTCTACCATAATGCATTTTGGTTAAGACTTTAAGAGCTACAGAAAGCTTTGTGGGTTTATTACAGCCCATTGTAAATATATTTGTCGAGTATTTTGGGAGAACCGTTAATGAAGACATAGCCTTTTTGAATTATGACGCATAAGATTATGGATGAGATGTATTTTAAATTAAATTATTAAGGTGGATCTGTCTAAAAAATGATTGAAGTTCTGATTTGTCAGCCTGATCAGTCCCATCCTGAAATTCAATCGTCCACAGGTCAAGTTACAGTTCTGCTCTTTGAATAAGACCTGTGCGCCGCCGCGCCACGCCACCGCCGCCGACGATTTTCATACGCCGCCGCCGCCGCAGTAAAATTTTTCACGCCGCCGAATAAATTTATGTCACGGCGATAAGAAATCCCTAGCATCTTTTCGGTAAAATGCAATGCTTTTAGGTAAATGCAAATTAAAGTTTGTGTGTGGTGCAGCGGTTATCATTTAGTTTTTTGACGTTTATTCGCACTTTCTTGATCTAGCACACAGGAATGAATCATTTGGATCAGATTTAGGCATAAAGGTGAATGAGTGACGTTGATATTTGAGCTCTTGATACGTTGATATTTGAGCTATTTTTATAATATCTCACAGCTCCAAGTTGTGCGGGATTCTACGTATATCTGAAATACATCTTCAAATACATAAACAAAAACTTATATGACTACAATGAGTGTACATTCAAATATGTATCAGAGTAATACAAGCATATCGCTATCGACATATTAATAAATGAAAGCTATCCATTGCTCAATAAATGAAAGAATTCCTAGGGCCCATTAAAATGTTAAGTAATTCAACAGATTGCTTTTTTAATACTATGTAGGGGTGGATAGCGTACTTTTATTATTCTTAATACAAGGGTTGTAACACTTTGCCATACGACTACACCAACAAGCACTTGACATACTTTTCTAAACAAATTCCTCATACACGGCTAATGAGAACGACTCAAATTGAGTAAGAGTTACTCATATTTGAGATCAGATTACTCATAATCGCTAAAACGTAGGTCACTCATAGAATGAGTAAATTTTCCGACGCTTTTCCGAGGAAAACTGATTGTGGTTTTAGTATGTTTACTCGTACACTTCTAAGGGCCTTTGTATGGTCCGTGGATAATTGTCAACCCCCCCCCCCCCCTAAACTGTCTACGTAGTTTTTGGACAGTCCCTAACATGTGTACAATTTTCTTAATTTTTCCCCATGTTCATTTTTTTTTATTTTAATATTGCGGGGTTGTCAACAAAGTAACGTAGTATTACGTCAGATTGTTGAAGAAAAACGTCCTCGTCTAGTTTTATTATCTGAAACTCATATTGTAGAAAACGAAGCTTTTGATCAGTATAGTATTGCGGGATATATTGTTGCTGCTTGTTTATCACATTCTAGACACACTGGCGGTGTTGCTATTTATGTCAAAGAATCAGTTCAATTTAACCTTCGTACCAACGAAGTTATTGATGGCAACTGGTTCTTGGGCATTACAGTTGTACGTGGCATGAAGATGGGTAATTATGGTGTTTTGTATCATTCTCTCAGTTCTAGTGACCAGCGTTTTGTTGAAGTTTTAGAGAACTGGTTTGAGACATTCCTTGATTCTAGTAAATTAAATATATTGGCTGGTGACTTTAATATTAATTGGCGTGATAACCATAATTCGAATCATTTGAACTAAACGCTGAGTTTTTTTTTTATATTTAAAGCAAACGATAAATGAGTATAGGCATATTTCCAGGTACAGTAGAACTTTAATTGACCACATTTATTCCAATTTTGATTCTATTTGTTCAGTTACGGATACTGATTTGAAAATAACCGATCATGATTAATCTCTTAGACCATGTTAACGATAACGATAATTTTGTAAAATTGAAGTGCTGGAGGAAATATTCGAAGCAAGCAGTTTCAAATCTTGTTGAGAGGAGCGTGGATTTTCCATTTGTGGCCGGTAACATAGAAATTTTTTTAGAACTTGTCGTTAAAGGCCAGCTGTTGGAGTATTTAAATAGTAATAGTTTGTTAATAGCAGAACAATCGGGATATCGGAAAGGTTATTCTTGTGAAACCGCGTTGAATTTGGTATTAGAGGAGTGGACAAATAACTTGGAGTGTAAAGATACGATTGTTGCTGTTTTTTGATCTTAAACGCGTTTTTGAAACAATTTCTACATAGTAAAAAATAATTTTTGATATTCCATCCAAGAGGATGCACTTCAATTATGTCGAAAATCTCATGTTATTTTTATGGTCACAAAAATAAACTATTACTGCATTAGTTTATGTTTGTGACCAGCAGTGTAATGTCAGTTCATGTACTGTATTTATGATAATTTAGTCTTTTTTGGCACGTTATATCTAGAAAAACATTTCAAAAGGTCCTATCTGCATTGATTGATTCTCTTCATCGACTTTTTATTTCGTTAATAACTCAGAAGCAAAACATTTTCCTTTTATTTTTGACGTTTTGGACGATAGATAAAAACCTCCTTTATCAAAATATGTGGTTAAAATAGCACGAAATATGTTTGCATAGCAGTGGTTATCAAAAGAGAAAGTCCATAAAAAGAATCGATCAAAGCAGATAGGACCATTTAAAATGTTCATCGAGGTATAACACCACATTTTTAACACGATTGAAGTGCAGCCACTTTGATGTGATATCAAAATTAATTGTTTGCTGTGTAGGTCCTCACACGAGTAGTGTAAGACGTGGTATCTTTGATAATGCGGATAACTTTAATATAAAGATTAAATTTACTCGCTGCGCTTTTCCCAAATTAGAAACATTGGATCCATATTGTAGCTTAGACTGTTTCCGTTGATATCGTATATAGTTTTTATATAGTATGTGAAACATATTAAAAAAAAATCGTGTTTTCGTCCGTTTGAAAAAGCACTCAAACCTCACTTATGAAAAGTATTTCTGGTAGAGCCATAAAAAATTCAATGTTGTATTCTTATTGCTTATGAGGTTTTCTGATTATATAGTCATTCAATGATTCATATTTTAAGAACTAAATTGTTTGAATTTCACCCATTTTTTCTACATTCATCGAGCATTTCCAAAGTAACTCCAAATCAAAATGCTGAAGATCGGTCACACAACTAAAAAAAATAGTGCATATGCTTTAATTTTCGTTAAATATATTACTAACGAATTGACTCTTGGATCCTCAGTACTTGTTCTAAAAATATAAAATTTGAAAAACATTGATTGCCGTAAACATTATTTAGAATTAACTTTAAAAAACTATCCATGTTACCCCGTTTACGGTACTGCATATAAATGGTTTGAAAGCTATTTGTCTGACAGAACTCAACGGACTGTTTTTAATGATTCTGTTTCCAGTACCGTGGGGAATAACCTTGGAGTGCCCAAGGGAAGTGTATTAGGGCCCCTGTTATTTATTATGTATACTAATGACTTGCGACGTGTTTTGCGATTTTGCGGCATTAATCTTTTTGCAGATACTGTGTTATTCATTGCAGCTAAGGATTTATATGATGCCGTTTTACACTTGAATGAAGATTTGCATTCTCTAAGTAGATGGTTGAAGTATAAGCAGTTGAAATTGAATACAAGTAAAACTAAATTTATTGTAATTTCGCGGAATCGATTGAATGAGATCACGTTCGGGAGATTAAATATCTTTTCGCGATTATTGATGACAAACTTAAGTTCAACTCTCACATTGACAATGTCATCAAGAAAATTGCCAAGAAGTATGGAATTATATGTCGACTGAAAAACGATTCAACTAGTGTCAGTAAAATACAGCTATGCAAATCAATCATCTCTCATCATCTAGAATTTTGCCCTTCCATTTTATTTCTGGCCAATGCAACACAAATATCGATATTACAGCCGCTTGCAGAATAAAATAATGCGTTTGATATTGAGATATAATACATTCACTTCCTCAATTTTGATGCTAGACAACTTACAAAGGTTGTCGGTGAAGCAAAGATTTGTATATTTGACTATGGTGTTCATTTTTAAAGTAGTTAACGGTTTGCTGCCTCGATATTTGTGTGATCGAATTGAAAGAGGAAGGGACTTTCATAGATATAATACTAGAAACGCGGTTGAAATAAGAACACCACATTTCTTGACTTGTGCTTCACAAAATACATTATATTTTAAAGGAATAAATGTTTTCAATTCGATGCCTAGACATATCAAACGTTCAGCAACACTTACATAATTTAAAAGACACTGCATTTCATACGTTAAAACTGTCTTTGGAACAGTTATCCAGTGATTTTTTTATGTATTGGCAAATTATGTATCTTGACAAAGTTATTTCTAACGGATTATTTTGTATGAATAGTTGTCACTGCAGTTGCACTGCAAAAATTATTTTTGTTCGTCACGATGGTAATGATGGATTTTAATATTTGATTTAATAGTAGTAGATTAAAAAAAAAGTTATCTACTAAGGTTTGAGCCTCGCGAACGTTTTACGGATGTGGAAGACTGAATTTAAAATCTGATTAAAACAAATGCAATTTTGAAGCTTATTAGGAAGATGTATTTTTTTCTGTCTGGGACGTTACACCACTGCGACCAGTAATTTGATCTGTTGTAGTGTATCCCGTGTCCTTGTCGTATTACTCTATCACTATTGAGAAATGATGAAGTATTCGGTTTAGATACAGTTGTCATTCTTGCCTTCATCGCAAGGAATCGATTCTAATTGAAAGGTCCCGCTATTTATACCCTTTGGAGTGTTGGAACACCCTCCAAAGGCGCACCCCTTTGTAAGTCAAAATTGAATTCCTTAGCAACAAAATTAAAGGATGACACCGATAGTGACCATGCATCAGAACCCTAGTCTTAACCACTTCAAACTAGGGAACAACGAATAGAAGATTAGGAACCACATAGATGAAGATTTACTCATTTTTTCCTTGTTTCAAGATCTTATCAATAGTGATGGAGTAATACGACATGCACTAAACTAATGACACGGGATATACTACAATAGATCAATTTACTGGTCGCAGTAGTGTTAGGTCCCGAATAAAAGAAAACAAATCGTACCACGAAAAGGTAATCTGGAAGATGCCTTGAGTTAGTTGTAAGTTTTCTGGCAAATGTCAGGGGTTCGTGAGCATTCCTGACATTGCTGAAAATTATGATAGCATCAGATTGCGGGGTTGCTAGTGTAATAGGATGCTTTGTTGATTGTTCATTAACTCTTGATTGCTTGTAATACTTATGAATATTTTAGGTGGACAAAAAGGCGAACTAAGCTTTTCCACATTTATATCGCTGTGAAGCAACTCTGGAGGGAATTTATATATGTAACTGTAACCAGTTCGAGCAAACCTGGACAAAATGTCATATTTCATTATCTTATAGATTAATCGCCCAGCTCAAACCTTTGTAGGGGTAAGAGGTGGGACCATCATCATCATCAGAAGTTTTTCCCGGGAAGTGTCGGGAAATTTATTCAAACTATGAATGACCGACGTTTTAGCGATTTTGAGTAATTTGAACTTTTTGTCCATGCGTAAATGGTTCGGAAAATATATTTTTTTCTAAATCATTAAAAATAAACTCAGCTGACCCACGTCGCCACGCCGCCGAAAGCAAACGGCGTGACGCCGCCGCACCGCCACCGCCGGCAGAAAATAACATATCACGCCACCGCCGAGAATATTTTGATCAGCGCACAGGTCTTCTTTGAATTGCCATATTTTTCGCAGATATAATAAATCATGCAAGCTGCATTGCAACTGATTTTAACTTGAAAAAATAATAATGAATTTACTATGATTTTTAAAATATTTACATGCCTAGCCCCTCACTTCGACCAATCATCTAATTTAATCTAATCTAATCTAATACAAACGCAGCCAGTACGAGAAAGCATCCTGGAAAATGATTAGGTTATATGAGGTCTAATCATTTTTCTTGTCTAATTGATGTTTACAGCATATCTGAGATATGATATAAACATCAATACGGCCAGGCCTACTGCGTTGTATTTGCCGCAAAAAATTTTTTTAACTCTTTATTTGTTCCAAATTAAAAATAAATTACATTTCATTTTAACCTAGGTGCTCCAGTTACTACAGTAACTTACCAGCCTTAATTGTTATGATATATATCTATGTGTTTTTATATTGTTCTTGCCTTGGCAATTCAGTATTTTAAACAGGTTTTTAAATCTGTATGTCAGTATAACAATTGAAATCTTAAAACTAAAACTAGAACTAAATCTAATCTGAGTATAAAGGGAATTAATCGTTGCAATCCTCAAATGCTAGAAATTATTAATTATTTTGTTGGACATTTGTTCTAAAGTCTCAACATTCGAAATTCTATGTACCTCAGTAGTACTCAGTAGTACCAGGGAGGCAACTTCAAAATCATCTTCAGAACTTTGTTCTGAATCCTTTGAAGTGCTTTTTTCCTGGTAGTGCAACAACTAGACCATATTGGCACAGCGTAAAGCATGGCAGGTCTAAAAACTTGTTTAAATATTAGAAGTTTATTCGTCAGGCAAAGTTTGGATTTCCTGTTTATAAGAGGATACAAACATTTTATATATTTGTTACATTTGGCTTGAATGCCCTCAATGTGATCTTTGAAAGTTAATTTTTGGTCAAGTACTAATCCAAGATATTTCACTTGGTTTGACCAGCAAATTGGAACTCCGTTCAAAGTGACTATGTGACTACTACTAGGTTTCAAAAAGGAAGCTCTAGGCTTATGTGGAAATATTATAAGTTGAGTTTTGGAAGCGTTGGGAGAAATCTTCCATTTTTGTAAATAAGAAGAGAAAATATCTAAACTTTTCTGCAGTCTGCTACAAATAACACGAAGACTTCTTCCTTTAGCGGAAATGCCTGTGTCATCAGCGAACAAAGATTTGTGGCAACCCTGAGGCAAATCAGGGAGGTCCGAAGTGAAAATGTTATACAATATAGGCACAAGAATGCTACCCTGAGGAACTCCTGCTCTAACAGGTAATCGATTAGATTTGGAATTTTGAGAATTTACCTGCAGAGTTCTGTCAGTTAAATAATTTTGAACTAATTTCATAATGTAAAGTGGAAAATTTAATTTTTCAATTAAGCAATCAAAACTTAATTCCAAACACTGTCGAATGTTTTTTCTATGTCTAGAAGAGCAACTCCAGTTGAGTGGCCTTCAGATTTGTTTGAACGAATTAAATTGGTAGCTTTTCAGACTTGATGAGTAGTTGAATGCCCATGGCGAAATCCAAACTGCTCATCTGAAAAATTGAGTTCGTATTGATGTGAAGCATCATTCTATTTAAAATTATCTTTTCAAAAAGTTTACATATTGAAGAAAGCAAACATATTGGACGGTAGCTAGAAGCTTCAGCTGGATTTTTATCCGGCTTCAAAATTGGAACAACTTTTGCATTTTTCCATTTATCAGGAAACATTTGTTAAATAATTTTACAAAGAAAGACAAGATACTCTCTGGGTTTTTTGATGAGGATATACCAAATAAGTCCCTCAGGAATCATCAAAAATATTTTCCCGATAGAAAATATCCAGATAATCCCGAGCAACCTGATTCTCAATAGGGCTAGTAAGACCCAAACTGAAATTATGGGAACTCTCGAATTGCTTAGCAAGTTTCTGAGCTTTTTCCAAATTTGTGATCAAAATTTTACCACCTTCTTTAAGCGCTGGAATAGCCTTTTGAGGTTTTTTCAAAATTTTTGTGAGTTTCCAAAAGGGTTTGGAACTCGGGTCTAATTTAGAAACATTATTTTCAAAAGTTTTGTTCCTCAGGGCAGAGAATCGCTTTTTAATTTGTTTTTGCAAATCCCGCCAGATAACTTTCATGGCAGGATCGCGTGTTCTTTGATATTGTCTCCTACGGACATTTTTAAGACGGATCAAGAGCTGAAGATCATCGTCTATTATAATTGAATCGAATTTAACCTCGCATTTTAGTACTGAGGCAGCTCTTGCTTCAACTATAGAAGTAGTCAGAGATTCAAGAGCATAATTAATTTTATCTTTGGTTTGCAAAGGAATGTTTGGATCGAAGTTATATTCCATAAATGTTCGATATTGCTTCCAATCAGCTCTATGGTAATTGAAAGTATTGCACGTTATGAATTCTCAAAAAGTTAAATAGCTCATCTTCATTATCTTTAAGAGATCGAGCATTCCAATTTAAAATATTTAATGCTATTATAATTTGTTTGCAAATTTTACTCCAATTTGAATAGCATCAAACATGAAGTTAGATTTAAGCATATCAGAAATCAAATCAATTAATGATTCCTGTAAAAATTCCATTTTAGGGGCAGTATTGCTTCCTAAGTCAAAATTGTCAAAATTTTCGTTAGAACGTTGGTTAGTATTTTGACGTTGAGGTTGAGGTTGAGCACTGAAAAGTGCTATTTAAATTTGTTGTAGCTTTAGGTAGTAGTAACACTTCCTTCAGCGAAAAGCAAATAGATCCGCACGGCAAGAGAGCACGATGCGGACTGCAACGGCATGCGCTGCTATTTTATGGAACACAGCTGTATAGCCAATTCTGAGGATAAATTAAATAGATACTACGCAAGATCTAAAAGAATATAAGATAAAGAATATCCAAAGGACAATTCGATTTTTTTATCGTCTGACAGATTTGAGCCAAAGGGTCCACAATGTTATGATATTTTGCTAACAGGAAGAGTTTATGGTTGTATGTACGAAAAAAAAAAAAAAACAGATTTGTTCGTTTTCTTTATTAATTTTAGTTGAAGTTTATGGATTTTACCGGGCATTATGTGCTCTGCGATGACTCTCTTTTTAGGTACTTTGGAAACATTTTGAAGATGGTAGGCCGTTTGACGTTTGAAAGAACATTTTTTCACGTTTTCAAGATCAGTTTGTCATTTTCAATGATATTCTGGCTTGGACAACTTTCGGTGGTTTAGGATCCTCTTGAATATTATAGTCCTGGCGTTTTGGAGCTATTTTGACAAATCCAGGTTACTTTTGCCGATTGTCATTTTTGATGTTTCAGAACTGAAGAAATAAATCTCATTTTCGGTCATTAGAGCGTTTTAATAAATAGCAACTTCAGTCTGCCGTTTTTTTAAATGGAGAGGCTTATTCATCTCCTGTGGAGTTTGACATAATTTATTAAATAATTATGTCACATTATTGAGTGGTTCAGTGGCAATGATTATCGTCTGTAATGTTGTCATTACATAAATGCAAATCCAATGAGCTTAGACATTCATAACTATATAATGAATATATAATGGTCTATTGGTACAAGTATTTATTAAATTAAAACTCAAAGGCAAATATGTTTTACATTGATACTATTAAAAAAAAATTGAATTGGAAGAAGTAACTATAATCTGGTATCTAAGATTCCAATATTCAGATCATTCTATGGTATTTCACAAATACTCAGAGACCCTCTGAAAATTGCAAATTTGCGAGAAGTCCGAGAAATCTCGGAAAGTACCAGAAGCATGCTTTGGATAACTTCAAGAAAACTTTAAAAAATTCAAGGCACATATGTATAGGCCGTAGACACTCGCCACACTTGCCCTACAGCGTCTACGTGGCTTAGATATAAATAAGAACATCTGGAAAAAAAATCAGGGAACTCCTGAAACGTTTTTTAAATTTTGAAAAAGGTCAGGAAATATCAGGGTTTTGGGATCGCCAGTGAAAGAAATGTCCAACAAAATAATTAACAATTTCAGGTTAACATCATTACAATTCTTAATTGCAACAAATAATTCCCCTTATTTTCAGATAAGATTTAACTTTGTTTTTTTAGTTTTATGATGTTAATTTTTATACTGACATGCAGGTTTACAAAACCTGTTTAAAATACTGAATTACCATGGCAGGAACAATGTTAAACACTTAGTTATATATCAGATCAATTGAGGCTGGTAAGTTACTATAGTAACTGGAGCACATAGGTTAAAATGAATTGTAATTTACTTTGAATTTGAAACAAATAAAGAGTTAAAAATACATAAATTGAAGCAAACGCACTTTTCGTTGCATATGTTTCGGTTTCGGAACAATTAATTTTAGATGAAATGGTTGTTTACGTTCCATGATTTACGTCCAAGATGGATTACGTCTCGTCTAATTATAGTTATTTATAAGTGTGTAGCAACAACTGTATGTATTTACTTGTACTTACTTGTCTATTATAGATATATCGACTTGTCAGTCAAAAGTGTAACCGTAAAAGTGCATTGGTTAAATCGTTGCCCTGCGACCAATTACTAACTCTTCGCTAATGAACATTCTTCAAAAGTTTGTTCATCATGCCTAATTGATCATAATGTCTACATTTATACCGTTACCACTGCCAGGCCCTGCGGCAGTGTCAATAGCCATGGGATTTATTTCACTTCCTTTCTTCCGCGTGACTTTTTTTCCCAGCTCAACATCTAATGCAGAGTTGCTATCACTTTATGGATTCAACTTCGTTTCGGAAATCACACTCAAAAAGAACCGTTCCTGCTGAAAACGTCATCTCACATCGCGTGTGTGGGTATGTGACAGTGTGAGCGTGTTTCATTCAGTCTTTTTCCCGGTTTACCCAACAATGCAGAACACAATCATTTATGATTGGATCATACCATTAGCGCGCATTTTGCTTTTTTATTTTCCCTCGCGTACATAGGGTTGAGAACGGTTTCGGCCCAATCGCCCCTTTTTCGGCCTATCGAGTATGATTTTGGCGTGAAAGAGTCAATTATATGTTTGATACGGCACTTTAGTTCAAAAGCTACAGCATAAAGTCTTAAAGAACGGGAAGTATTAATGTTTACCCCTTGTTTTCTCCAAAACAAATACGAGATGCCAGATTGTTAAAAATCTCGCTAATAAAGCTTTAAACAAAAAATCTCAAAAATCAAAAGAAGCAGTCCAAGCATATCCATTAGACTGATGCAAAATTTGAAATTTTTGCTCCACAGTGCTTAAACGGTTCCAAATCGGGTCCTGGTTAGCCTCCCAAAATTTGAACTACTTTAGTAAGAAACTGACTTGGCACAAACCATTTCAAGTTTATATGGGAATTACTATGGGAAAAGTTATGTTTTTGTTCATATCTATCTGACAATTCACCACATCACTATGCTTTTAAAAATCATAGCAGTGATTGTAGAAAATTTTCTCAGCTACAACTTTGGTGAAAATCACTTTTCAATCAAAAGTAAGCAACAAAAGTTATTAATGATTCAAGCCACTGATGTCTTATAATTATGCTCATTCAACTGTTCAGCAGGCAACATTGGTATTTCTGGTGCGAAGAATAGAACACAAATATCATGACTACTATGTCACACTGCAGAATACAGTGTTGCCCACAGAACAGCTGCTTGATCATGCCATAAGATTATCAATCTCTTAAAGAATTAATAACATTTTGATTTTACATTTGACTGAAAAACGATGTTCCGCAAAGTTGTAGCTTAGAAAATTTCCCGTAAGAATAATTATTGCAATTTTCAAAAATCAATATGGAAAATTGGTAGAAGACAATGAACAGAAAGTTTGGTTTTCCTATAGTAATTTCCATATAAACTTCGAATAGTTTGTGCCAAGTCAGTTTGTTTCCAAATGAGTTTAAATTTTGGGAGGCTTATCAGGACCTGATTTGAAACCGTTTGAGCACTGTGGAGCGAAAATTTCAAATTTTGCATCAGTCTAATATCCATTTTCCATTCCATTTTTGCCTTCAGCCGTAGGACGATGAAATCTCAATGCTTAACAATATCTCAACAATGTGTAACCCATTATCAAATCTTACGGTAATGTGGAAAGGTAAATAAATTTAGAAGTCATCTGTAGTAGAAACATTCCATTTAGAGTTAAATCTGCTCGAAAAAGGTAAAGTGAGAGTAGTGCTTAGTATAGGCCCAACATTAGATATAAACCCTATCATCGGCTTTAATGGCATACCGAATTCGAGTTGAACGTGTTTCTTTCCATCTGTACCTACCAATATAAATCACACAACGTCCAGATATGGAAGCAAAACATGCAAACCGGATGGAATGTTGGCCAAGGTCAAGCGTCTCGCAAGCTTTTCCTTCGCTTTCCTTTACTTTCTTTAGGGCAACTGCACGGCGGCAATGCGGGGGATCATCAGATCTCAATTGTATGATAATATCGTTAAAAACTTGAACTACAGTTATCCACAATGCCTCTGTGATGGCTTTTCCCATGTGCCTCATATACTTAAAGCTTTTCTGTTTTCCTCACACGATTCCACTTCACTGCCATCACTTAGTGCGTAGCAGCAACATCAACCATCATCATCATCATCTTGTTGCCTTACTTTGCACACGACCGGTATGTGGATGGATGCCCTCCAAGAGATGGTGCGACGACGCAGCTCGCTATCATTTGGCCCAGTCCCACCAGGTGACTGCTTTGTAGGACCCATCAACGCTGCGAAGAACTCGAATGTAGTGCAGATGTCTGCTGAATCACGCATTCCTTTTCGGTACATGGTTTAGCAAGCGCGGTCACATCTCGCACAACAATTTGTTGTTCCTGTGCGGTTTGAATCGGGGTTCCGCTAACGAGAGATAACTGTTTGGACCATTGTGAGAAAATTCACAATAAAATACAGCGGTTTTTTCCGAATGTGCTAGGGTCTCAATGCGAAGGGAGGAGCTGGTATCTCGTGTGGTCCAAGTTCTTCTATGGATAGCGGTTTCAATTTGGCTGTCGTTGCTTACTGGGGGTTGAATTTATGATTTCGCAGATGTGATTACTTTGACGCTGATTGAAATTTGAATTGAAATTCCTGTTACAGTGATGGAATCAGAAAGGGGCTAGATGAGCATCATATTTAGCGAAAACTCTTGTCATCTAATGAAGTCATAGCAATAATTTGACTTCTCTATATGGATCTTTAGAACTCATTTGATTTCCTGCGAGAACTTATACAGATTTGAATAAAGAGCTTTCTGAACCTACAGCTGTTTGATTTATTGGTATGGTTGAGGAGTAATGGTAACAAATAGCTCCTAACTTTTGAAAATTTTCTTGGCAGTTAAATGAGTTTAATTTTGTAGCAAATAAAAGACTTGTATTATCACAACAAATGAGCAAAGGTTAATTGATGAATTTTAATAACTACTGAGATGACACCAAAGTTCAAATACGCCGTAAACTAGTAAAACTAGTAGTTTATTCTTCAGGCATGGTAATCACTCACATTATTGGGTTTCCTGTTTATAAGAGAACAGAAACATTTTATATACTTGTTACATTTGGCTTGAATGCCCTCCATGATCTTTAAAAGTTAATTTTTCGTCAAGTAATAACCCAAGATATTTCTCTTTGATTTACCAGAAAATTGGAACTCCGTTCATAGTGACTATTTGACTACTACTAGGTTTCAAAAAGATGCTTTAGGCTTATGTTAGAATATTATAAGTTGAGTTTTGTAAGCCTTAGGAGAAATCTTCCATTTTTGTAAATAAGAAGAGAAAATGTATTAACTTTTCTGCAGTCTGCTGAAAATAACACGAAGACTTATTCCTTTAGCGAAAATCAGTGTCATCGGCGAACAAACATTTGTGACAACCCTGAGGCAAATCAGGGAGGTCCGAAGTGAAAATATTATGCAATAAAGGCCCAAGAATGCTACCCTGAGGAACTCCTGCTCTAACAGGTATCTGTTCAGATTTGGAATTTTGATAATTTACCTGCAGAGTTCTGTCAGTAAAATGATTTTGAACTAATTTCATAATATAGAGTTGAAAATAAAAATGTATGTTAAACACTTGCGAATGCTTTTTCTATGTCTAGAAGAGCAACTCTAGTTGAGCAGCCTTCAGATTTGATTGAACGAATTAAATTGGTAGCTCTTAAGAGTTGATGAGTAGTTGAATGCCTAGGGCGAAATCCAAACTGCTCATATTTTGAAACTTTTTAGTTATAGATCTTACTTCGTCCAAATCAGTCCCCCAGGAATCATCGAAAATATTTTCCCGAGAGAAAATATTCAAATAATCCCGAGCCACCTGATTCTCAATGAGACTAGTAAGACCCAAACTGAAATTATGGGAAATCTGGAATTGCTTAGCAAGCTTTTTCAGAATATGTGATCAAAATTTACCACCTTCTTAAACCGTTGGAAAAGACCTTTAAGGTTTTTGTGAGTTTTCAAAAGGATTTGGAACTAGGGTTTAATTTCGAAACATTATTTTCTAAAATTTTGTTCCTCAGGGCAGAAAATCGCTTCTTTGCAAATCCCGTCAGATCACTTTCATGACAGGATCGTATGTTCTTTAATATTGCCTTCTACGGACATTTTTCAGACGGATCAAGAGCAGAAGATCGTCGTCTATTAGAATTGAATTGAATTTAATCTCGCATTTTGGTACTGAGGCAGCTTTTGCTTCAACTATAGAAGTAGTCAGCGATTCAAGAGCATAATTTACATCATCTTTGGTTTGCAAAAGAAATGTTTGGATCGAAGCTATATTCCATAAATGTTCGATATTGGTCTCAAACAGCTCTATGGTAATTGAAAGTAGAGCTGTTGGGATTACAAATTATTTCTTGGGATATTTCAAAAGTTACTGGAAGGTGATCAGAACCGAAGTCGGTATGGGTAACAAATTGGCTACAAAGTTGACATGAATCAGTTAAGACCAAATCAATAGTTGAGGGATTGCTTGCTGAAGAAAAGCATGTTGGGCTGTTTGGATATTGAATAGTGCAATAACATGAAGAACAATCATCAAACGGAATATTACCATTGCAATTACTTTGAACATTATTCCATGCGAGGTGTTTTGCTTTAAAATCACCAATAATGAAGAATTTACAACTATGACGGGTTAGTTTCTGCAGGTCACCCTAATTCGTTTATAATAACAAGTTCAGATTCTCTGTGAACGCCCTTATAGTTCTTCGCTAAAGTAGCTCAACAATCCTTTAAGGTTCTCACATCTATTTTACACAAACGTTAACATTTAATAGTCTTATCCATGCTCAAAAAATATTACATTTTATTTCGGTCCGCAGTATTATTTTGTTTGTTTATAAGTTTATTTAATAAGGCTCAATCTAATTAACTTTACAGAACCGAGAATTTTTGTTCACTAGACAAAACATCGTAAAACTATAGTCAAAATATACAACACAATAAAAACTTTGACTTCCGCTATCCAATAAGCCTCCTCCATCAGAACGGGATCCGCTTCCAGTGATTTCATTGTATGGCAGTATCGCCAACGGGGGCAGCAATGGACGCAAAACGTGGTAATCACTCACATATTCATCACGAAACGGTTGTTTTCCAAAGTCGATGTCGCATCGACCGAAAGAACTGCCGATGAAGAACAATGAGGAGGACTCATTGAGAGTGGTCTGTTTCTGAGACAACCGAGTTAACACTGGTCCGCAGTATTAGCATAGAGGTAACTCTAAGACTAGAAGGTCCCGAAGAAACGTGCTCAACTTTTTGGCTCAGCTCTGGTACTCTCTTCGGTCCCAAGCAAATCGATTCACCCCTCGAAACATAGAAAGATCCACGAACTCCTCATTTTATCTGGCAAATGTTCATAGTGAATCAAAGCGTATACTAGAATTTAGACTAGAACGGGGTACATTAATCGATTTGCTTGGGACCAATAGGCTAGTTTCCACCGGTTGGTATTATGACAGCATCCAAATATATGTAGATTCTGTTATTCTGCAAGTTTAATTAAATTGTTAATGTTCATCCTATCTACCCAAAACATAATTCTTCTTGCATTTTGCTAATATTGTTTTGATATTTCCTTTGAAAAGGTTGCTAAGACATATAGTTCGATATATTCTCACTTTCGAAAAAAAAAATAGTTCTGCTGTTTTTCTGTCGCCTTCTATTCGATGAAGTCTTCCAGAAAAATAGTGCCATCTAGTGATATAATTCCTTACTGAACTATGCACAGCTAAAAAGCTCTTAGCCATTTGATAAAAAATGCTGAACAGCAACCTTGTGTATAGAAAGGATCTCGAGATTTTGTTTCTGCATGAACCAAGGGGCAAGACAATATCAACTTATTTTGATATATTTCCCATATTTTAATATATCTACGCTAAAATGATATTATTATAGCAACGTAATATCACATTCAAACTTTGATAGTTCATCATCATCATCATTCCATCAATTCAAAGCTGCACAATCAAATTAGAGCAAAATAAAAAACTACGCGTTGAAGATATTTGAATTTGTCATTTGTTTGAACACCTGAATATAAACTATAATCTAAGTTCCAATCGCATATAGATGCAGTCAATGTTATGAGACATAATTCAATCCTAAAATCAGGGGCCACATTGCGCATTTCGAAACGAAAAACTTTTTCATACAAGAGTTCGTACAAAAAGTATTTCGTTTCGAGATGCGCAATGTAGCCCCAGAGCAGCAAATGGAAGAAAAAAATGTCTCCATATCGAGCGAGAGTTGGTGACGAGCCATAAGAGATCCCAATATTTCGTCAAGCCTTAGGGCCGCCATCTAGACTGGGCTATAGTTCGATGGTATGATTTGATAATGATATGAAACTGCCACTCACTGTATCAAGACAATTGTCGGTAGTCTGTGGACTATCCTCGCTGTTCGACTTGACAAGATCAATACCTCTAATTGTACTAATTGTACTCAACCTGCCATTGTATACGGCCAACAACGGTTTGGGTGAATCCGTGGGCAACATCGCCCACGTGAATCCACGGGATGAATGAGAACCCCCTCCCAACAACAGTATCACACACCCGGTAAAAAAAACAGGCCATCCAACAGGAGGATGTCCCAATGAGTGGGGAGAAGAGCCCGCCCTCTATTCACGAAATGTTAAAGACAGGGAGTTGGTATTTCCACTCTCCCCATCCATTTCGCTTATATCGGGTACCCTGTTGAACCCTCCCGTACAGTGAGGTATAACTCACTCAATCTCAGATCTTCGCTGAACAGGAGTAAACTCCTTCATGTTTACTTCTCATATCTTTCATTTTGTCCTAAATAATCAAATTAGTTGTAAGTACTAGCCTCCTCAGTAAGGAGCAATCCTGAGACTATAATCCCAACAAACAATTTTAGCTGCAGCTTAGCTTATACAGGCAAAAATTAGCTGCATAAGGCAAATTTTAGCTGTATAAGCTAATCTGCAGCTAAAATTGTTTGTTGGGAATGGCCTCAGGGTCGGCGCGATTACCGAACTAGGTTTCTCTTCTCGCTCTTCTGATGCTGGCTGGCCCACCGAGTATGTTGACGGACTCGGCTTCGGCGGTTCGTGCAGGAATGTCCTTATTTGGCTGGGGATTGGCGTAGTCTACCGGTACGTCTACCAGGTATATTTCAGTGGATCTTATTAAAAATTACAGCGGGATCCTTCCACTCACTCTCCTTCACTTTCCTCTCACTATTTCTATCGATCTGCTGTCTGCTCAGTAATCCTTTCTAATATCTAGGCTTAATCTTGTATGATATCAGAGACTTGAAACTCGCTGGTTGTTTGATAATTGATCGGTGTACGTAGCCTTGAAAGACATTCTTTGGGTCACTGTCCTTTGACTATTGGTCTGTGACCCAGGCCATTCGGTTTCGCCAGTCTTCGTGCCCGTTATGCCGTTCATAATGACCTTTTTGTTGCCACCTCTCATGGTCGCCTAACATGCTGTTGTTACTCCATCTGGTGGTGTATTTTGTAGACTTCGGTGGGTGGATGGCTGCGTATTACGGTAGGCTGCTCTACTCTGGCCTGCAAGGGAGGTTTACTGACGGTGAAAACTACATACATATACGAAAACTACCTGCCATGATTTTTCAACATACTAACTTTAAAAATTACTCGCCATTGAGACGCAAACACTCACATAGTGATGTGTTAGAGTGTGTACGTGTGGAAGATGTTTGACCAATGTTGGTAAGGGGTGCAGTTGGTGGGTTGATAGGATCGGATTTGATCATCGTATTTCCGCGGATACACTTGTATTACAAACTATGAGCATGAGCCTTATTTGTGTAACATAACTCATGCTCATCCATGGTCACACTTGTAAAGTTTTTGTATAGTGCTCATAATTATTATACAAATAATGAACATGCTTATAGTTTGTCATACAAGTGTATCTGAGGTATATGTACACAGAAAAAAACATCGTAATTGAGCAGTTCCACACAGATTCGCAAATCGTTTCGGATCGACCTTTTACGATTATGATGAAATTTTTCACAGTTGTTTGTTATTGCCCAACATGCCATTTTGCATATATGGTTCCCTAGTTTTATAATTATAATTTTTTACAGTGTATATTTTTTTCTTGAAAGACACAATACTTGTCCGCAACTTCTTCGAAGACACCATCTCAATCAAACAAATCGTTCGCAAGATATATGTTTTTCTATTGATGCGTATCATTTTTGCATAAGCCCTTTTCAAGTGTTAGTCGTGTACAAACTAGGGAACCAAATATGTAAAATGGCATGTTGGACAATAATAAACAACTGTGCAAAGTTTCAACATAATCGCAGAAGGTCGATCAAAAAATTAAAAAAAAATTCGTCATTTGAAATGGAACTGCTGAATTGTACTGGTGACGTAAGCATCCATGTATGCAAACATTCATAAACGTAAGCTTCATTTTCGCAGAAACCAGCAACTTGCAAGAAATGTTGCTTACAAAGATAGACAGTTGCATACAATATATGGAATATCTCATGACATGTCTCATAAATTTACATGATCTATTATGTAGTCTTGTGTGATATGTGACGCTCCTTTTATGTGCATCATAGTAACAGAAATTTACACTACTTTTTCGAACTGTGATGACAGTTTGATAAATAGCGTGGCGATGCTCGCTCAGAAAAATTAGTGAGGGTTTCGGATCCTAGATTACTATCCATAACGATTCACGGGGACTTCTGCTTGGCTGAGCTAGTGATGTTCATCAACTGTACGGCCTCGCAATTTCATCTCGATACATTGGGTCCTAATGGGAATACAAGGGGAGGTTTTAAGACTGTGATAAGGGGTATTCAACTCTGCACACTTTAATTCGTGCCGAGTAACTGAGCTGTGCCGTGAGCTGTGCCAAGCGCTGTGCTGAACGTGCCCATCAAGGTCAATCAAAGTGTGCCTATCAAGGTGTCAATATTCCATGAGTTTGGCAACCCTGAAAGTTATGACTGTTGTGATTATGTTTACATTCTCAATTTCTCTGATGGATCTTGGCAAGCATTCATCTTCATTCTCATTAGACCGTTAGCGTATTGGAAGGGGGAAGAGGAGCTGGACTTGATGACTGCTATGCTATATGGACTTCAAGAAAATTAAACCCGTCCACAAGATTTTGGTTCAATGTCCAATGTGAACAGAAAAAAGCAGAAACCCACTCAATGATGAATGAAATTCCTGAATCTACACGACTAAAGCATACCCACAACTCGAACAGGCAAAAGTGCAATCCCACCTTAGGAGCAACATCATCGAACCAGTTATCAAACCTATCGTATCGCTGATTATAATGCCTTATGCCACCTCTTAATTACACGCCACCAATCGTTCAAGCCTACCAAGCTACGATCTGATGCAGTTGTGGAACCTTCGGCAATGTACCACCGATGAAAACTGTCAAACATCTCCCTCTTAAGATCTGTCATGTTTCGAAAATAGGATTCTTGACCACCATAGACATTAGCTGGTAGCGCTTTATCCGACACCTGTAGGTCTGTATAGAACTCCACTAGTATGCCACAAACCACTCAGCTCCACACAAATAAAAAACGTGGACGATATATTTGCGGTTAATCCGTATTGGCATTCCCCAACAGTACTGAAACTTCTTTCAAAATTCTATGGACACACCTGTAAAGTCTTGTGGATATCTCACCGAAGTCCATACCAATTGAGACTAATGACTAGCAAGAATATCCGAGGAAAAAGGCAGGGGAAATTGTGAACGTTTCCATCCCAGATGATCCTCAGCAAGACCGGAATTCGAATCGGTGGCCAGCCTCCCTATGATAAGCTTTTTTTTGTTCTTTATTGTTACGTCTACATTATACTTCGAGACTGGACTCAAACGACAGTACAAAATATTTTGTTCAAAAATAAGAAGCGTATTTTGGAATAAAGTTCGCAATATTTCACGAAGTTCACCAAGTGAAAGGTTCGTGAGTCGTAGTGAGTTTTGGTGAACTATTCCAATACTTGTGGATTCACCGAGCTAGAGATGCTCGATGTTCACCGTTCAAAATTTGAATTCGATCTTCGCAGGATGCATTGTATTCATCTTTTCGTACGAATAACAGCAAAGTGTAGGTGTTCAGCCATCTCAGTCGTATTGTTGGGATCCATTTGTTTGATATTGATGAAATTGTTTGTGTGGCCTTCCAATTTATCATCAAAGGCAACCGTCGGTCATTTTTTCACAATGATTCCATCCTGATTTAAAAACGAACCATCGCTAGAGGAAGCCCGTTTCAGCTGTCTTGACTGCCGTATCAATAAGACTCATGGTGTGGATTAACCCGATTAAAGTGGAGCTCGAATAGAAGCCGTTCTAGGTGAAAACACGAGACGCTGGGATTTCTGCTGTGATTCGGAAAAAAAACCGACTTAGTATTGCTGCTGGTCCGTCTTTTTTTTTACGAATTTAAGAGGAGACGGACCAGCAGAAGCAGCAACTAAAGCAGAAGCAGCCGCAGCCGTGGGAGCTGCATCGCTAATTCGAGTAGCCGTGGCCAACGCTGGATATCTCGGGCCGGTCACGACAAGCGGTGCTTGAGTTTTAATCGGAAAGTCAACAACCAAACAAAAACTATACCATCCGACCATTCGAACTGCTCGAATACATCCATGGCGGTGGCTGCTACACCAATCATTCCATTGTCCAACATATAATGTTGGAGGACCGTCTTGGCAAAATCTCAAATAGTTTAACAAACTATTTTTATTCTCCTGCCTTTTTGCACTTCCAACTAACACAATAAGAAATTATAATTATGAATCATAACATTAACTACAGAAAAAGGAAAATCCTTTCTTTTCTCAGAAAAAAAGCTTCCGCTTTTTCAAAGCTAACGTATTTTTGATGTTCTCGTAGCTCCACGCACCGTTCATCTTCTTGGAGGAGGAGAAGCACAGCTTCATAATAATCGCGCTGTGGCTGCACTTCATGATGGTGTTCACCGCCAGAGCTACGGGAAATCGACCAATCCGGAGGCGGAACTTTCCGATTTCAGCGGGGACATTCGCACTTGCGACGGTTGGCTGTCCTTGGTGGTGAATGCAGTCGGCTGCAGATCCTCGGACGAAGTGGAGAATGCGATTTTTGCTGCCCTGGGAAGCGATTGTTCTTGGAGGCGCTATAGACCTTGAAGCTGATCGAATTGTCCGGCAGGGTGTACGGGTTGGTGGATTCTGACAAGTAGTTCTGCTTGGGAAATGCAATTTGAATTTTTAGAAAACATTGAAAAATAAAACAAAAACAAGAGTTGTTAAAATACCGGGTTGCCAAACAAGGCATTATTCACAAGAAAACAAAAGTCAGTTCAATGACTTCTTGGCACTGCCGGTACACAGGATGGCCAGACCTACCGATTTATCGATAGTCCTACCGATTTTCGGGATGCCTACCGATTCACAGACGAAAGGTTCAAAACTACCGATTTATCACTTTTCCTACCGAGAATCACAGATTTTAAGTAATCTTGTAAAATGTTCAATACCTACTATATGTTTTGTTTTCCATGTAGTAAGTCTATTTGATAGAACGCGATGCGTTTTGCAACTTCAATACTAATGGATGAGTTTTTTTTAACGTTTAATCAAATTTTTCTGTCTGTCTCCTGGTGGAGATGTAATTTTCTGTTTATCCATTTTTTTGGTTCCGTATTCCGTTCGTCCTACTCCCACTTACTTGTTATGATTAGGCTAAAGTTGGTGTATAATGAGTCACACCAAGAGAAAAAAACAATTGAACGCGTATCACGGCTTTCAAAAGATTTCCTTTCTTTTCACTTGGCAACAGAAGACTTCTACATCAACTTCAAATGACTTATAGCGAGAGAAAAAAAATAGTGGCTGTAGTAAATCATTATATCAGTGATTTTGTCAAGAGGTAGTTTACTCCGCACACCAATCTTGGGTCATCTTTTTTGACAGTGTGCCGCAGGTGTGCCAATTGTGGTGGTCATGACACCTGGAATGTTTTGGTTTGAAATCGCATTTAGGATAAATCGGATTGAGGATGACGCGGGAAGTTGCGGGTTTGCGTTTTTTTTTTTGTTTTGTGTGAATAGGATAATAAAATTCCTGTGTTTTAGGGTATTATAATGTCCTTAAAGGTAGACCAGAATCCTAGCCTTTCGTAATGTGAAAAGCAACGGTCTATCAGCGGCCGGAACAAGTAGGGAACATTTTTAGAGTTTGTCTATAGAGGATGATGAATAGACTTCTGTAGTTTGTTTTGTGTGAGTTGCAGCATTATTTGAATTAAGGCTACTAATGGGGTCTGATTAAATGCCTCTTCCTCTTGAGCTCACTCTAGAACCTATATTTCGTATTTAGATCTATAAGTGAACTGCTGGTCTGAGTTCCTCTGGTATATTTAATTAGAGGATGTTCCTGAATATGCAGTCAAACAGCACGTAATGTTGTCAACAACTTCAATGACAGTTGTCCAGCAGTGCTCCCATTTTATTTACAACAATCCAATGCCTACGAGATTGTGCCCAAGCTGTGCCGAATCTAATTTCGGTACAATTTGCTGAGTGACTTACCCCTTTGACTTTGTCAAATTATCTTAACAAAAAATAGTAGAAATTCTCATTACTGATCATTATCAAACGTATGCCATGACAATTTTTTGCTCACTGCATGTTTATGATCATTTCTTATATTATACTTTATATTTCATTGCAATACCTTGACAGCAAAAAATAAGTAATAATATTGCATCCAAGAGGATGCACTTCAATCATATCGAAAATCTAATGTAATTTTTATGGTCACAAAAAAAAAAAAAAAAAATGCAGTAAAAGCAGTTTAATGTCAGTTCATGCACTGTATTAATGATAATTTTGTCCTTTTTGGCAAGTAATAGGGTAAATTATGGCTTCGGCACCCATTGACTGTTTTCGGCAACCGAAATTGAAACGTTTATTTCACTGTATTTTCCCATCAAAACTCTTCGCTGAATGTATTAAGCCGATTCCTTACCTTTTCAGCTTAAATCTGATTACATTTTTACGACTGTGAATTTCTGTTATACCATATTTTTCTTTAAATGAAATATACATACTACAAAATACGGCTGATTTCGAGTTGCCGATAATAGAACAGCTGGTTAACTCGCAGTTCAAATGGAAAGGGTGCCGAAGAAAAAGAGACTGCCGACAATAATCACTCTCACCTGAGAAGTTTGGAGCGTTGTAAAAACATGTTCAACCCGTTTTGATCAATTCTGTCGATTGGAATTAGTAGATGAGCAAGCAGCAGATAAATGTCAACAAAAAAACCTGTCATGTATGTGTGTGACGCTGAGAAATCGCTAATAGAAGTTCGGACGCTGCACAGTGGTTGAAAAGTCCATTTTGACGCTCTTAATTAATAGCACCATGGAGAGTGGATTTAGAGTAAGGACGTCTTCAACAAAGTTGATGAGTATGACATGCTTCATATTTTAAAGGCATGAGTTTTGTGATTAATCCCCCTAAAAGTGAAATGAAAAATTTATTTTTTCACAATGTCGAGATAAATGGTTGACGTCTTTAGCAAAATTGTAGCAAAAATGATTACAAACAACTTTGCTGAAGACATAAAAGTCCTAAATTTCACTCAAATCGAGATAGAGAGCGTTGTTTGAGGACGGACCCCCAAAAACACGTTTTTCATCAAAACACATATTTTCTTTAATTTTAGGTCCTCATTATGTTCAACAAAGTTGATTGGTATACTAAAATACACATCGTTCTAGAACATACTATACCTGCATCATTTTATAGGATGAGTTATTGATAAATTTTCTTCTATTTTCCTCATACTTTGGCCTTGCGTATCTTTCTTAGGTGCAGGAAGTTGCAGATGAAATTAAATGCATCTAAAACTACATTAAAAGAGCTTTCAAATGGTGGTAAATTTGTCCGTCCACGACCGTCTGCTGGGGAGTTGTGATCAAAACAAGTATCTATATCTTTACTCTGTTTTATGGTATAACCAGTATAAAAAAGATAATCAACTTCAATATATCCACATATTTTTCTTGATTTAATTCTTTTTGTTCGATTGGTTTTGCATTTTTGTTGTCATTATTTTGTATTGTATTCAATTATCATCATTATTATCATAATCATAACCATTAATATAATCATTATCGTTTCCTTCAGCTTCTTCTGCTAGCAGCTGTTTAGCATCGTTCGACAATGGCTTCTCGTGCTTTTTAGGCCATCCACGAATGCTAGTAATCAATGGATCTGATAATACTAGGAGCCAGTTCAATAGATCACGATTTGTAAGCGATCTTGAATGCTTGCGGGTATTGAACTCTTGGTATCTGTTAAATAAAAGTTTTATTAATTTATTCGTTGTTATTTTGGTTAAATACATTTACCTCTTCCAATCCTTGTTCCTTTCCTCCTGTGCTTCCTCAGAAAGCTGACCGATTAGAACAAGGAAATGTTCAATCACGGCTGATCCATGTATCAATATTTTATGAATACTAGCTGGCAAGTAATACCAGGTTCGATAGGTTGGTGTCGATTAACAAAGACAAAGCTTGTAGATCTGTGTATTCGGGTATAGGGTTGCTCAAGGACTTCTTCAAAGAATGAACCAACTTATTTTCATCTGCAGGACTTGCGTGAGAAACGGTTTTCAGGATGTCCGTCACCTCTTTTTCACCTGATTCTCTCATCTTCATTTGTGTCGCAAATGCTAGCCCATTAAGATGGTAGCTATTCCGATCCTCTGAAGAAAATTCCTCTACGTTGTTTCACAACATTCTTCGAAAGGAGCAACTTTCCGTCCTGCCACACTTTTTGCATTTTCAGAAGTAGACGGAAGCAAGTTTAAAACGTTTTCAGGAAGCGTAAACGGCTTACTGAAATTCTCGGCGTGACACTTTTCAACCATGCAAGAGCATGTTTGGTCCAGAGCTTTTCAAAAAAAGTCGCACATCGTTTTCACGGGTTTTCCGACATGTGCAGCCACATCCGGCATAATATTCACATTTATGGCATAACACTGGAGTACCTTCTTATAAACGCAGTTGAATTTTGATGATCGGTCTCCACTCGTTTTTGACCAGAGTGATAAGAGATCACGCTTATCAATTTCAATTTAAATTGAATCAAGAAAAAAAAAAAGATCATTGGCACTTGTTGTGATCTAACGATGAATTGAAAATTTAAAAGAAATTAAGCCCTTCCAGATAATGTCATTTTACTTCAAAGCCCTGATCTCGTAGCTTCCTCTGCTGTCCGGTTTCTTTGACAGAATTAGTCTCTCTCTCCTTCACTTGGCTTCCGCAGTTCTTCTATCTTACATGCTTTCATATACAGGGTGATTCGGAATAACTGTCCCTTTTAAAATCGTCATAACGATTGAACGCTTGCGTGAATTTTTGATATCATTATATTCCACATATTCTACATATATAATCTTCAACTAAGCATAGTTTATTTCAAATCTCTCTCCCTTTACCTTAATTATCAGCCACATTTGTCATGAAAATTAACCACAGCTGGCACGCACGCTTTAGTTCCAGCACTTTTTGAGTCCTGGTGATGCGTTTAAGCTCTGATATTGAATGGATTTTCCAAGCATGGTTCCTTTGTACCTCTATAATGATGCAAAAATAAATGTTACATTCTTTCGAGGAGATTTCAGTTTCTAAAAGATAACACACGATTTTTTTAAAGATTTATGCCATTCTCTATTTTGACGTCAATGGCTGCTTGAAATCACAAACGAATGAAATTTCAAATCCTACTATCAATACAAGCTGATATTTGTACACACTTAGAACAAAAATACTTGAACATATACCCATTTTACCCATTGAGAATTGCATATTTGTGAAATCGGTGACATTTATTCTGAATCACCCTGTACTTTCACAATTCTCGATAAACATTTCAAATGGTCCTATCTACTTTGATCGATTCTCTTCATCAACTTTCTCTTTTGATAACCACTGTTATGCAAACAGATTTTGCACTAATTATTCAACATAGTTTAATAAAGGAGATTCTTATCTAGCATCCAAAACGTGAAATACAATAGCGAAAGGTTTTGAAGCTGAGTTAATAACGGAAGAGAAAGTCGATGAAGAGAATCGATCAATGCAGATAAGAGCTTTTGAAATTTTCATCTAGAATTGCTTCACGCTTGATGAAAAACAGTGATGAGCACTATGGAAAAACACTTATCGACTCACAAGTTTAACTGAATTTGACAGTTTTTTTTTTTTCATTCTTGATGCTTCAGTTTTGCCTTCTGGGCAATTTTTGGAAAGAAAATGTGCCGTTCTTGAATTTGATAAGCTCTGAGAAGTAGGAAATTTGTTTTGAGTCGGTTACTATGGAAACGAATTTATTACGCGGTATAAAACACACTATCCCCTTGTTGTTGACATGACTTCTATAAAGCCTATCTACGGGTGTTTGTTTTGATCATAACTCTCCAGCAAACGGTCGTGGACGGACAAATTAACCACCATTTGAAAGCTCTTTTAATGTAGTTCTAGATGCATTTGATTTCATCTGCACCTTTTTGCACCTCAGAAAGATACGCAAGGCCAAAATATGAGGAAAATAGAATAAAATTTATCAATAACTCATCCTATTAAAATGATGCAGGTATAGTATGTTCAAGAAAGATGTATATTTTAGTATACCAATCAACTTTGTTGAACATAGTGAAGACCTAAAATTAAATAAAATATATGTTTTTATGAAAAACGTGTTTTTTGGGGTCCGTCCTCAAACAACGCTCTCTATCTCGATTTGAGTGAAATTTAGGACTTTTATGTCTTCAGCAAAGTTGTTTGTAATCATTTTTGCTACAATTTTGCTGAAAACGTCAACCATTTATCTCGACATTGTGAAAAAATAAATTTTTCATTTCACTTTTAGGGGGATTAATCACAAAACCCATGCCTTTAAAATATGAAGCATGTCATATTCATCAACTTTGTTGAAGACGTCCTTACTCTAAATCCGCTCTCCATGGTGCTATTAATTAAGAGCGTCAAAATGGACTTTTCAACCACTGTGCGCTGCTTAGATTGACGAGAATACGTAAATTCCCCTATTACACCATATTTTTGACACAATTGAAGTGCGTCCACTTTGATGTGATATAAAATTTTGCGTGGACCTTGCATAGCATCGTAATGCCTGTTTGCTTTGCACGATAGGCAACCGGTTTGACAGTTCAATAGGTAGACTTGACTTCACTTTTGGCGTGACTCATTATACACCGACTCTTGATTAGACAATCCAATGTGTGAGGTTAAAGGACTGATGGCTCGGCTCGACAGTTCAAAATTGTGCGTGATTTGTTTTTATCCTTCCCCCGCTCACAAAGGTTTTAAGTTTCGGGAAGCCTTCTTAAGACGGCCTACCGATAACTACCGATAAAAGTTTTGAGAAGCTACCGATAATGAAAAAGATAATCGGGCCACCCTGCCGGTACAGCACAATGGTTGAAGCAGAAAAAAAGTTGCGATTCTCTATAGTAATTTTCTGATCATAACAAAAAAATGTCATAGAGTCCTCCTGGTCGAAGTTTGGATGGAAGAATTGGTTTGAATATATCGAGATATATTTTAATATATTATCCATGCAAATGATAAGTTAACAAAGATGTGACGATGCATTACAGAACACTAGTACTGCCTACTGAGCGAATATCGAACTAAACTAAAATATGTTATAACGGTTGTCAAATAATTGTAACACAGAAACCACCATCAAGAAAGCGCTATAACATGTTATAACTCTGTAGTCTGAACGTACTATTAGCCTAATGAACAAAAACAGCAAAACATTATATGCAGTAAGGATCTTGAGATGTTGATCCTGTATGTACACAAAGTTCACCGCGACACTAGAGTCTACTAATGAATTCACAATTCTAAAAGTCTTAGCCTCCTGAACAACATTGACAAAACCGGCAAGTTTGTATGTATACAGCCAGGATCCAGAGATATTGAGAGAAACTAAGATGCAAACAAACTATTCAAAAGAACTGCGAGGAAGACCACCAATTGATTAGAATTCTGTGCAAACAGTTTTTACCATCTATGTTTGGCCTAGTGTTCAGCTAGCTTGAGCAAGGGGTGCCCCGCTAAATGCCGATTTGCAGACTTCGACAAAGTTGTTCTGCATAGTTTATCCAATCTACGTTCCAGGTATTGTAAAATTTAGCAAATGAACAAGCTTCATAAAATTCCAAAGGAGAACTTGATTCAATCTCTCCATCCTGGAAAAGTTTCTATACCGGACAGGATGCATATATTCTTAAATATGCAAAGCCCAACTGCTCATAAAGCAGAATCGTTCGAGAAGATTTAGTCATAAATTTCGAATATAGCCTTGCTTATCACATTCAAACACTGGCTATACAAATCTAAGCCCATAAAGTGAAAATTCATCCGGCCAATAAAATTCCACTTAATAATTCCAAGTTGATGAGTGCCGGTAGCACCGGGACATCACCGATCTCACTTTGACATAGTTATGTTTCCGCCTCCAGATTCTCTGCTCGGGTGGACGGGTTTTTGGGGGAATGTCTTCTTTTGCATTTCAATATACGTTTTGGCAAAGGGGCTGGAGCTGGAGATCAAAACAACGACTCGATCTTCTGCATGCATTTTTGTGGCATTCGGGAGAATGGTAGATGTGAGAGAATTTTATTAAAAGAATGAAGACACGAGATATGATCAAAAGATCACGAATTTTAATTTGTTTATGGCAGGAACTTGGGTTGTCAATTCTGAGTTAAAACCAACAAGAGGCATCTGATAAAAAGCATCGTAAGTTCTGACCAGTTCGAAATGGACCAAGCTTATCGAAACCGAGGTTGTGTTTCTCAATGGTTTTCTGATATCAAGTGAGTTATTCTATTACTTTGGTCACATCAACTGACGGCGTTTCTAATCGAAAACGATAGCAAAAGTCGCGAAAAAGGCCCGGTAGGCTTTTGCTTGTCCAGCACGCACCCCAGAGCGAGAGCGATCATCGTTCGTTCGACCGGCGACGGATGGCAGGAAACAACATGAAACTCATCGATTATCGGGTGTCAGCTTGATACAGATTTGTTGCCTCGCCGTCGATAATTGGCACACGGTGTGGCATGAACGCTGCCAGCACAGGCACGTTTTGTGTTGTCGCATGGATTCGTCCCAGACGCAAACGCAAGCTCAATAATCGACGGGAAGAGTAACGTTAGACTGGTTCAAACTTTTGAGTATTGATAACAACGGCCTCTTGCCTTTTTGTTTGGTGTAACGGGAAGGGTATGGTAGAGATATTTAGTTGAAAATTACAGGCAAAACAAATTTCTCTTGCATCTAATGTGAGGTTAGATTTATTACATTTGCATATGTTTTATGCAACAAATGTAATGCCAGTTTTTGCAATAAACTACAGCGTACAAGCAAGTTTGTCCAGATTCGCTAGGAGCGATTCTTTTTATTTGAGAACAATGAGCGTCATTATTCATACAATGCACTCTAATGATTTTTGCACATCATTGATCATTGATATTATTGATCTTTTCTGATCGATAGAACGGAAATGGGCGACTACGACGAAGTAGTGCTCTACCCTACCAAATTGAACTAAAAAAGCACCAAATTAAAAATTGCGTTGTCTGTATCAAGTCACACGCATTAATTCAACGTGTTAATTTTAAGAGACGATCCAGCTCCAGGCTGAAAGTCTCTATAGTAAATCAAAAAATGGGCTCCCGCCGCCGCCACCTCTAATATAATGACCGGCGCACAGGTCTAAACAGAGTTGACATGCGCACAAACTACTACTTTCGAATTCTGAACCAGTTTAAGCCCTGACGGAAAAAGAAAAGCAGCTCAATCGAAACTAATATTTCATTCCCGCGATCGACATGAGCACCTATGCGTTGTTGTTGTTTGTGCTGGGTGTCTACCTTTAATCCGTGGTGGGGCTGTGTGGTTGCCCTACTGAATTAGCCATGCGACCAAAACAATCGATTAATTAGATGATTATGGGTGATAATCAGCGCGCCGGGAAGGAAATGAGCCAAATTTCCCTGCCACTTTTTGCATCGAAGGGCCCCCCACAGTGGTAGTTTCCCACGATTAAAGGGGGTCTCCGATCTCCGATAATAATGGCACACTTTGCGAGTGACTCGTGGATGATTTCGGAATTTTCACCGCTCGCTACGTGGTCGAAACGGCAGAGAGTTGCGTTTCGATCTGCTTTCGACAACAACCAGGGGCAACCGTCGACGACCAGCCAGAGAGTCAGATAGTGGCCGTGTGAATTTGTCTGCTCATCTCTACAATGAATACTCTCGGGCAAGGTCGATTTTCCCTACGCCTAGACCTAGTTTCTACATTTTCACGAAAGTGTTTTGACGACATGTACTGGTTAAGGTCGCTAACGACTATATGACAGGCCTGTGATCGCTCACGATTTCTTTCTTTCTTTTTCTCTTTTTCAGGAATATGGCTAGTGTTAGTTAGTATCAAAACCAGTCAGTGTGAGAATGCTGAACCCAGAGCATTAGATTTATCAGTAAGTATCTGTTTGTTTAATATTTATTTTGATCATAAATCGTATCTCTTCCATACATAATTTATAAGCATTTCTCTTTTAAAAAATGCGGGCAATCACGGTTACAATTGAGGATATTGAGAGCACTGAAATTCACCTGCTTCACAGGAAAAACAGAACGACTCATCAATCGATTTAACGAACCAAAATTTGAGCTACGGTTGATTGAAACTCAAGTGCCTGTTGATGGACCTACTCTAGCTATAGCTGCCTATATCAATTTACGAATCTATCTTCCCCTAATAATGACCACGTACAAATTGGGAAATTACCCACCAGGTATTGGGATAACCTAAAAAAAAAACAAAAATAATAGTTACCTCATGTGGTGTTTCTAACACTGCTGATCATCTTAGTTTATGCCTACGACGGAGGCCGTTGTTCGTTTAAATCGATACCTACAGGAGTGGAGCAAATTATGCAGTTAGCGGCCATTAGGGTTGTTCAAAAAATCGGTAACGTATAGGTCATCTGATTATGCAAGTTGAAATTCAATTTAAGAAAACAATATTTGGATAACTGTGTTTGGTAAGTATGGGGTAATGTCTAATTTTCGCCAAACTAAGCACAATCTGCACTTTACTTGGATTTGTCGCATGGGTTTGAACATAAAATGGAGTGTTTCTATTCATCAAATATGAGTTTTACATTTGTTTACCTTTCCATACGAACCGTTGGATTTGATAAAGAGACCCAAATTGTTGAAATATTTTTGAAAATTTAACTAATTTCTATTTCGTCATACGAGTTTCAATTCCGTCCAAACACATTGAAACGTCATTGGATTCACTTCGGCTCACGGATGATGGCAGTAAAAATTTATGCACTAGGAATGCTTCTATTGTTTTCAAATGAATGTAAATATTCATATTTTGCGTTTTTATAGAGCTTGTAGCTTTTGAACTAAACTATTGTACCAAACTGTTCAATATGACGGAAATTGGCGCCTATGTCAAAATAGTGCTCTGAAGGGTGTCCCACATCAAATTGCATCACAGAAAAAAAAAAACACTGTAGAAAATTAATTTTTTTACCGATTCTTTTCAAACTTTCAGACATCAAATATAACCTATTAGTAAGCTTTTGGCATACGTATTTCAATTAACTTCAATACCATAACCATACTCCATCGATTAGGTTCTGTACAACATGTGGCTGCAGCTTCTTCTGTACGGAAACCCACTTTTTCTTCATGTCTTCCTCAGATTTGACCTCTTTGGGATGCCTTCGTAGTGCCTGCTTCATAATAGCCCAGTATTTTTCGATGGGCCTTAGTTCTGGTGCGTTGGGAGCTTCGTACCACTCCAGGACAACATTTGAATAGTGGCACGAAGCTAGATCCGGCCAGAAGATCGTAGGGCCCTCTTGTTGCTTCAACAGAGAAAGCAGACGCTTCTGTAGACACTCCTTGAGGTAGATCTCCCCGTTTACAGTCCCGGTAGTCATGAATGGCGCACTCCGTTTGCTGTATGAGCAGATCGCTTGCCAAATCATGTATTTCTAGGCAAACTTTGAAAGTTTCTGCTTCCTTGCTTCCTCCGGAACATCAAACTTGTGCTGGGCGGTGAAAACAGTAGCCTCGGAAGCTGCCGGAAGTCCGCCTTGACGTAGGTCTCATCATCCATGATGAGACAGTGAGGCTTCGTCAGCATCTGGGTGTACAGATTCCGGACCCGTGAATTTCCCACCGTATTTTAACCTTCGTCACGATTTGGAGCCTTCTGCACTTTGTACGTATGCAGTCGCTCCCGGCCCTTGGTTCTCTGAACGAAAGAATTGGACAGATTCAAATTTTTAGCCACATCCCTTACCGCAGCATTGCGATTTTGCTTAAACGCTTTCACGACACGCTTGTGATCCTGATCACTAATAGAACATCCATTTTTTAACTCTTTATTTGTCCATTTCATTTTAACCTAGGTGCTCCAGTTACTACAGTTATGATATATATCTTAGTGTTTTTACATTGTTCCTGTCTTGGCAATTCAGTATTTTAAACAGGTTTTTTTTTTAAACCTGCATGTCAGTATAACAATATACATCTTAAAAACTAAAAACTAAATCTAAATATTATCTAAGTATAAAGGGAATTAATCGTTGCAATTGAGGACGATTTTTGCCTGAAATTATTAATTATTTTGTTGGACATTTGTTCTAAAGTCTCAACATTCAAAATTCTATGTACCTCGGTAGTACTGTACCACCCAAGTAACATTTTAAGTTTTATGAAATACTACAAAGCTACTATAAAACAACATTCATAAAACCCTGGTCAAGACTGCTTTGCCATTGATGCATCCACCAAAACCTCATTGATGCTAGAGTCTGTCTAGTTGGCCCATCCTGGAGATGGTTCTGAAGGGTATATTATCGAAGCTCTTCAAGATTGATTTACTACAAAATGGTAGTACGATAAATGCATTGAGACCCATTTTAAAATCGTATTTAGACTACAATAAAAGCTACATTTACCCTAGCTGCTTGCAAAGTTCACTAGAAAAACAACAATCAATATAAAAAAGGATTCGATCTTATCAAAATAAATAAAATAAAAACTGATCGTATAAAAATCCTGCCGAATTTCCAAAATTTTAAAATAGTTCACATGAAGTGGCCAAGTTTTATGTGCCATATAAAATTTGATGTGAAATGTACGTGAAAACATCGAAAAACTTGAGTTCGCCCACGGAAAACATCGATTTTACAAATTATTTTACATTAAGAAAAAAAAAATTTTATTCAGACCGATCATTAAGCTTAGCCGAGATTTTTGTTTCTCATGATTTTTGCGTTCTAAATATTTTCTCATTGCTAAATTAACTAAAATAAAGATATATCCAAGGAAATATAGATTGAAAATCGAAGATTGTAAAAAACAATCAAAATAATTGTAATATGGCGGAGGCATAAAAGTTGATTTTCATGGGCCATTTGTGAAAAAGTTATTTTGCCTTCAAGAAATCCTTAACAAATTCATAAGGTTTTGAAATGGCTTTTATGAAGGAAACTTGTAGACTGAATTGTATTTATCTAAAGCCATTTTGCTTGATCCTAGCCCGTTCAGATTTATGGCAGCATTTATGGCGGCAATGTTGCCTACAAAATGTTAAACGTCAAAGTTTGTTTATCTTTCGATAGTTGCGCTGTGCGATTCAGCGTTCTTCCAGGCGATGGCATGGAAGCAGTTACTCAGAAAGTGTTCACAACATTTCGTATTTCGCACAGCTGTAAACTCGATCATTCCCGAAAAGATCCCCATCTTCCGGATGGTTCTGGAAGTGCACCATCAAACGATGCAAGAATGTACGGTTGAATGATTTTTTTTTCCAAGTGATGACCCTTTCGCCGAATAAAATCGCAGCTATGGTCGGAAACCAACTAGTGTCCGCTTACTGACAGTTTCAGTTGTTTGCTATCGGTACTGACACAAGTTATTGCGATTTTCATCTATTCGTAAGGTCTGGAGAAAGCTGGTCTGTTTTCAGACTGTTTTGACAATGTTTTATGAAGGTGAGGACCACGCTCACTTCACTCTTCTCCACCAGATGCTCAGTCGTTGATGGTACCCGTTCCCCCGGACGTGCTGGTTCTTCTAAAGAACTAAATTTTAGTGAAATCGACTTCCCTTCGGTCGTTAGCATCGCTTGAATTTTTCCTCCAACTTCGTTTATCCTTCGAGATATTCTTGTCATAGATTTGATTTTTATTCACTGTAAGGATCCATCCGTAAAATACAATTTGTAAACAGTGGAGATTTTATGATACACTTTTAAAAGCCTAAAAGGCAACAATATATGCATTTGGTCTCATTAAAACCTAATGGTTTTATGTTTGCTTTTTTTTTGTGGGATTGCGAACTACTTAAAATTTAATTTTGAAACAAGACAGTTTTTGACTTCTCGTCAGACTGTAAAAGTTTTTAAAACATCGAAAAGGTGAACTACTAAGCAGGAACGTTTTACACTGTGAAATGCTGCATTTAAAATAAATGGATTATTCATTGCCATTATAAAACCATCGTAAATCAGAGTGGATGCCAAATGATTGTAGAATTGTTACTTGGGCAAGGAGGCAACTTAAAAACCAACTTCTGAACTTTGTTCTGAATCCTTTGAAGTGCTTTTTCCAGGTAGTGCAACAACTAGACCACCCAAGTAACATTGCAAGTTTTATCACGGTTTTAAAGCATGCTACAAGTCTAATTCATAGTATACAGAACCCTCATAAAACCCTTATTGTTACTTGGGCATATTGACACAGCGTAAAGCATGGCCGGTCTAAACACTTGTTTAAATATTAGAATTCGTCAGGCAACGTTTGGATTTCCTGTTTATAAGAGGATACAAACAGTTTTTTTATAGGGAAAATGGATGTAATGTCGGCCTAAATGCCCCTAATTAGGGCCCATACATAAATTCAGAAATCGACTAAATTTTCAATAATGACCAAAAATATCCATTAGTACCGTCCCAATGACGCGTTCATCTAGATAAAACTGATAAATAGCAGATTTTTAGCCATGGACCCAATCTTAGATCCATACGCCAACATTAGAGCCATTTCCTCTATTTGTTACATTTGGCTTGAATGTCCTCAATGTGATCTTTAAAAGTTAATTTTTGGTCAAGTACTAACCCAAAATATTTCACTTGGTTTGACCAGGAAATTGGAACTCCGTTCAAAGTGAATATGTGGCTACTACTAGGTTTCAAAAAGGAAGTTCTAGGTTTATGCGGAAATATTATAAGTTGAGTTTTGGAAGCGTTGGGAGAAATCATCCAGTTTGGTAAATAAGAAGAGAAAATATCTAAACTTTTCTGCAGTCTGCTGCAAATAACACGGAGACTTATTCCTTTAGCGGAAATGCCTGTGTCATCAGCGAACAAAAATTTGTGGCAACCCTGAGGCAAATCAGGGAGGTCCGAAGTAATAATGTTATACAATATAGGTTCAAGAATGCTCCTTTGGAACTCCTGCTATAAAAGGTAGTCGTTCAGATTTGGAATTTTGATAATTTACCTGCAGAGTTCTGTCAGTTAAATAATTATTTGAACTTATTTCATAATATAAAGTGGAACATAAAACTTTTTTCAATTTAGCAATCAAACCTTCATGCCGAACACTGTCGAATGCTTATTCTAGGTCTAGAAATGCAACTCCAGTTGAGCAAACTTCAGATTTGTTTGAACGAATTAAAGTGGTGGCTATTGGTGAGTAGTTGAATGCCCATGCCGAAATCCATACTGTTCATCTGCTAAAATCGAGTATTGATGTGAAGCATCATTCAATTCAAAATTCTCTTATAAAAAAAAAATTACTTATTGATGAAAGCAAACTAATTGGACTGTAGCTGGAAGCTTAAGCTGGATTTTTATCCGGCTTCAAAATTGGAGCAACCTCTGCATTTTTCCATTTATCAGGGAAGTATGCCAAATGGAAACATCTGTTTACTAATTTTATCAAGAAAGACAAGGTACTCTCTGGGAGTTTTTTGATGAGTATATAGAAAATATCATCATCACCTGGAGCTTTCATATTATGAAACTTTTTAGGTATATACCTTACTTCGTCCAAATCAGTCCCCCAGGAATCATCAAAAATATTTTCCCGAGAGAAAATATTCAGATAATCCCGAGCAACCTGATTCTCAATAGGACTAGTAAGACCCAAACTGAAATTATGGGAAATCTGGAATTGCTTAGCAAGCTTTTCCCGAATTTATCATCAAAATTTTATCACTTTCTTTAAGGGGAAGCTCACCGCTCCGAAAAAATAATTACGTTTTGATTTTTGAAACGTAATGGAATAAGATATCAAAAATCTAAGAGCATCACGTGCGAAAACATTTATTGTAGGCTATCATAGCGCAATCATCGACCTTTTGGTTGTGCTGAGAGTCCATTTTTTTTATTCAGAGAGAGAAAAAAAATATTTTTACATATTATTTTTTTCAAGAACCAAAGAAAAAAAAAACTAATTTTCTTGAATTGCTGATAATTTTTTACCAATTTTTGCTTTTTAATTTGTTTTTGCAAATCTCTCCGGATAACAACTTTCAGGGCAAGATCGCGTGTTTTTTGATATTGTCTCCTACGGACATTTTCCAGACGCGTTAAGAGCTGAAGACCGTAGCACATTATAATTGAATTGAATTTAACCCCGCATTTTGGTACTGAGGCAGCTCTTGCTTCAACTATAGAATTTGTCAGAGATTCAAGAGCATAAATAATTTCTTCTTTGGTTTGTGAAGGAATTGGGATAAGACATTATTTATTGGGATATTTCAAAAGTTACTGGAAGGTGATCAGAGCTGAAGTCAGCATGGGTAACCAATTGGCTACAAAGCTAACATGAATCAGTTAAGACAAAATCAATAGTTGAGGGATTTCTTGCTGAAGAAAAGCATGTTGAAAAGTGTAATAACCTGCAGAACAATCATCAAACAAAATATAACCATTGAAATTGCTTTAAGCATTATTCCATGAGCGATGTTTTGCATTAAAATAACCAATAATGAAGAATTTAGACCTTTGAGAAAATTCTTCTGCTTGCCTATGCATTGAGATGGCAAATAGGCAGCTTTAAACGTAAGTTGTCCAAATTTTGTTTCAACCGAAACTCCCAAAGCTTCAAAAACTTTGGTTTCTAACGGTTAAATAAATTGATGTTTGATTCGTCTATGAACAATGATGGCAACGCCACCACAGGCTCCATCAATCTTATGGTCAGGTTTAAGGAACGTTTAATTTATAATGGTAATATGCATGTTATGAACTGTCAACAAGTTAAATAGCACGTCTTCATTATCTTTAAGAGATCGAGCATTCCTATTTAAAGTATTTAATGATTTAAAATCCATTACCGAATTTCAAAGTCATGACCAGTGTTGGAAAAGTTCGCGATATTTCACGAAGTTCACCAAGGGAAAAGTTCGCGAGTCATAGAGAATTTTTGTGATCTTTTCCATCACTGGTCATGACCATATTGTTCGCAAATTTTACTCCAGTTTGAATAACATCAAACATCGAGTTAGATTTAAGCTATCAGTAATCATCTTAATTAATGATTTCTGTGAAAATTCCATTTTGAGAGCAGTAATGCTTCCTAAGTTAAAATTTTCAAAATTTCCGTTAGAATTACGTTGGCTAGTATTTTGATTTCTACCAGCTGCAATAGCAGCATAGGTAGCTCAATTTATGATGATGTTTGTACCTACGGGTACGAATGTAGAATTTGTTGCTCGCTGACCGTTGTTAGCAGCAAAGATTAGTACCTGGTCGGGAATATGGAGCGTTTCCTACCTGTGGTTTAGAACGAGATTGTAGGATCGCTTTTCTAGTCTTACATTGCCAAAAATTGGATTTATGGTTTTCACCACAATTTGAACATTTACAGTGTATCTCAAAATTGAGCGTACAGCTGTCCTTCAATTTTAGAAAAACGGCTCTAAAAGCACAAGGTATAAAGATACGTCTCTAAATTATTGGCTGCTAAGTCATCATACATTTAACAATTATTGGTAAAGTATTCGTCATTTTCGGTTGAGTTTATAAAACTATAGGGCTATTAAAAAAAACGCCCTATTCTTGAAAATATTTATTTTCTTGAAATTAAATCAACCTAAAAGTTAAAAAAAAATTCAAATTCAAATTCAAATTCATATGCCACTAATTTTACTAAAATTATTCCACCAGGTAAATAGTTGAAAATCAAGCGTTTTACTAAAATAAATCTAGCTTCATAGCCAATCCTTTGCCAAGAAGGAGGGTTGCTGAAGCCACCACCATTGGTGGTGTCAGCACTGTAGCCTACAGTTTTTATGCTATGTTTATATGTGTATTGACGACACGTATGCGTTAAAAATATTGAGTGAATAATCATTAATGAAACTTGATTTTTTCATGATTAGCTTGCCCAATTAAAAAATAATAATATAATAACTATTTATTACATCAGGTACGCGCTTTTTAAAGATTTTTCACGATTATCTTGCCGCGCAACAAATCAAACATCTATGTAGACGGAGCATAATTTCTCTATGTTTGCATCAGCTGTCTTAGATAGGCAGATAATCGAGCCAAAAAACCAACAGCTTTGGCTTCAAGCAAAATGTTCGTGGATGTCGTTTCTGCCACCGGAGTGTTCATACAGGCTCTTCCAAATAAAGTCCAAAACTATAGCGATAAATCAATAAACATTTGTTCAACCACCAGCCGAGATTTAAAAAATATATCTATTCACCATGTTTCAAAAAAATTGTCCACTAGGGTGTATGCTCAAATTTGCGATACACTGTATATTTTATAGGAACTTCCTTCACATGACTGTCGTCCTTTGCGTGAGAGGAATCTCCACAATTCATGCATTTTGCAGGCATGTAGCAATTTTTAGTTCCGTGACCCCATCCCTGGCACTTACGGTACTGGGTGAGGTTTTGGAAATTTCCTCCAGTCTTCCTGAAGCGTTCCCACTTCACTCGGACATGAAGCATAAGGTTAGCTTTTTCTAAGGCCTTAAGGTTGTTTAGTTCACTAGACTTGAAGTGAACTAAATAAAAATTATTAGAAATCCCGTTGCGTGAATCTTCAGGACGAGATATCATTTCATTTTGATTACTTTGTGTGGCTCAACTCCAAGTAATTTATTCAATTCATCTTTGATCTGATCCAGGGATTCACCACTGGGCACACCTTAAACAGATGTTCAGTTTTGGTGTCGTAAGTGAAAAAGTTGTGTTGCTCAGTAAGATACTCGAGAAGACGTTGGAAACCGTCCAAGGCTTCATCCCATACACGGCATTTACCCTGACCGCTTATTTGAAGTGAGAAGTTTAATTTAACGAAGTTCAGAAGTTCCGTCCGAAGAGAATGGAAATCAGAAGTGATTATCACGATTGGAGAATCTTTTCCTTATTGGCATTAAGCTTGGAAAGTTAAGTGGAATTTTGCTTGAATCATGGATCATTCTTATCATCCGTCAGCATATCAAATTGATTGCTCAAATAAATTTCATCAGAAGTGGCATCAAGAGGTTGCCCTTTTCTTTTGCTTTTAGGCGCCATGGCGCAGCAAAGCAAATAGATCCGCACGGCAAGAGAGCACGATGCGGACTGAGTGGCTCTCATATACCAATATCATACCATAACTGATACATTTTAAAGTAGTGCCATAACTGGTACACCTCCTCTAGTTGAAGTCTCTGATATATCAATCAGTATAGTTAAGTAACCGAAATTTGATTTATTTTCATACCATTGACAATCGATATTCCGATTGCATGATCGCAGAGCTACGAGATGGTCAAAAGCCGCCCTCCTGAAAATAAAATATTACATATACTTTGATTAATTTCCCTTTACCCAATTCCGCCGGTAATTATTAACTTCCCATCGCTAGAAAGTGATCACCACTTGGCCACACCAGCACCGGTAATCAACGAACCAAAAGGAAACCACCCAAACCGGCTGCAAGCTAAACACCTGCCCCCAAGTTCAAGATCGCAATTATTTCCCCTGGTTGAGTACGCCCAACAACCTCAACCTCAACCAGAAACCGCAGCGACTCGTGATCGGTAGTAATGAACTGTGGCAGGTAGTTTATTATCGCAGAGTCTTGATGAATTTTCTGCAATACTTTCGTTCAACCACGGTCATCGTGTGACGCCATTAGTAATTATTATGGAAATTTCTCTTTCGTATTTACGTTTATGATTCGGCCAAGAGGACGACAGCCACTGATAAATTATCAAGTGGTGGGTACTCAGAGTACTCACTTATTCATGTTTGACTGCGCTGGCGAAGGGTACTAATCAGCCATCAGTTGAGCTGTGTGTTTAACCAAGGCAGAAGAGTTTCTCACATAAATAATTCGGCTTGACCGGTGCGCGGCGGGTAAGGATCGCAAGGGAGGGGTTGGTGCTCATCTTAGCGAGCAAGGTGACTCAGCCTAGTCAAATCGAATGATTGTTGAACTCTGGGTGAAGGTACCCGAATCGGTTACATCTTAAGTTTGAGGAAAAACGTGTGAATGTGAAAAATTGAAAGTTGACCCGCCGTCAGGTGAAACAAAATTTGACCCAAAGAGAGATTTGACACGGTCTCCGTCAGTACTTAAATCCAAAATGATATCACAATTTAACAATTATCATTGGACCACTTTGGCAAGCAGTTTTAGGATTATTTTGTAAATATAGTAAATGATGACCGTTTTTTCGGTGAGAGGACCGGCAGTCAGTCATCATCACACTACGATCAGCACTCAGTGTGGTCGAACGCAAGTATTCTTTTCTCCCGTGTTTTCGCAAGTTTTTTCTCGCGCGTTGTCGAACGTTTTTTCGTTCAACCCAAGCATGGGTAAACCGGGCCCAAGCGGTAGCCAGAAGCAAGGCGGCAAGCGGCCGGCGGATAACAATGTCGATGCCAGACATACGAAGCGGGTGCTAGCCCTCAACCAGTTCTCACTGCTCCAGGAGGATGAAGGCGAAAGGCGTGAAAGCGTTGAGGAAAAGGAGGAGCCTCCTTTCTATGTCAAGGGTCAGTCACGCGAGCTGCTTGACAATCTGAATGTGCTAGTCCGTAAAGGGCTACGGGCCATATTCCGTCTCTGCGCTGATGGCGTGAAAATCACCGTCCCCTCGGCGGAACATTATAAATCCGTGGCGGAGACACTGCAACTCTGGAAGGTGGAATATTTCACCCACGACGTGCAGTCGACGAAGCCCTTCAAGGTCATTCTACGCGGGCTGCATGAGCTGGATGTTTTGGTTGTGGAAGAAGAGCTGAAACGCAACAACCTTCAACCCGTGAAGGTTTTCGTGATCAAACGCCACAACGAGGCGATCAAGTATCGCGACCAACTGTACCTGGTGCATTTGGTTGGCGGATCCACAAACATGAGGCAGCTTCAAAGCATCCGAACGCTGCTCAGTGTCGTCGTCGAGTGGGAGCGGTACAAGCCGGTCCACCGTGAAGTGACGCAGTGTACCAGCTGCTTGAATTTCGGACATGGCACGCGCAACTGCCATATGAAGTCGCGTTGCTCCAAATGCGGCCAACAACATGTCACTGCCCAATGCATCGTGGACATGAAGGACAAGCAGCCAACCTGTGTCAACTGCGGGAATGCCCACACATCTACTAGTCGATCGTGTCCCAAGCGGGCTGAATTCATCGCACTGCGGAAGAAAGCAAGCCAGCCGAGACAGCAGAAAAAGAAGCAACTACCCGGAATAGATCTGGAAAATGATTTTCCACCACTTCCTCCAACCGAAGGATGCGCACCAAATCTTCCTCCCCTTCTGCTGCCCAGAAGGCAGTATAGGAATTCGCCGCAAGCCGAACCAAGCAGCACTCCCCATGGATTCTGGGGAACCCAGCCTGGTGCTGCACCGTTGGTCCCTCCAACCGATGGTCTGATGCAGGTAATCAGTCATCTGACGACGCTTGTCAGTGAAACGCAAAAAATGATGGTGCAAATGATGCACTTCATGACGAACTTTCACGTTCACCATCAACGCCCTTAATTGGAACGCCCATTCAGTGGCAAGAAAACAGCCGGAAATCGTAGATTTCCTGCGCCAACATAACATCGATGTCGCGTTTCTAACCGAGACGTATCTCAAGCCGGAGGTCAACTTTAGCCTGCCAAATCACACAATTGCTAGACTGGACCGAGTTCGAGCACAGAGGGGTGGTGACGTTGCCATTGCCATCAGGAGAGGACTGGAGTACAGGATGCTGCCTGACTTTCGTCTATCGTTCGTGGAAGCCATTGGAGTCGAGCTGGCATCGCCGGATGGTCTCATCACACTCATTGCCATCTACTATCTCAAGAATGACATCCAGAAGTTGACTCGTCGGAAGGGTAAGTTTATCCTCGCGGGTGATCTCAACGCACGCCACTCGCTGTGGGGCAATGCAAGAAGTAACAAGAACGGAGCAGTGCTGGCCACGGACCTGCAGGCGGGACACTACGTGGTCCTCCATCCGGACTCGCCTACCTTCTAATCACCAGCCGGTGTCGAATCCACCCTCGACATCGTTCTCACCAACATGGCGGATGGTTGCTCTGAGCCCCGTGCCATTACCGATCTGTCATCCGACCACCTACCGGTGGTTTTCGAGATTAATCAAACCATCAACCAACGTAAACAGCATCGTAGGCGAAACTATTATCGAGCGAACTGGCTTCAACTCCAGCGGTTTATGGAGGATCGAGTGGTCGAAAATCCTGCGTTAACGACGACGGAAGAAATCGACGGCGTGCTGAAAGCGCTCTCCGATGACATAGGCGAAGCGGAACAACGGTTCATCCCGACAACCCCGGTGACATGTAAGTTTACCAACCTTGATGATGAGACCAAGCGTATACTATCTCTTAGGAATTGTGTTAGGGGGCAGTTCCAAAGAACGCAAAACGTTAGTAGGAAAGTTTTATATAACAAATTAAACAAAATTATTGCCATTAGGGTAGAAAAACTTAGGAACAGGTAGTTTGCAAAAGACCTTAGTAGTTTACCAAATTACTCTAGGCCCTTCTGGCGTTTAACAAAAGTGCTTAAAAACAAACCAAAGCCCATGCCGCCTCTTAGAGTTGATAATGAGGTTCACAAAACAGCCGTCGAAAAGGCGAACACCATTTCTCATCATTTTATGGCTTCGCATAATCTGGGTCGAGATATTGTCAGCCCGATGGAAGGTCCGGTGCTTGAGAGCGTCTACTAGCGAGCTACTGAGCCTAACGAGCTTCCGGTGGACCGTAAAATCACACTTGATGTGCTGGTGAACACCATCAAGTCGACGAAGAACATGAAGGCACCGGGTTTCGACGGACTCTTCAACATTGTCCTGAAGAATTTGGAACCGAAAGCGCATACTCTTCTGGTGAACGTCTTCAATCGCTGTCTAGAGCTTGGACACTTCCCAGCTACCTGGAAACGGTCCAAGGTGTGTGTGTGTGTATTCCCTCTAACCCCCACTGGCAGGCAGTGTTATTATGGAAGAACTCTCTCTACAATGTCGCATTTATGGTCATTGTAGACAGCTTTAGTCCGGGAGTTAGAAGGTGATAGCTCTATTGCAGATCCAGCAACCCATTTCAGAATGTCTGGAGAGTCACGCCCATTCCGAGGTTACTTTCACTCACAATAAGCCCCGCATGTATGCATCACCGTTATCAAATGGATATTGGTGATACATACACACTTCCAGGTTCGAAAATATTCTTTTCAACCCTGGCATGTATTTAGCGTAATTTTTTTTTTTTTTTTTTTTTTTTTTTAATAAATGGAAAGCTCTCACCATATTCTGCTCTTTCGCCGTCGTTATTTGCTTCTTTTGGAATCCCTTGGACTTTTTCTCTAACGCTTCGTATTTCATTCCGTGCTTCACCGGCAATTTCCTTCCGTAGACCGTCCTTGGTTGGTTGGTTCTAATATGATTCCGCATTTTTTGGTCGGTTTGATGTCCACCATATGTTATTGAATTGCCATGGTGATCTGGGACGAGGCCCACGTCCAAAGTCACTGGTCCATCGAGCGCTCCGTTTGCGAAAGGAGAATGAAAGAAATACGAAAGGGATCAGTTTCAAGAAGTGACAGTTTCATCAGATTCCCCAACTAACCATACTCAAGCAAAGTAAGAATATACAAGCTATATTGCGACTATATGGTTACTTGGGTACTCATATGGCCGTCAGAATGGTTCATCGGTTGCGAAGTGAAGTATTTCTGAAAGTGATGCGTAATATTTCTCAATGTTTTGAATTTATCCTAACGTTACCTCAATGTTATTTCACAGACAAGCATACACAACACATTGAAAATTTATAATTATAAACCCTACCGCCATCTGTCGTATATACTTTAATGGGCAATACACTCAACAGATGGTTGTAGTGTGTAAACGTCAAACGCTATGGAATTGATTATGTGCACCACAAATGGCAGTACTACCAACTAAGAAACATTTAAATTGACCGTTAAAAACGATTTTTATGAACGTTTTAAGAGTGTTATGTCTGCTTTTCTGTGATCATACCTTCACTATCGCAACTTCGGGTAATCTGCGGAAGTACTTGCATTTTTCTCAGGCACTTTTGAGCTAACTGCAATTACTCTCTCATACTCGAAATGTGCCACGACCAAATTGGCACAACGACGCCCTATACGCTCTCTGACCGAAGCGCAGGGACCTGGAAACGGTCCAAGGTGGTATCGATACCGAAGCCGGGAAAGGATCCTACCAACCCGTCAAGCTACCGACCGATCAGTTTGCTTTCCTCGCTTAGCAAGTTGTTCGAAAAAACTAATTTATGCCAGACTCCTCGAGCACACCGAGGTGAACGACATCCTACTGGACGAGCAATTTGGATTCCGACGAGGTCACTCGACGGTGGACCAACTCAAGCGGGTCTCAAACCTCATCAATCAGGCGAAGTCGGTCCTGAAGACAACGGTCATGGCGATACTGGACATCGAAAAGGCATTCGATAACGTGTGGCACGATGGCTTGGTGCACAAGCTTCTGCAATTTCGTTTCCCCAGCTACCTGGTGAAGATCATCTCAGACTACCTCGACGGCAGGACGTCTCAAGTATGCGTAGGCAGTGCTCTCTCGGAACCGTATGATGTACCCGCTGGTGTCCCTCAAGGAAGCATCCTGGGACCCATATTGTACAATCTGTACACATCGGACATACCGACACTGCCGCAAGGTGGAACACTGTCGCTGTTTGCTGACGATTCGGCAATCAGCTACAAGGGACGAGTATTGCGCACTCTCGTATCGAAGCTCCAAAACGGATTGGATGCATACAGCATATATCTCACCGACTGGAAGATACGTGTTTTTTTTTTTTTTTTTTACAGGGGGGAATCTGCTCCCAGACTCCTGAGAAGATAACTCAGGGTGTGGGGATGGGAGAAATAGCTCTCCCGACCCACTAAACCTTACCCTGTGCTCTAGGCCCTTGCCCTCCCCGTAACCGCCCGAAAGCATTACGTCATGGGAGGGGGCCGGTTGCGCTATGGCGCATCACTTGGTGTTGTGTCCGACGTGACACTCGCTACTGCTCAGTGAGCAGCTGTGCAGGGCCTTCCTCTTGTTGTTCGCTGTTCGTTGTTCGCCCGAGTTCTAGAGCAGACGTGATAGCCAGCCAACTGTCCAACAGGGCAGCTTAGGACAGATGTGACCGCTTACCAGCTGCGTGTGCTAAGCACTCTAAGAACCCAGCGTCACTCCTGCCTTTGCACAACGAGGGTTTGTGCAGGGCTTCTCAACCTATTGGGACGAGCTGGATGGGGTTCCAGCGTCCTTACTCTGCGGTAGTTCGTTTAGCCGCAATATCTCTCCCTTGGGTTCGATAATTAACGTTTCCAGGGCACACCACGAGGAGGCGAACTACTTCATGCCCCACGATATGTGTGAACGCGGCCAAAACGCAAACCATTGTGTTTCCGCATAGCAACACCGACCGGCTCAAACCGTCATCAAAGATAAAGGTTCTGAACGCTGAAACTGAGTGGTCACCCGAGGTACGCTACCTTGGCCTGATTCTCGACAGTAAGCTCCTCTTCCGGTCGCTCGTGGAAGACCGAGTCAAAAAAGGCACCATCATGCTGAAACGTCTGTATCCGATCATCAACCGTCGCTCGAAAGCATCCACCGTCAACAAGCTGGCTGTCTACAGGCAGATTGTTGCGCCTATGCTGGAGTATGGGTCTCCGGTATGGAAGGGTTGTGCTAAAACACATCGGAAGAAGCTCCAATTCCTGCAGAACAAGTTCCTGAAGATGATTCTGAATCTGCCTCCGCGCACACGGATAGCCGACGTTCATCGGCTGGCAAATCTCGATCAAATCGACCAGAGAATGCCTGCGCTCGCCAGTAGGCACCAAACTAGGACTCTAAATTCAGAGTACGAAAAAATTAGAAATCTTTGCCCATAATTTTGTAAATAGTTGGTTTAGTTAGGATTTAATGTAGTTAGATAGGAAATTTAAAATTTAAAAATTTGAAATAGAACAAATGTTCACACTGCAAAATAATAAATACCAATCAGCAAAAATTAGCCAATGGCTTTCAGTAATTTTATTAAATAATCAATAGCAAATGTTGATCACTTACATTGTAAAACTATGGTAAAACAAAACAATTTAATGTAAAAAAATGTTTTTTTCGGTGATGTGGTAGAATAAATTTGTGAACATTTTTTTCATTCAAATCGTCATTTTGAACTGCTCTAATGAAGTGGTTAATTTGTGCAATATTGTGTTCAGACATTCTTGATTCACCAGAAAACGAGAAAACGGTCAATGAAGTCGATTTTAGCAAAAAAAAACTTTAGGTGAACTAAACGTGGGTGTTCTAAACTAATGCACATTCTTTAGAATCCCTAGCTCGAAAGCAGATAAATCAATTAATAGACAACCAGAATGCACGTATATTCAAAGTTGTTTTCGTGATATACAAACATATATACAAACGAACAATTCGTATAGAATGCAAATAAATGGCTTATACGTACAAAAGTGGAGGCCATATACGTGCATATTTTAAATTTATTTTAAACGAGTTGATTTAACATCATACACGATTTAATCTGTAATAACAAATTCATTTTGAAAAGTCTTACGATGTAATCCGATTTAATTTGGGATACAGTACGACGGAAAAATGAGTCATCGCATATAGGTCGGAAATTTGCATTCTATACGATTTAACTTAAACATAATGCGAGGTATGCCATTCTTATATGCGATTTTGACTTAAACGTAGCAATTTACGATACTGTGTGTACATTGTTATACGATTTCTGGTTGTCTGGTTATCAACCCGAATCTCTACACGGTAAAAAGTCGTTGTTCATACATTGAATTTGATTAGTTTTGCTTTTGGAAGCAAATGTCAAAAACGCACATGCCAAACATTACTCGCGAAGATGGCAAGGTCAACAACAAATGAATTCAGAGCAGGAAAGCGATAATTCTCCATTTCCACCCGTAATAATTTGCATTCTAGAGCATGAGTATTGCGAAATTGTTGTTGTATTCAATAAAAATTTATTATTCAGATAAGTTTTATTACAAAACATTGTCAAACTTATCAAATTTATTGCTCAATTCTCGTCTTGCTTCTATTATAAACCTTGTCATGTTGTTCAATATCGCTTGAAAACATGTTATCTGGGTAGTAATATGATACATGTTTTATGGTCATATTCTGAAAAACATATAACAAGGCTTGCAGTATGAACAAGGCAATATATTTATCTAAAACCATTTTCAGCAAACATGATTTCCAAGGATAAATTAGTTAAACTTAAAGTGATAGATTGTTAATATCAGTTTGGTTGACATTTCGAGTTCAAAGCACAGCACATCAACAACGATGTGCAATACAATCTAAAATGAAGTGACTTGCTGTTGATTTCATCGTGCTTCGAAATGATTTCTTCCAAGGGATTTGCACATCGAATTGCAATGTTTGGCAAGTAGTGAAAATTCAACAACAAATCACTTTACATGAACATGATGTTTTTTTTTACCGTGTAGAGTCTCAAAGCTCCTTTTAAATAATTCTAGAATGGGCTTCTATTGCTCAGGAGCAACTTTTCCTTCCTCAGTGCCATCGACAGTCCAACAAACGCATTTGGAAATATATTTTTTTCTGAAACTATTGACAACCTTTTACATTATAAAAAGATTTTCGATGCCTCTCCATTTTCGTTAACCAATTTAGAACGTGCTTCCAAGTCAATCACTGCTATGCGGTATGCGATAGGTTTCTCCTGCCTATCTCGCACGGTGCTGCCATTCTATCGGCAATAAGTACTTCGATAGGTTACTTACCCAACAGCAGCACCTCTAAGTACAGGCTCACTTACAATCACTTTCTGCTATTTATACTCGCCGCACACCGAACTGCAAACAAGTTTTTGCTATTTTCAATCATCAATTCGCACTGAACAACACACCATCAAGTAGGTACGGCTTCCACCCAATTGTCAAGTGACTCCGTGGCGCAACGGTAGCGCGTCTGACTCCAGATCAGAAGGTTGCGTGTTCAAATCACGTCGGGGTCAAAACTAATGCTTATTTTTTTCGTCAGTTTGTCTTTCAAAGTTTTTACGACCTTAACCCAATTAGTAGGGACGAACATAAAAAAAGCCGCTAAACATCGTCACACCGTCCCAGAGCGTGGTGGAACATAAATATTGTTCACACTCATGCGTCCCCCGTCTTCAACATATTTTTATCTTTCCTTCTATCAGTTGGATCCATCAACCTCGTGCCGGTCGGCATCTCATCGCTTATAAAGAAATAATAATTATATTAAAGGGGCTTAATTTCCTCTCCACTCTGTTGAGCTTTGATTTCGGCTCCGGGAATGGTGGTGAGTGAATTTCAATACAGCAGAGAGTTCGAGCTGAGAAAATGTGTACGGAAGCAGTTATCGTTAAATATTAAAATAGTTGACCGCATCTCATTTTATTTTATCTTATCTGTTTCCACTCGTTTTGTGTATGTGTGTTTTTCTTTTTTTCTTTTTCGGCGCTACCGGAAGAAATACCAGCAGGGTGCGCTTTGAAGTATGCGATAACATATATTTCTTGCTTGTTGCCGCCGATATAGCGCGCGCAGTATACGGTCGTGTGGCTGGCTGGAGCTTGGATTGGAACTCGTGGGGAGGTTTGAGCCATTATCATTACTGGAATTGAGCGATGTGTTCGCTTGATATGCTGCAGTGCTCTCCACTAACGTGTGCATCAGGGTTGTCATGCTGATTCCGTTAGTTATTTTGTTCATTTGATAGCTGTTTTTGGGCCTTTGGTGAACCATAAATTGATACACAAGTATAAGAGTAATCTAGAGTGAATTTGCCCTCCTCAGAAATGCACGCTAGCGGTGCTCTCACAAGATAAGTGTTTTGCTTGATGGAGCGGCATTTGTTTGCTGGTTTGAGTTTCCGATGTGAATGAGTGCATGCTATGCAGCAGATTGACAACTGATCCTCAATCAAGATATAAGAAGCTCTGGTTACTCACATAAGGGCCTAGGGGAATAGTGACACAGTAGTTTATTACTTTTATTTATTTACCTGTCTACCTAGATTAAATTTATCTAACAAAACATATTTTCAAAGTCTTCATACGCGAAGCTTGCGATTTTCAGAGCTGGTTGGAAATGCTATCTAACATGAAGCCTTAGTGTGATAATTTATTAGCTAGAGAATGATCTTAGAAGAGGGTAGGTAAATTGTTCCGTTAGAGTACGGCAGTATTAAAATTGGATAGAAGTTGAAAATTATCGAAGGGCCATTAAGGGGGGATATACAAGTAACACGTTAAAAACTCGAAGATTTTCGGATTTTTTTTGTGAGCAAATGAAACAACGCAAACGTTTGGGGTTTTTTGCATTAAATTGCTTAAATTTGAGATTTTTTTCATTGGTGTGTGACCTCTGTGGCTCCTTGGGGTCACATCGGAAGGAGGTCGCCTACGGTGGGGATTGATAATTGGCGGGCGTTCTAGAGACCTGAAAAATAGACAAAACTTACTTTTATCAATTGGACCTTATTAAGAAAAGATTTTTGTTCTATGTGAACCTCTAAAACAAAAAAAAAAAAAACGATTTAAAAATTTAGAAAAAATATCTCACTGTTTTTTTCCACTTTAGGCAGACCTGAAAATTATTTATTGTTATTTTTTCATGATATCAGTGGTTCACATAGAGTAAAAATCTATTTCCTTTAAGATGCGCCAGGTTTCAAGTCATTTGGATGAGAAATTTTTGAGTTATCTTTCCCGTCAATTTGGACTTCGAAGATTTTTTTTTAAATATTGAGAACTATTCTGGATAACACAATTGAAAAAATGCCACAAACGTGTTTAATTTACATAAGTTAAACTTGTAATATGTTTTTAAAAGAGTATAAAGCTGCTCAAAATTATTAAAAGTTGCTGTTGCTGTCGGGCTCTGTCACATTTGAAAATGTATAGCGACTGCAACTAGAGTCGGTGTATAATGAGTCACGCCAAGAGAAAAACAGTTGAACTCGCATCACGGTTTTCGAAAGATTCCCTTTCTTTTAACTTGGCAACAGAGGACTTCTACATCAACTTAAAATGACTTCTAGTGAGAAAAAATAATAGCGGCTGTAGTAAATCATTATATCAGTGATTTTGTCAAATTATCTTAACAAAAAATCAGTGGCGTCACGTGAGAAAATTCACTAGTTGTGCACCTATTTTATTTATATTTTGTCTGTAACAGTAGAAGCCAATTTTCATGCATAATAAAAAAAATGGGATACAAATCTTTCGACGGGGGTACCTGCATAAAAAATAAACGAAATGATGATGGGAAACTTTTTGCATAGAAACATTGATTTTCTTTTTAAGTCTCATGTTTATGATATTTGTCATCGTTACTCACCTTCTGGCAAACGGTCTTTTCAGGAGGTCATCAACAATATCCTGTTCCATGATTCCTATTTAATTTTGCACTATGCTATGAACAATATTCCATCAATGCTCTAAGGCTACTGAATCAAATGTAGACATGGTAGTGAGAAAATTTAAAAATTTTAAAATTCGATGTGTGCAGGTAGGTAGGTATACAACGAATGACGGCTCTCCAAGATTCAATCAATTCAGAGAGAAACTCAAATGCGACGTATCCTATACGTGCCAATTTATTCTCTTCTCTTTAAACTGTGCAAAGATAGAAGTGCACAAAATAAACACTAACACAGCGGCAATTATGCTTACGGAACTTCAATACATATACAACTGATCTGGGTGTAAATACGAGCGTTTCTGGTGCACAAGCATAAGTGCTCAGACTGGGAGAACTTAGCATGCGGTGGCTTTGGTAGAACGAAGGGATATTTTCCTTGCTTGTATTGTGTCGCTCATTCGCCATAGAAGCCCAAAAAGAGTGTTGTCTGCACGTGGTAAAATCCCAGCGTGCCCGTACGTGAAAACAAGATCGCTAAACCTCGCTTCTGTTTTACGTACATTTCTTTCAGTGGTGGGTAAAACGGAGGTTGAGCAGCGATGTGGTAAACAATTAAGCTACTATCCACTGATGTGGTGGATAATTCAGTTACTATCCACATGAAACCAATAAATAGGGCAGACAAAAATGGTTTTAATTGAGTATTAAATTTTTGCCTCTTAATTTTTATGAAATATAAATTTTACTTTTTGAAAATTTGAGACTGTGCAGTGCACGAGGTGCACATATGGACGAGACGCCACTGCAAAAAATAGTAGAAATTCTCATTACTGATCATTACCAAATGTATTCCATGACAATTGAATGCTCACTGCGTGTTTTTTTTATCATTTCTTCGATTATATTTTATATTTTATTGCAATACCTTTCGTGGACCTTTCATAGCATCGTAATGTTTGATTGCTTTGCACGATAGGTAGCTGGTTTGACAGTTCGATAAGTAGACTTGACTTCACTCTTGGCGTGACTCATTATACACCGACTCTAGCTGCAACAAACCCCCCCGATGCTATGGTAGCGCAATGAGCTGGATTACCGAGGTGAAGCAGTCGGTTAAGTTGTGTGAGTAAAACCCCTGTACGATACATGCAATTAGTGACGTCACTAATAGCGTTTACGTTGATTTTTTTTTATTTCTAATACAACCATATTTCACGACCTGCTTCACCTCTTTCTGTACCTCATTGATGGTAGCCATCTGTTCTGCAGTAGTAGCATAGAGGTAACTCTAAGACCAGAAGGTCCCGAAGAAACGTGCTCAACTTTTTGGCTCAGCTCTGGTACCATAGAGGTAACTCTAAGACCACTGGGTCCCGAAGAAAATCATTATTATTTTTGGCTCACTCAGTACCAGAACAACGGTCCCAAGCAGTCCCAAGCTATTTCACTCACCCCTGCATGTTCTGCATGAATCTACCGAATCTACACACCCCTGATGTTATCTGTCAAACTTTCATAGCGAATCAAAACAAACATAGTGTAGTAATAGAATTTCAACTAGAATAGGGTAGTTAATCGTTTGCTTGGGACCAATAGGCTACTCAAGTGGTGAGCCAATTTAAAATCGTTAGTTTCGTATTGATTGTTGCTGGTACTCTCTTCGGTCCCAAGCTAATCGATGCACCCCTCGAAACATAGGAAAATCCACGAACCTCTAATTTTATCTGTCAAACTTTCATAGCGAATCAAAACAAACATAGTGTAGTACTAGAATTTCGACTAGAATGGGATACGTTAATCGATTTGCTTGAGACCAATAGGCTAGTCAAGTAGTGAGCCAATTTAAAATCGTTAGTTTCCACCGTGTTTAAAGCCCTACAGTAAAAGTATGGACGTCTGTCAAAAGTTGTTCCAATCGAAACGTCAAAATGCACCGCTTTGCTCGATTGGAACAGCTTTTTTCAGTTTTGTGGTGACAGTCGTCCATACTTTAACTAGAGGGCTTTAGTAGTGTTGTATCCGTCATTCCATCTGTATATATGTTTTTGTACGTTGTCAATATTTTGTTTATGTTTTGAAAAGTAGAATATTGTGATCGATATTGAATTGCTTTGTAACGTAGTATCAAATCAAATCAAATAAAAAACAAGAAGACCAAATTTCATGTAATTGGTTAAATAAACTTACTAACTCCGAGCAGGTAGAATGCCTCTCGGATGCAATAGAAAGTAACGATTGTGGTGTAGAAAAGTGTGTTTGATTGTGCGCCGATTTCTATCCTCTGCTGCCATGAAACTTCTCAACACAACGTAGGGCCTAGTCGAATCATGGCCAAACATTGGTGCCGTGACCAGGATTGTACTTGGAGGAAGTTTATCGTCATCGCCATTGGAAGTTGGATAATTTTCGCTATTGTTTTATCACTGCATCTTGTGCAAAATGGAACATTCCGCCATCGTTGTTCCAACTTACTTTAATCATTAACTACTGAGAAGATGCAGTGCTATATCATATTCATATGCTTGTTGGATTATGGATTATACTTGGCGAAACCCAGTGCCTTTGTTGGACTTCAGCGTTTTAGTCGGATCGCCCAGTGTCTCTGTTGGACGGATATCGTTCCTGTCCACTGCCGGACTGATGCGTCCACTGCCGGATCCCTGCATCCATCGTAGTATCGTAGTGTTCTCATCGTCGGAACGTAGCATCATTGGTGAACTCTAGCGTCATCGGACCGTTTACAGTTGAACTGCACTCTTGGACCACAGCGTCAACAAACATTAGCCAATCGGACCGCAGTGTTATATAGTAAATTCAGCATGGTAATGATTTTGCTTTTTTTTTTTATTTATTAAAAACATTCGTTTTGGTGGGCAGTATGTTGGATCGCACCATCAGCGTCGGGCTCTACCACATTTGAAAGTTTATAGCGGCAGCAACAAACCCCCCGATGCTATGGTAGCGATCTGTTCTGCAGTAGTAGCAACCGGTGGAAACTAACGATTTTAAATTGGCTCACTTCTTGAATAGCATATTGGACCCCAGCAAATCGATTAACGTTATCCATTCTAGTAGAAATTCTAGTACTACACTATGTTTGTTTTGATTCACTATGAAATGTTGAAAGATAAAATGAGGGTCTTGGGGATTTTCCTATGTTTTGAGGGGTGCATCGATTAGCCAAAAAGAGCTGAGCCAAAAAGTTGAGCACGTTTCTTCGGGACCTACTAGTCTTAGAGTTACCTCTATGGAAGTAGTGTTTTATTCATCATTCCATTTGTAGATGTTTTTGTATGTTTTCAATATTACGTTTATGTTTTGAAAAGTAGAATATTGTGATCGATATTGAATTGCTTTGTGCCGTAGTATCTACGAGATGACAAAATTCCATGTAATTAGTTATGTAAACTTACTAACACCGAGCAGGCAGGATGCCTCTACGTCTGCAAGCTGATTTCCTAGAGCTGGATCTTCAAAACGTCTACAACACCAACGACGTTGAGATGAAAGCGCAGCAAGTTTCTGGCATCCTGCATAACCTCATGCAAACCCATGTTCCAGAGAGCGTCATCACTATTCACGACAAACGAACACCATGGATCACTCGGGAAATAGAGGACGCAATCTCTATCCGAGATCTCGCTCACGCACTTTATTCGCGTAATCCTAACAGAAGAAGGGGTAATAACGAGTGGCTTGATTATACTGCAAAAAGGGATCGTGTTGCATCACTCATCTTTGCAGCCAAGAAGCGGTACGCCGAGAGGAACTTTTCCAGTGATCTCACAGCGAAGAAATTGTGGAATAATCTTCGCCGAGAAGGAATACACAACAACGCAAAGAAGAATGTCGCTGTTGAACAGGCAGATCCAGATATGCTTAACCGGTACTTTGCCGAAGGCCACAAGCTCCTTCGTTCTGTTCCTAGTCCGGGTCTAGGTGATCCGTCTCTTCCTGTAAGTAGCGAACAAGTTCAACGCACATCGTCTGATCACCCGCTACAACGATTAAGGTTTAATCACACCAACGTGGAAGAAGTATCGAGGAAAATTGCTGAAATCCAGACCAACTCAACGGGATTGACGCTAGGATCTACCCTTCAATCTGGAAAAAAAGCACTAGTAACACCGATTCCGAAAATTGCTAACCCGGGTCAACCGAAAGACTTCAGACCAATAAGTGTCCTTCCGGCAGTGTCTAAAGCGTTAGAGAAGATTCTACTCGGTCAGATCACGGAGCACCTAGACAACCCATATATGTATGTCACTGCTGGCAAAACATCAATCTGAATATAGAAAAGGTTATAGCACCACAACCGCCCTTACTAAAGTGACACATGACATATATAGCAACCTAGACCAAAACCACTGCACCGTTATGGTCCTAGTTGATTTTTCGTTAGCTTTCAACAGCGTAGACCATCAACGGCTGAGACATAAATTGCTGGCGGAATTTAATTTCTCAGATGAAGCAGAGGAATTGATTACAGCTTTTCTTAGCAATCGTAGTCAAGCTGTACAAATTGGAAACCAGATATCTGCTGAGCGCCTGGTACCCGATGGCACCCCGCAAGGATCCTGCCTCAGTGCACTATTATTCAGCTTATATATAAACATCCTCTCGTCACAGTTGAAGTGTGAATACCAACTGTACGCCGATGATCTTCAAATCTATATTTCCGGGCATACAGATGATATCAGAAGACTCATTGCAACTATCAATCAGGATCTGGCAGCAATCGAGCATTGGGCTAAGGCTAACGTTCTCTACCCTAATCCGAAAAAGTCTCAAGCCATAGTTTTCTCGAAAGATGGCACGATTATTGCGCCTTGCCAAATTGTGTTCTGCGGAGAACCGATTGTTCTCTCAGATACTGTCGTCAACCTTGGACTCCGAATGGACAAAAAATTGAACTGGTATGCGCAGATCAACGATGTAACATCAAAAGTGTTTGGAACGTTAAGAACATTCAGGCGATTCGCCCCGGTACTATCTACACAAACACGCAAGAAGCTGGTGCAGTCAGTTATCATACCGTTCTTTACGTACTGCGACGTGGTCTACTATAATGGACTCTCTGTAGCCTTCAAATAACAATTAAACCGATGCTTCAAGGCTTCGGTACGCTTCGTGTACAACATTAGACATCGAGAAAGCACTGCTGCTGTACGTAATACCATTTTAGGGCACGACCGCTCAAAGAACTACCACAATCGAATATGTTGCTTCATAAGACAGGGGTATCTTGAGGTACTTCCGGATTATCTGCAACAACACCTGCAACGCGGATTGCACGACCGATCTCGATGCTTCATCGTTCCTAGACACACCAAATCGGCTCGAAGGAGTTTGCTAGTGTCAGGGACGCTCACCTGGAACGATTTGCCACTTGCAGCCAAACAACAACCAACTTGAGTCCTATTTAAGCGATGTCCTAACACACCTGGTAGAGGTTAACATAGGTATAGCATTGGCGTTCAAACATAGGTTATAGCACTACATTAACTTCAATTTCAATTACATTTGTCACGATTTGTAGCTTTTTTTTTCAGTTTTTCGTAAAGTGAGTTTCTTTCAAAAAATGTATTCTTCCTTGACCTGGTAAAGGGCGAACACGAAATTATTGCGACACATTCAACAGGGCATAACTTTTTTACCATTGGGTGAAAATCAACCAAATTTTGCACACTTTCTCATTGATGTGTATTGTGTACATGCTGTCAAACTCGAAGTCGTGTTTTTCGATTCAACGAAAATGGAGGTGAACCAACGCGAGTTGAGAGAACAAATTATTTCCAAACACCTGGAATTTCCTGACCTGTCGCACCGGCAGTTGGGAAAAATGTTGAACATTCACCATTCAACCGTCTCCAGAGTGTTGAAGCGGTTCCAAGAGCGGTTGCCGTTGGACCACGGCAAAGGAGCTGGAAGAAAACCGGGACCGGAGAACAAAAAGACGGAGGGAAAGGTGAAGCGGATGATTAAAGCAAATCCCAACGTCTCAAGCCGTGATTTGGCTAAAGGGTGATACGGTCAAAATTTGGTCAATATCAACTTGACGTATTTCTTTCAATTTTGCATTTAAAAAACCTGAACACCCCTCATTTTGAAGGTGTGTGTGTGTAGAATGTTGCTCCTATTTTGATTTTGGAATTCACTCTTCAGTTGTCAAAATGCCGTCTAAGCAAGAAGAGCAGCGTATAAAAATTTTGCTCGCGCATCGCGAAAATCCGAGCTACTCGCACGCAAAGTTGGCAAAATCGCTAAAAGTTGCCAAATCAACCGTTACAAATGTAATTAAAGTGTTTGGGGAACGTTTGTCGACAGCCAGGAAGTCTGGATCGGGGGGAAATCGAAAACCGGAAGCCGCTGAGACGACAAAGAGAGTTGCCGGTAGTTTCAAGCGAAACCCTAACCTCTCTCTCCGAGATGCCGCAAATAAGCTGGGCGTATCGTCTACAACCGTGCATCGAGCCAAAAAACGAGCCGGACTATCGACTTACAAGAAGGTAGTGACTCCAAATCGCGATGATAAACAAAATACGACGGCCAAAGCGCAATCCCGGAGGCTGTACACGACGATGCTGACGAAGTTTGACTGCGTGGTAATGGACGACGAAACCTACGTCAAAGCCGACTACAAGCAGCTTCCGGGACAGGAGTTTTATACGGCAAAAGGAAGGGGAAAGGTAGCAGATGTTTTCAAGCACATGAAACTGTCAAAGTTCGCAAAGAAATATCTGGTTTGGCAAGCCATCTGTACCTGTGGCTTGAAAAGCAGCATTTTCATAGCTTCCGGGACTGTCAACCAAGAAATTTACGTGAAAGAGTGTTTGAATAAACGTCTGCTGCCTTTCCTGAAGAAACACGGTTGTTCCGTACTGTTTTGGCCGGATTTGGCATCTTGCCATTACGGTAAAAAGGCCATGGAGTGGTACGCCGCCAACAACGTGCAGGTGGTTCCCAAGGACAAGAACCCTCCCAACACGCCAGAGCTCCGCCCAATTGAGAAATACTGGGCTATTGTCAAGCGGAACCTAAAGAAGACCAAAAAAACTGCTAAGGGCGAGCAGCAGTTCAAGGCAAACTGGCTTTCTGCGGCGAAGAAGGTGGACAAGGTGGCTGTACAAAATCTGATGGCAGGGGTCAAGCGTAAGGCCCGGCAATTCGGATTTGGAAAAGCGGAAGCCTAACTGAATATTTTTCCTGAATTTTATACTAATTGAACTTGAAAAAGAAATTTAATTTGATTTTTTAAATAAACGATTTCACCGATTTACACGCGTTTTCCCTTGACCAAATTTTGACCGTATCACCCTTTAAAAAGATCGGCATGTCGCAGAGCTACGTACAGAAGAGAGCTGGACTACATACATACAAGGTACAGAACTTCCCAAACCGCGATGAGCGGCAACAATCGACGGCTAAAACTCGGGCACGGAAGCTCTACGAGAAGATGCTGACAAAATATGGCTGCTGTGTGATGGACGACGAAACGTATATAAAAGCCGATTTTAAGCAAATTCCGGGGTTGGAGTTTTTCACCGGCAAGAGCAAGTTCGATGTGGACGACAAATTTAAGAAGAAGAAAATGTCGAAGTTCGCCTCCAAATATCTCATTTGGCAGGCCATCTGCTCTTGCGGACTGAGGAGTGAGCCTTTCGTGACAAAGGGCACAGTAAATGGCGAGATCTACAAATCTGAGTGCCTCGAGAAGCGCCTTTTGCCGTTCTTGCAGCAGCACGACGAAGCTGCGGTATTTTGGCCAGATTTGGCATCATGCCACTATTCTAAAAGTGTCCTGGAGTGGTATGAGGCCAATTCTGTCCATTTTGTTCCAAAGGACATGAATCCGCCAAACTGTCCGGAGCTGCGCCCGGTGGAGCAGTACTGGGCAATAATGAAACGGGAACTTCAGAAGAGCAAGAAGACAGTCAAAGATGAGAAGGACATGTTAAGAAAATAGAAAAAAAAAAAAAACTGAGAAACTGGTACCGGATGACACTGTAAAGACTTTGATGGAGGGCATCAAGCGAAAATGCGTTCAATTTTACACTCAAGGCTCCATCGATTAACTTTTCTTTTGATTTTTGAAGTAAATATATGTATAAAACTACCCTAAAACTTTGGTTTGATTCTAAACATTATAAGAAAATTGGCATGACATTTTCGGTGTCGCAATAATTTCGTGTTCGCCCTTTAAAAAGTGTCAACTACAGGCTAACGTATCACCAAATAAATACAAATACATATACAAATTTGTTTCGAAAAATTTGCAATGCAAAGTAAGGATTGTGGTGTAGAAAAGTGTGTTGTATTGTATGCCAATTTCTATCCTCCGCTGCCATGAAACTTCTCAACTCAACGTAGGGCCTAGTCGAATACTGGCCAAACAGTTGCTTTTTTTTAATATTTAAAGGCATGTACTTTAAAGTATATTCATAGCAGAATTAGGAAATGGTTTCATTGATATAAGAATAGCTTTTTTCATTCCATATTCTAGACCGGAAAATAATAATAAGAAAACTACATTTATAAAAAATATATACACTGACAAATGTATAACAGTTAATGTATACTTTGAAACATTGTATTTTTTAATTAATTTATTTGATAAGGCTCAACCGAACTAACTTTGCAGAGCCGAGGATTCTTGTTCAACATAGTCAAAAGGTACAACACTATAAACATTTCATCTTTCCCTATCCAATAAGCCTCCTCCACCAGAACGGGAACCACTTTCAGTGGTTTCATTGTATGGCAGATTCGCCAACGGGGGTCAGAGCGCTTCCATTGCAGCAATGGAAGCAAAACGTGGTCAGCACTCATACATTGATCACGAAACGGTTGCTTTTCAAAGTCGACGACGCATTGACTGAAAGGACTGTTGAGAGTGGTCTGTTTCTGTCGACAGCCGAGTGAACACTGAATGTATACTTTGAAAAATCATTTTTTTAAATAGTCATCAATATTTCTGAATTTAAAATGCTATAATTTTTAACTGCTACTATTTTCAGGGGTATCATTTAACTTCAAACGATCTACTACTTGTGTAACGCATTTGGCTATGGCAGTATGTTATATTAATAGCCAGTGATGGCATAATCATTAGCAAAATTATATTTTTCTCATAGTTTACCAAACTTCTCACAAGTCCAGGAAACTTTATAGACGCTCAAAGAACTGCGGATAAGTTCCATTGATTAGAAAGACGTTCAGTAAGCCTCGTTTGAGTTCATGGAACAGAGTTTAAGCTCAAGAAACTTTGGGTTAAAACAGGAACCTTCGTAGAAGTTCAATACGCTTTGTGGAAATTAAGAGAACTTTGTTGATGTTTACAGATTTCCAATATGATATCAACAAGATCCACTGGTTATTTTTTAAGACTTAAAGTTGATCAAACTGTTCTAAAATTAAATTGTCGTTTTTCAGGTATTCTTCCAAGACTTTCAGAATCTGAATCAGAAAGTAAAGGTTGAACACGAAAAAATACGGACACATTAAAAACGCTGCCATCACTGAATCAAGCTAAGAGTGCATAGAATCACAGCAGGCATTGGTTGTCAGGATAAGTTCATTCGTTTACATCATGGCTTCACCAGAGCAAGCACGTCGCGATTCGATCCTGCACGCTCGAAACGAAAAACCCGGTCTATCCGCTCCTGGCATTTTTCGAACAAATTCCTAGGCAGTAATTTTATGCCTCGATTGACCTTAAGAGTGCCCCGGAAGAATTTCAAGCAATCTGCAGTTGGGGCTGAAAAGCGAAACTTTCGGTACTTCTGGGACCATGAACCAGCAAATTTACCAGGAGGAATGCCTACGAAAGCGACTACTGCCTTTTCTGAAGCAGCATGCGGTGGATGCCCTATTCTGGCCAAAATTGAAAAGCTACCACTACTCAAATTCCACCAAACATTGGTACAAAAAAAATGGCGTCACAGTGGTTCACAAGGAGAACTAACAAACTAAGACCAATTGAGGAATACTGATCAATTGTAAAGCACATATTAAAGAAAAAGGGTGGAACTGCAATTGACCTAAAGGATTTCAAGCAAAAATGGAACTTGGCAGCCAGTACCCTCTTGTCAAGTAACAATTAAGTATCCATTTGGCATACACTCTTTTTTATCTAGTTCGTTTATTTGTAAGGCTCAATCGCGTTAGTTTTACGGAGCCGATAATTCATTGTTCTTTGTTTGTAATAAAATTCACTTAATTCTATGTCTAGTAGGAGTTGGGCCGAATACTCGTGGCTTACCCGAGGTTAGAGGGGTGCATTGTCGAAGGATAGAAAAGGGCGAGGAGCTTGGTAGTAGGGTTTCATTGTTTCATCAGAGCGATGTCGGCAGTATGAACGGTAGTGTGGTTCTAGATTTGTCTGGAGTTCAACCGGCTATGGTGACCAGTGGACGACGATGAGACTCATCGAGACGGGGGACAAGACAAACAAAAACTAGACATACACTCTGATTTATGATGGTTTTATAACAGTTTCTATTTTAATTATTTTCTTAAGATCGGATTCATAAATCCTTTTCTATCTTGATTGATGCTTTTCTAGTGGATTTAGCAAGTAGCTAGGGGAAATGGCTCGGAAAGGGTTCTCAATGCGTTCGTCATACAACCTTTTGCAGTAAATCAATCTTGAAGAGCCTCGAGAATACACCCTTCAGAACCTTTTCCAGGCTGGGCCAACTAGACATATTCTAGTATTAGGGAAGGTTTTGGTGGAACCTTCTCAGAAATTTAACCCAAAATCGTTGTTGAAGCTTGTAAAAATATTCACAAGCTCCTCTCGAGAGTCGATATGCATTTCGTACTTCGTAATACGGGATAGTGCATGATACACTGGAACCTCCATTTACGAACCAAAACGGGGGTTCGTAAATCGAATTAGTGCGTAAAAAAAACTCGTTATTTGGGATTTACTTCGTAAAAAGAAAACTCGTTATTTGGGATTTACTTCGTAAAAAGAGGTTTTTGAAAATATTGTCAAATACCCCACAATATGGGTATTTTTGGAATCAGGGTGATGTGCAGGGACCAGAAATCGGTATCTGACGCCATTTTGAAATCCAAGATGGTGGCTTCCGGTTACATAAAAACTTGGAAATTCTGTCAAATAGCCCACAATATGAGTATTTTTGGAATCGGAGTGACGTATAGGGAACGGAAATCAATGTCTGACGCCATTTTGAAATCCAAGATGGCGACTTCCGGTTACAGAAAAACTTCGAAATTCTGTCAAATAGCCCACAATATGGGTATTTTTGGAATCGGAGTGACGTATAGGGAACGGAAATCAATGTTTGACGCCATTTTGAAATCTAAGATGGCGACTTCCGGTTACATAAAAACTTGAAAATTCTGCCAAATACCCGACAATATGGGTATTTTTGAAATCGGAGTGACGTGTAGGGACCGGATATCGATGTCTGACGCCATTTTGAAATCCAAGATGGCGACTTCCGGTTACAGAAAAACTTCGAAATTCTGTCAAATAGCCCACAATATGGGTATTTTTGGAATCGGAGTGACGTATAGGGAACGGAAATCAATGTTTGACGCCATTTTGAAATCTAAGATGGCGACTTCCGGTTACATAAAAACTTGGAAATTCTGCCAAATACCCGACAATATGGGTATTTTTGAAATCGGAGTGACGTGTAGGGACCGGATATCGATGTCTGGCGCCATTTCGAAATCCAAGATGGCGACTTCCGGTTACAGAGAAACTTGGAAATTCTGTCAAATAACCCACAATATGGGTATTTTTGGAATCGAAGTGACGTGTAGGGACCGGAAATCGATGTGTTACGCCATTTTTTAATCCAAGATAGCGGCTTCCGTTTACAGGAAAACAGAAAAATACCGTTAAATACACAACAATATGGATATTTTTGGAATCGGAGATAACCTAGATTCCATGTCTGACGCCATTTCGAAATCCAAGATGATGATATCCGGTTACAGAAACACTGGGAAATACTGTCAAATACCCCACAATATGGGTTTTTTGGAATCGGGGTGACTTATTAGGACTGAAAACCCATGTATGACGCCATTTTGAAATTCAATATGGTGACTTCCGGTTACATAAAAATAATGTTAAATAACCTACAATACGGGTATCTTAAGAATCGGGGTGACGTGGTGGTGTTTGCCAATTTTTCTGTAACCAGAAGCCGCCATCTTGGATTTCGAAATGATGTCAGACATAAATTTCCGGTTGTTACACGTAACTCCGATTCCAAAAATACACGTATTGTGGGGTATTGAAAGTATCTTCCAGTTTTCATGAACCGGATGCCGCCATCTTGGATCTCAAACTGGCGTCAGACATGGGTTTCCGGTTCCTACATCTCACTCCGATTCCAAAGATACCCATATTGTGGGATATTTCATAGTTTTTCCCAGATTCCCATAATCGCAAAAAAAAACTCGTTATTTCGAATTAACTTCTTAAAAAAAAACCTCATTATTTGGGATTAACTTCGTAAATAAAACGAAACCTCGTTATTTGGGATTTACTTCGTAAAAAGAGGGACGTAAATTGAATACTGCGTAAAAAAAAGACTACGTAAACGGAGGTTTCAGTGTATTCCATGTGAAAACTGTTTATAGCAATGTTATAACCAGGTAAAGAAAAGCTAGTTGGATGTCACACCTGCATCGTTCATTTACGCATCAGTTGGATCATTCTTTACTGCCACAACATTTTTTTTTCCATTGGAAAACATGCTTTTTATTCTGCGTTCCATGTGTGCGTTAGATCGTCAATCGTGCCTGATGAAAAGCCGAAATGAGCTAAAGGAACATTGACTGTAGAAATGTTTACGGAGGAACGGATAACCAGATAAATCCTTGCCTATTTTGTGCACACATCATAATCAACTGCATAATAGTAGTTTAAAAAATATCCCACATTAATACAGCATCAATAGGCCGAAAAGAAGAAAATGATTTGCATTTTATACCTTAATATGACCAACCGAAAATCTTAAAAAACGCACGCACAAATCTATTTCATATAAGGTGCACACTGGACGAGAAAATAAAACAAGCCCTCTATACGTAGCTACCCGGATCGATCCATCAACAGAAAGCCCCAAGGGATCGTAGCCACCGGCCAGCAGCTCCACAACACAGCATGTGTCGCTGGTGAATACTTCCCAAAACGCTATTTTTCGATCATTAATTTCGATCAAATTTATGGCCGTTGCTCGCGTGGACAAATCCCAACAATAAAAGACCATTCTCTCGGTCCAGTGAAATTTCGCACCGGTCCGTTGCTTGAAAAAAAAAGTAACATTGAATTGACATTAAAAATAAATAAAAAATATAGGTGCTGTGAAGTATAGCGCGGGGTTTTGCTCCAATCCTCGTCAATGGTAGTAAACGTTTGAGTGGTCGATGATGAGGATATCCGGTTCGTCTTCATTTATCAAAACCGCGCCGTTTAGGCCGTTTATAACAGTGAGACAAATAAGCCGGAGAGCGAAACAGAAAAAAACGGAGAAATGTAGAACAGTGAATTGGGTGCGCAAAAATGTCTACTGCTTCCTGGTGAATGGGACTACTCACTGCATCCGTGCATCGTAAAAAAAAAATGATCCCAGTCGAAAAGCAGAGCACGCAATCCATGAGCGAAACACGACTGACGACCCAACGTTAAGTGAAAACACCGAAAAGGCGAGGCCTAATTATAGGTTCCGTGACACTTAATTGAATTTTTCGATTTCGCTTGTCCGCCCTAATCAGGTGTGGATCATCGGAGCAGAGGAGGACACGACCCGTTTCCGCGTGGCAGGGAAAATTGAATTGAAATGTTGGCGTGGTGCTACATTTAGGATGAACAAACTGCCCCGCGGTCGCCGGCATCGTATAATTTGGACAGTCTTTGGCAATTCAGGATGTGGAAATGGTGGCTAACAAGATGCGGATCGGACCGGACAAGTGATAAAAAGTCATGGTTCTCACGGTTTGCGTTGTACCATGGGAATAAGATGCAACGGACTGGAAAACATGCTTCCGATTAATGGATGCATTAAAAGACACACCTAAAGTATGAAGTGATTAATGTTATCGTTCAATTTCAAATCTTAATTTATCTCGGCGGATAAGATTGAATTGGATAACGTTTTGGACCAAATTCACGCTGGGAAATGTTTTTCGACACTCGATTTAATGTCAAGACATTTTGATATTAAAGTCCCGAATGGCTATCAAATTAATATAATAATAGCTTTATCATCTCATTGAATTATGATAAAAAAAAACACACCAAGTGAAGATCGTAAAACATGCCATCATCCGCATTTCTTGGGGAGTCGGAGTCAACTCATTTCAGTTCTGTTTTCTAGGATTTATTAGCTAATCATGTAATGAGTTTATTCTATTGCTCTTGTGAGTGTCATTTGGCACATCTATAATCAGCAGCGGTTCTCGTAATATGGTACTTGGAGGTGATCTTGCCACAAAAAGCAACGGAAAGCAACCTGAAAACAACACAGCAAATTTTCTGTTTACTTACATTGGCACATTGATGTACTTTCTGACCTTAGAAGAAGGCGAACACAAAACAACAAACTGCCACTGTGGTTCAATCCACAACTAAAACATTTGAAGAACAAAAAGCAGAAAGCACACAAATTATGCAAAAAGGAAAGCAATAGCACAAATTTACAACACGATAATAACATCCCACGTAACATTTTAAGTTTTATGAAAAACTACAAAGCCACTATAAAACAACATTTATAAAACTCTGGTCAAGGCTGTTTTGTCATTAATGCATCCACCAAAACCTCATTAAGACTAGAATATGTCTTGCTGGCCCACTCTGGAGAAGGTTCTGAAGAGTGTAATCTCGAAGCTCTTCAAGATTGATTTACTGCAAAAGGTTGTACGACGAACGCATTGAGAACCATTTGAAAGCTACAACAAAAGCTATTCAGCAACAATAAAACCCTTTCCGAGCCATTTCCCCTAGCTACCTACTATGAAAGCATCAATGATGATAGAAAAGGATTTATAAATCCAATCTTATTAAAGTAATTAAAATAGAAACTGATGGCATAAAAATCTTGTTGAATATTCAAATTTATTACAAAAGTTCTCATTAAGTGGCTTGTTAAGACACTTAATCTTATTAAATTTTATGTGAAATGTACGTGAAAACATCGAAAAAATTAAGTGCGCCCTCGTAAAACGTGGCTTTGACTTATTATTTTGCATTCACAAAAATTAATTATTTTTTAGATCGAGCTAGACCGAGATTGTTTTAATGATTTTCGCATTTAAATGTTTGCTCATTGCTAAATTTACCAAAGTACAGTTATATCCAAGGAACTATAGATTGAAAACCGAAGATTGTAAAAAAAAACTAGCGTACTAATTGTAACATGGCGGTGGCATAAAAGTTGATTTTCATGGGTCATTTGTGAAAAAGTTGTTTTGCTTTTAAGAAATCCATAACAAAATCCTTATGTTGTAAAATGGCTTTTATGAAGAAAACTTGCAGGCTGAATTGCATTTATCTAAAGCCATTTTGCTTGATCCTAACCCGTTCAGATTTATGGCAGCATTTATGGAGGCAAAGTTGCCTGCAAAAAGTTAAACGTCAAAGTTTGTTTATCTTTCGTTAGTTGCGCTGTGCGATTCAGCGTTCTTCCAGGCGATTCTCTCCCGATGGCTTGGAAGCAGTTACTCAAAAAGTGTTCACAACATTTCGCATTTCACACAGCTGTAACCTCGATCATTCCCGAAAAGATCCCCTTCTTCCGGATGGTTCTGTGGCTGTGGGGAAACGATGTAGGAATGTACGGTTGAATGAATTGTTTCCAAGTGATGACCCTTTCGCCGAATAAAATCGAAGCTATGGATCGGAAACCAACTAGTGTCCGCTAGCTGACAGTTTCAGTGGTTTGCTGTCGGTACTGACACAAGTTAGAGTCCGACCTTCATCTATTCGCAAGGTCTGGAGAAGGCTGGTCTGTTTTCAGACTGTTTTTTCAATGTTTTATGAATTTGAGGACCACGCTCACTTCACTCTTCTCCACCAGATGCTCAGTCGTTCCGCCGGACGTGCTGGTTCTTCTAAAGAACTAAATTTTACTGAAATCGACTTCCCTTCGGTCGTTAGCATCGCTTGAATTTTTCCTCCAACTTCGTTTATCCTTCGAGATATCCTTTTCACAAATTTGGTTTATATTCACTGTGAGGATCCATCTTTAAAATTCAATTTGTAAACAGAGGAGATTTTATGATACACTTTTAAAAGCCTAAAAGGCAACAATATATGCCTTTTGCTCTCATTTTAAACCTAATGGTTTTATGATTGCTTTTTTAATGATATAACAGGTTTATAGAGTATTTTATCAAGACATTAATAAAAAATTGCTAATGAAGTTTATGATTGATATATAGAACAGTTTTATGGTGGGATTGAGAACTACTTTAAATTTAATTTTAAAACAAGACAGTTTTGACTTCTCGCCAGACTGTAAAAGGTTTTTAAAACAGCGAAGAGGTGAACTTCAAAGCAGGAACGTTTTACACTATGAAATGCTGTATTTAAACTTAATGGATTATTCATTGCCATTTTAAAACCATCATAAATCAGAGTGGATGCCAAATGATTTCAGAATTGTTACTTGGGAGACTACGTTAAGCTGTGTAGTGAAATTCTAGTGCATTTTTTTTCTAGATATTAATTTAAAATACAATAGAAGTTACCTATGGTTTCGGTCCTATGTACATATTTTGGATTTCCAACTTAGAAAAACTTGATTAAATTCAGGACCTCATAAAAATGCGAATACTTGTTTTATTACATTTGGTTCCTAATTTACAATCAGAAATGAGTAAGGCTTTTTTCAGGTGATTCGTTGAAGCGTCCAACAATGACCGTCATGATGGCTTATATTCCCTATCACTTCAAGATTTCTAGGGTACAAATCTTGGACGATTGTGACATCACTCATGAAATTGAAACTCCTTGTATACTCTTGAAATTTTTATGTGGTAATGAGATTGATCAGAAATATGGTTTCCACAGCTATTCAACTTCAAAACGCTAAAAAAAACGTGCACAAAAACGGAATGCACAATTTTGCACCAATGTTATGCAACATTTCGTAGTTGATCGGGAATATCTCGACTAGCCATAAATCCCTCCAATATGTTTTCGGTACATCTTTTTGAGCAAAAAAAAAACTTAATATTGCTGTTTTTTTTTACGTAGACTACGGGTCTTATTACGGGTATCGCTACACGGTGATAAGGAAGTGATACTCAGAATAAGAGCCGTGATTGTCGTACAAATCAAATGGGAATCACTTCACCGTGACGAGGCATCCGTAATAAGCCCCTACGTCTTACGGGAAGGTACTGGGGGTAAATCGAAAATCTAAAATTGCGACCGTCACGAAAAGGTGTAAGGTTTTGAATGCTTATAACTTTGTCATTAAAAGATGAAACTAAAATCCAAATACATCAATCGATAGGAAATAACTTTCATACTCTGCTGCAATAATCGCTTTTCCAATTTTCCATAAAAAGCTGTTGAAAAGTGTACAAATAAAAAGTCATAATTTTAACTGTTTTCATGAAATAAACGTTCTCCCCAAACCCAGTTGCTATAATCGAGTACCATTTGGTTGCACATCGTTCTGTTTGAATCTGAAAAGTTATAAAACAGCGCTTCGGACGGTGGGTGAGCAGGTAGCAGCAACCGCAGCAGCAGTAGCAGCAGCAACAGTATCAGCAGCAGCAGTAGCAGCAGAAGTAGGAAGGCTGCTGGCAGTGCCGTCGCCTCAATGGCACAAGCGATCCGAAGTGGATCCACCGAATTGGATTGCCTGAATGATAACGATCCCGCGTTCTACAAATATCGATTACTTTTTCGAAAGGACATACTTATCAGCTTTTGTAAACAACGCATTTTATCGTCGGTTTGATGTAACTGATAGCTCGCCAACGCATAAACACCACTATAGCAGGTAGGGACAATTTCCCGCATCTGATGGTAGTGTTAGCATGCGTGGGTGAGCTGCCAGTTACGCCAAATCGACGATCAAATACGTTGTTTACAAAAGCTGATACTTCTCTTCGAAAAAGCAATCGAGAAATACTTCTTGGGCTGTGTCCCAATTGCCGAGTTAAATTTAATTCGTAGTTAAACGTGAATTACGAAAGTTATTTTCAATGATCGAAAATCCCGGAAATTGATCAAATTTTCAAACAGAACTCAGCCACGGTTGCCAAAATTTAACTTCTAGTCAGTCAGAAATAACCACGCTCGGATAGCAGGGTTATTAGCGTTATTAGTTAACTCATCTGTCACTTTTGACCACGAGTTAAATTAAACTCGCCCAATGGGACACAGCCTTTGAAGTAAAATTAGAGACCATTCATAAACGACGTAGAATTTGTTTGACCAATTAACCACCTTTCCCCCTCGTAGCGTGTTTTGCTATACCTAATGGCCGGTCACAACTTCTGAAACCCCTCTGCTCCTTCAACTACAACGTTATTTATGAAAATTTCCCAAGCATTGGGCAACAGTGAAAATCAGCAGCACAAACACAAAACGGGTTTGACATTGATGCGAAATTTCGGTATTGATCGTGAATATCTCACAATCAGAACATTTTCGCTTGAAATCCCTCCATTTAATTCTCGATACATCTTTTATCTATTGATTGAATTAAAAATACTATATATTGTTTTTTAGATTTCGTGCGTTTTGGGAACGCACATTCATGATTCTGTATAAGAAAACGGGATGTTTCTGTGGTGGTAAAAAAAATTTCCCTACAGAGATCACAGATTTCTGTACCAAGCACTAACATTATCAGACGGTACCATGCCAGCACCATATTTTACGCGGTTCCTAATGGTGACACAATTGTCTATTTTTAATCGCATTTCGATTTTGGCGAGATATTTTCAAAAGCTTTGTTACACTACCATCGCTAGAGTAGCGATGGCCGATTACTTCTCGATTAATCGAGCTAATCGATTATCTGTTTAAATAATCGATTAATTTTTTATCGATTAGTCAATGCCTCGATTATCTGCTAATCGATTAATTGGCTTCGATTATTGCATGATTATTTAAATTTTCATTGGAAGTAGGAGCTGAATTTATTTTAGTGTATATAGAACTTAGCACCAAGCCAACAGAGCATCGATTAAACTATGTTCCATCCAGCGTTGCCAGTATTCCAGATTTATCTGGATTTTCCAGATTTTTAGTCGTCTTGCAAGATACACAGACAGACCACGTATGTTTCCAGATTTTTTAAATATGTTCCAGATTTTCCCAGATTTTTTGTACATGTTGCTTTAAAAATATCACTACAATTGATTAACCCTCTAATAAAAAAATAAAATACCAAACTTGCTACTTTAATTATAAACGGCCATCGACGTTGGACATTATTGGAATTTTAAGGTAATTCTGAAAATAATTCACAGTTAAGTGTGAGGCGAATTCTTTGTGAAATCAAAGGAGAATTTCAAGCTACTTCTGAGTAGAACTACATCCATATTTGTGGGCTGCGTGTGGTGTCACCCATCATTTAGGCGTATTGTGAGTGCCACGAAGTGAGGGTTCGATTCCCGTTCCAGCCGGGGCAAATTTTGGCAACCTAAAAATTTCCCTACTGGTCCAATGGGTGTGGTGTGTTGTTCGTTGTCTAGTGTTAAATATTCAGTCTGTGCAACGTCTTGTTGAAGACGGTGTCAATTGTTTTGTCAACTCTGATGACAATTGCATGGAGATTTTGTTAATAAAGGAAATACAATCCGTAAGAGAAATCATAGAAAATTCTTATGATGAAACTTAAGGAGTATGCTGATACGAATCGTGAGAATAATTTCAATGGGATTCTGTCTAATGTTTCTATGGAGATTAATTTTAATATAATTTTAAGCGGAATCTCCCAGAAGACTTTCAAAACCATTTTGGTAAAGTACTTGACTACTTAGGTAATACTGAAAAGGATTTCAAAACAAGTCTGACCTTACCTACGAAGCAGTTTAAAGTGAATTATCGGATAAGTCTGAGAAGAATGTGACGGTCATTCTGAAGAATGTACCAACTAAATTGTTTAGAATATTTTAAGAATTTCATAGAGCAAAAAAGGACACAAAATTGAGCCAATTCTTGTGAATTATTACCAATTAGAGGGAGTTGTGGGATTGGAGAGTGATTTATAAGAGATTACAAGAGGTAATGCTAAGAACTCTTAGAATTTTACTGGAAAAGTTTAGATATTTTCAAGATTATTTTAGGGCGATGGGAGAAATATGATGGAATTCTAGGATGATTCGAATTAAGCTAATAAAAAAGGCGAAGATATCCTGTAAAGAGTTCCAAGTAAATTCAGTCTAACAAAAAATTCATGATCTCGGACGCAGGAGAAATATAAATTCCGAAATTTAGAATCATTGCAAGATCCTGAGACTTCAAAAATGAAGCTATCAGACTTTCATTTTTGTAATATAATAAAATTATTCTTTGGCATAATGGTCATGCGAATAGTGGAGTTACCCGTAGTTTAGGTAAACTGTGTGTGAGTTCCACGATGTTAGGTTTTGATTCCCACTTCAGCCCGGTGAATTTTGCTTCAAAATAAAATTGCCTACTGGTCTGCTGGGTGTTGTGTGCTGTATGATGTCAAGAATTAAACTGTAAATCTGATCAACCACAGAGTAATATTGACATTATTTAGAACTAATAAAATCTTTAAATTCTGGTACTGCATCAAATAGTAAGGACTACATCGACTATTAGTTTAACAAATCCATCCCATCAAATTTCCTTGATTTTTTGCTTCTCATTCTTTTTAAAAAAGTTACAGTTTAAAAAACAATTCTAATCATATTTTCTGCTGCCACATTTAACTCAATTTTTGAAATGCTGCGTAATGGATATTTGAACTTTTTGGGCACACCGTGTCAATACTTTTCAACTTTTGTATGATTTTAGCAATGCTAACAAGTTATTTGCTTTTTTAATTTATTTAAACATGTAATTTATAACCATTCTAGTACTTTAAATAAATTCCAGATGATCATACTGAACTATTTTTACGGAAGATTGGCACATCACTTTGATTTCAATAGCATTAGGTTAAAAAGAGGATTTTTTGAGCATTCCAGATTTTTCTAGATTTTATATTTTACCTGGTCCAGATTTTTCTGAAAATGACCTGGCAACGCTGGTTCCATCCCAACTTAAAGTTCAGAACGTCAATTCTCTAAAGCAGGTCAGACAATAACAAAGCTGAGAAACCGTTTATCTGTTGGAGAAGATGTTTGGTTCGAGTAAATGTTTTTTTTTTTGGGTAATGAGATTGCAGTCCAAAGTCAAAATCAATCCGTCATAAAGATGCAAGATGTCTTATCTCCGACTATACTTTTAATAAAAATGTTAATAAGCATTAAGGAGTAAAAGTGTATTTTATTAATTTGTTATATCTCGAAACAACAATTGACACATGATCCGGATGAATAATCAACATCTAGTTAAAACACTTTCTAAAAGACGTTGGTTTTCTTTGTTATCAGAGAGTATAAAAATTAATCGATTATTTCATGTCGATTAATCGATGTCGATCACTATCAATAAAAAAAGTAATCGATTCATAAATAATTAATTAGTTGGGAAAATCTGACATCACTACCCTAGAGCACCGGAACTAATATTTGCAGCGTTAACATTTCAAAAATATTAATATAAAATAGTCTAAAATTTATTTATGCATTTAGATAAGCTATGAAATAACATCCAACTATGCTTATAAAATTATGCTATACAACGGATTATAAAATCCCAGATTGTTACTGATGCGAGCGAGTTTTTTTCAGTGCTAGGTACTGAAATTCGACAGTGAGCGTTCAAAAGGGCCTACTTGCAATGATTGATTCTCTCCATTGATTTTCTCTTTACATTGCTACAGCTAAGCGAAACAATTCAAGCTGAACATTGCACTAGGTCCTAATTAACATTGACAAGATTCTCTTCGTCGACTTCCTCATTGTATCCCGTCGGCCATGTAAAGACATTCCTAGGTATTTTCAGCACACAGCTCGATAAAAGAAGCTTTTATCTAGCATCTAATACGACAAACACAACAAGAAACGGTTATATCAACCGGTGGAAACTAACGATTTTAAATTGGCTTACTACTTGACTAGCCTATTGGTCTCAAGTACATCTAGAAGCGTACCCCATTATAGTCGAAATTCTAGTACTACACTATGTTTGTTTTGATTCGCTATGAAAGTTTGACAGATAAAATGAGGAGTTCGCAAACCGATCGGGCAAACAGTTTTCGAGTAAAAATTTTGTGAAGATAAGCTTGATATTTTTCTATAGGCCCTTTTCAAAATAAGGCTGGATTCAAATTGGCGATATGAAGATGCAAAATGGCATAGTCGGTCATAAGGGACGTTTCTGCACATTTTCAACCAAATCAAAAAATACAAAAAGAAACCGATTTGCGAATTCGTAGAGAATTGCTCTATTAGCTTATTGCGTGCTCTCAACTTATGGAGGTAAGCTCGAATCGGTATTATCCTCGGATTAAATCCCGATCAAGAATGTCCGGCTGCTTTGATGACGACATCAGAGTTATTCAACACGATGCTATGCAAACACTTCGCAGATTATCCAAACAGGGACGGTATTAAAAGTAAATCCGAGTTGGAGCTTACCGCCATTAGTGTTCTAGATAAGCATTGGGCGATCTTGAGACAAAAATTGATCTTAGTGAATCGATTAATTTTTTTGAAAATAATCGATTCACCGATTTGATCAATCCTTTTGAATCGAAATTGAAAATATTTTCCTCTTCCTATGCTTCACAGTGAAAATTTCCACCCTCTTCAATCTTTTGAGGGCTCTCCTATTCACCGCCAGAAGCTGAAACAATCGCTTAATTTCTATTGGATTCGCCTATTGGCAAATCAAAGTTGGCACTCGTGGAGAATAGAAGAAAAATCTGAAAAGAAAATATTTTTTCTGTATAATATGTCCATTGAGTAGTCCTTAAGTTTTCTACTAACATAGCATCTTCTTCTTCTTCTTATTCGCATTTCAAGCTTATTGCTTAGCGCATATTAGCTTATTGCGTGCTCTCAACTTAGTGTTCTAAATGAACTTCCACAGTTATTAATTGAGAGCTTTCGATGCCAATACCAATGCATGAATTTGTATATTGTGTGGCAAGCACAATGATACTCTATGACCAGGGAAGTCGAGAAAATTTCCAACCCGAAAGATTCCCTCGACCGGACCGGGGAATCGAACCCGCCGCCTCCGGCTTGGTAATACCGTGCCTTTACTGACTAGGTTATGAGGCTCCTACATAGCATCAACCAGATTTAAATAAAATGCTCCATTTGCAAAATAAAAGCATTTTAAGATTGCACTAGAATACCTCACCGTGTAAAATTTTGAAACCATCATCACTCTCATAGTACATCTATTCTCCACGAGTGCCAACTTTGATTTGCCAATAGTAAATGACAATTTTGATTTAATTGGCATGTGGAAGTTTTTGCTCAGGATACTTGGTTAGGGGTGAGTGATTTAACAGGTTATAATATTAGCTTTATTGGTTTTAAATGACCGATTTAAAAAAAACAAAAGATTAACATATGAAACAAAACGATTAGATGGTCGGAGTGAACAAGCAGGTAGGTATGGAAAGTACTTAATTCAGATATCCCAATACTCATCCGAGAGGGATTCCAAGAAAGCTAATTGAGCCATGCGTTTTGCATTGAGCTGATATCGATTCTGTGTGGTTTCACCAGTTTTAGAGAATAGCCTCTCTGACGGAACACTTGTTACCATTCTTGATAAATAGTCTCGAGCAATATGAAGAGGTGACAATTGGCTTCTTCCTCTTTTATTTCTATCTCTATCTTTCTCTATCTCTATCTCTATCTTACGCACATGAAATCGGCCAATAAGGATCTGGATCACGTTTGACAGAAAGGTGGTTCATTTTCGCCCCCGTATTGTCACCTCTTCTCTTAGGGCTGATGCAAGAAATTTTGTAATTCTGCCGATATGCCCCATGGCGATCCAGTTCTGACATAGTAGCCCATTAATTGAGAGCTTTAAATGCCTGTGCCATTTTTCCATTAGTATAATTGTGTGGCAAGGCAAGTACAATCACACTCTATTCCCAGGGAAGTCGACAAGTTTTCCAACTCGAAAAATGTCTAGACCGGACCGGGAATGGAACCCAGCCACCTCCAGCATGTTCTTGATTTGTAGCTGCGCCTTTACCGACTGAGCTAAGGGAGGCCCTTTGAGACTCCCGGTGCATCCGGGAAATTTGCTTATGCAAACATTATTTTTCTCATTGTAATAAAACAAAATTAGATTACCTTTTGGCGTATTACCTAGTATACAGGAAATAAACAAACGTGAGCTTTAAACTTTCAACCATACTTGGCATACACAGTTTTGGTCACGAACTGCTCATTTGCTAATAACTTTGCATACAGTTGATAAAACCGAGGGGTGCGACACATCTAAATCTCGATTTTAAATGGTCGAAAAATCTCACACTAGCGAATCAATCTACGAAAAACCATTTTTCATCTCTTGCATCTAAGCCCATCTACTTGCATCGCTCTCCACCTTTTTGCAGGAAATCTTAAAAATCATTATCAATCGTGTTTCTATCTACTAAGCGCGAGTGCATCTCACAACAGCAAAGCAAAAAATTTCCTGCATTTAAGATAGAGTCACCCCCCTCGGATAAAACACAGTTCTGATTGAAGCAGTAGATAGAATAAAGTTTAAGCTTGTTATAGGTACGTAAGAAAAAGTAGATTTTAATTCCAGTAATAAACTGAATTTGTTTTTGTGTTGTAAAAATCAAGTGAGAAATGCTCACTGCACATCTCGGACTTTAAGTGTAAAAATTTATTGGTGTTGATTCAAATGTTAAGATTTACCTACTCTTTGCATATTTATGGCAAGCTATCATCCTAATCTATCAATTACTTTAAAGAAAAACAAATGTCAACAACTGAGTGAAAAGTTATTAACAAATGAGCAGTTGGTGTGTACAACTGTGCATGCCAAGCATGCTTCCAACTATTGTAAACGTTGTGAATTAGCTGCTGATTAATAATACGAAAAGATCATATTTTTTTTTGTAGTATATAATATAGTTAAATGATGTATCTTGTTTTAAGTCGGATTTTGGCCACTTTCTCGGAGTCACAGAACATGTTCGAAAGTGGATGATGTGCTGTGCTGTATGTCATATAGTGCCCTAGAGCACATCATCCACTTTCGAACATGTTCTGTGACTCCGAGAAAGTGGCCAAAATCCGACTTAAAACAAGATACATCATTTAACTCGTCAAGATTGAAGTATTTTGACGGAATTTTAAATAGTAAGGAGGGTTATACATTGTTCAGACTACTGAGCTAAGGATGTTTAATTATCGACAAGAAAAATATCATCAAGATAGTTCTGTAGCATGTTGCAATACTACTCCGTAGTCTGAAGCATTAGAGAGATGATTTTTTTTATTATTGGTAGAACTTGCCTTTGTTGTGTATTTTCAGTGACATCACAAAATATCATTATAACATACCGTTCATTATTAAGAATCCACAGTGACTTAGAATCGCACCTAACTAAAAAATAAACCTCGAAAGTAATTTCACTTTTTAAAACAGTTGAGAACAATAATTAACAATTGTAAATTATTGTAAACAAATCACTCGCTGTCAGTAAACTGCGAACGAAAGACTGAAATGTACATGCAATTGCTCAAGCGCACCTTCTTCTTATATGAGTAGTCTTCACGGAACAAAATGTGTGCGAGGTACACGTTAGTTTTTGCACTCGCTTGTTCCTCACATTCTATATTCGCTTCTTCTGAGCTTTTGCGCTTGCACGTGAGTTTGAACATTGGTGTGGTGCGAGCTGAAGTTTGCATTTGTTCGTTGTACTTGCGTTCAAACTTGTGTAAAAATGGGCTTGAATATAACCGAACATAGAATGCGGAGAACAAGCGAGTGCATAAACTAACGTGTACATCGCACTAATATTGTACCGTGAAGAATGCCCGGCAAGAAACAAGCGGATTGTTTTTAACTGGAACAAGCTCAGCAAATAAAATCACCCTGGCAGCATCAACACAACCTTAACCAAATTATGAAAAATTTCGTAAAGAAAGAAATGGAGAAAATATACACAACCACATAAAAACACAAACAGGGAACATGGCACAAATGGCACTCTTCCTAACACATTATAAACATCAAATTTATGACGCAACTTTCCTTTATAAAAATACGAGTAAGCAGACGTCCATTTGATACGCAACTTGCCGCTGAGTTCATTAAAATATATCAGCAACAACCACTTTTACCTTGCCCTATAGAAGATAAGCACACAGCAATTTACCTAGTGAAGCTTTTCCAAAAGTATCCCTTCTTTCAATAAATTTTAATTTTAATTTTTTATTTGATTTAAATTAACTTCACTATTCAAAAAGAATTGTGACTACTTCTCCGAGCCTTGTCACCATTAACAAGGCATAAAAAGTAACAAGGATTAAAATGTGTTCCTTTGATTACTGCAAAATCCCAGTTCCTTAGTTTGAAGTTGTCATGACTACGGTTCGGAGGTAGATCTTATTTATTCATTTCTTCAAGCCAGTGTAGACTACATGAAATGACCTTATACCAGTAACGCACCCCCAGTGATCTACCAGCGTTACTGGTTATCCTACTGTCCATTTATACATCAAATGATAAACTTCAACGTTTCTGCTCGAAGAGCCTATCATTAACACACTCTATGAATTTCAAAGCATCGTACGAACTTTTGGAAAATCAACCCATTAAATAAATTAAATCACTGCTGTTACAAATTTAACAGTAAATCAAAATAAATTGACAATTCATGACATGAAGTTTTAGATAATTAGGCTTTACATTATTGTAGTTGAAGACTTTGGACAATAATTAAATAAATAGAAACAAGCACTGCATTGTTATCCGGTATTGGTAGGACATCGCAGCAGAAGAAGACCCAGGGACTCAGGGTGCAGCCTTAACAAGTGAATCAAGCAAGTCGACACACATTTGACCTGGGCTCAGATCAAGCCACTGCACAGTGGTCCAGAATGCAGATTTAGGTGGAATGATATGTTTGGAGCCTGAAATTGAAACTTTAGACTAAAAGTCTCTTGTACAAAGTTGTTCCTTATTGTTAGGCCCTCATTTTTATGACAATGAATTCTAGGGTGGTTCCTATTATCATTAAAATCAAAAATCTAACTTTTTTGTTTGAATAAATTTAGGTATACATTCTTCGACAAAGTTATAGCTGAGCTAATTTCAAGCAACTTTGTTGCAGATAATTTTTTTTTTATCTCTTAAATTGGCCGATTTAGAGCTATTTTCTTGAATTGAGTTAGGGTGGCTATTGAAAAAACAGTTTTTTTGCTCTAGTTTTCTTATTTCAAATTTCTCAGCAAAGGTGTCTTCAGATAACTTTTAGATCTTAAGAAGGCGCAAGTTTTTGCTACACAAAACTTGTCAATATCTTTCGCCGATCAAGAGTTATTGACGTTTTTATACTAAAAATATGCACTGGAGGTGGTCAGGATACTTAATCATGATCATTAGGTCCTCTCAGCTTAGGGTTCCCAGAAGCACTTCCAAAGTTGCCAAAAGTAAACCAATACACAAATGCTCCACCAGGGTTACTTCCACTCACTTGCTGTAAAAAAATGTGTTTCCGAATCATGAAAACATTAGATGTGATAATGATAATTAGTACTTGTAAGCAGGGTTACTTCCACTCACTTGCTATAAAAAAATATTTTTCGGAATTATGCAATCATTAGATGTTATAATGGTATGTTCTACTTTTAAGTAACAGGTAGAGGGTGTAAAGTATGTGTTTGACTCATAAAATCTGTCAATTTCGCTTTCAGAGCGTCACAATCAGCGATCCTATGATTCGTGAGCGTTCACTCTGAGTTAGCGCTCACGAGTCGTAAAATCGCTGATTGTGACGCACTGAAAGCAATATTGACAGATTTTATGTGTCAAACATATACTTCATGACCTCTTCTTGTAACTAACAAGTACTAATTAGCATTATACTATTTCACGATTTCATAATTCCGAAAAACATCTTTTTATAGCAAGTGAGTGGAAGTAACCCTGCTTGTAAGTTACAAGAAGAGGTCATGAAATATGTGTTTGACACAATAAACCTGTCAATATTGCTTTCAGTGCGTCACAATCAGCGATTTAACGATTCGTGAGCGCTCACTCAGAGTGAACGCTCGCGAATCATAAGATGCCCGATTGTGACGCTCTGAAAGCGAAATTGACAAGTTTTTTGAGTCAAACACATTCTTTACACCCTTTTATTGTTACTTACAAGTACAGCATATCATTATATCATCTTATGATCTCATAAATTAGAAAACCATTGTTTTATAGCAAGTGAGTGGAAACAACCCTGTGCTCCACTTTATTTCTATATGATATTTAACACTTTGATAGCAGGAAGACTTGAATCAGCACGCTGCCTAAGGTTGATATTTTCTCTTATTTCACTTTTTCACTGCGTACTGGATGGTTTACTCATGATTGATTTATGATGTTTTAGATTGACTTGTATCCCAGAGGTCGTTTCAGTATATTCAGCTCTTGCAGAAGTTCCAATCAAGGTTGCAAAGACTCATTTCAGCTAAAACAATGTTTTTCTAAATTATGAAATAATTAGATGCCATGATCAAATTTTGAATTGGTAGGATACAAGAAGAGGTTGCAAAGAATGTGTTTGACATATTAAACCTGTTTATTTCACTTCATGAGAGTCACAATCAGCGATTTTTCACAAACTCACTCACTCACTCACTCACTCACTCAGCGATCAGCAAATCGCTGATTGTGACTTATAGAAAGCAAAATTTACAGGTTTTATGTTTCCAGTTTTATTTTAGCTGAAATGAGTCTTTACAACCTTGGTTCCAATATAATTCTCAGCAGTTGCAAATAAAAGTGTCCAATTTCTCCTTACATTCCCGCATAAAGAACTGCACTTTTCCTTCACGCTCTGATTACTAAACATCGAAAATTGTATTATATTAGAGTGTTTGTTGTTTTCCATTTCATCTTCCACTGACTAATCTGTGTTCACCCATTTCTAAGCAAAAAAAAAATACAACAAATATGTGCAAACACACATCCCACCAGCATCGCAAATGTGAAAATTTGCGACCAACTATACAAAAACAGTTGTAAATTTCATACCGCTGGGTGATTTCTTTCTAAACATGAACAATTTTCCCTAATACAAATCAATTGCTTTGCTAGCACGCATACCTGGGATGAAAAGTAAAAACTGCATTCACGCACGGTTGATCCGGCAAAACGATGCAATCTTTCACGTTTGACGCTCGTTTAGCGCAAACAAATGGTTGTTTTAGAAATTTTGTTTGAATAATGCACCATGCCATGCCAACCACGCTGTCTCAGATATGTCAGATGCATGTTTGTCTGATACACATCCACGGTACGGTAAGCTCTTTTGTTTCGCGTGTAAGTGCCGCACAACAACAAATCACTTTCAACTCAATCTGCTGATTGAACACCGATAGTGCCACTAAAGTCATGCAAAGCCACATTACGCCCGTTGTTGTTATGGCATAGTTTCGATCAATTCGGGGCCATCATCAAGAGTGCATCTATCACAACGAATCTTTTGTAATGATGATGCTTGAACTCAAAAGCCATAAAAAGCAACAAATGTGAATGCTCGATCTCCTCAATAAGCAAGCATAACATTACAAATACCGATGCAGTGAAAGACAAAACACAAAACATAAGCGGAAAATGATAATTAAAATGTTAAAAGAGTGATTTTACTTACTTATTTTGGCTCCCTTTCTTCGTCTAGCCAACGCATGTTCCTGGTAGGAACCTTTATTCGGTAAATGCTGTTATTTGTACTCACGATATGAAATCAGATTAGCTCTCTGAATATATGTTATTAATACGCTGCCAAGGCTGATGGTGGATCAAATTTGATTGCCACGGTTCACGGTACTTTGCATATCGAAAAAATAATGTATGATAGTGCACCCCGTGGTAGCTTACAATGAACGAGTGTAGCACTTTTAAACTATACAGAGGGAAGCAAATTGGTCGAGCAGACAAAAACATCCGGTAAGGTGCCGTGAAGTCAACTTTCATTCTCGTTTAGGCACCGCAGCGGAGTTAACGGCGCGCTCGAAGTGGTTTTGTGGCTTCTTTCATTTCGCTACTAGGTTTATAATAGTTCGTGACGAGGAAGTTCATTGTACTTGGAATTGTGTTAAGACGGTTTTCGTCGCGCCAAACAGTCCGAAAATTGGTATGGTTATGGCAGGCTTATTCAAGTTCCGTAATATGTCATAAAATAGCTTATGTCATTGCGGAGTAGCGATTTATTGCAATTATTATTTAACTAATGCAATTTTGAAATTAATTTAACTGATAACCCATGAATCTAGTTTTGAATGGAACATGTTTGAGAATCGCCAATGTAGTGCTTAGTAGCGAGTTTTTATCAACACAAGGCTCTGATTCTTGCGCATATTTTGAACTTACTAGGGGAAAAGGCTCTAATATGGATCTAAGATTGGGCCCATCGCTAAAAATCTGCTATTTATCAATTTTATCTAGATGAACACGTCATTGGGACGGTACTTATGGATATTTTTGGTCGTTATTGAAAGTTTAATAGATTGGTGAATTTACGTATGGATGATGGAATAAAAACTAGTGATAAAAGTGAAAATGTGGGAACTAAGTCAATGCAGTTCCACGTGAAATCTGAAAAAAAAAAACTGAAATCTGTTTACGTCAGATTCTGATTTAAATTAATTTTTTATGTGTTTTCGACCGAAGGGAATATGAATCTGCCATAGCTATTTGCACCATTTTCACTTCTGCGATAAATTTAAAAAAGGTTATGTATTTACTTGGGAACTACGTGATTGTAAGTAATAGTATCAAAAGATGGGTTGTAGGGAATTGGTTTTAAAACGTGTAAAATATTTACAGTGAAAAAAAAATATTGACGAAATTGTTTATTCATTAAAATAAAACTTCAGTCGAAATTATTGTCAAAATAGTTATTTTTTTATTTTATTTTTTATTTGTCTTGGGAAGATGGAAGTCACTAAGAGTGTTACGGAGACAATAAAGTCGTTTGGACCTCTTGAAGGCATACTCGTATTAAGGTTATTTAGAGAATGCGTTTAGCTGTAATTTATTAATTAATGTTGTGTTTTCAACATGGGTACTGCGGAGTCACTCAATGTGCTGGTGACTTCGGAGCCAGAGTGAACGTCAAGCATTGTAATATCATAAAAATGATCCACAAACACACTCTTAAGGGGGTAGTCCACTCTGGCGGCATGAAAAATAGGTCATTTTCACGAATTTTTGTTTGAGAGTAAATAACGATCAATTCAAAAGAGGAATGCATGGTTTTGTCAATTGAAATGTCCTCTTTAATTGAGATTTTTTTTTGGCGAGATTGAATGTCTCCTGTAGCCGCTGCACCAGGTTCCCCAGGAGACCTCCCGTCTGAGTCATCACGGGGCGGGACGTCTGGCGGTCACACCACTGGAGCTGGAACAACGATTTTTTTGTGGTTATTCTCTGATAGATGACCCAGTCTTGTACGTAGCCGTTTTTGATTTGGTTGAAAAATAAAAATTTGGCGACGTTTTGAAAAAAAACAGTCCGTTTTTGTACCCTAAAATTGGAGATAAAAGTTTGCACCAAAATCCATTTTTGATTCTTTTGAAAATCGGCTACGTACAAGACTAGAAAAAAAGGTTCGCCGGTCACGGGCGGGTACTCCGAGCGCTCACCTGAGCGCGCTTGGAGCGTCTGGACACGAGTCCACTAATCGGCCTATAACTTTGAAACGATGTCACTTGCGGACTTGCGGTCAAGTCTATGTCAAAGTAATGTAATGTAATGTAATGTAAGCTCAAACGCAAAAGCCAACAAGCTCAGTGTTTATGCAAACCTCCACTACGTGTATTCCTATACACTATCAATAGATCTATAGTACTTCATATGCCTTCACCATGACAGGACGGCCAATCAATCTCCAAACATTAGGGATTTTGATCCAATTTCCGTCCTACTAAGCACAACCCGCGCTTTACCTCTCTTTTCTGAACGAGTTTAAACAAAGAAGGGAATATTTCTGTCAAAGATGACTTTTAAATTTATTCACCTTTCCATACGTACCGTTGGATTTGATAAAGAGTCACAAATTGTTGAGATATTGTTTAAAATCTAATAGGGTAGAGAGCTACTTCGGCTTTATCGCCCATTTTGGGCCTATCTAGGAAAACATCAAATAAATCCATGATTTCAGAGTTAACAAGTCAATAATGCGTTTGGTACGATACTTTAGCTATTAAGCTACGGAACGAAGTCAATGAGAACGCGTGATATGAAGGTTTGCACCCATTATTTCCAAAAACAAAAGAAGCGCTCCGACCCGATCAATTTTTATCTTCATCCGATAGGCCGAAGTGAATTCATTGGCGTTTCGATGGCGTTTGAATGAGTTAGGCCAAGTTTAGAATCCGTAGACCGAGTTTGGCGTCAAGAAGCAGTGTTAGACTTTTGACAATATCCCAACGATTGGTTTCTCTTTATCAAATCTTACGGTACATACGGAAAGGTAAATAAATTTGGAAGCCATCTGTTCTAATCACATTCCGTTGGGTGCTAAACTTCGCTAGATTAAGAAAGACTGTATGCGGGTTGTGCTTAATAGGCCGGAAATGGGGTAGTTAACCCTACTGCTTCTTGATTCTAAATTCGTTCTACGAGTTTCAATTCCGTCCTAACGCATTGAAACGCCATTAGATTTTCTTCATCCTACGGATAAACGTAGAAAAAGGGGATTCGCTAGGAGCGCTTCTTTTGTTTTGAGAACAATGAGCGTAAATATTCATACAATGTGCTCTAACAGGATTTAGGTTGTAGCTTATGAACTAACGCATCGGAACAAACCTATTATTGATTTGTGCACGGTGAAATCATTGGTATTATTGATCTTTTTTGTATCGATGGAACGAAAATAAGCGATTACGACGAAGTAACGCTCCTCCCTATTGTTTTATTTCAATTAAAACAACACAACAAAACACAACGTAGAGATCTCGTCCGTGCGCGATCACTCAGTGATAAAAGTATGAAAATCAGAAAAATGTGTATGACTCTGCTAAGTTTTCAATTACAGTAAAACATACTTTAGTGAAAAAACAAACTTTGATAGAATCATGGGGCTCGAGCATTACTAGCTCGGAGAATTTGCCGGAATAAACTGAGAAAGAGCAACTCAGTTTTTAGCTTGAGAAAAAATTTCAAGCAGTTTTCCATTGGCTTGCAAAATAAAATTGATCGACTCCACAGTACCCCGGTTTCAACGCATGGTTTAGCACATTTTAGGTTGCATACAATTCTAATCCACTTGGTACAATTTGTCTATCGTAACGTTACAAAATTGTTTGTTTTTTCATTGAGTCCTAAAGACTGACTAAAAGTAAATTGGTACGCCCCTCGCACGCCGCTAGCACACCTCTAGTGCTGGAAATCGAAAATCTTTGACAGTGGTTTGTTTACACTTCTGTAGAGAATAACTGGTGCAAGATTGATCAAAGCAGTCGGTCGCGTTCATAAATAACGTCAAATGGAACTCGAAAAACAATATTGTGCACAAACACCTGGAAAATCCAAAGTGGTCCGGTTCCAAGCTGGCTAAAGTGCTGAAGATGCCGAAAACAACAGTGATCGTGCACGGACAGAACTTCCCTACGTTGTGTATTACGGATGGTTAGAAATAATAAAACACGATCGAATTACTGACCGTCCTGCCATGGCCGAGGTAGAACTACTATTATTTATTGATAATATATAGGACACAATACAATGCACAGCTGGTAGGGTAGTACCACACGTAGTGGACGTTTGCACAAACAAACAGTTTGTCGAGTGCTCAAAACCTACAAGGAAACCCTGAGTGTTGAAAGGAGTCAGCGGAACAACGAAAACCTGGAACCAGGGATCGTCAGCTGCGCAGCAAGGTGTTGAGGTGCGTTAAATCCAATCCCAACTTACAACGCCAACTTTCAAACGGTGCGGAACATTCTTGCCAGGGAAGGATACAAGTCGTAAAAAGCCAGTAAACATCCGAACCGGCACATGAAGCATAATTCCGTGGCCAAAAAGCGTGCAAGGCTCTTGTACGACCGTGTTTTGACGATACAAAAGGGCTGCAGTTTGATCGATGACGAAATATACGTCAAACTCGATTTTAAGTCTTACATCGCGACTGGACGTGGGGATGTGCCGCGAAGATTCAAGTTCATATTTGCCAACAAGTTCGCGAAGAAGGCCATGATTTGGCAAGCGATTTGCAGTTGTGGCCTGAAAACGGAACCATTCGTCATATCCTCGACGATGACATCCCAAGTTTACATCGAAGAATGCCTGAAAAAGCGTGTATTGCCGTTCATCCGCAAGTATTGGGACAAAGTTATCTTTTGGCCCAATTTGGCCAGCTACCGCTACTCCAAGGTGGTTCTGGAGTGGTATGCTGCCAAAAAGATCGATTTTGTCCACCAGCTAATGAATCCTCCGAATTTCCCGGAGTTTCGACAAATCGAAAAATACTGGGCAATTTCAAAGCAGCGACTTTGACGAAGCGGTGGGCAGTCAAGGACATCCAGCAAATGTGGGTAAAATGGTTTCCACTATGCAGCGCTGATGGGCTCCATCAAGAGGAAGGTTTGAGATTTGGTTCGCACTGGAGAAATGTAACCATCTAATGCTTCAAATAACAGTACTGTAAAGCAACGATTAATGGACTTTTTAAACTTATTAAATCGCGATCTTTTTGTGCGTACCAATTTATTTTTAGTCAGCCTTTAGTCAACTATATGTTTCAATAAGTGTTATGTGTCTATTTTAAGGCTACTTACAATTACAGTTATAATCAACAATGTAATAATCCAAATTTCTACAATATTAGCTTTTAAAATGTTCTATGTTCTGCGTTGATTGTGGTTATGATAACAATGACATATTACTGATAACTGACTACACACACTTACGTCTTCCCACTTGACGTTGGCCGTTGACGTTATTAATAAACCGTTAGGTCTAAAGGTTATCATCAGCGTTTGCTGTTGTCCAAGGGGCAAGACAACTGTTAACTCAGAGTTAACATATTTGCAGCATTTGAGTTACTCGTATTTACTGAAAAATAAACAATGTAGTCTAATATTTTTGATCAAATGATGTTCAAACAATCGCCGTCTGACAGAATGTTATGATTTCACGATTAAGTTTTCATTCATTAAAATATCCAAGGGAAGGGATGCAGGAACCATCTATGGATATTGTTGGGAAGCCGCACTGGGATTATGTGAAATCCCCACTAGGCTTATTCGGAATCTCCCCCTACTGAGACTGTCATAAATTCCCTTTGTAATTGACTGGAATCCTCCCAGGGACTGTCGTGAATCCTTCTTGGGATTGTCGATCAGAATCCGTACTATGCGGTTGCTAATGTTTCCAGTACTCGAACTACATTGGCATGGCAGTAAATCAGTGGATTGTGCTGCTTTACAACAAGACATTGATTCCATTGCAAGTTGGTGTGTCTCAAACGGAATGGAGATGAACGTGATGAAGTGTGACTGTGACTTTGACTATGCAGGCATTAGATTGGGAAATGTAACATGTATTACGGATGATGGCCTGCAAGCTAAGTTTCAACGAACACATCGCAACGACCACTTCGAAAGCTTTTGCCGTACTTGGTTTCATCCGCCGAAATTAATCTGAGTTTCGTGATGTGTATGCATTGAAGAGTCTGTATTTTTCACTTGTTCGAAGTGTTCTTGAGTGTGCTGTGCAAATCTGGACTCCTCTCCACAAAACCCATATAGCCCGAATTGAAAGAGTGCAATGTTGCTTCGTTCGATTCGCCCTACGGAGATTACTTTGGAATGATCGGCTCTGGTTGCAACATCGGTGTCAATTGAGAAGGCCCGGACCTCTACGTCAACGGATATCTTAAACAAATTTGTTGCATTCGATATTCTAAGTAATTGGATTGACTGCCCGAAGCTAGAAGCTGGAGATCAAAGTGAAATCAAAATTTGCTGTTATGATGTAGCTTATTTTGAATACTCCAGATCGTCTAATTTTGGTTGACTTAACGATTTACACAGCAAAAATGAGAGTAAATTTTTACACCATTGAATCAAACGGAAAACTAATCCTGCTTTCAATTTGATTAGTGAATTTGCATTCATAATATTGAACTGAATGTGGGCCTGGCGTTAATGGTTAGTATTAATACTTCTCACGCTGAAAGATTTGAGTTCAAATCTCACCCAGACAGGCCACGAATGAACTAAAACGTGTTAAACACAACAAATAAACAACAATTTTAGTTCAAAGATAGATGAACATAAATTAATTTTTTAACAAGACATTAAAAGCTGACTAAAAGCAAATTGGTAGGCACAAATAGACCTGTTATTCGTGATCAAATAAGTTATAAAAGTCCAAATCCATGCTTTACAGTACTGTTATTAAAACTTCAAAGTTGCATCATTAGATGGTTACTTTTCTCCAGTTCGGACGAATTCTCGAACCTTCCTCTTGATGGAGCCCATCAGTGCCCGCACAGTGGAAATGAGCACAGAATCAGCGCATTTCTTCCATTTTGCCCGCATTTGCTGGACCGCTGCTTTGAAATTGCCCAGTATTTTTCGATTTTGCTCGGGGAAAAATCGATCTTGTTGGCAGCAGTTTGGAAGAGTGACAGCTTGCCAAATCGGGCCAAAATTTGACTTTGCCGCTATGCTTGCGGATGAACAGCAATACACGCTTTTTCAGGCATTCTTCGATGTAAACTTGGAACGTCGTCGTCGAGGATGTGACGAATGGTTCCGTTTTCAGGCCACAACTGCAAATCGTTTACCTGCTGCTTCCAGGATTTCCTGCCATACTTTTCGGTACAACGATTCTGATTTTGTTGTCATCAGAATGAAAACTAGCGGAACCGTCTGCTGATGTGAGGGAGCGATACTTCCATGAACAGTGACGAGTTGACGAAAAAAAAAGGAAATGTGGCAAACGTACCATCTGTAACACAATACTTTGCCTGTCCAAGACGTCGTTCATGAGTTCCAAAAATTAAGGCTCTTTCATTATTGTCACCGAAGTCAGCAATCAATAGACGGTCTCCATTATCATCCTTCTGGAATTCATCCGGTAGATTATGCCTAACGTCCATTATGCCTAACGTCCTTTATGCCCAACGTTCATTATGCCTATCATACATTATGCCTAACGTCCGTATGCCTAACGTACGTATGCCTAACGTCCGTATGCCTAACGACCGTATGCCTAACGTCGTGCACCCGAATCGATTAATCGATTTTCAATCATTTTGTTAACCGACTTTGCTCGGGTGCCTGATCTTCTGCAACTGCAACTTCTACTTCAAACTTTCATCTTCTCATCTATCGTATGAAAATTACCACTTTAGTCTGTTATTAGAAATGAGCATCTTCAACTATGTAAATCGTTAACTTCACGCAAAAGTAATACAAACAAATAGCTTAAGTACATAACTCTGGATTGGAGTTTACCATCAATTACTGTCATTGGTCGAAAGGTACAATAGCAGCACCTACCCTACCGTGTCTCCTGGAGATCGTCAAGTCGACGATGACAGGAGCACATGCCGTGGTAGAGGAAACAATAGCTGCAATTTTCAAACCTATGACTGGATGCCTTCCTTCAGATAATAACTTGAGTGCGGTACAATCGATAGAACTGTTTACCTCTCACCATCCCTCTCCAACGGGGAAGTTTCGTAAAGAGAGATGATCAAACCGATTTGTACCTTCCTAAAAAGTTGTCCTTGCTCGCTTTCTACTCTCTAAATACAATGATAGTGGTTTACCACCCATTACAGCACGGAAACTAATTCCGACAGCAGTGGGTTCTCTTCTCTGTTTGTCTTGATCGAGATTAATAACCTCTGATTGTCCTCAACATGTCGCTGTATGAAGGGCCAAAAACGGATTGGGTAGATCGATAGGCAAAGTCACCTATACTCATCTAAGGAACAATGAAGAGTCTCCTTCTAGCAACTTGATCAGCCAACTGGTCAAAACGACAAGCCCCCAAACAGGAAGATACCCCAATGAGTGGGGAGAAGAGCCCACCCTTTATCCACGATATGTTATCAACAGGGAGTTGGCATTCCCACTCTCCCCGTCCAAATCGCTTCAACTGGGTTGGACCGTCCCTTCCCTTTTATGTATGTATTTCAATGTAAATACGAGTTGATTGTTATGATTATGATCGTGCTACTCATTTTACCTTTTTTGTGATACTTATTATCACAGCAACCAATCTTGAATCGTAGACCAGGTCCATCAACAATAAATAATATAAAGCCATCTTCTTCTTCTTCATCATGTCCGCTCACCACCCGTAATGCATGCAAACGAAAAAGAGATACAACCAACATTAGATTTTTTTTAAAGTATAAGTAATAGTTTTATCCAAATACCTAAGTTACCATATTGTATCTCAGTGGCATTGTCTCATTCGGAACCCACATTCAAAGCTACTTTGTGACTATTTGGTTACTCGGATACTCATATAAAATGTTGTGCAAGAATCAGAATGGTCAGAATGGTCCATCGGTTTCGAGTTGCAATATTTCCCAAACTGAAGCAATACATCTCTCATTGTTTCAACTTTATCCTAACGTAATATTATCACCCATATGCCCGTCCAAACCCTAACCCCATCTTCCACACCAAATCCAATAATAAGGTTTCTGTATGTCAAACCCACCCGTACATAAACGAGAATATGGTTATACATCTTTACTATCACAACCTCGGGTAATCATTGAAAGTACTTGCATTTCACTCAGGCACCTCTGAGCAAACTGCAATCACCCTCTCATACTCTTAATGTGCCACGACCAACCTGGCACAACTACGCCCTATTCCGTCTGTGGTGCAAGCGCAAGGCTTTCATCATTCTCTTTTCTCAAGCATCTCATATGTACATTTGAATTTGTTGTCCTTTAAATTCCGTTATAATTGCTTATCTTTTGACAGATACGCGTATTTCATCTACTACTTGCAGCCTTCATCAGTGCCAAGTACTCAACACCACTCATGAAGTCTTGGCACTGATGAAGTCTGCAAGTAGTAGACGAAATACGCGTATCTGTCAAAAGATAAGCAATTCTAACTGAATTTAAAGGAAATAAACCAACTCACTCAAAGCTCTTCATAAAGGGATTCCGTTAAGAGGTTCGACAAATTTAAAGGATTGAATAAAACTATTTTATGACTTAAAGTGCAATGAATGAGCGTTAGTTTCGGGATCATTTAAGTGTTAGAGTTATGTTAGTAACCAACGTAATCAATTCATTTGTTGCGGGCAGTGTTTGTTAGATCACACCCCACACTGTAATTACTACTATGTTAGATGTATGATTCGTCAAGTTTATACAACTCAATCTTTCAATTAAGGTAAACTATTTATCTTATAATTACAAGAGCAAAATAAAATTACAATTAAATGTAAATGCAAAATAAAACTTGACAAAACATCGTCCAATCCCCTTATTCGTGAACAGGGTCTGACGATGTGAATCTGATTTTTAGTGAACGGGCACCATATGGTACATTTCCTCACAATGATCCTGTCATTGCTAGCCTATCTGAACTATTTAATAAATGGAAACCATAACATGGGTTACGCTCCCCCTAAGCCTATCTCTGTCTTATCTCAAATACCAAATGCCAACGGTTTGAATGTATTAATATACCTTACCTTACCAATCAGGCTAAGGCCTTGTTGTCCTCTGCTGTCCGAAGAAGTCATCTCCACTCTACTCGATCCATGGCCACAGTTCGCCAGCCTCGTAGTCTGCGAAGGGTCCGCAGGTCACCTTCTACTTGGTCGATCCACCTTGCCCGCTGCACGCCTCTTCTTCTTGTTCCTGTTGGGTCGCTTTCTAGAACCATTTTCACTGGGTCGTCGTGCGGCATTCTTACGACGTGCCCAGCGCACCGTAGTCGCCCAATTTTTGCAATGTGGACGATGGATGGTTCTCCCAGCAGCTGGTGCAATTCGTGGTTCATTCGCCTCCTCCACGTTCCGTCATCCATCTGCACTCCACCGTAGATGGTACGCAACACCTTCCGTTCGAAAACACCAAGGGCGCGTTGGTCCTCCACGAGCATAGTCCAGGTATCGTGGCCGTAAAGGACCACCGGTCTAATCAGCGTCTTGTAGACAGTCAATTTCGTGCGGCGGCGAATTTTATTCGACCGGAGCGTCCTCCGGAGTCCAAAGTAGGCACGATTCCCTGCCATAATGCGTCTTTGAATTTCTCTGCTGGTGTCATTTTCGGCGGTCACCAGTGAGCCCAAATACACGAACTCATCGACCACCACGATTTCGTCACCGTCAATCTGAATTCGGGGTGGGAGGCTAACATTGTCTTCCCTAAAACCTCTTCCTTTCATGTATTTTGTCTGTGATGCGTTGATGACAAGTCCAATCCGTCTAGCTTCAGCCTTCAGTCTGATGTACGTTTCCGCCATCATCTCAAAGTTCCGTGCCATAATGTCAATGTCATCGGCGAAGCCAAGGAGCTGGATGGACTTCCTGAATATCGTGCCACTCGTGTCTATCCCAGCTCTTCTGATCACACCTTCTAACGCGATGTTGAACAGCAGACACGAAAGTTCATCACCTTACCGTAACCCCCTTCGAGATTCAAAGAGACTCGAGAGTGTCCCCGATACTCGAACAACGCACATCACTCGATCCATCGTCGCCTTGACCAATCGCGTAAGTTTATCCGGAAGTCCGTACTCGTGCATAATCTGCCATAGCAGATCTCGATCGATTGTGTCGTATGCGGATTTGAAATCGATGAACAAATGATGTGTGGGCACGTTGTTTTCGCGGCATTTCTGCAGAACCGGCTGAATCGAGAAAATTTGGTCCGTGGTAGCCCCACGAACTCTCTTGCAAATGGTGACAGACAGCGGCATAGAATTTGGAAGAGTACCTTGTAGGCGGCACTCAGCAGTGTGATCGCGCGGTAGTTGCAGCAATCCAACTTGTCGCCCTTTTTGTAGATTGGGCATACGACACCTTCCATCCACTCCTCCGGTAATATCGCCTCCTCCCCAATCTTGGCAATTACCCAGTGCAGCGCTCTAGCCAGTGCTTCACCACTGTATTTTAATAGCTCACTTGGTAGTTGATCTACACCAGTTGCTTTGTTGTTCTTCAGCCGACCGATCTCCTCCTTAACTTCTTGAAGATCAGGGGCCGGTAGCCTGTCGTCTTCTGCGCGTGCTCCAAGATCTGTTGCCGTGCCACCTTCGTTTTCTGCTGCTTCACCGTTGAGGTGCTCGTCATAGTACTGCTTCCACCTCTCAATCACCTCACACTCGTTCGTTAGAAGGTTACCGTCCAAGTCCTTGCACACATCGGCTTGCGGCACGTAGCCTTTGCGCGAACTATTTAGCTTCTCATAGAACTTCCGTGTGTCGTTTACGCGGTACAGATTTTCCATCGTCTCGCAATCTCGGTCTTCCTGCTGACGCTTCTTCCTTCGGAAAACCGAGTTTTGTCTGTTCCGCGCTTGTCTGTATCGCTCCACATTCAATCTCGTGCGGTGTTGCAGCATTCTGGCCCGTGCTGCATTCTTCTCCTCTACTAACAGTTTGCATTCGCCGTCAAACCAGTCATTTCTTCGGTCCGGGATTGCAGTACCTAGTGCCGCTGCAGCAGTACTACCTATGGCTGAACGGATGTCCCTCCAGCCATCTTCAAGAGAAGCTGCGCCAAGCTGCTCTTCCGTGGGTAGTGCAACTTTCAGCTGCTGCGCATAGTCCTGGGCAACTCCAGAGTCCCGTAGTTGCTCAATGTTGCGTCGCGGCGTTCGACTTCGACGTGTGTTATGCACCGTCGAGAGTTTTGAGCGCATGCATACTGCAACTAGGTAGTGGTCCGAATCTATGTTCGCACTGCGGTACGTGCGGACGTTGATAATGTCGGAGAAGAATTTCCCGTCGATTAGAACGTGATCGATTTGGTTTTCTGTGTGTTGGTCAGGTGATCTCCAGGTGGCTTTGTGGATATCCTTGCGGGGGAAAAAGGTACTTCGAACTACCATACCCCGGGAGGCTGCAAAGTTCACGCATCGTTGGCCGTTGTCGTTCGATACGGCATGCAGGCTGTTTGGCCCGATTGCCGGTCTATACATTGCCTACCGTCCTACCTGAGCGTTCATGTCGCCGATGACGATTTTGACGTCCCGTTGCGAACAGCCGTCGTACACCAGCTGCGCATAGAACGCTTCTTTCTCGTCGTCGGGTCTCCTTTCGTGTGGGCAGTGCACGTTGATGATACTGTAGTTGAAGAAACGACCCTTAATCCTCAACTTGCACATCCTCGCGTTCATCGGCTGCCAAACAATCACGCGTTGGCGCATCTTACCCAGCACTACAAAGCCGGTTCCCAGCTCGTTGGTGGTGCAACAGCTCTGGTAAAAAGTAGCCGCTCGATGCCCGCTTTTCCATACCTTTTGTCCCGTCCAGCAAAGTTCCTGCAGTGCTACGACTTCGAAGTTGCGTGGTTGAAGTTCGTCATAGATTAACCTATCGCAACCCGGGAAGCCGAGCGATTTGCAGTTCCATGTTCCGAGTTTCCAATCGTAGTCCTTATTTCGTCGCGTAGGTCTGTGCCGATTGTTCCGATCCGTATTTCTTCATTCAGTATTTGCAACTTTGTTTTTTTCCAGGGCGGCTTGTTGGGCCTGCCCCAACCCCCTGCCTCGCCGGGAGATCATCGTGGACAGCTCTGTTTAGAGTCCCACGCTGGCACTAAGACGGAGATCAGGTGCTCCTTACATGGAGACCAGATGCCGTTTTGAGCCGCACCTCCATGGTGAACAGACGCTCAGGTTTGGTGAAGTATTTCCTCTATCACCGTTCTATGGTTACCGCGCCAGTGTTCGCGTCGCACCTCTTCACATTGCCGGACTGGCAACATTGCCCAGGCTACGCCACCCAGCTGTGTCCATGTTTCAACTGGTAGTCTTTTGTTATCATATGACTCGAGGAGGCGTGAAGTAGGAACTTGTGAAGACCAGGACTAAATATTCCGCTCCTTCCAGGTTGTCAACTCACCATTTTGTAGCCCCATAAGTAATATATACATTGGAAATGACATTCAATCAAATAAACCCATACCCCACTCACTTGGCCAGGCTTCAGAATCGTCCAGTGGGCAGTGCGCTCTGCACTCCAAGTTCCCTTTCTTTCAAATTCACCCCAAATTTGATATTTTATCCCTTTGAGTGTTGATTAATCACAATGAATTAATTAATTTATCTTTATTAGGGAGGCTTTCAGCCTGGGGCTGGTTCGCCTCTTAATCACAATGAAACATTGTGACAGAGCACGGACTTGAGGTTACTAGAGTATTAAATAATCTAGGTCCTATTTAGGAGTATATCTGAAAAATCCAAATCTAGCCAAAGCCCACCTGCTAGACATCGCACCGTGTTCGGGCAAAACCATCCACTTGCGACATGTTTCAATTTGTTTAATGATGCCAAACTTTTTGACTTCAATATAAGTGAAAATAGTTTTTAAACTAGATTAAGACAGCTAACATAGTTATTTAAGTGATTCACAGTCTGTGCAGCATAGCTGAAGACGTATTAAAATAAATAAATAAATCTCTGTTTTTCTAACGCAAATTTTACTCTGCGTCGTAAAAAGTGGATTTACTTACAGCTCTATAACTCGATGATCCGTTCAATATCGAGTTATAGAGAATTGACTATAATTGAGAATTTGGAGTTCGATGAGGGAACAATTATAATTTTCATATTTCTTTAAAACATTCACTTTTTGATTCATACATTATTCAACAGATTTTTAGCCAATTTTATAAGTTTCATTTAGTGATCGATAGTTTATCCTGAAAGGCTCAATCAAGCTAATTTGTTATGGTAAGATACACACTTCCATCTTGTTTTAGGTATGTGTTTTTTGTTTAACATTTTCATAAACCCGACTACCATTAGACAAAGAAAACTTTTTCTTTTCGGAGAAAATTTCCCAACGTCAGTTCAGTCCAAACACTATCAAAATCACATTTGATGACTGGAGATCAGAATCAGCTGTAGATTCGCAAATTCACTGCCCACCTCACTTCAGGCTTTTTTTCTGAGGTGTTGAGCTGATGTTGAGCAAATGCAGATAAACAAGGGAAATTATTATGATTTGCTGAGTATGGCTTCTCTCGCACTGCAAACGTACCACCAGCAAGACACAGTCAAAGAAATAATAACAGAAAAAAAAAATTGGCCAACAATACTCCCCACAAATACGCACACAAGCCGACCGCAACCCCCGCCTGATCGACCGCGCAGCTGCCTTCGTCAGTGGGTAAAAGTTTTCCGCCGGCTGATCGCACTTGTCGATGAATTGTTGCTGTTTGCCCGAGTGGTTCATTGCGGGAGGTGGAATGGTGGGCTTGCCTCAGCCGAGCAGTATGAACACTATTTTCTCAAATTGAACGTTACATGATTTTCTGTTTGACTGCGGATTCAGCAGTTATAGACCGCGATAATAAACAGCAGACAGCTTGGGAACATCAGTGGGTGGGGGCATACCGAGAGCCGTGTCGAGTTGTAGAAAGTGGAAGGCTAGAAGAAAATTATGACGGAAAACAAACTGAGAAAGAAAATCATTTCACTTTCAAAGAAGGTGTTTAGAAGAGTGCACGTAGAGTGCGAAAAAAAAACCGGCCATAAATGTGGGCTATTTTTGTTTCCGAATCTGATCATGCGAAAGCAAACGAACAAAAACACAATCAGTCATCATGGGTAGTGCGAAATGCATTTTTGTTTTATTCGTGGCGACCCGCAGTTTAAGAGGTTCACTTCGTTTTCTGGCGTCTGACTTAGGGGGGAAATGGTCATGCGACTGTGATTTAGAGATCGTCGTTAGCAGAAAGTGCAAGAATGATGAATACGATTAGCGCCAGATATAAGGGGGTCTATTACTCCCGGCTGCCCATACAAACAACGCTCTGATACGAACAATTCCGAACAGTGAAAACTGTTAAATGGTGCTTAACATCTTCTTATTCGCACAGCAGTTAATTGAGAGCTTTGAGAGCCTTGTCACTTGAGAAACTATTACATTAGGATCACCGCCGCTTTTGGTGTTCAAAGAAGATCAAATTGCTCCGCTACAACAAACCGTCCGTCGGCCAGCGCATCAATAGCCCTTTAATTTGAGGTTAATGGCTGAGGCTATACCAGCTGACAATGATTCACTTTTAAGCTGAGCACCATTAAACCACTTTAAACGCTGGCTGCAGAAAAGGTTGGAATTTGGTCATAAACCGAGCAACAACAGCCTAACGGTTCCCCGAAATTGACTTCCTCCAGTCCAGTTCTCATTTGAATCTCATTATTCGCTGACACAGACGCCAATTAAACGTACGATTAACACTTCTTTGTCGTTTTCTCTTCCACTTCTTCAGGTTCCATGGAGACCCATCCCGTATCACGTGCCTCAGCAGCAGCTGATCAGTGTAGCCAGTTTTGATACTACCAGCAAGGATGAACTAGTCCATATAGCGCAGCACAATGCGCATATCCTGAAGCAATTCAACCAGCCCATCACCCAGTACCAGAATCAGAACACTCATCAGGTGCATCCGGTGGGTGGTCAGCAACAGTACCATCAACAATCCCACAAACAGTCCACCCTCTATGGAGGTCACACATCCGGACCCAAGTACATGACGACACCCCTCCTGTTGACCAACATCAGTCCGGCAGGGCCGATGCAAACGACGGCCCGCCACGCCAAGCCCTTCGGACCCAAGTCGGATCAAGTCACCACGCTTAATCTGGTGCACTCGCCCACGCCGAAGCACGTAACCCCGATGGCGGGGCATCTGGCTCCGGTCGGAGTCAAGGCAGCCAAATTCAATGGCCAATTTAGGTAAAATAGACACACCATCACCGGTGCCCTGGGAAGAAGATGTTCCACGGTGGTGGCGCGGTGGTGGTGCGAGAGTGATGATGACAATTCGGACCCGTGACCGGTTTCGTGTTATAATGTAGTCATCTAGTTTTGAATATCTGCATGCATATTAGGCTCGTCTGCTTTTACATGGGGTTTCTTTCCTGTTGGAAATAGAGGCCAGTTGGCCAGATGAGCCGGTGTGTGGTCGGTTGCGCGGGGACACCATTGTCATACAATTGGAACACTGGGGTACATGGTGCGGGTTTTCTGTATAATTGAACGATGTGAATAAGGTGGAAAATTAGATTTTCAGGTCATTTGTAGGGATTTCTATCGGATTTCTAGTAACAATGCAATGCACAGTGGTCCAGAATGCAGATTGATATGTTTTGAGCCTGAAATTGAAACTTTAGACTAAAAGTCTCTGCTAGAAAGCTGTTCCTTATAGTTAGGCCCTTATTGTTATGACAATGAATTCTAGGGTGGTTCCTATTATCATTGAAGGAAAAAATCTAACTATTTTGTTTGAATAAATTAAGGTATATATTCTTGGGCAAAGTTATAGCTCAGCTAATTTCAAGCAACTTTGTTGAAATCAACTTTTTTGTATCTCCTAAATTGGCCGATTTAGAGCTACTTTCTTGAATTGAGTTAGGGTGGCTCAAAAAAAAACTGTTGTTTTGCTCTAGTTGTCTTATTTCGAATTTCTCAGCAAAGGTAGATATTAAGAAGGCGCAAATTTTTGCTTCACACAGCTCGTCAATATCTTTCGCCGATCAAGAGTTATTGATGTTTTTTATACTAAAAATATGCACTTTTCAAATGTTAATATCTCTGGTTGGGACAAACAAAAAAAAAGTTTTTTTGTGGCATTTGAAAGGGCGTATGCTATTCTCAATAATATGAAAAAATTGGAGGTTTTGTTATTTTTTAAACTCGTATAAAATCAATTTGAATTTATTCATATTTTTTATTATATTTGGGTATATCTTTTTTATAAGAAGAGAATCAGGCAACAAATTTCGCTATAAAACATTCGTCTTATAGATTTTTAAAAGCCTCTACAAGATGACTTTCATGAGAAATTTCAAATAAAAAAGTTAGAGCTAAAAAACTATTTTTTCCAGGAACACCCTATATCAACTACGAAAAATTACTCTAAAATGAGAACGTTAAGAGAAAGAAAAAAAATCTTAGACAAAGTTGCTTGCAATTAACTTAGCTATAACTTTTTAAACAACACATGTTTTTACTTTGTAAAACAAAAAAGTTAGTTTTAAAAATTCCCTAATTTGAAGACCACCCTGACGTTTGCAAACACCAAACGAAGGTAATTTTTAAGAATAAAAACTTCTTCGAAGACACTAATTGTCCAAATATGCAAACAAATGTACTAGCACATTTTATTTAAATTTGTCATTAGAGTGGTCCTATGTAATCCCTCTTTTGCCAATAACTTTTTTATTTGAAATTTCTCATGAAAGTCTTCTTCTAGAGACTTTCAAAACTCTTTAAAACGAATGTTTTATAGCGAAAATTGTTGCCTGATTATCTTCTTATAAAAAAAGATATGCCCTAATATAGTAAAAAACATGAATAAATTCAAATAGATTTAATACGAGTTTAAAAAATAACATACCTCAATTTTTTTCATATTATTGAGAATAACATACGCCCATTTAAATGCCGTAAAATATTTTTTTTACTTAAATCTTTGGTTTTAATTAGTTAGTTACAACACATTGTAGTTTCATTTTTATACCTGTGATCTTGACTTTTATACCTATATAAATTTTGAATAGTTCTTTAGTGGGAATGACACTGATAAAGACTGCACATTGTAGTCGAGCATGGATACCAACATTAATTAAGTGGAATTAAATGGAAGATAACCTTTTTTTGCTGTTTTATTTAAGCATTCCGCTAACAACCCAATTTCATTACTTAAACTTTTTTTTTGTTTGCTCCAACCAGAGATATTAACATTTGAAAAATGCATATTTTTAGTATAAAAACGTCAATAACTCTTGATCTGCGAACGATATTGACAAGCTTTGTGCAGCAAAAATTTGCGCCTTCTTAATATCTAAAAGTTATTTCAAGACACCTTTGCTGAGAAAAATTATAAATAAGAAAACTAGAGCAAAACAACGGTTTTTTTTAAGTGCCACCCTTTCTCAATTCAAGAAAATAGCTCTAAATCGGCCAATTTAAGAGGTACAAAAAAGTTGATTTCAACAAAGTTGCTTGAAATTAGCTCTGCTATATCTTTGCCCAAAAAAGTATACCTTAATTATAAAAAAGTTTTTTGATTTCAATGATAATAGGAACCACCCTAGAATTCATTGTCATAAAAATTATTTGTATTTATTTGAATAAACTTTACAGAGCCGAGTTATCCGACAGTATCTGGCTACCTATATGCATTGAAGGTGGCAAACCGGGGCACAATATCAACTAGTTAATCTTTTTTAAAGCTTAGACTTTGTTCTAAAATATAGTTAAGGTTTGGTTAGCGCTAATCCATAAATGAGTGAATAAGGTCACGGTGAATGTTCGCCTGTTTTGTCTCTTTCTGTACAAAAATCAGCCAAACTGCTTATGTTTTAAATGTGGCTTGTGGATATGATTAGAAGTTAATCCAGTTTGACTAGTTTTTGTATAGCAAATGGCAAAAAACTGCCATGGCGGAGGTATGACAACTATAGAAGTTTATTTATTGTAACATAACAAGAAGAGTACATAACAAGCAATGACAATTATACGGGGACAAGTGGTGACATCTATGGGAAGGTGCAGTAGCTATTGTATGCTAAGGGTAGAGATAGTAGTAGCAACTGGTGGAAACTAACGATTTTAAATTGGCTCTACTTGGCTAGCCTATTGGTCCCAAGGAAATAGTTAGTTAGTTAGTTATCTTTATTAAGGAAACTTTCAGAGGGGAGAGGGGTGATATTGTGGGGCAGAATTTACAATATTTTCAAGTTTTTCTCTAACTGGAAGCCACCGTCTTGAATTTCACCCTGAGCTTGAGCTTGGGCATGATTGACCGCCCACGGTTGCTACTCTGTTACTGCCAGATCAGCTGTAATTACACAGAGAACCAATAGACGATGCTTGGGACTAGCAATCATCCTCAATGTGTAAAAACTGGTGATCTTAAATTAGGCAATACCAGCGCCGGCCGCGCCCGAACACAGGTCAAGAAAGGAATGGGAAGGATTGTGTTGACATGACACTCGCTTTGATGGAAGCCGAGAACACCTTTGCACTTCCACGAGGAATCACTGGGATGTTGGATAAGAAGGTTGGGTTTGCAGCAGAGTTCGTTTTGGTAAACAATAAGCTGAATTGATGTCCTAATGATCATATAACGCGAAGGAGCTTGGGACTAAACCCACGGTCTTCTGCTCAGTAAGCAAAAACGTTTGCCACTAGGCAGACGAGCACCTTTTTAATCCCCGAGTTGCTGTTATTACCATGTAGTCATATTAACAAATAAAACGATTGACGAATCTTGAATGTGGATGGGCCTGAGATTAGACTCATGATGTTCTGCTCAGTAAGCAAAAACGGTTGCTCTAAGGCCACCGAGCCCCTCATATCACATAATACCGTTGCTCAAATTTGTGTATCCATTCAAACCCGGAACCAACGACAACAACGAGTTTCGCAAAATACACGATACACAAGCGATTTTACCATAAATCTCTTTGATATGTAAGGACCTTGGACCGCGTTTTTCTGCTCAGTAAGCAGGCCACTGTAACCGACGATCTTTCAAATCCGAAAACTAAAAACTACGAAAAAGTACTTAGGCCTTCATTAAGTTTCACTTTCACGCGACGTTCAATGAAAGGGTCCTATCCAGGATTACATCTGAAAAATCCAAATCTGGCCAACGCCCACCTAAACCTGTTCTAATCCACCTGAAACGAATGGAAGACTTTGACTACCCATCCATGCAAGTCTCATTCCGTGCCTTATGGCAACTTGATGATTCTATTGCGCTCATCTTTTGGCACCACCCAGGGGAGACTTGGTCCTGTACCCAATGCTTAACTTATCTCCATTCCACTCAGCTACTCGCAATTTCTTGTGATATAGTGGGCGGAATATTATTATATGAGACAATTCAATGCAGACGTCTTTCCAAATTTGGCAGATCGACAGGTACTCGGTGAGTTACCACGATAGTTGCTATTCAACAACTCGACAACGTCCCGTCGTCAACGCCTGCTATGAGAATTTCCCATTGCAGACGCCAACGACATGACGTCAGCGAGCTATTGATCAACTACCCTGGTTATCGCCTGGTACCTTATAGCACGATGCTAGGAGGTGAACCGGAAGAATCGATGAGCTACCTCTCCCCCCTGACCAGCTAGAATGTTACTGTCTTCGGCAGAGTTGTTCTAGAGATCATAACCTTTTCGCTGAGTAGTTCAGAATTTTCTCACTACGTAGTGCTAGAATACATGTGAAATTATCGCATGTGATATATCTCGAGATCATGACCTGATAGAAAGTTACTGTCGTCGACAAAGTTTTGGATGAGATCAAAGCCTATTTCTTGGTGCACAATTTTCTCAATACGCGGCGATGGTATACACGTGAAATTCTCATATAAAATATCTCGAGATCCTGACCAGATAGAAAGTTACTGTCTTAGGCAAAGCTGTTCAGGAGATCATAGCATTTTTGCTGGTTAACAGTAGTTCAGAATCTTCTCACTAGGTAGTGCTCCTATACATGTTAAGTTTTCGCATGTGCTAACTCACTAGATCCTGACCAGATAGAGAGTAAATGTCTTTAGCAAAGTTGTTCAGGAAGTTAAGATCTTTTAGTTGGTGGACAGTTGTTCTGAATTTTTTCACTACTTGGTGCTAGTATACACATGCAATTCTCGCATATACAATAGCTCGAGATCATGAGTAGATAGAAAGTTACTGTTTTCAGCAAACTTGTTCAGGGGGTCAAGACTTTTTGGCTGGTGGACAGTAGTCCTGAATTTTCTCACCACGTGGCGCTAAACGTGCACAATTCTCGCATATGCTAAGCTCAATATTCAGGTAGAAAATTACTGTTTTCGAAAATGTTGTTCATGAGGTCAATGCCTATTGCTTGGTGCACAATAGTTCAGAATTTTCACACTACGTGGTGTTAGTATACACGCGGAATTCTCACATGTAAAATATCTCGAGATTCTGATCAGATAGATTTCGCTAGTAGACAGTAGTTCAAAATTATCTCACTACGTAGCGCTAGAATACACGTGAAATTCTCGCATGTGGCTTGTTTCGAGATCCTGACCAGATAGAAAGTTACTGTCTTCGACAAAGTTGTTCAGGAGGTCATAGCCTTTTTGGCTGGTAAATAGTAGTTAAGAATTTTCTCACTACGTGGCGTTAGTATACATGTACACTTCTCGAATATGCAGTTTTCTCACAAATTCTAGGCTTTAACCTCCTGAACAACTTTGTTCAAGACAGTTACTTTCTATCTGGTCAGGATCTCGAGATATATCACAGGCGAGAAATTCACATTTCACTAGCACTACGTAGTGAGAATTTTTTTAACAACTGTCCACGAGCAAAAATTGTGTGATATCCTGAACAACTTTGCCGACGACAGTAATTTTCTATCTGGTCAAGAACTTGAGATATTTTATATGCGAGAATTTCACATGTATACTAGCACCATGAAGTGAGAAAATTCTGAACAACTGTCCACCAGCCAAAATACCTTGACCTGCAGAACAACTTTGTCGCAGACAGTAACTTTCTATCTGATCAGGATCTCGAGATATAGCATATGCGATAAGTGTTCATGTATACTAACGCCACGTGATGAGAAAATTCTTAACTACTGTCTACCAGCCAAAAAGTCTTGACCCCTTAAACAACTTTGCCGAAGACAGCAACTTTCTAGCTGATGAAGATCTCGAACTATTGAATATGCGAGAAAGGCACGTATATACTAGCACCTTATAGTGAAAAAATTCTGAACTATTGTCATCCAACAAAAAGATCTTGACTTCCTGAAAAACTTTGCCGAATACAATTACTTTCTATCTGGTCAGGATCTAGAGATATTTTATGTGCAAGAGTTTCACATGTATAGTAGCGCCACAAAGTGAGAAAACTCTGAACTACTGTCCACCTGCGAAAAAGCCTTGACCTCCTGAACAACTATGCCGAAGACAGTACCTTTCTATCTCGTTGGGAACTCGAGATATTAGTTTTAACTTCCCTGAAGTTATTGTATCTACACTAAAGATTTGAATGTTCTTCTCTTCATTCTTCAATATCTCTAAGCTTCCCTGATCTTCTATGGTTTCCCTGCAGTTTTTGGAACATGCCTAATGTCCCGGAAATCATCCTAGAATTTATGGAGCAGCTCTTCTGAAGATCATGCAATTTTTTTTAGTTTTCGGAACATCTCTGAAATTATCGGGATATTTCATAGTTCCACTGAACTTCTTGCTAGTTCCTGTAACTGTTTTAAATTAATGTAACTGCTTTAAAGTTATCCGATTTTTCCCAAAGTACTCTAAACTTCTTTAAAGTTAATAAAATGTGTCCTTAATTCCTCTTAACTTCTCAGGAGTTGTCTGAACGACCCTGAAAGTCGGCTAAAAATCTCTTTAATAAAGTATTTAAAAAAAAAAAACCCTGAAGGTCTCGGAACTTCTTAAAAGTTTTTACAGTTTTCTAAAACTAATGGAACTGCCTTGAAGATCTCTGATCTTTGCTGAAGTTTTGCATATTTTTGCCTTAAATTTTCGAAATTGCTTTGAAGTTTACGGAATTTTCCTTTAACTTCTTCCGCATTCTCTTGAAGTTCCACTAATTTCCTGATGTTCTCGGAACTTTGCTGAAGTTTTCGGAAAATTTGTTGACGTTGTCGGAACTACTTTAAATTTTCTGCAACTTACATGAATTTAATGGAACAGCCCTGAAGTTTGTTATGTTTCCTGATGCTCTACCTAAACCTACAGTCTCCAACACTCCACTATAAAGCATGAAATTAAAACCGCCCACCAGCAACAATGTGCAAAAACTAGCCAAGGGGAGGGAATTTAAATTTTGGGACATTATTTAGTAAAATTTCCATTATGCATGTAGGTAATTGGTGGATTTGTTAGTTAATTTGACGCTTTTGGACAATGCTGGACATTTACCAATTTTCAATAGTTTCTAGTTGAAAATCAACATTCGGAAGCATTGTTATCGATGCGTAGCCATATTTCTGATCGATTAGTGATAAAATTATTGAAATTGGACCAGGGGCAGTTGAGTGATTAACGTTCAAAATCTTTCTTAATTTGTTACATGTTCCATTTTTGGTTTTCACAAGAGTGATTGCGGTGGTTCAAGGAAAATTAAATAAAGCATTTCTGAAAACATGACGCTGCAAAGTCTCTAGGCCAACCGGGTGAGATCTTTCCATTTTATCTATTTATATTTTATTTTTTGTCACTGATTTATCAAATGCTCTATATTGACGAATAGAGTTGCCAAATCATTCACCCTCCCACTAACACAACTCTTTCCTTCCTGTGACACCTATGAAGGTAGTATGGGTTCCCTGCACCTTCTTAAGTAGATGTTGGATTAACTTTCCCTCCCTTCCCCTGCGATTGTAAGGATGTGGCCAGGTGTATAATCCGATGCTTGTATTGTAGATTTTATTTTCGTGTGGGGAAAATCACTAATCCCAAGTGATATTTTCTGCGTCAACACTCGATATTTTCTGCAAAACGTATTAGTTGACCATTATATAGCCACCCACGATTTGTACAATCGCATATGCTATGCTATGCTATGCTATTATTTAGTAAAATTTCCATGAATACTGGTTAAAATATAATGTAAACTAATAAAAAGCATGGGTCTCACCCGAATGATCTGCAATTAGTCGGCCGCCTCGTGATTCTCAAGCGATCAATTGTTCTCCCAAATGAATCACCATCTCCATGATCTTGACATTAAGAAAATCCGTCCCCACTTGCTGGCCTCGGGAAGAAGTGCATCGTGATAAACGCACCGGCATTGCTCAGTGTCACTATGTACCTCCTGATGTTGGCCCACTTGACCCATGATTACCTTCAGTTCCTCGTTTCCAATCAGCTCAAACTGCTGCCGAGAAACTGCACTTTTAATCCACTCTCAGATTCAATACTTCCAATACGAAAAACCACAATTTTGCTAGAAACTTCACATTTTTACCCTTCTTACAAAGAAGCGTATAGATATCACTTGAAAAACCGACTATCGATCCGAGGCCCGGAGGGCCGAGTGTCATATACCATTCGACTCAGCTCGACGAGATCTAAACATGTCTGTGTGTGTGTGTGTGTGTGTGTACGTGTGTATGTGTGTATGTGTGTGTGTATGTAACGAAATGAATGCGCTCACTTTTCTCAGCAACCGCTCAACCGATTTGGACAAACTCGGCGCCAAATGATAGGTCTTGGGGTCCCATTGAACGCTATTGAACGGTTTTGGAATCGGTGAACCGGTTCCGGAGATATGGCCGGAATAAGATCCGGTGAATATGGGCCTTCACGCTGGATTTAACGGAAAACGTATCAAAACCATCATGCGACACATCAAATTACTACAGAATTCAAAAATAAGATCAATGCCAGTCGTGTTAAGTGTTCCAGACCGCATTGGACACACTTGGACATGTTCCGGGTACCCCGGGGAAGTTGCTTGAATATGAATTGAATTAAAACCCATTAAATCACATTAAAATACGATGATAAGGTGATTGGTAGCCTCACCAAATAGACTACACCCAGATATATTCCGGGTACCCCCAGGCAGTGGCGTAGCCTCACTGGATGACACGGGGCTGGAGGGCTTGGTCACTGATAATGACATTAAAATAAATAAACTTGAATAAGTAAGAAGGGTCTGATCACACCATAGGTGCATAAATTCGGGTTTTTTTTTTAATCGCGAAAGAAAACACGGATGCAAAATTCAAACATGTCATTTCGCCACCGTCTTGAATTTCACTCTGATTCCAAAAACTACCCATATTATAACATGAGCGCCCACGGTTGCTACTCTGCTATTGCCAAATCAGCTGTAATTACACAGAGAACCAATAGACGATTCATAGGTCTAGCAATCATCCTCAATGTGTAAAAACTGGTGATCTCAAACTAGACAATACCAGCGACAGCCGCACCCGAACGCAGGTCATGAAAGGAATTAGTAGGAATGTTTTGACGTGACACTCGCTTTGATGGAAGCCGAGAACTGCTCAGCACTTCCACGAGGATGTTGGGTGAGAGGGTTGGCTTTGCAGTAGGGTTCGTTTTGGTAAACGATAAGCTGAATTGATGTTCTAACGATCATACGCAAGTAACCATAGGCACGTTATTTCGCCTTTTTGGCTATGTACGGGCCTCATCAGAACTTGCAAACACTGCACAGTGGGCAAAAATTGACAAAACCGCGACTAAATTGAATATCTCGGCTGCCAAACGGTTGCAGTCAACATGCTATACATATTCTCAAAGGAAAAACTCTGCTGAATCCATTGGTGGTGCTCCCATTGGCAGGAAACTTTTGTGTACCGAGATAGAGGCCCAGGATCAAACCGAGTTCCCGAGAGCGAATTTTACAAGTGTAAAATTATGTCGATAAATAGTGGCATTCTGGTTCCCCGGATAATCTGGATTGACCTATAAAGTGGCCACATTATAAAAATGATCCTATAACCTTGCAATTTTTTCTATGTTTGTTTAAAATCAGGAGATCAAAGCGAATTTAAAATTTAAAGAATTGAAATTTTGGGGTAAAGTGGAGAGTTTACAGTGCCGATCGATATAATGGCAGATATAACTTTGTTCTCTAATCACAAGGTTCTAGGAAATTTTTTATAATGTGGCCACTTTATCGGTCGTTCCGGATCCTCCTTTAGGCCAGTAGAGTTTCCCTGAGGGTGTATATGGTGACTTTACACCATATATACATAGTACTATCAATTTCCAGTAATATACGTTAAGTAAAGTATAAAATTATGTCGATAGATAGTGGCATTTCCTACTTTACCGGGAACTCGGGTTGATCCCGGCCCTCTTGGTACGCAAAAGTATCCGGCCAATGGGAGCACCACCAATCGATTCAGTAGGGTTTTTCCTTTCAGAATATGTATAACATGTTGACTGAAGCTGCTTGGCAGCCGATATATTCAATTTATTCGCAATTTTGTATTTTTTTTTCCCACTGTGCAGTAATAGCCGTTGTTCAGCTGTATATAGCTAAAAAAGCGAAATAACGTGCCTATGGTTGATTGGGTACAACGTAAAGGAGCTTGGCATTAAACCCACGGTCTGCTGATCAGTAAGCAAAAAAGTTTGCCCCTTATCAAATGAGCTCCTTTTTAATCATCGAGTTGCTGTTATCACCATGTAGTCATTTTAACAAATAAAACGATAGACGAATCTTGAATGTGAATGGGCCGGAAATTAGACTCATGATGTTTTGTTCAGTAAGCAAAAACAGTCGCTCTTAGGCCACCGAGCTCCTCCTATCACATCATACCGTTACTCGAGTTGTTGTAATCATTCAAACCCGGCACTGACGACGACAACAAATTTCGAAAAATACAGGATAAACAATCGGTTTGACCACAATTCTCTTTAATATGAAAGGACCTGGGACCGCGTTTTTCTGCTCAGTACAAAAAAAAGGCTAAGAAAAAGCATTAAGTTCCACATCCACGCGACATTCAATGTTTCGATTTGATCTTTACGCATTGTTCAGGCTATCATAACAAGCTGTAACCGACGTGACGATTGTTTAATCTGGTTAATCAAGCTATTCTAATGAAATTATGTTCTCAAAAGCATTGCTTTTCTTATGTTCTAACTAAAACCATAAAATAGATCACGCACGATCGAGGTTATCTCGGCAGGAAACAAACTGAGGAATCTTTTTAATTAGAACAAGCTCAGCAAATACAATCATCACGGCAGCACCAACACAACAACAAATTCCAAACTAGCTATTTGCGTTTGTTTCCAGGAAACTTGGAAATTTTCACGGTTGAACGATATACATATAATTAAGCATAAAACCGAATGAGATGGAGCCGCCATTTACAGAGATTTACTTCGAATATTTGATAGTTATTTTTCCAAGAATTCACTAAAAAAAAATTTCAAATTATAAATAAAACTCACTTGAATCCTCCATAAAATGTTCATGCAATGCACCTCAGAAAGCCTAAGTAACCATCAAGCCCGATAATAATCCACTAATCACTCTTTTTGCAAAACAAGGTTAGTATATGGTGTCCAAACTTTTTATCAGTCATATTTATGCTTTATATTGCAAAGAGGGCGCACTTGTTAGTTACTTGGGTAGTCTTGAAATACTATATTGTTAGAATTATTCATAATCATCTCCATATACTCTTGGAATTAACTTTGAAATTCTTTCAAAAATCCCTCATAATTGGTTTGAAATTCTACCCTCAAAATTCGATTCCCTTGGTAGTTTTCATGGAACTGTTTCGGAACTCCCTTCAGAATTACCTCGAAATATTTTTTTTTTATTTTCTTGGCATTTGCCCTAGAACTAATCAGGAATTATTCTCAGATAAGTTAACTTATTTGGAATATTCGTTAGAAATAAACCAGGAATCCTGCACAATCGTCATGGAATTTTCCTCAGATCAACCAAAAAATTCAACTCTGAACTCCCTTTGAAATTTATTTCAAGCTCTTCTCAGACTTATCATGGAATTCTACATTTGACATGGAGGTCTAGTCAAAATTTCCTTAGAATTCATTCCATTGGAATGTTTCACTGAAATATGTTGTTGTTTTCTGAAACTTCTCTGTTGAAATTCTCAGATATTGCCAAGTTTCTCAGAGCTTCATCATAACATTTTAGGAAGAAGTTCAGGTAACATGTGAATAAGTTCAAAGTCCATCTTAAGATGTTAAAAACCATCTAGAAAAGATCAGGAATACTCAAAAGCAATACCGGTTAGGATCAGGTAGCATCTAAAAAAATATAAACCACGTTCCTAAAAGGCTCAGGAAGCTCCTTTAGACATTAACATTGAGGGATTAGAGGAGTTTAAGCCTAATCAAGTGAAGTTTAGGTAACTTCAATCAAAAGCATAGCTATCTAGGGAAATTAAGAAATTCAGGGAAATTTTCAAAAAGTTCAGGAAAATCATCTATTGAATGAGCATAAACATGATTGACCATCCACGGTTGCTACTCCGTTACCAGCGCCGACCACATTAGAATGCAAGTCAATTAGAGAAAGGGTAGGAATGAAATTATCTGCACTTCAGCAAGAAATCACTGAGATAGAAGGGCTAAAAAAGATAGCGATAAGAATTTGATTGAACCCACGAGCTTCTGCTCAGCAAGAAAAAAGGTCGCACTGAGGTCACCGAGCCCCTTTATAATATTCACTTATGATCAAATTGATACTGTAACAATTCAAACCCACGAAAACGCGAGATCCGGGATTGATAGTTCTATATCCGTTATTATATGAAACCGAACATCCTTGTTCATATTCACGGTTGTCACAGACAGGACGGCTTTGTTTAAGGGCGAATCAATAGAACATTTCAATACTAATTTCACATGGAAGAGGAGTACCTTTGCTTTGGTTTGGTGCGTGTTTCAGCAATACTGATTTTATTTAACAATAATGTTTTCTCTTCCAAGAACTAGGTATAAAATGGCATACATATCCTCCGCATAAATTTTTCGGAATCTGTGGGAATACGGAGCAAATTCAAAAATAGCAGTATAAGTATATGTATGTTTGAGCAATCAAAACCTTAAATGATCCATAAATAATTGATACATTTCCAATTTAAAATCTAACAGTAGCAATCAAAAGTCTTGAGTGCTCATTTTGATGTTTTAAGTATTCATTTTCAGTTTTTTATTGCTCCTTTTAGATTTTGAATTGGAAATTTATTAATTATTTATGGATCATTAAAGGTATTGATTACTCAAACCTATGTTTTATATTGCTATTTTTGAATTTCCTGTTGCTTTTTTTCGAGGTTTTACCAGTGAAACATTTAAATTCTATTGCTAACCTACCGAAGCAGGTTTATTGGTATTTTTATATTGAACTATTGGAGTTATCCCTTCTTCTAGAAATCGTTTATTAGGATGCCGTTTTGTAAAGCCTAGCATGTTATTGGCTCTGTTTATAGTTGTCTCATAATGATCAATAAATGTAAGTTTAAAGTCTAAAATAATACTAAACTCCCTAACTTTTCAGCAAATCAATTGTAATTTTCGTGTTTGTGTATTTATTCTCGAAAAATTCGCCTTTAACTTTGGCGCTTTCTAAATTTTCTTAAAATATCTATATAGGGAAAATGGATGTAATGTCAGCCTAAATGCCCCTCATTTGGGCCCATAAATAAATTCAGCAATCGACTAAATTTTCAATAGTGACAAAAATATCCATTAGTACCGTTCCAATGACGCGTTCATCTAGATAAAATTGATAAATAGCAGATTTTTAGCGATGGGTCCAATCTTAGATCAATAGGCCAACAGTAGGGCCATTTCCCCTATTTAAAAATGACCCTTACAGACTTGGAAACTGCTAAACCGATCGGCGTGAAAATTTGTATGCATAGATTTTTGGGGCCTGTAAAGCTTTTTATAATGGTTCGAGATCACTCCCCCCCCCCCCTCTGTAAGGAAAGGGGAATGGGTCCCATGCAAATGAATCAGAAAAATATAGTATGATTTTTAAATCTGTGCATAAACTCAAGCCAATATTGAATTCCGAGCAAGGCCGGGCACACTCAGCTACTTGTAAATAAATATCAAAACGATATAATGGTGACGTAGGGCTACGTGGTCTTATATAATAAATGTTATTTGTAAACTGCAGCAGGAGCTTGTGTTTTGTGTATGAATAGGAATTTGAGCAGGGTTCTCTCTGTTTATATTCTTTAGTATGACTATGATTGCCCTGAAAAGAACCTTTTCATATGAATTTTAGTTAGGACATGTTCAGAAATTTAACTCTTTTGGAAAACCTTGGTGGCCCTGAAAAGGGCCGATGTTAGTACAGGCGTAAAGTCTTTGGAATATGATGATGACGTGTAGGCAGCTGGATCAGCAAATCGTACAGAATTGCAACCAGCAAGTGTAACCCAAGAACCAAAAGCGGTGCGATGCTAGTTCTCATTGCTATGACGACAACTAAATTAAGAGGCTTAGAAGCAAAGTGGTGAAAGCCAATTCTCTTCATCGATTTCCTCTTTTGATAACTATGGCTTCACTAACCTTTTTCACACTATTTCTGCTATGCTCTTCTATCCAGAACAACAAACATATCAATAAATGGGTTTTGCCGTCGAGTTTTTAACGAAACAGAAAGTCTATGAAGTGAATCGAACAAAATCACTTGTACCCCTGCTTCCAAGTTTGATTACAGGATTACAACTCTGGAGATCATTTTGTGTGGTCGTTGTGGGCGTGTGGTTCTGAATATGGCGATGAGTGTGCAAAATGTTTCGCAATTTCATCCTCCCTATTTGCACATGCCTGAAGCTCGGAGGCGAATGCCCCTTCAAGTCGTCTACTAACGACTCTCTGATGACTGTGCTGGGGAAGTAGCAATGCTACATCGACATGTTTTGTCTAGAAACGATTCTTTGATGACTGTTTTGGGTAAGCAGCATATGCATGTACGTAATTGGTGGATTTGTTAGTAATTTTGACGCTTTTGTACAATGCTTGACATTTACTACTTTTCAATAGTTACTTGTTAAAAAAACTGGCTATCGATGCGTAGAAATATTTCTGATCGATTGATGATAAAATTATTGAAATTGGTCGATGGGCAACTGAGTTAATAACGTTCAAAATCTTTCATAGTACCGTTACATGTTCCTTATTCAGTATTCACAAAGTGTAAAACTTAAAAAGGAACGTAGTCCTACGTAAAAAAAAATACGCGTAAAAATATCTATTTAAAGAGTGACGTAAAAAGCAGAACGAAAGGTCTGCTTTTACGGTATTTTATTCCTAACTTTTTACCATCATGATATAGAAAAAATGTTTTTGCACGTAGATTTTTTTATGAAACAACACAAAAATAAAAATAGATTTTCTTGGATTTTTTGTATTTTTTGTTATTTTTAGGAAAAAACATAAATGTTTCTCTGGCGGCGGTTAACTTCGAGTAAAAGCCATTGTTTACGTTTGGTTGATCCGCCTTTTTCAAATGTTGGTCTAGAAATAACATTTTTTTTAGTGAAAATCCATCCATCGTTCGTGGATTGTTGTTCATGTTTGCATACACAAAACGAAAATCAATTATTTTATTCATGTGTCACTTATACATTTTTAAATAAAGATTTAAAAAAAACGTATACATTTTTGCCAAAACATCAGCCTTAAACATTCCATAAGACAAACCACATAGGTCCTATAAGAACGCATAAAAGGTATGTGTTGCCGCTTATACATATCATTTGCAACATGATCTTCATAAACTTTTTGAAAGGCATCTGCTAATATTAGTTGACTTATACATTTTATGAATAATCAGCAATAGAAATTTGCCAAAAGGTATAAGGAGATTTCTATCCGTGTAGGATGCTGCACACTGACGTCACGAATGAACGCGATTGAATTGCATTCGTCAGTTCGATATCCAATGGTGGTTTATTCAGCTTTGCCTGTTAGTCTATTCAGTTGAATTTGAGTTTTAAATAAAAAGAATCAAAATATATGTTATCCGACTATGTTCTTTTTAAAAATCTTTCTTTCTTAAAAATCTAAAAAAAAAACAGTTGATACAATTTTTTAGTATTTTTTCTAAGTCCAAGTAAACAAACTACCGCCAGATGTAAATAAAGGGTTGACCCTACGGTGCAGCTCCATATACGGATAATTCAGAATTCCTTGTAAAACACCCACTACTTCTTAAGGATTTCCCATTTTCCTCATCTGACAACGTACGTGCCACAACTATTTAATACCCATTTTGCAAAACTTCTTCCAGGGAACCTGTCCACAATGCACCATCTGCACCGCACCAGAAGTCCACCATGAACCCGCAGCATCCCGTGATGAACAAACTTCAAACGCACATGGCGGTAGGCTATCGGCAGAAGCAGCCCGTTGCCGCGACCTCGAATCGCTTGGAACACTACGTTAACCCCAATCATCTCTATGGCACCTACATCCAATTCGGACAGGCCTCAAGCCCCCTCCAGTCAGCGAAATCCAAATTCATCAGCCAACTCGCCAGCCATCCTAACTTTGATGCACAGCTCAAAGGTTTACTGCATGCTGGCGTTGGTGGTGGCTACCAGCAAACATTTTCCCAGATCAAGAATCTCCAAAAGATGAACTACTTCCAGCAGCAGAGCAAGCTGCAGCCCTACTTCAATCACATCCCGTCAGCCGAAATAGATCTCCCGAAGAAGTTGCATTCTTCCGTCGAGAAAGATTCAACCAAGACCCCTGTCACCCCGTCTACTCCGCTTTTCCCGCACATCCCTCCAAGCGTCCTGACTCCATTCTTCCAGCAGGTTCAGCAGCAGCAGCAGAACAAGTACGGCTTCAGTCTCAAGACTCAACATCCGGCTCCCCCAGCAGCATCTCCCAATCCCACGCAATACTTCCAAGAGAAGCCTCACAAGCATCAACATCAATTCGACTCCCATCAGGTCCACCCAACCCCGCTCCAACACCACGGCACCGAATCGTTTGGATTCACCGCTTACCAAAATCATCAACAACCCCCTTTCGAACACAAACCTCATGAGGCAATAAAATTCAATGAAAACAAGCACATATTCAACGAAATTCGCGATGAATACAGCAAGAATCTAGTCCCACCACCTCCAAGTACCCAGCAAGCATTCATACCCACTATCATCAATCACCCAGAACCAAGCAAAGACCCCAAAGAGATCCTCAACAAGTACAACATCAAATCACACTCTCCACTTCAGGACGCCAATCGCTTCAATTATGAATCATACGCCAGACCTAGTGCTGCATATCATACTCCTACGACAACTCCAAGCACGACATTCTATCCTTCTTCTACCTCATCTCAATCCCCACCAAGCACAACCCCACGCCAGCCATTCTATGGGCATACAATCACCTTCGGCGGTGATCACAATAGCTTCAACAGTCAGCTGATGGTTACTCCTGTCAGCGACGACTGGATCGGTCGAGACAAATTCATCACCACCGAGAAACCCAACGTTTTCAAAAACCTCTTCAGGCAACCAGATAACGAATACAAGCAGCACAAGCTGATGCATCCGAGCTACACTGGGCTACCGCCGAACAAACGGCCTTCGCCAACAACTCCCCTGTCGACAGCTGATGCCTCCACGGAAGAACCTGTTTTCACGCACAGTTTCTTCACAATTGAAGATGCAATCTCCGACCCAACGCTCATCCCACCAAACAATCGCAACAAGTACAAGTACACAACTGAAGCTGAAGAGAACCGACTGGAAGACTCTCAATCGGAGATTGTCACCATTGGATCATCATTCTTAGATTCCCTGGAATTGGGCACAACCACCCCGTATCCAATGTTCAAGGCCAAGGGCCGAAGACGCCGTCCAAAACCATCCACTGAACATTCGATCGATTCCGATTCCACCGAAAGTCCAGCGGAGCGTCCAAACCGCAACCGATTCCGCTTCCGGCCACGACCTACAACGGAAGCCGAAAACGAACTGAACACGACCGCTCCTCCGCCTACTTCCTTCCTTTCGGAGGATAGTTCTCTGAAAAAATTACGTAAGAAGCTTCCAAACAACTTCAGTCGTAATCGATTGCCATCAAACAACAACCGCGACGAATCTGATCCAGAGCAACATGAACACCCTGTTACGCAAATTTCACCGGTGACGACCACCGCCGCGTTCAGTACACCAGCTTCTTTGTTCAACTTCAACAGCGACAACAACGGACTGCGATCGCGTTTCCGTCCAAGCAGTGGATTCGACGTCAAACCAACGCGAACGAGATCAAAATTCAGTGACGATTTCGAAGATCCATTCAAATCTTCTGAGATTACTCGCGACAGCGAAAACACTCGGCTGAACTTCAAACTGCCTAACACCAAACCAAGCCTACGGCTACCGTCATCGTCCCCATCGTTCGGACCCAGTACGTCATCAACCTTCACCAGTTTCACGTCAGACGAGACCAGCGGAGAAGTCAACCGAACCAAACCCGAATTGAACCGTCCCCGCTTCAGCATCAAAGAATACCGAAACAAGCCCAACCGAACGATGTCATCCACCAGCACCACAACAGCGTTTGGATCGTTTGATCTTGAAGTTACAACTCAACCGGCGACGAAGCTGCGCTTCCCAACTCGGAATCGATTCATGCTGAACTCTCGGCAGAACAAAACTACCGAATCGAACGAGGTTATCTCCCCCAGCTCGGGTTTCGGAAGCAGCATCATCGGCAGCAGCAGCAGCAACAACAACAACAGCACGACTACGGAAAAGTTAGCAGTGGCTAATGAGACCACTACCACGAGGACTTCGTTCCGACCGACGGGAACCAGAAACTACAACAGGTTCACGGTGAAGAAGGCCACTACGGAGTCACCCCAGCAGCAGCCCTCGTCGACGGTTACGTCCCGAGTGGTGAACCGTGGACGGATTCGGTTGCAGGATACCACCACTCAAGCGGTAAGTTCTGAGAATGTTGTCAAGATTGTTTGCCCACTGCACAGTGCACAATGGTTCCAAAGCGGTATTTCAGGGAGACAAAAATGTTTGCGTCCAAACCGTCAGTTTTAGGTATGGTAAATGACGGCTTCGGCAATACCTTATTCTATTATCGTCCAAACAAACACAGTCCTTGAGAGCTCTATGCTGCTTAGATCCATAGGCCAACATTAGAGCCATTTCCCCTATCTGAACTTTTTGATCGTATATTTTTTTGAACATGTTTGCAAAGAAACCCAGGTTTAGAATAGGGGAATTTACGTCTTCTCGTCAATCTAAGCAGCGCCCGCACTTCTATTAGCATTTCCTCAGGATCACGCTCACATATGACGTGTTTGTGTGTTTACATTTATTCGCTGCTTGCTTCTATCCATCAATTCGACAGAATTGTCCAAAACTGTTTGAAAGCGTTTTTACAACGTGAGTGTGACTATTGTCAGCACCCTTTTTGTCTTTGGCAAACTTTCCATTTGAACTTCAGCTGTTCTATTATCGGAAATTTCATACAAAGACAAATCAAGAGCAAATTTTCATTATGTCGTAAGTAACATTCGCACCAATCCGAGAAAAATAAAGTTTTGTTTTGATGACCGAAAAGTTATTCCTATTTCCAAGTAAACACATATAATCTCATAGTGATAGCAATGTTTAACATATTTAGCAGGGTTTTAATCATACAAATGCAAATCGCTAGCTTTCATGCTAAAAAATACTGGTTTTTGAGTCAAAAGTTATTATACGTCGTTTGGTGGCCCCTATTGTTACTTAAGTCAAAGTGTATTTACCAGGATATTCGGGAGAATTATCAATTACGTCTCCTTACGTGCAGCCCATTCATCATTTCAGTACCGCCGAAATCATCTTAGCAACAAACAGTTCGATTTATTCACTTTAATAATGAGAAAGCGAAACGACGAAAGTACACTTTTCACGGGTTTCTCAGTGCTGTTACTTAAGGCAAACGGCATCTCCATAGAATTTGAAGGAAAAATACAGTGAAATTTACGTTTTATTTTTTGTGGCCGAAAACAGTCTATTGGTGCCGAAGCCGGCATTTACCCTATCCTTGTGACCGAAAAATCAATATAATCAAACAAAATTCCACTTCTCCCTTTAACCCAGACACCGAACCGCACCTCCATCCCAGGGACCCTGAACAGCAGCACCCTGGCAAACCGTCGCCCGGCAAAGATCAGTCTTCGGCAGCGAATTCAAAACTACAACCGCAAGAAGGACTCGGATGCCGTCCTCAAGGACCAGGAACAGGAAAGCAACACCCTGCTGTACTCATCAGACGAAGTCAAATCCGCCGACGACCTTTCGACGTTGGGCACGATCGACACGCAGAATCGTTACGAAGACAGTAGTAACCCAGCGCCGTCGTCAACCAGCACCAGTACTACCACGACTGAAGGCTACCGGCATCCGGAGACGGCAATTATGAAAATCTCCCCCAAAGACTCGTCGTCGCCCAACGGTTACAATAACAACAACAACGATGGAGATTGGGATCTGAACAGCGCCTCGTCCGATTACTCCAAACGAGTCGTCGAGCTAACGCTCTCGGCTAGCAAGGACAAGGGGTTCAAGTCGGTCAACAAGGGCCTACTGTCGAGGCGGGTCCCCGGGTACTTTACCCTAGCGACCGAAGATCCCATTTTGCCAATCGAGGCGTTCTTTCCACAGGTGAAGAAAGTGAGCGCGTGAGCTGTTGAGTGCGAGATGTTGGGCGTTGATGATGATTGAGCAGTGAGAGTGTCCGAGAATGGGTTGTTTGCGTGCGAGTCGAGTTCAACTATCGCGTCGGTAAATTGGTGATACGTGTGAGAGTGATGATGTATGCGATATCAGATCAATTTTTTTGTTGTGTTGTGGAGTGTGAGAACTGACTCGGTCATGGGTGCAGCTGGGGGGAAGGGGTAATCCAATTTACCACATCCATTGCTAATCCAATAATTTCAGCTGGAAACTGCCGACAGCTGTCAGTGTTGCCAAACTCTCCAATTCTGTACCTAAGCAAACACCTTTATTTTAGTTATAATAATACTCATTTCATCCTGATGATTTGGCAACACTGACATCTCGCACTGTTTCGAAACCATGAACCGAGATGAGTTTTGTGTGTTGTGTAATGAAAGAAGTAACCTGTTGCAGGAATGTTAATTAGAGTCGTGTGGATGAACCCGAAGAGAGCGGTAATCGTTGTCATTATTTTATTTGTTGTCATATGTGGCGGATAGACTCCCATTTAGTCCTACATTTTCAACAAGTACGTTAGTTTTTTTTACACCCTACTATTATGATAAATTATTACCGGTCCACTGTCTGCTTGTCGCCGCCACTGATAATAGGTACTGGTACTGGATGGCAGAAGAGTTTACTAGGTGGGGAGATGAGAGCGAATTACAGCGAGTTCATGATGTTATATTTTAGCTAGGGCAGAGCGGTCAAGAGCATTATGTATTTATTTTAGAGAAAAGTGGAAAACAATCACGTGTACCTTTAGAGCAAAGCAATGATGACTGCACAGTTATACGTTCGGTGCTACGATAATCACCGGTGCAATCCATTCGGGAGGATTTTGAGCGGAAACATAACTCAGAAACGCAGGGGTATTTCATTGCTACTGAAATGGTCTGTAAATTTATTGAATTCATTTCCAACGATAGGTAATTCTATGTACTATGGTAGCGAACTTTTTCATATATGATATAGTCAAGCGAAGCTGACACTAGAAATAAAAAATAAAAACAAAACTTTTAGATGTAGATAACGGAATAAACGAAAAATTTGTAAATACATAACACTGTTGATGATGGTTTATTTCCAGATGACAATCCTTTACAGGTGATATTATCATGCTTCAAAGAGTCGAATCACGAAGTGTAGGTTAAATGTAATTTGAATTAATTTGATGTTCATCGGCTGTTGATCGAAACGAGTACATTTTTCAAAGTTCAACGGTTCAACTGGCCTTTGTGCACAAGGAGCAATTGGCCTCAGTCTTTCTGGATGTTAAGGGCGCATTTGATTCAGTTTCCGTAGACATACTATCAGACAGTCTGCACAGTAGTAGATTACACGGTATTTTTAATAATTTCTTGCATAATTTGCTGTCAGAAAAACAAATGACCTTCAATCTCTACGCAGGACCGGTGATTCAGGAGGATTTGCGAGCGATTATCATCCGTGGACGAACTAGACAGATCATGGTTGTTGCTGATGTGGAAAAAATGTTCCGGCAAATTTGGTCTTGCCTTACGGATCTTCGATTCTTAAGTATATTCTGGCGTGCTTCACCCATGGATGAGATCAAACCCTACGAACTATGTACGGTCACCTACGGAACTAAACCGGCACCATTCCTAGCTACTGTAACCTTGAAACAACTAGCAATCGATGAAGGTCACCGATTTCCTTTAGCGGCCGTTGCTGTGGCAGAGGATACATACATGGATCATGGATGATGTAATAACAGGGACAGATGACATTGAAAGGGCGTCGAGGCTAAGAGCGGAACTGCAGGGTATGATGGAAGCAGGAGGCTTTCATCTACGGAAATGGGCATCGAATTGTTCGAAGGTTTTGGAAGGAATTCCACAGGAAAACTTAGCCATTCCCACCTTAGGTTTGGTTTGGATTCCCGGAACGGATAAGTTGAAATTTAAGTTCCAAATCCCCAAGCTGGTTCCTATTGAACAACTCACGAAACGAAGGATTCTCTCGATTATCGCTACACTGTTTGAGCCAACCGGGCTGATTGGAGCTGTTATCGTTGAAGCCAAAAATTTTATGCAACGCTTGTGGAAACGGTGAAAAACTAGATTGGGATGATCCGGTGCCTTCGAAGGTTAGTGAGAATTGCAGGAGATTGAAGTTGATCGTTGTATAGTTATTCCTTCTGCAGTATCCCTGCAAATTCACTGTTTCTCTGACGCTTCCTTGAAGGCCTACGGAACCTGTTTATACCTACGGAGCGAGGATGCATCAGGACATACCCTTGTTCGATTGTTAGCGTCACGATCAAAAGTAGCACCTTTGAAAACACAATCCCTTCCAAGGCTTTAACTTTGTGGCGCCCTCTTAGCAACTCAACTCTGCCAAAAGGTGAGAAAGGCGATTCGCATCGACGCTCAGGTCTACTTTTGTACAGACTCTACGTGCGTGTTATGTTGGATCAAGGCTATTCCTGCTACATGGACGATCTTTGTGGCCAACAGGGTGTCCAAAATTCAAGGTTTGTCGGAAGGATGTCATTGGGGCCATGTAAGAGGAATCGAAAATCCAGCAGACCTCATATCACGCGGATTGAATCCAGACAACATCATTGACAGTCAAATATGGTGGAGCGGTCCGAATTGGTTACAAAACAATCGCGAACAGTGGCCAAGGCAAAGTCCAGAAACTAGCGAAGAAGGAGAAGAGGAGCGTTGCCGTTGCGACGAAGAGTTTAATGTTTGGTACATATCTAAATTTGATTCATATTATGATCTGATCCGTCGTACTGCTTATTGGCTGCGCCTAATGGATCTTCTCAAACTACCAAAAGAAAGGAGGAAGAAACCGGAATCTTTAACGACAACAGAAATGCGCAGAGCTGAAGGAGTCCTCATTCGAAGAGTGCAAAATAAATCATTTCCCGATGAATGGAAGGCTGTATCAAACGGATCAGCTGTGTCGTCGAAATCACCTCTTTTTTTAAAATGATTTAAATGATTTCAGTTCAACTTGGATGATTACGATATACATTTTTCTAAGTGATTTAATTGCTTTCTTCATCTTTAGGTATGGGCAAAATTAAAAGTTTTTTTTACAGAATTAGTCCCACACTTAGTACAAGGTCGACCACCTTGGTGGGATTGGTTCGTTTTGTTTTTAGAATTTGAAGAGAAACTAGGGGAATTTACGTATTCTCGGCAACCTAAGCAGCGACCTTCTTTCTATAGCCTTTTTCTCTAAGGAACGCACACATATGCAGTATTGGTTTGTTTACAATCTTCTGCTGCCAGCTGCTCTAACAATTTCAGTCGAAAGAATTGTCAAAAACTGTTTTGAAACGCTTTTACAAAGCTCTAATCTTCTCTAGTGAGAGCGAGTATTGTCGGCAACCAGTTTTTCTTCGGCAACCGTTCCATTTGAACTGCATGTAAATCTGCTGTTCTATTATCGGCAACTCGAAATCAGCTACAATTTATAGTGCGTGTGTTTCATTTCAAGAAAACCCTGCTAGATTGCTTTTTCTCAGTGGTAAAAATATAGTCAAATTGAAGCTGAAAGCATAAAGAATCGTTTGCATGCATTCAGCGAAGTGTTTTCGTAAGAAAATCCAGTGAAAATAGTGTTTCAATTTGGGTTGCCGAAAATAGTCTGGCATGCCGAAGCCGTCATTTCCCCTACTTAATACTACTATTTACAGCTTAAAACTAACCTACTCTACTATATACACTTAACCTACTATGTACAAATTGCTTATTAAAGCATGTTCAGAAAGATTGCATTTTTGGATAAATTTGGTTGTCATATCCTCAATTTTGGAATCTACTTTGGGAATTTCTGCCTATTGATGGAGGTCTGCTATTCTTGTGTCGAATGGACGATCTAGGTCATCCTCAACACTCTATTCTGTTTGACCTGGATTTTGTTCCTGTGGGTCTGAGCGCACGATTCCCACACCGGGGCGGCGTAGAAGATCGCGGGGGGTATGATCTGTTTGTAGACAGCCTGTTTGTTTTGCCTTGAGATGCGGGATCTGCGGCAAATGAGCGGATACAAACACCTAGCCAAGGCGGAGCACTTAACTAGGGTTTTCTCTATATGCGAGCGGAACAGGAGCTTCTCATCGAACAACATCCCGAGATAAGTAACATCAGTGGACCACTCGACCCTTGTACCATCCATTATTACGGTACAGGAGGGAGACGGTTTAAGTTTTGGCGATTGTCTGTGAAGGAACATGATCGCTTGGGTTTTCGAGGCGTTGATTTTGATTTTCCACGTGGTGGCATAATCAGTAAAGGTGTCAAGGCATCGTTGGAGCTTGTTCGTAGTTTCACGAGGCATCCTACCCTTAACGACTATCGCGGTGTCATCTGTGAACAGGAAGAACACGCAACCGTCTCCTAGAGGAGGGATGTCCGACGTGTAGATGCTATAAAGGAGTGGTCCCAGCAGACTCCCTTGCGGAACACCTGCTGGGATCGGAAATTGTCCCGAAAGGGAACTATTCAACGACACCCTGAACGACCTTTGCTGGAGGTAGTTACGGGTGATTTTCACAAGGTATGGTGGAAAGTTGGAGTTACAAAGCTTGTATATAAGTCTTACAAGGCCATGGCTGTGGACTTGGATACAGTTTTGTTACTTCGGATGTTATTCATCACCCTCACTAGCTGATGATTGGTGGAATGCCCCTTACGGAACCCGAACTGTTCCGGAAGAAGAATGTCATGTTCCTCCACAAACTTGTTCAGTCGGCTGAGAATCAATTTTTCGAACAGCTTGCTCAGCGCTGAGAGCAGGCTAATCGGTCTGTAGCTTGACGGTAGTGAAGGGTCTTTCCCAGGTTTGTGGATCGGGATGATTTTTGCCACCTTCCAGATGCTTGGAAAGTAGTGCAGCTCCAAGCATCTGTTGAGGATGGCAGCCAGCAGCGAGTGCACCCTCGGGCTGAGATTTTTCAACGCTAGATTGAATATTCCGTCAAATCCGGGAGCCTTCATGTTCTTACTGTATTTCAGCGCTGAGCAAATTTGTTCTTTTGTAATCCGTTCTTCTGGAGGGACGGCACAAGGGGAGGCATCTAACGTCTCGACGCACTGCGCAACCTGGTTCTCGAGTGGACTTGGGATTGTGGAGCCAAGCAAATGCGACTGGGTAATGTGCTCCCCAATCGCATTGGCCTTCTCTTTGTTGGTGATAAGCCGTTCGTCATTGACTCTAAGTGGTGGAATGGGCTTGGGGTGAGACTTCAGCACCTTGGCAACCTTCCAGAATGGTCTGGAACGGTCGTCCAGGTTCTGAACGAGCCGCCCGAAACTCTCGTTCCGGATTGAGACCATTCTGGAAGTGATCTGCCCATTCAGATCGACCATTTCGTATTTACGCTGCAGATCCCCAGTCCGCTGAAACTGGCGTCTACGAACATTTCTGAGCCAAATCAAGAGTTTGGTGTGGTAATCATTTGCTTGATACTTACCTCTCACAGGAACTCGTCGGACGCACTCTTCGTCAGCCACGGATATGGCTTGATGGAGACCCTCCAGGGCCCAGTCGATGTCCTCCACTGTGTCGAGCGGTGGGTTGTCATCGATGTGGCGGTCGACCACGAGCCGAAACTGGAACCAGTTGACTCGATGGTAGTCCTTCAGCAGGCACGGTGCAGGGGCCACGTTGCAGCCCAGCTCGGTCAGTACCGGTTGGTGGTCCGAATTCAGGTCGTTGACGGCAACCGGCTTGGCTAATCCGGTGTTTGCCAAGAACAGGTCCAGCGTCGATGGGTTGCCCGCCGGTGATGGGAAGGTTGGTTCGTCCGGAAACCAGACGGAATAGAGACCATGCTGGGAATGGTCGAATACTAGGCGGCCGTTCTGGTTCTGCTGGTAGTTCCGCCAGGGCTCGTGCCGGGCGTTCAGGTCCCCTCCGATTACGAAGCGGGCATTGGTGCGGGTTATGATGGCAAGGTCGTTCTTGAACTGCCGTGCTGTACCATTGCTAACGGTACATTGCCGGGGGCAGTAGGCGGCGATGAACCGGACGTTTCCGGTCGATGTTTCCACCTCTACGCCGACGGCCTCGATGATGGAAGTGCGGTAGTGGGGTAGGGTGCAGTACATGATGCCTTTCTTGATGATAACCGCGACACCGCCCCCCTGGAGCTGCTGTGATAAAGCCGGACAATGCTGTGGTCGGGCAGCCAGAAGCTGTCACCGATCTTGAGGTGGGTCTCGGTGAGAAGGCTCACGTCGACGTGTCAAGTGCTCACGGTGGGAGTTCCACAAGGTTCCATTCTATGTCCCACGCTGTGGAATGGAATGATTAATGGCGCCCAAAGGAGTTGAGATCGTTGGCTTTGCGGACGATGTCGTCTTGACGGTAACCGGTGAGACGCTGGAAGAAGTGGAAATGCTGGCGTCCGAGGCGATAGATACGATTGGTAACTGGATGCAAGGAGCGAAGCTGCTGATAGCCCACCACAAAACAGAAGTGATGTTGGTCAGTAACTGCAAAGCAGTGCAGCGGGCATAAATCACCGTTGGAGAGCACACCATTGTTTCGAAGCGCGTGCTGAAGTATCTGGGAGTGATGATCGACGACCGGCTAAACTTTAACAGCCACATCGAATATGCTGGCGAGAAGGCGGCGAAGGTCATCAACGCAATAGTCAGAATCATGCCGAACAATTCTGATCCAAGCAGCAACAAGAGACGTCTTCTGGACAGTGTGTCCTCATCGATATTATGGTACGGAGGTCCAGCCTGGATTGGAGCGCTGAAAACGAAGCAGAACCAAAGGGAATTGAGCAGTACGTTCCGGCTCATGGCCATGCAAGTCGTGAGTGCGTACAGAACCATTTCGATGGAGGTAGTATGCGTTATCGCCATTATGATCCCAATCGGCATCACCTTGGCGGAGGACTACGAGTGCAATATAACGAGAGAAACCAGAGGAGTACGAAAAATGGTGAGAACGGTGTCGATGGCTAAGTGGCAGCAGGAGTGGGATGCAGCAGAGAACGGTAGATGGACACACAGGCTAATACCGATTCTTTCGACCTGGGTGAACAGAAAGCATGGAGAAGTCAACTTCCACTTGACGCAGTTCCTGTCTGGTCATGGCTGCTTCAGGAAGTACCTGCATCGGTTCGGACACACAATGTCACCCTTCTGTCCGGAGTGTGGGAATGTGGAAGAATCACCAGAGCACGTGGTCTTTGAATGTGCTAGATTTGATGCTGTGCGAGAGGAGATGCTCACTAGACTGATGCAAAATTAGAAATTTTCGCTCCACAGTACTTAAACGATTCAAAATCGGATCCTGACAAACCTCTCAAAATTTGGACCCATTTGATGAGAAACTGAGATGACACAAACCATTTGAAGTTTGTATGGGAATTACTATGGTAAAACCAAGATTTTTGTCCACGTCTATCTAATAATTCACCATATCGGTCTGCTTCAAAAGCTTTCAACTATACTTGTAGGAAATTTTTCCAGCTACAACAGCTGAAGACCACTTTTTGATTAAATTCAAGGATTGAAAGTTATCAATGGTTCAATGCGCTAATGTCTTATGATCATGCTCAATCAACTGCTCAGCAGGCAACATTGGTGTTTCTGGGGCGTTGAATAGGACACAAAAATCATGGCTACTATATCACACTGCAAAATACAGTGCTGCCTACAGAGCAGGTGCTTGATCATGTCATAAGCTTACCAACCTCTTAAATAATTAATAACTTTTTCCTGTCTCGTTTTACATAGAAAGCAAAGTTGTAGTTGAGAAAATTTTCTATAAGAATGGCTATCGAACTGTTTCGCAGCTTAAGATCATTCTTTGCTTGAACGTCAAGCAGTACATTTCGGTCTTTGCTCGCTCTGTCGAGTTGTTCGATTAACCTATAGTTTGTTACAAACGTTCGCAGATATACCGCACGTTGCGTCGTCAGTAGCGTCGGTCGCATCGCGTTATGGGAAGACAGCGCTCCCGGAGCAGACTTCGTGACCAAGCGGAGAAGAAAAACAGTGGTGAGGGTAGCTCGGTACCTACCTCAAATAGGTACGCTACTCTGCCCACCGATGTTGGAAATACCAACCCAGTCCCGGTGAAGCGGACGAAAAAGAGGAAGAAGAACCAAGGACAGTCCGATGGTACGAGCGGACGCGGCGATGTTACCGTGACGAACGCCAGCGACATCGGTGATTTCGGCGACGCCGTCGAAACCGAGAATTCTACCGGCCCGAGTGCGGCGAAAATCAAGCTTCCTCCACTGGTGGTGAAGCAAGTACCACTCAACACGCTGATTGGCGATCTCTCATCGCTGGGCATTGCAGCTGAGTTTAAGCTCGGCAGGATCGGCACCAAGGTGATGCTGCGAACAAAAGCGGAGTACGAAGTGGCCGTGAAATATATGAAGGATTCTAAGGCGGAATTCTTCACGCACGACATCCCCGGTGAGAAGCCCTTCAAGGTAGTCATCAGGGGTTTACCAAACTTCGACCCCAAGATGGTCGAAGCTGAAATCAACCGGTACAAGCTAGCCCCAATCGCTGTCTTCCGAATGACAAGGAGAGACGAAAACGTGAAGACGTACCCGGATTGTCTCTTCCTGGTGCACTTCCAGAAAGGGACGACGACTCTCAATGCGCTGCAAGCCATCCGATCGATCTACTCCATCATCGTACGATGGGAACCATACTGTGGCGACCATCGTGACGTAACGCAGTGCCAGCGGTGCCTCAATTTTGGACACGGTACCCGCAACTGCAACTTCAAGCCACGCTGCAGCAACTGCGCTTAAGAACACGCCACTTCCAACTGCCCTGCGGATGGAGCCGTGGCGTTAAAATGCGCCAACTGTGGTGGTGCTCATCACGGTTTCGACAGACAGTGCTCCAAACGCAAGGACTTCAAACGCATCCGAAAACAGGTGGCAACTAACAATCAACCAGGACGCAAGAAGGACAAAGTCCCGGCATTTCGGACGGAGGATTTCCCGCCTCTTCGTGCTCCTCAGCAAAGGCAAGCGAATTCACAGGTGCATCCCACTCAAGCAGCTTCCGGTGATTCTGCTGGTCAAAGCTCTCCATCTCCCCCTGGATTCTGGAGACAACCAACAGCGCAAAACAACAACCCCGATCTGTTCTCAGCGGATGCACTGATGGAAATTTTCGTCAACATGTCCGGTGCTCTTCGTAAGTGCCGCAAATAAGCCCGAACAGATCCAAGTGCTCGGTAAGTTCATCATCCAGTATGGCGTCTAAACCGCTAACTATCGTCACCTGGAATGCTTGCTCCGTAAGAGCAAAAAGGATTGAGTTTGCCGACTTCCTCCGCAAGCACAGCATCGACGTGGGTCTTCTAACCGAGACCCATCTAAAGTCCGGCGACAGCTTCTGGTTGCCTGACCACAACATTATCCGGCTTGATCGCACCAGCTCCAGGGGGGGTGGTATTGCGGTCGTCGTCAAGAAAGGAATAAAATACCACACTCTGTCCCATATCCGCACCTCTATCATCGAGGCCCTTGGTGTGGAGGTGGAGTCGTCGACTGGATACGTCCAGTTCATCGCCGTCTACTGCCCTCGACAGTGTGCCGCCAGCAGTGGACTAGCGGCTAAATTCAAGAAGGACCTGACCACCATCACCCGTACCGGTTCCCGCTTCGTAATCGGAGGAGATCTAAATGCTCGCCATGAGGCCTGGCGGAACTACCAGCAGAACCAAAACGGTCGTCTCCTGTTCGACCACTCACAGCATGGGCTGTACTCCGTTTGGTTTTCGGATGAACCAACATTCATCTCACCGGCGGGCAACCCATCGACGCTAGACCTGTTCCTGACATATATCGGCTTGTCCAAGCCGGTAGCCTTGAACGAACTCAGCTCCGACCACCAACCGGTGGTGGCTGAACTGGGCTGCAACGTGGCTCCTGCTTCAAGCCTGCGCAAGGACTACCATCGCATTAACTGGGCCCAGTTTGGACGCGTGGTAGACAGGCACATCATCGACAACCCGCCGCTTGACACCGTGGAGGACATCGACCGAGCGTTGGAGGGACTCCAACAAGCCATGACCATGGCTGACGAGGCGTGCATCCGACGAGTTCCTGTGAGGGGTAAGTTTATTGCCATTGATTCCCACACCCAACTCTTAATTCGCCTGAGAAATGTTCGTAGACGCCAGTTTCAGAGGACTGGAGATCTGGGCAAAAAACGTGAAATGGCCGATCTGAACAGGCAGATTGCTTCCAGAATGGACTCACTCCGAAATGAAAGTTTCGGGCGTGTTGTCCAGAATCTGGACGACCGCTCCAGACCATTCTGGAAGGTAGCCAAGGTCCTGAAAAATCATCCCAAACCCGTTCCACCTCTCAAAGTCGAAAATGATGACGATCGGCTTTTAATCACCTCACAGGAGAAAGCAAATGCGATCGGCAAGCATGTCGCTTCATCGCATTTGCTTGGCTCGACTATCCAAAGTCCGCTCAATGATCAGGTTGCGCAATGCGTTCAAAACCTAGATACCTCCCCTTGTGTCGTGCCTCCGGCGGATATGATTACAGTACAACAGATTTGCCCAGCGCTGAAATGCACCAAGAACATGAAGGCTCCCGGGTTTGACGATTTATTCCACTTGATCTTGAAGAGACTCAGCATGAAAGTGCAGTCTCTTCTAACCGCTATCTTCAACAGATGCTTGGAACTGCACTACTTTCCAAGCATCTGGAAAGTAGCAAAAATCATACCAATCCGCAAGCCCAGTAAGGATCCAACATTGCCTTCAAGCTACAGACCAATCAGCCTCCTTTCAACGCTGAGCAAATTGTTCGAGAAACTCATTCTCAATCGTTTGCTCAAGTTTGTCGAGCAAAATAACATTCTCCTTCCGGAACAGTTTGGATTCATAAAGGGGCACTCCACCGCTAGCTAGTACGGATGATGAATAACATCCGAAGTAACAAAGCTGCATCCAAGTCCACAGCCATGGCGTTATTAGACGTTGAAAAGGCGTTTGACAATGTTTGGCATGACGGACTTGTGTACAAGCTTTGTAACTTCAACTTTCCATTGCATCTGGTTAAAATCACCCGTAACTACCTTCAGCAAAGGTCGTTTAAGGTATCGTTGAATGGTTGTCTTTCCGACACGTTTTCCATCCCAGCAGGAGTCCCGCAAGGCAGTCTGCTGGGCCCCTTGCTTTACAGCATTTACACTTCCGACATTCCTCCCCTCGGAGACGGTTGCGTGTTTTTCCTGTTCGCAGATGATACCGCAATAGCCGTCAAAGGAAGGATGCCTCGCGAAATAACGAACAAACTTCAACGATGCCTTAACGCCTTTGCTGATTATGCCACCACGTGGAAAATTAAAATCAATCCCTCCAAAACACAAGCGATCATGTTCCTACATCGGCAATCGACCAAACTGAAACCGGCTCCATCTTGTACTGTAATCATGGATGGCACAAGGGTTGAGTGGTCTGCCGAAGTAACCTATCTCGGGATGTTGTTCGATGAAAAGCTCCTCTTCCGTTCGCTTGTAGAGAAAACAGTAGTCAAGTGTTCTACCTTGGTTAGGTGTCTGTTTCCGCTGATTTGCCGCAGATCCCGCTTCTCAAGGGTGAACAAACTAGCTGTCTACAAACAAATCATAGCACCTGCGATCCTCTACGCAGCTCCGGTGTGGGAATCACAGGAACAAAATTCAGGTCGCTCCCCCCCCAAGTAATACGACAAGTGGTTCCTGGGGGAAAAGGGCAAGGCGCAAGGAGGTTTTAGTGCGGCAAGAATCCCACACACCGTGTCACCGCGACCGTGCACCCGGTCATCAAGCGGTGGCATGATGGCCTTTTAAAGGTTTCCTTCTAGCCAAAAAAAAACACACACAATGATAAAATCTGACCCTTCTTACTAATAGAAATTTCGACTAAAGTGCTTGATTTAAAGTAACGCATGAGTGAGTTTGGTCCTGAGTTGCTAAAAACTAAGATCGTGGTTCCCGGAACATGGCCAGATGTGGCCAGTATAATCCTGTGCTCTGATTATTACTACCATTGAACTGGCTTTTGAATTCCAGCCGCACAACCACGATGCTCTTTCATTAAATAAAGTTCCTTAGGCATTGTTTCATGATTCACGGGAATCCCCACTAGACTGATGCAAAATTTGACTTTTTCGCTCCACAGTGCTTAAATGGTTTCAAATCGGGTCGTGATTAGCCTGCAAAAGTTACAACTCATTTGGTTAGAAACAGACTTCGCACAAACCATTTGAAGTTTACATGTAAATTATTATGGGAAATCTCAAATTTTTGTTCATTGCCTTCTAGTCTTTTTCTATATTAAGCTACAAAACAGCTCGTTAGCTATTCTTATAGAAAATTTTCTCAGCTACAACTTTGCTGAAAATCGTTTCTATGTAAAACGAGACAGGAAATAGTTATTAATTATTTAAGAGATTGGTAAACTTATGACATGATCAAGCAGCTGCTCTGTAGGCAACACTGTATTTTGCAGTGTGACATAGTAGCCATAATTTTTGTGTCCTATTCAACGCCCCAGAAACACCAATGTTGCCTGCTGAGCAGTTGATTGAGCATGATCATAAGACTTCAGTGCATTGAACCATTAATAACTTTCGATCCTTGCATTTAATCAAAAAGTGGTCTTGGGCAAAGTTGTAGCTGGGAAAATTTCCTACAAGTAAAGTTGAAAGCTTTTGAAGCAGACCGATATGGTGAATTATTAGATAGACATGAACAAAAATCTTAGTTTTACCATAGTAATTCCCATACAAACTTCAAATGGTTTGTGCCATCACAGTTTCTCACCAAATGGGTTCAAATTTTGAGAGGTTAGTCTGGATCCGATTTGGAATCGTTTAAGTATTGTGGAACGAAAATTTCAAATTTTGCATCACTCTAATCCCCACCCACATGATATCGCAACAGAACACTCAGAACAATATGAGGCTTAATAAAACAAGTAAATTAAAGACAGTCATGTTTTTTGCAGAAATACTACACTCATTTTTTTTTTATTTCTCATAGATTTATGGAATACAATAGAGTTGATTTGTTTTCTTATTGGTTTGTTGATGTTAAAACTTTGTGTTGTGTGACAAAGGGGGGTTTCAATAAATATATGTATATACCTCCATTATATGGTACTTTTTTTTTTTTGGCCTATACATATTCAAATGTGAGATTGTTTGCATTGTTATAAGAATACTTGCGTATGTTTACAATACATATTCATTTATTCAACGATTATACGCGTTGCAATGGGTTATGTGTTTTCAAGGAACCAAACTAAATATATGTTAAACAATCATTGTTTTCGTTTTTTTAAGCAACACAAATGATGAGAGATAGAACACAAAAAGGATTTATTTACTTTTTTATTTGGGATTATATTGTTTATTACACCAATAACGTAGTTGTTGCTCTCTTTAATTATGTATTGTAATTTCATGGCTTTTTTTTTCTCTAGATGTTACCGATGCACAGTTATTTTCTCATAAGCCTTCAATTTAACGTCCTCTGACGATGAAGATCGTGATAAGTAAGGAGACGTGTTAAGCTTTCATAATTTTCATTTGCAGCATTTATTTTGATTGTTTCAAAAGTTTCTGTAGCAAAGATGTTAATTTCATTACTTTTTTTTTAATTATTTAACCCACCTTGGGCTGCACTGAATATTGTCCTTGCGTTCATTACTTTGTTTTGTTCTTGAATGACTCATTTTATCTTTTTGATTATAAACACTTTTTAATGTTCTGGTTAAGTTTGGATAAGGTTAAGTATATTTTCGGATGTTGTTTTTTTTTATTCCGTACGTTTTCGACTAGCTTTTGGTTCGACTCTGATGCATCCAGGAATGAAATTCCAACGGAAAGAGCTCGATGTTGATTGCTTTGCTAGGCGAATGCGAACCAAAAACTAATTTTTCCATTCCTCAACGTACACACTCGCGCGAAGAAGTTATAGTCAAATTTCTAGTCTGGTTTAGTTCTGGTCGTTATACTCTGTTGGTAATCGAGCGTAATTTTCACCCGATGTTTCTTTAATACTAATTGTTCTCTTTGTTATCTGTGTCTGCGAATTGAAGATGATGTTATTTGGTAATTATAAAGTTTTTAAACAATATGACTTATATTTCATATACACTACATATAGATTTAAGTATCTTTGATAAAATAAATGCCTCATCTTGTATATATTTATCGATTTTTTTTTTATGGCAAATCGTTCCTTAAAGCTTTCTCTAGCTCGAAGTCAATGTTACGAAAAATATTATTTATTTCCCAAGTTTCAATGTAAAACTGGTTTTATCATACAGTAATTGCAAGCGAGGTCGCAATTTTCAGTGCCAAGGCCTTTTAGCAGCTTCCAAAAAGCATCAACAGCTCAAAATCACTCCAACTCACTGGCCTACGCTTAGATATTGACTCACATCATTTAACTATTTCATAAACGAAGCTTTACGATCCATGATATGTCTACAGTTCATATCGAACGGAGAGCTTCCTGCATACCTCAGAGGAAAAAGCTGCTTCTTTGCTGAGCGCGTAGAGCTTTCACCACTACGCACCCCGAATCGAGAGCTTGCGGCCCCTATGCCTCAATCCGGAATCGCCAGATGTTCAGCGGCCTGTGAGTTCCAAAGTTAAACTGTTATCAACACTTCGATTTTTGTCCATTTTCAAACTAAAATACACCTTTCTTGAAATGAAAACAAAAACGGAACTACACAGATTTCACAGATCAGCCAACAGGTCCGCCTACCTCTTCGATGCGGATTGCCTTCACATAAAGATCACGGAATTTGGGGCATCCCTAAATACACAGTGCTACTGGTCGATCTCGCACAAACTCCTGTCCTCCTTTCAAAAATTACATAATCAGCTCCATTTGTGAATGGCCGATCGTCGAGTAATAGACAATAGTTAGTATTCACTAAGTACAATTATCTCTATCATCTGATGCTGTGACTGTGACGTAGTTACTATTGATTGGATGAACATATCACTTGAAATTGTAGAAATACCGCCCTCTGCGTTCGCTTCTCGATTACTTAACATTATTAACATCAATCTCAAAGGTTTGGGTTTTTTGGCAAGGATTCTAGGAAAAAATTTGAAGGAATGCTCCTGCACTGCTCAAGTACGCATCAAGCGTATGAAATAGAGGAAATATTCAGTTGATTTATGGGAACATTTGAAGATTTGTGTTCGTGCGCGGGAAATCAGAGCTATGACTAAAAGTTGCCTTTCATCTCCCGAATTACGATTGCTAATATTCATCTGCCTGTAGCAACTATCGGTTTTGTAATTTACAGCTATATGCATTATAAATATTGATTTTTGTTTTAAGATGTATGCCTAGATGTACTTGTGCCGTAGTCCGTTTTTCGCGTGTGCCGGTTGTTCGTCATCGGTTTGATTGGTTTCCGTGCCCCATAGTGCTCTGCCGAACGGGGTAGTGGCCATCATCGTCACCATTATGTTCTGGCCACTACTCACTGCTGGCGCGAGATTGTGGATCCAAAGGCTTAGAGCTGGACGTTGAAGCCTTTCTTGGCGGCGATGGGAAGCTTTTCCCCTTCCAGGAAGGGATTGGAGCTCTTGTTTTTTGGGGAGAGATGGAAACATATATAATTAGATTACAATATTCGTTGGTAGGTATATGATGTCGATCAGCTGCGCTCAGAAAATCCACGACCGGGAAAAAATACTAAAGTGTAATTGACCTCTTCTGATTTGAACCAAATTTGGAGGAGATGTTTATTTCAGTCTTGTTAGCAGTCACGGTAGTTGACACATTTTCTGTGATAATCGACTGCCTTTGCCTCCGACATTTGCAAAACAAGCTATCATAGTACAGTACCAAGCTAAAATGTCATATGACAGGCTCTTTCATACGACATTGTCGCCTAAGACCATCATGAATGTATGTATTTTAATTTATTCTCATTATAAGAGCTGCTGATGTTGTGCTTGTGTGAATTCTGAAAATAACCTAGTAATAAAATTTCTTATCAGAAAAGGTTTAATTTACACCAAATTGAGTAATGAGAACGAAATCACACAAGTTCTGAAAACATGCGACGAAAAATTCAGAGAACTTTCGACGACAACTTCACAAAATTTCCGAGGAGAAATTCACAGAATCTCTTATGAGAAGTCCGCAGAAATTCCGAGGAGAGGTACAGAGAACTTCCAAGGAGAAATTCTAAGAACTACTTAATTGTCAGAACTTCCTACTAGAAATTCATATTGCTTTCGACGATAAGTTCATCCAGAAGAGCAGAATAATCAGAAGCTTGAATAGGCTTGTTGGCAAACATAGAACATGAACTAGGGGAAATATTATGTTGCGCAAAAGTCCGGATTTCATATTGTTGCCGACACATTCAAACACTCCCTACTATCTTCCGAATAAGATGCGCATAAATTTTCCTAATTAATTTGCTTCAGTCTATCGGATTGTCCACGAAGATGATGAAAAACAGTACTCGCGCAAGGACGTTCTAATTGGGACCAAGCCGTAATAATCTTTCTGATAGCTGTGGTCGGAACAGCTGCAGCGAATCAGATTTCGCAGAAAAATGACATGTTCGTGCATATGTGTGTGAGAGAGCAGTGAGAGATTTTCTATAATACGCCGCAATCGGCGTATTAAAGTTATACCAAGATTAAAATTGAGGATAATACGGCATGGTGCTTTGCAAAATCAAGGACAGTTCGAGATTGATGTATTATCCTCGATGGAGCTTACCACTATAGGTGTACGAGAAAGGCAACAATGGAATGGATCCAGCATGGAACTTGACAATCGAGCTTCGCACTCTTCTTAATGAATGCCCTTCGAAAATTTGTGCGTGGTGTTTGACGGAGTTGACCAATAATACCAGGTTTGCAGAATGATTTTTCTAATCTAATTTTGATTTGAATCGGAGTTTCTACCGCAGTATAGCACTTTGTATATCATTTTTGCTCAACACAATAAAATCAACCATAAACAAACACGCAATGCACTCAAATTTTCAACTTTCCCTTCGCAAATGTAAACAGTTAACAACGCCATTGGCGTTATCATTGATTCCGGCATCACTTCCAGTCATTATAGAGATTAGCTAAGAGAAGAGGTGACAATACGGGGGCGAAAAAAAACCACTTTTCTGTCAAACGCGAACCACTTCCTGATTGGTCGATTTCATGTGCGTAAGATAGAGATAGAGATAGATAAAGATAGAGATAGAGATAGAAATAAAAGAGGAAGAAGCCAATTGTCACCTCTTCCTCTTAGGAGATTAGTGACGTTTAACGCACATACACTAGCGGGTACATTGCCGTGTAATGTTGTTTATTATTTTTGATGATGTATGAAATTAGATTTGTCAAAATGAGTTTGACAGCGATTTGTTATGTATTTTCCTCTGATTTTTACTTACACGATCACACGGACTTGAAAATCTCTATATAGAACTGAATTTAAAAAGAGACGACATGTCAAATATGAAACAATCGATTATCTGTCAAAGTCATAGGAAAAGTTATTCCAATCGAGCAGAAGATCTATCAAAAAGATAATACCATAGAGGTAACTCTAAGACAAGAAGGTCCCGAAATAACGTGCTCAACTTTATGGCTCAGCTCTGGTACTCTCTTCGGTCCCAAGCTAATCGATTCACCCCTCGAAACATAAGAAAAACCAATAACCCCTCATTTTATCTGTCAAAATTCATAGCGAATCAAAACAAACATTGCGTAGTACTAGAATTTTGATTAGAATGGGATACGTTAATCGTTTGCTTGGGACCAATAGGCTAGTCAAGTAGTGAGCCAATTTAAAATCGATAATTTCGTATTGATTGTTGATAATACCCCGTTCACATTACAGCGTATATCATGTGATATACACTGTCTTGTAATGAGCACTCATACATCTAGTTTTCACTGGAAGTGAGTATGAGTTCTCATTACAAGACAGCCTATATTACGTGATATAGGCTGTAATGTGAACGGGGTATAAGATGTCGCGTATATGCCCAATTTAGTCTCTTTACCAGTCAGGTTGCTGTGATCCCTTTGTCCTTTTTATTCTATTATTGCTACTGTCAAATCAGCCAAGCAGCAACAGTGGCGGGATGTGCTGTCAAATCGGCCTACTGAAAATGCATCAATGAGATGTAAATATTTAAAATGGACCAACTGGTTTGTGCCGTAAAAAGGGAGGAGATGTAAATATGTAAGACCCTGGGTACTGCGGAGTCGACCAATTTTATTTTGCAAGCCAATGGAAAACTGCTTGAAAATTTTCTCAAGTTTAAAATTGATTTGCTATTTCTCAGTTGATTCCCGCCAAAAGCTCTAAGCCAGGAGTGCTCGAGCCCCCATGATTCTATCAAAGTTTGTTTACATACATGTTTCGCCAAAGTATGTTTTACTGTAATTGAAAACTCAGCTGCCTCATAAAAACTATGCTGGTTTTTATACTTTCATCACTAAGCTTGTTAGTTTTTATCTTTGAGCTTAAAATTAAGAATGTGTTATGAAAAAGTATAGAGCATTTTTATGAGATTACAATGCTTGACGGTAGATAAGAACAGTAACTGCATTTGCTGCTTCTGAATGTTTGGCTCCCGCTTGACAGTTCACACTGGCTCCCAAGTGACAAGCACCTTGAGTGAGTCCGCAGTACTCAGGTAAGACCCAATGAATTTGACATCTCTTTCATTCTCCCGCTGTTTAAACGGTTGAAGGAGTGTGGCGTCAAACTCCATCATCCATTTAATGGGCCGAAGAGCGAATGAGTCGACAGATTTACTGGACTCACTTGTTCATGCTCATTGATTTTCCATACGTGAATTTGGTTCCAAAAATCAACAAACCATCGTTTCTTATGACTTTTTTTCGTTTAAAACCAGTCATGCGAGGTAGGCGATGATTGTTCGTATTTGACAGTCACCTCCCTCCCTTGATCAGCAACTGGCTGGGATTTGACATAAAAAATTGGGTTGAATTCGCTACCCGATTGTAAAGTGTCGTCCCATGAATTGATATTTTCTAATAAATTATTTTTATCCATGCGTACCGTTTGATTTGATAAAGAATTATAAATCAAGTTTCAATTTCGTAGAACTACGGATAATTAATAATAAAATAGGGTAGAGCCACAGACAAACAGACGTAACTCTTCATTGTGTATCTTCGTTCACGCATTTAACTGTTGATTTGAACATTATCAGTTGCGCGAACGACTCGCCGCAGCGCTGGCATCGGATCACTTTGACGTTTCTATACATTCAATAGAACTTTTATGCAATATTCTTTGCGAGTTAGCGAGCAAGCTTATTTTCCGCGAGAAGCCAGAGAGATGTCGTTACTGAGGTCCTATGTTTTGAGATACTATCTTTTCAAGAACAACTTTTTCAAAGAGTTACATCTGTTTGTCTGTGGTAGAGCGTTACTTCGTCGAAATTACCCATTTCCGTACTATCGATCAGCAAAGATCAATAATATCAATGATTTCACCGTGCACAAATCAATTATAGGGGCAATGTCCCTAATTTGGGCCTAAGTGTCCCTAATTTGGGCCCATACATAAATTCAGCGATCGACTAAATTTTCAGTAGCAACCAAAAATATCCATTAGTACCGTCCCAATGATGCGTTCATCTAAATAAAATTGATCAATAGCAGATTTTTAGCGATGATTCCAATGTTAGATCCATAGACCAACATTAGAGCCATTTCCCCTAGCTTTGTTCCGATGCGTTAGTTCATTAGCTACAACATAAATGCTATTAGAGCGCATTGTATGAATATTTACGCTCATTGTTCTCAAAACAAAAGAAGCGCTCCTAGCGAATCCCATTTTTCGACGTTTATCCTCAGGACGAAGAATATCTAATGACGTTTCAATGCGTTTGGACGGAATTAGAATTAAGAAGCAGTATTAGATTTTAAGCAATACCTCAAAAATTTGTGACTCTTTATCAAATCCAACGGTACGTACACACCTAGAAAAATTCATGTAAATTTAGGTGCTCTGAGACTGACATATACGAGCGTCAATTATGACACAAAATTGATTCATAATAGACGCGAAATTCAGCTCAATCAATCGTACTTTTCGTCGAGTAACGAACTTTTCAGTCTCGGAGCACTTAATTTTACATGACATGTTTGTTTACGTCTTATCCTTTATGTCAAAGATGGATTCCGTCACGTGTAAAATTAGGTATTTCTAATAGCGAATTCGTTTATTATTCAGTTCCAACCTGGATCGGGTATCAAGATTGGATCTGCTTGTTTTCTGACAAACGTCAGTTTGCTCGTTTGTTTTTAAAACCTAGCTCAGGTTGAGGTTCGCACTGACAAAAAGTTCGGTTTCGCACTGGGTTGGAACTGGTTCCAACCCCGATAATAAACGAATTCGCTATAAGTGTGTATGGAAAGGTGAATAACATTTAGAAGTCATCTTTGACAGAAATATTCCATTTTTTGTTCAGACCCGTTAAAAAACGAGAGGTAAAACGTGGGTTGTGCTTAGTAGGATGGAAATTAGATCAAAAACCCTACCTATCATACCATCTACTCACCTTCTTCGCGTGGAACTTCTTCGCAACCAGGCTCTTGTGCTCCTGGGTGTGGAACTGTCGGGCAATGAAGTTTTCCAAATCCGAATCCATTTGCGTTCCCTGTTCGTTCTGCTGTTGGGTCGGGCAGTTGAACATATGTTCCCCATCGCACATACAATCTTGGGCCCCTTGATACTCCCGGCTGAATGCGGCCGTATTCTCGAAATCCATCGTGCAACCTTGATCTTCCGAATAGTCCACCGGGCATGGGTTTGGTGGATTGCAGTAAGCCGGTAGACTGGCATCGGTTTTCACTTGCGGCTTTGGCATGTGGGGGCCTTCGCCCGCCCCACCGGATACGTACTGGTGACCCCAGAGTGAACTATGCTGTAGGAATTCTTGGTCCCGGGGTGACGGGTTCGGATTACCATCGAGCAGTGCATCGTAGTCCAGTTGTTCCGATTCTAGATCCTTGCTGGCACGGGCCATCATCGCTAGGCGACCGGGAAACTCGTCCATCGGATCGATGTAGGAATCCGCCGCCTCGGCTATGTCCTTGCCCATGCGATCCACTATCTCTCGCAGCAGCACATCCGACAGTAGCTGATCTTTCAAGCCCGCTGATAGGTATGCCAGTGCCGGTGCACTAGCAACCATCAGCGAGGCCAAAACAAAAAACAAGTACATCTGCTGGTGCTCACACACGGAGAAGCACCGGGGTTAGTCCTGAAACGAGGAAAATTTCAAATCAATTCACTCCCAAGCACACTGCACTAAATTATGAAGAACAAAAAACACAACATCTGGAGCATAGATCTCAGTGTAACACGTTGCTGCGTTGATGACGTTGCAGTATCCCACATTGCTGGAACCTTATGAATGAAATGCCAATGCTCACACTAATCCTTAATGGAGCACTCTCATGCGCATCGGACCACCACCAGGTTATTACAAAAAAATCTATATTTACAATTTTATTGAAATTTGATTCGAAAAACTTCCTGGAAAAGCTACATTTCACAAGGTATGACATTAAATCAGAAACCAAATATCCGTTCGTCCCACTTGTTGTGGGTGGCAGTCAATCAATATCGTACAAGATGTGATGACGTCAGCATCGTTTTCATCATACCAGCTGCGTCAGGAAGTATGGGAAGTTTAATCCCTCCACCACTGCGGATGCACTTTGGATTCCAACATATAATCAACGCAGCTGTCATAGATATAGACTATTTATAGCACAAGCAGTTTTCTACATACTAACTGTTGGATTTTCTCACCAAATGCTAGTGATTTCACCTTTAACAATTCAGTAAACCAATACTGTTGACAAGTGATATATTTATTGTAGTAAAGCAGCTTTTTTTTCTAATTCGCCATTGCCTGTGCATGCCATCTGTGGCTGGTATTACCAAGTTTCGTCCACGTCATCAATGTGAAAAAAAAAGTGCGATACCCATTACCAATTGAAAAAAAAACGTGTATTATTTGCTACCTAAATCAATGCTGGTCATGGAAGGTGAATGGAATTATCCTCCTCAAATTTCTAAATTAAATTCAACACGACACTGAAAAACTGACCTTTGACGCGTCCGTAGAACTTGCTGCGACTTACTGAAGGACCGAAAAGATACTACCTCCGGAGTGACTTCCCGAGGGGTGATAAGCTTCGTCGGCTGAGAGTAGATATATAGCTACGTTCAGATATTCGTTCGCCACCACAATATGGACAGGAAAAAGAAATCGAGCTTTGGCATCGCGTTTGCGGTGGAAAGCGATATGAAAATTAGAACTTTTCAGGAACAACGCATGCGTCAGAAAGCGTGTCGGTGATTGTTCGGCTGTATGAGTGGGACAATGCAAACTTGGGGAAAAATATGTGGGCAAAATTTTTCCGGGAGTTCATCGCTGAAATGGCTGCAAGTACGTTCGAGAAACGATTCTGAGAATTGGTCAGTAGTAAAAATCGCAGCTAGAGGTAGATCGGGAAGGTTTTATGGTTACCCTAAAACAGGGTATCTTTGATAATGCGGGTAACTTTGATAGTAGGGTAAGATGGGGCAAGATCGCCATACGGGGCAAGATGAACACCCTTGATGTATACATCCAAATTGGTATTTTTCTTAAAAATGCATACCTTTATCCATCAAAGATGATTCATAGATACCTACATCATTTCAAAAATAAATATCAAATACACACGTTATTGAAAAATAAATAAAAATGTGAAAACCGACAAAAATACTCTATTTTCTATAAGAAACTACTACTATTGCCATTAAATTAGGTTTTATTGCACCACAAACAAATCACCAGCATGGTAAGTCCGCTTTACTTGATGTGTGTGTGTGTAATTCATTTTTAACTATTTAACAATTTAATTAGCCAAACAAACACTTTAATAAATGTTCTCCAAACGGGGTGGAACGAGCACCTATCTCCGGGGTAAGATCGCCACATCACTACTCAGTGTCCTAACCTCAAAAGCAGCTGTCAAAGTTAAATTTTCAAAACAACAGTGCGGTGAATAAATCTGAAATCTACAAAATGGTCCGAAATTATAAACGCGTTTCCTGTAGAAAAACTTGGGCCACAGCAAATCTTCATGCTGCGGTTGAAGCTGTTGTCTCGGAAGGATTTTCCGTTAACAGAGCTGCATCCGAGTATGGCATTCCTCGGTAAACGCTAACGCGGCATCTTAAACGTAGTGAGAAAGTGAGTCAGTTGGGTCGGTACTGCACCGTTTTTACGGAACAACAGGAGAACGAGCTTGTACTGCATGTGTTAAACATGGAAAAATCGTTCTACGGCCTTACGACCAAAGAAATTCGTCAATTGGCTTTTGATTTTGCGGAAAAAAAAACCACATTCCTCATCCGTTCCACAAGTCCATAGGGTTTGCGGGACAAGATTAGTTGGCCGGATTCCAAAAGCGACATCCTGAGATAACTTTGCGAACTCCGGAAGCTACATCGGTTGCAAGAGCTCAGGGTTTCAATAAAGTGGCTGTTGAGCGGTTTTACTTGATGCTAGAGGAAACCAACACAATAGGAAAATTTTCGCAAACCCGGATCTATAATGTGGATGAAACGTCGGTTCTTACGGTAAGTTGATGTTTCCTTTTTTAATTTTAAATCTACATTGTTGCCTTCTATTTTATTTTAGATTCAAACGAAAAATAAAAGTAAGATTCTGGCACTTCGAGGCAAGCGGCAAATTGGCTGCGTTACATCGACAGAAAGAGGCGTATTAACAACAGCAGCTATTTGTACCTCTGCAACGGGATATTACGTGCCACCCATGCTGATCTTTCCGAGGGTAAGAATGACGGAGCAGCTCAAAATCGGAGCTCCACCTGAAACCCTATGTAGTTGTAATCCAAGTGGTTGGATGACTGGTAAAGATTTCTGTAAATGGCTCCAACATTTCATCCAACATACCAGACCAACACCGGAGAGCCCTATCCTCTTATTGCTGGATGGCCATAGCTCGCACACGAAAAATTTGGCCTTTGTAGAAATGGCCAGATCGGCCAACGTTACTGTTATATCGTTCCCACCACACTGCACTCATAAAATGCAGCCTCTCGATGTTAGCTACATGACATCTCTGAAGTCACATTCTCTCAGGCTGTGGAGTTATTTTTAAAAGCCAACCCTGGAAAAGTCGTGACTTTAAATGAGATTAGCTCCCTCTTTGGAAAAGCGTTCATGGCATCGCGACCCCTTCCACCGCTATTAATGGCTTCAGGAAAACAGGAATAGTTCCACTGAACAAATTTATCTTCGGTGAAGACGATTTTGCTGCATTCAACAACGTTTCGGATGTTCCTCAAACTGTGGATGATGAGCCTCCCTTTTATGGGTTTGGTGACTCTGAGAAGGAGCCAAAGTCATTCAACCGCATAAATACCTCGGTTGATCATCTCCCAAGCAGTGAGCTGGCTTCATGTTCGAATGTAGTGGTCATAACATTACCATCGGAGTTGAAGCCAGTCCCGAAGATAGTGTCCAGGAATAAATCCCGTTCTATGAGGAAAGAAAAAGCTACAGTTATCACATCCAACTCCCATCAAAAAATGCTGAAAACATCAATGGCCGTGAGAGAAATAAAAGAAATTAAAAAACAGAAACGAAAAGTATCGAAAGCTGCAACCGCAAAGTTTTCCAAAAAGAGGAAGTTGAGCTTGCTGGTTGAGGATTCGTTATGCGACAAGTGTGGATCCTTCTTCGGTCAGTCCATGGAAGGAGAAAATTGGAGTAAATGCACAAAGTGTAACGCATGGTTCCATCTTTGTGAGGGTACAAATTGTCCATTTTGCTAATCCGTATCATGAATATAAGAAACTCGTTTAATCAAATAAACTTACCTTATGTTTATGTTTGCTACTTGTTTTGTTCTTTTTACTAATACTGGTATTCTGTGTTAATAAACCAATCCATATCTTCGCTAAAAACATGAAACAATCATTTCAAACCCACTTTTCTATATCCATGCTTGTCTTGCCCCGTAGGGGTACTCATCTTGCCCCAAAGTATATGAGAACAGCAAAAATAAGTTATATTTTTAAGTTACATTTTTTTTTTCAATCAATTCTTTGCATAATATGTTCTACCACAGCTTAGGCACTAGGGTAGACATAAAAGAACTAGGGTAGCCGATATTCTGATGTAAAAAATGCTATTATTCAATATAAAACTGAAGTCTACCTGTAGGTGGCGATCTTGCCCCGTCCTACCCTATAATATAAAGATTAAATTTACTCGTTGTGCTTTTTCCAAATTAGAAACGTAGGTTCCATATTGTAGCTTAGGGTATTTTCGTTGATATCGTACATAGTTTTTATATAGTATGTGCTACATATTTTACAAACATTTAACAAAACAATTTTCGTGTTTTTCGCCTGTTTGAAAAGCACTCAAACCATCACTTATGAAATGTATTTACGATATAACCATCATAAATTCCATGTTGTATTCTTATTTCTTATGATGTTTTCTGATTATATACTCATTCAAAGTTTCATATTAAGAGAACTAAATTGTTTGAGTTTCATTCGTTTTTTTCTACATTCATCGAGCACTATCAAAGTAACCCCAAATCAAAATACTGAACTTCGGTCACAAAACTAAAACAATAGTGCAAATGCTTTAATTTCCGTTAAACATATTACTAACGAATTAAGTCTTGGATCTTCAGTACTTGTTTTAAAAATATAAAATTTGAAAAACATTCATTTCTGTAAAAAAATATTTCGAATATACTTTAAAAAACTATCCATGTTACCCCGTTTTACAGTACTTCAAAAGTTGTCATTGAGTGCTATCAAAACCTTGCCAAAAAGCTCTAGAAAACGCTGCTTGACTAAACTCCGAAAAACGATTGTCTAGGAAGAAGGGGAGCGAGGAGGGGTCTAAATCCTTTCAAAAATCATCTACGTAGTATATAAGCAGCCTCTAAATGTGAATACCATATACATTTTGCTTATCACAGAATTCTAAACCCACTCCGTTGAAGATATACATTAATCGTCTTTAATGCCACAATCTGACCACTTCTTTAGGGACGACCGGGACGCGTTCAGCTATGTCAAATAAGTAGTAGCCACGTTTACACCATTGCATGAGTTTTGGCTCAGGTTAGTAATTGGCCACTTCCCCGGATGTATCCCGAACTTAACTGGAAGTCGCCAACATGATTCTGAGCACAATCTTGTTGTTGATCTAGTTGTTTATTAATTTTAATGTGATTTGATGTCATTACACTATAGGTTTTAAACCAAATCAGAAACTAGTCACTTTCCTGAGGGCATCCAGAATATGCACAGATAAAAATTCTGAATTTTAATTGTGATGTAAACATTCATTCACGCAAACTTGTATTTCATTTCACGCAACCGAGCAACTTGTAAACAATGTTGTTTGCAAAGATGGGCATTTGTATACAATGTTTGCTACATTGCATGAAATTTCTCAGAACTTTACATGATGTATAATGTAAACGTATGTGATATGTGACGCTCCATTTATTTGCATCATATTGAACAGAAATTTACACTACTTTTTCGAACTGTGTGGTCTTGGGCACTTTATTTGATTAAAATTGATCCTGGTTTTGAAATCCAACTAGATTTGATGTGTCGAATGATGGGTACACATTTAGAAAAAATCATATAAATTAAGGTGCTCTGAGAGTGACATATACGACCGCGAAATATATACGAGGCATAACAGACGTGAAATTCAACTAAATCAAACATACTTTTCGTCGAGTAACGAACTTTTCAGTCTCAGAGCATTTAATTTTACTTGAAATATTTGTTTACGTCTGATCCTTTACGTGAAAGATGGATTCCGTCACGTAAAAATTAGTTATTTCTAAGTGTGTAGGCAATATTTCAGCTCAGATCTAGTCAGGCTTGCATGTGCTGTAATTTTAGAGCTGGTTACTTTCTTTTCTTTTCTTTTTAACTCTTTATTTGTTCCAAATTTAAATTAAATTACATTTCATTTTAATCTAGGTGCTCCAGCTACTACAGTAATTCACCACCCTTTATTGTTATGATATATATCTAAGATTATTTACATTGTCCCTACTTCGGCAATTCAGTATTTGAAACAGGTTTTCTATACCTGCAATTGTCACCTTAAAACTATAAACTAAAACTTAATCTTATCTAAAAATAAAAGGAATTAGGGGAAATGTATGTAATGTCGGCCTAACTGTCCCTAATTTGGGCCCATACATAAATTAAGCAATCGACTAAATTTTCAATAGCAACCAAAAACATCCATTGGTACCGTCCCAATGACACGTTCATCTAGATACAATTGATAAATAGCATATTTTTAGCGATGGGCCCAATCTTAGATCCATAGGCCATCATTAGTGCCATTTTCCCTACTCGTTTCTGTTAAGGATTACAACGATTTTTGCCTGGAATTGTTAATTGTTTTGTTGGACATTTGATAATCACTTAAAATTCATTTTAAGTCGGATATTTTTTAAACTCTCAGGGAATAAATAAACACATATAAGTTATGTTTTTGAAAAGTTGGATTATTCAACCTCCTCTCCTAGGCACTTTGGACTTAACTCTATCCATCAAATCTTGTTCAACACTTGCGCCATCTTTCTTACACACTTTCATCCACTCTTTCTTCAAATCCTTGTCGTTTTTGAATACCTTCCCTGTTTTCCGGAGATAATCGCTCAGAATTATTCTCTTGGGCGAAGTTCTGGCGAGTTTGGCGGATTAGTCTCCTTCGACACAAAAAAAAGCATCGTTGGCTTCGTACCACTCCATCATCGGTTTCACGTAATGGCACGATGCCAGATCCGGCCAAATCAGAGTGCCACATTCGTGAGACCGGAGGAAGGACAGCAGGCGCTTCTGGAGGCATTCTTCTTTATATATTTGGCCGTTGATGGTGCCAGACGTTATGTACGGTTTGTTGAATTTGCCGCACCCACAGATCGCCTGCCACACTAAGTACTTCTTGGCAAATTTGTCGAACGTCTTCTTCTGGAACATCCAGGTGGGACTTGCCGACGAAAAACTCCCTCACCTTCCTTGCGTTCACGGGGTCGGTCGTCTTCGCTTTTCATCAGCTACCAACTCACGGCTGGGTCGTCTGGGTCTCTTTGAACAATTTTACCACACGGGATACGGCCGAATTGTCGATTCCAAACTGTTTCGCGATCCACCTGTGGGACTGGCCAGGGTTTTCCACGACCGCTTCCATAATTTTTTGTCGAAGCACTTCTTACTTGGAAGTCATCTTGATAACCACTGGCTCTATCTATCAGATTGTGACGAGATATGTACTTTACAATCTCAACCAGTTTTACTCAAAATTTTATCAATTTTAACACATGTCATAAAAAGTTATACACAAAATAAAGTGTTGCATTTTTTCGAGTACAATCTTTACTATGATCTTTTGTGATATGTCCGTGTCCTTTGTTTAGTGCATGTCATAGTACCAGATATGAAAAAATAATGAGATATTTGCTTTCGATACAGTTAAATCATGCATAGGGGAAATGGCTCTAATGTTGGCCTATGGATCTAAGATTGGGCTCATCGCTAAGAATCTGCTATTAATCAATTTTATCTAGATGAACACGTCATTGGGACGGTACTAATGGATATTGTTGGTTGCTATTGAAAATGTAATCGATTGCTGAATATGGGCCCAAATTAGGGGCATTTAGGCCGACATTGCATCCATTTTCCCTACTTGCTCTTTTCACAAGAAGCCACATTCGATTGTGAAGTTCCGCATCATTTGTTTTGCTGGACCTTTCCAAAGACGCGCTCTGTCATCAATCAGAATACTGCCGTTATACGCATAAGAGTCCCTCTGTGCATAAGGATTGTATAGAACATGGGACAGTTATGCGTAGAACGGCAGAATAGGTCTTACATGAATCCTCATTCAGTCGGGGGCCTCTCTAAATACGTGCCATCTCGCCAATCAATTCTTAGTGCCCAAAACCATCGATGATACTGATATTTGACCATGCAGCAGAACCCTTTCTTGTTTCCAAATTCAAAACCGAGGCCTAAAGCCTATAAATTAGCTGCTGCATGTTTACTAGGGGTGGATTTTTTTTTTTTTCAATTGTTCATAGAACCTCAAATTCATTCGTTCTAAGTGGCCTGCAACGAGATGTCCTCGAGTATGAAGCAAAATTTTTCGCAAATGTCTTGAAGGTAGATTGTTGACCTTCAAGAAATGACTTTTACTAAAATTATCCATACTCTATCATTATTCAACCAGTTTTGGATCTTTTTGCACTAATGATCATCCGTACATCATTGTGCGAAAAGGAAATGAAAGAAATGCGAAAAAGATCAGTTTCAAGAAGTGACAGTTTCATCAGATTCCCCAAATAACCATGCTCAAGCTATATTACGACTATATGGCTACTTGGGTACTCATATGGCCGAAATAATGATTCATCGGTTGCGAAGTGAAGCATGTCTGAAAGTGATGCGTAATATTTCTCAATGTTTTGATTTTATCCTTATGTTACCTTAATGTTATATCACATACAAACAGACACAACAGATTGAACATTTCTCATTGTAAACCCTACCGCCATCTGTCGTATACACTTCGACAGGCAATACACTCAACAGATGGCTGTAGTGTGTAAACGTCAAGAGCAAGAAAATTGATTATGTGCACCACAAGTGGCGATACTACCAACTAAGAAACATTTAAATTGACAGTTAAAAGGGGTTTCGATGAATATTTTAAGAGTGTTATGCCTGCTTGTCTGTGATCATACCTTCACTATCGCAACTTCGGGTAATCCGCGAAAGTACTTTCATTTTTCTCAGGCTCTTTTGATCTAACTGCAATCACTCTCTTATACTCGATATGTGCCTCGATCAAATTGTCACAACGAAGCCCTAGCCCGACCAACCATTCGTGAAACTTCTTCAAAGTTCTTTATACAGAAATAAAGATTTATGTCGGCAATTCTTTACTTTAAATTTTCTATGATTTCGATGTACACATTTAAAAATCTTTATTGATCGATACTTACATTATAGATTATTTATTCATATGATAGTAATCTATAAAGGTGCCATACTAATTTTCTTTTAATTTCGATATGTCACATAGACTTTAGTATTCTTTGCAAATATTCATCAATAAATATTTATATTGATATCATCGTAACTTTGAACTTTGACAAAGAACAACAAAGATTGCTATCGATGCACATTTATAATCTCCTTGTTATCGATTTGCATCGCTTTTTAAAGAGAGTTCGAGACACACCAGGTGACAGATGGCAATGTTTATATTATTTATCGACATATTCGGCATTTCATCGGAAGAAGCAATCTGCCGGTAAATGAACGAGAAGACCGATGGCCGCGACGCAGCAAATGTTTACAATTGTAGTTCATCAAGTTTACGTCTATATATTTAATAACCCGCGATAGCATGCGTGGTGGGATTCTCGGCATTAGGAACCCAATAAGGAAAATTGATACCTTTCTGACCTCTATTACATTTTTGAGACTATTACATGGCTGACTGGTTGATGGTTATGACAAATGAATTTATATAAATATTGAATTCATGTACAGAAATTTCAATACACCACACACACTAATCGAGTCAGTACGGTTTTACTGAGTTTTTGAATTGCGGAACTGTTCGGTAAAAGTTTAAAAAATTGTGGAAAATTTATTAATGAGAAAATTTGTTCTGAACTTGTGCATACTTAGTTCTATTAACTCCATTTAATGATAGAAAATGAAATTGGTCGATTTCATTGATTCCTTACGGATAACGGTCATTTGAATTTTTACCGACTTTTTCAGCAATTCAAAACCCCAGTAAAAAAATACTGACTCCTGTAAAAAAATCTTAGTGTGCATACTAGAGTGTGTTTGCCTGTCGTTGATAAGCTCATCAACAGCAGCTGTGGACCCGAGGATTAGCAACCAACAACGAAATCAGTACACCCCAGATGGCATGGGATCGAAACTAGAAATTATGCAGATAAAAAATCACAAATAAAATCAGCAGTTGTGTGTGTATCGATATTTTGATTTTACAACAGAAATCGATATTTTGATCTGGCAACACAATCGATATTTAAACATTGGTAACGATTGGTAGCAATATTTTGAGAAAGATCTTTATAAACGATTCACGGTTATACTTTTAGCATCTTTACAATTATTCATGAAATGGTGACGATCGCTATTGATTTTTTTTATGAATGGCTTTGAAGATCGATGTATAGAAAATTAAAGAAAACTAACGAAATGGTTGGTCGGGATACGCTCTCTGACCAAAGCGCTGGGTACGATCATAAAAATAATTATCTGCGCACTGATTTATGTTTTTGCCGAAACTCGGATTTTTTTTCTGAGATCTGCACAGCCGAGGGTTCTGCAATCTGTTTTACTGAGATCTCAGCAAAAGTGACGTGACGCTACCTTATCTACCCAATTCATGTTAGATAGCATTTCCAACCAACTCTGATAATCTTAAAAATTTCACGTATGATGTAACATAAAAACACATTGAATTCATATTTGTTTGATCGGGTCAAAATAAACATAAAAGGATGAATGTTTAAAGAAATTCTAACCCTGGCAGTTGAACACCCGTCTTCAAAGTCATGGAGTAGAATGAGTATATTAGGGCCATGCTAGGCATGCACAGTTGTAGACACCAACTGCTCATTTGTTAATAACTTTTCACTAAGCTGTTGAAATTTGGTTTTCTTTATAGTAATTGATAAATTAGGATCATATGTTACTATAGATATGCAAAGAGTAGGTCAATCTTATCATTTGAATCAACACCAATGAATTTTTACACTTAAAGCCCGAGATGTGCAGCGAGGATTCCTCACTTCATTCTTACAACGCAAAAACACATACAGTTTATTACTAGAAATAAAATCAACTTTTTTTAACGTAAATATAACAAGCTTAAACTCTATTCTATCTACTGCTTTAAAAAGAACTATGTTTCATCAACTGTGTGCAAAGTTATTGGCAAAAGAGCAGTTCGTGACCAAAACTATGTATACCTCAGTTTCATCTCCGCACAGAGAAATCCTGTATGCCTCTTTTAATTCCACCTCTCCTCTTAAATGTCTATCTTTTGACAGACACATGTATTTGACTATCAGAGGCATATTATGTACTTAAAGTATTTAGTCACATAATTATCGATCAAAAAATTGCAAAGGCCTGGAAATTAATATATTTATGAAGTTTTCGTATAAAAATGGTTTTTAAGCACAACAATGTAAATCTGTAATTTCAGTTATTTCTGTTGAAGTATTCAGTACACATGATTATCTTTATGAAAATACCAACATATTTGAATTTAATCATAGACTGGCATAGTTTCTGCCTTAAACTTAATTTTCAATTGAACATGAAAATTTCGTTAGAACAACTACTTTTTTCAACACAACAATGTCAGAATGTTATTCAGAGACATGGTTTGTGCTAAAAATATGAGTACACATCATTTTCTTTTAAACGTTACCAAAAGACCAGAATTTGTTCAACAACTGACAAAGTGAGTTTTATATCAAAACTCTGTAAACAAAATACATTATGTCGAACATAACATAATAATGACTTTGTTTCAGAAGCATACCATAGAGTTAACTCTTAGACCAGAAGATCCCGAAGAAATGTGCTGAACTTTTTGGCTCAGCTCTGGTACTATCTTCGGTCCCAAGCTAATCAATGCACCCCTCGAAACATAGGAAAATCCACGAACCCCTCATTTAATCTGTCAAACTTTCATAGCGAATCAAAACAAACATAGTGAACCGTATGCGTGATAATGTTTGCACCATCGTACAAATAAGGCTCTCGTTTCACCTGTGCATATAATGCCTTGATTTTCTTTGCATGCCCGTAACCTATAGCTCATACCGTAGTAGGCTGTGTATAAAAGAAAATGATTTACTTAGTTTGACAGTTGCACCATGGCGAAGTGGCAGCGTATTCGTGATTTGTCCCACGCGCAAATGTCGCAAAAAGACATTTCAATCGCCGTGTGAGTGTCCCGGTGGACCGTCAAAAGGGTTTTAGACCGAGAAAAGAAAGGACAACTATCCGCGAAGGTGGCTACAGGTCGTCTGAGGTCAGCTCGGGTTCCGATGGTTATCGCTGCTATCAAAAGGAAGATTCGGGTGAATCCAGTGCGTTCAAGAAGGAAAATGACAAAGGAACACGGGACTTTACGCCACGTAAGATCGTAAAGAAAGATTGCGGGCGAAGTCAAGGGCACGGGAAAAAAAACTCACATGATTACCAACCGCATCCGGGAGCTACGAGTCGAACGATGCAAGAAAATCTTGAACTTTCTTAAGCGAAAAAATCCGGTAATCATGTTCACCGACGAGAGCATGTTAACCGTCGATCCCGTATCAAATTCCAGAACCGACCGGTATATTAGTTCTCTTCCGGTAAAAGACGTGGCCGACGAGCACAAAAACGTGTATCTGACCAAGCATCCTGCAAGCGTTATGGTGTTTGGATTGGTGGCTTCCGATGGCAAAAAATGGACCCGGTGTTCATTCCAGAAGGCGACAATGTCAATTCGGAGGTCTACATCGGGATTTTAAGTAAGTATGTTCTTCCGTGGATCAAAGAACAGTACGGTCCGAAGCCAAATGTTGTATTTCAACAAGATGGGGCTCTGTGCCACACCTTGAACCGCACTCAGAAGTGGTTGCAGGAACATCTTCCGTTCTGGGCGAAGGATATGTGGCCGCCATCCAACCCCGATCTTAATCCGCTGGATTACTCAATATGGCGCGTCATGTAGGCCAAGGCCTGTTCTAAACGCCACCCGAGTACAGCAAGCCTCAAACAAACATTGACCCGTACCTGGAGAGAAATGCATCCAGACTACAATATTAGAACCTGCCGTGCATTCCGTAAGCGTGTGGAGGCCGTAATTACAGCAAGTGGAAACTCGATCGATGATTAACATAGTTCAAGACTCAAGACCCCTTTGAATAAATAAAAAAAACTCGAAAATTAAATTTTTGAGAATTTTTTTAATGTTGACATTGCTCAATGGTGCAAACATAATCACGCATACGGTAGTATTAGAATTTCGACTAGACTGCGGTGCGTTAATCGATTTGCTTGGGACCAGTAGGCTAGTCAAATAGTGAGCCAATTTAAAATCGTTAGTTTCCACCGGTTGGGCACACTTTGTTCTAGAAGTTTGAAGAACACATAATTAAAATGGTTCCACAAGAATGAAATTCCGCCAAAGTATGACAAAGTTATGGTAGGTAGAATATTATTATTATAATTTTTTTAATTATGAAAAATGGAAAGTCAAACTCAAAGTTTGTGCAAAATTAGACAGATACTGTTTTCTAAAAACATTTGAGGGATTCCATCCAGAATGAGCTGAAAAAACCTGAAATCGTGCTCGACCATCTTCGATCTGGATGATACTTGGCACATATTTTCAGTATGATAAACCAAGTATTTTCCGCAGGAGAGGAGACCCTTTTGACTCAAGGGTAATTTTTGAAAAGGGCCTATGTGTTTTTGCACACATACTTTAAAAAAAATTTAGTTCGAAAACAGTTGGTTGTAGAAAAAAATTTACTAAGAAGGAGTTGTAGGAAACTAATAAGGCTTTATAAAAAAAATATACACGGATTTTTTTTTTTCGTTTTTTTGCAAAAAAAAATTAAAAATAAACCTCAAAATTCAAATAACAAAAAAAACGTATTTTTGATTTTTTTTTTATATTTTTTAATAAAAACTTGAATAGAAAGCAGAAGTTTTGAAAACAACTCCAGGATCCAATGAAGTAATGAAATTGGGTTGTTAGCGGAATGCTTTAATAAAACAGCAAAAAAAGGTTATCTTCCATTTAATTCCACTTAATTAATTTTGGTATCCATGACAGATACGTATTTCGACTACAATGTGCAGTCTTCATCAGTGTCATTCCCACTAAAGAACTTATCAAAATCTAACCCCCTTAAGTACTCATCCCCTAGGTATAAAAGTCAAGATCACAGGTATATAAATGAAACTACAATGTGTTGAATCGGAACCTACCTAACTAATTAAAACCAAAGATTTATGTAAGCTAAAGGAGAAAAATCTATTCAACTCTCTAATAAGGAAAATCCCAAAGGCTTGGTAGCCATCATAATGAAGTAATGAAATTGGGTTGTTAGCGGAATGCTTTAATAAAACAGCAAAAAAGGTTATCTTCCATTTAATTCCACTTAATTAATTTTGGTATCCATGACAGATACGTATTTCGACTACAATGTGCAGTCTTCATCAGTGTCATTCCCACTAAAGAACTTATCAAAATCTAACCCCCTTAAGTACTCATCCCCTATCCAGGATCCAGTTTTTCTAAGAGCAACTTTTAAGGCATTTTTGAAACTTTCATTATTTACGGCAAAATGTTCAGTTTGATGTCAGTATATGAATATAAAAATCATTTCAAACGATAGTGCTCATATCAATAAACTTCCTAAATATAACCGTTTTCGAGATATTTCAAATTTACTTTCATAAAAATCATTTTTTTTTTGTAGAAAATATGCCATTTTCATAAGTTAATCGTGATTCTCCATCAGCCTTGATAAGTTTAGCAAGATACACATATATTTACCTTCAATTTGTCTTTTGACGATTGAACAATCAGACAACCCGTTTAGAATTTACAGGGGAAATGAAAACACTATTATTTTAAATATAGAAACCAACACAAGTTAAGTTGCACTTATTTTCATTATCAGGCGTAGTTTCATCCTATTTAAGTTGTTAATATTGATGCACCAATCCATCTTATTATTTTAGGGACATTATAATGTCTTCCATGGTATTTTTCATGAAAAAAAGAGCTTCTCTGTTAGAGTAGCTTCAATACCAAAACAATATTTATACCTTAATATCCAAATGGTACCTACGTTTGTATTTAAGCATGACCATCCTTTTGAAAACAGACATCACTAAAAATATCTTTTTGAGTGAACAAGTATAATTTGAATATGGAATTCAAGAAAGTCAAGTGTTGCAAGCCGTTTCCTTATAAACGGTGTTCGTCAATGCTTCGTAAATTATCCGAAAATTTGATTGAAAAACATAAGTTCCTAGAGTGGAAATTTAATTTGGTTACATCTCTATCAATCTGTGATACGTGTCGCTTGAATTTGAATAGAATCGAACCATGTGCTGAAAATCTGGAACTAGAAGTGCAACCGTCAGTCATGGACATCGCGGAGCCGCAGCCATCTACATCTCGACATAGCCTCGAAGAAATGCCATCAACTACGTCAATAACAACAGCATCATCTCAAGATAGTGGAGAGCAACAATTTTCCAGGATGCATAATATTGAGCTGGCATAGCTGGTATCAACGTATCGCCAATATCGACAAAAAAATTCCAGAATGTTAACTATCCCCGGAGAAAGTATATGGACATTACCAATGGCATTAAGAAACGCATCTTTGGTTTTCAAGCGGAAGAAGATGACCTGGAGCAACTTAAATTGAAAGCTGCGGAACACAATGAGATGATCAGAAAACTGAAGGAGAGATTTGCTGATCCAGGTTCATCGAGCGACGATCAAATAAGGATTCTGACGATTTTGCCGAAATCTTGGTCATCGCAAACGGTAATGGACGAGTTTGAAACAAATAAATACATTGTATTGCAAGCTCCATGCTTGGCAAACGGGAAAGGAGTATTGGCCACCCCCAACGAAAGGTTGGGACACGGTTTGGATCCCGAAATTAAAAACGAGGTATTGCAGTTCTTCGAAAGCGACCAGATAAGCAGGGCCACGCCAGGACTAAACGATTACGTTTCAGTGAAGAAGGAAGGTAAGAAGATTCATATTCAAAAGCGACTTTTAGTTTGTACATTGCGAGAAGCTTTTATTAAATTTCAAGAAGTTAGTAAAAATAGCATCGGATTCTTTCATTTGCAGCACTTAAACCAAAGCATTGCAAATTACTTGGTAGTTCAGGTTCTCACAATATGTGTGTTTGTACCATCCATGAAAATATTAATTTAATGCTTCATTGTCTTAGAAAATATTCATTCGAAAAAGATTTCAACCATTATTTTGATGAAATATTATGCAGCTCATCATCCAGGACTAAACATTGTTATCTCCGCGAATGCGAACGTTGTCCAGGTCTCTCAGATTTTGAAAGAAGTTTTTCAGAAAAATTCGACGAACAGGGTATGTCTGAAATATGTTTTGAACAATGGGTTTCAAAAACACATAGGCCCTTTTCAAAAATTACCCTTGAGTCAAAAGGGTCTCCTCTCCTGCGGAAAATACTTGGTCTATCATACTGAAAATATGTGCCAAGTATCATTCAGATCGAAGATAGTCAAGTTTGGTGACTGACCGATTTGGCGTGGAATTGGTCATTTCAAGAAATCAGTTACATAGAGATTGGATCCAAAATTAGTTGAAGAATGATAGAGTTACGATGTTGTTAGTAAAAGTCATTTCTTAAAGGTCAAAAATCAACCTTCAAGACGATTGATCCACCTATAAATCTTCCCAAACAACCAAAACTTCCCCTTCGGATGGGAAGTAAAGCCGTTGGTCCCCGGTTCATGAGTTGATGGGTCGATAGGTAGGGTCCAGGTGTGGGAGAAGCCTTCCTGGCACGTCGGTAGCATTGGTGCTCAGCACAGAAAACAAGATCGACGGAAAAAACAAACCAAAGGAAAAAAAAAACCAAAACTTCCACATTCCACGATAAAGCAGTGTCACTCAAAAAAAAAGTTACAAAATGCATCCCTAATGCGGAACTTTTTAGCAACTTTAAAGTTTCTTAAAAGCTCCCTGTGGAACTTCTTAGCAACTTTAAAGTTTCTAAAAAAAATCCGTTGAAGCCCACATGAAACAATCCTGATAACTTTTTATTAGTAACAAGAATTCATGTACGTAATTATGAAATTATCAGTGGCTCGAATAAATCATAATTCTTATATTTATGCAATGCTTCAATATTATATTCAAAACATAAAACAAATATAGAGCAATTTCTTGGATTCGAACCCGTGCATTCGTGGTATGCGATCTACGGACCCTAACCACTGTGCCACAAGGCCACGGCAAACACCAATTTAAAATGCATCAAGGTGTTGAGTTTCGTATTTAAGTCAGTCAGTTGGCACTGAAAACTCCAACAGTAGGTGGGACAACACCTCACTTTAATATATCTCAGATGTCGTAGTGGTTTGTGCTGGGGCTCTCACCTGGGTTTAATTCTTCAAACAGCTCTAATACTACTACTAATGCTGATAAAAAAAATCCCGTTTTCATACCTTTAGAAATAACTTTCATAAAGATTTTTTTCCTCTGTTCGGGACCTAACACCACTGCGACCAGTAATTTGATCTATTGTAGTATATCCCGTGTCCTTAGTTTAGTGCATGTCGTATTACTCCATCACTATTGAGAAATGATGAAATATTCGATTTTTTTACAGTTGTCACTCTTGCATTTATCGCAAGGATCTGACTCTAATTGAAAGGTCCCGCTATTTATACCCTTCGGAGTGCTGAAATACCCTCCAAAGGCACGCCCCAGTTGTCAGTCAAAATTGGATTCCTTAGCAGCAAAATTAAACAATGACACCGATAATGACCATGCATCAGAACCCTAGTTTTAACCACTTCAAACTAGAGAACAAAGAATAGAAGATTAGGAATCACATAGATAAAGTCTAATGCCGCGGATACACTTGTATGGCAAACTATGAACATGAGCATTATGTGTATAATAAATTATGAGCACATCCCTGGTCACACCTGTATAGTTGTTGTATAGTGCTCATAATGATTATACAAATAATGCTCATGCTCATAGCTTGTCATATAAGTGTATCCGCGGCATAACTAACTCATTTTTTCCTTGTTTCAAGATCATCCTCGCTCCAGTCAACCCGAGGATTTATCACTATCTATTTATTTATGTATTCGTCAATCAAAAACGTAGACTACATAATAACATTATAACTTATGATCTATGATTTCAACAAGGCATAAAAAGTAACAAGGACTAAGATGTGTTCCTTTGATTACTGAAAAATCCTGTTCTCCTAGTTTGAAGTTGTCAAGACTAGGAATCGGTGGTAGAGCTTACATCCCGTAGCGTACCACGAAAAAGTGATCTACCCACGTTACGGGGCTTCATAAAGGTTAGGTTACGTTATCTTTATTAGCGAGACTTTCAGCCAGAGGCTGGTTCATCTCTTTTTCATGAAGATTTGACTTTAGAAATTACCTTTCATAAAAGTGGAAACTAAATATAAAATTGGTGAAGAGGACAAAACCTTTTTATTTTACTTTTTTTTCTAAAAGTGACGATTAAGTTCCGCCAGAAGTTGCTTAGAATGCTCTTCAATTATGGTACCGGAACATTCAAGTTTATATAACGACTTAAAAATGAGGCTGCTTAGAATTCTTTATACCACCTTCAACCAAACTGCTTGAGCCTCAAATAGCCTTTTATCTGAACTTTGGTTACTTGAGAGTGGTAATAGAGCTTTGAAAATGATTATTTTTAAATATTTTATAACATTAGCGAATTTTTTTTATTGAGGAATACTTTTTTGCGCAGGAGTCTACTTTGAGGCGAAATGTGCAATATACATATGAAGACGAAATATCAAACAACTATTTAAGCGAAAAATATCCCCCGGCAGTGTAATCATGACAATCCAATTTATAACGCTCATCTTCATACATAATGGAACCCTATGGTTTAAAAACTTGCTAGTGACGGCTTTTCCGCAGCCTCAAGTAATTCGCTATCATATTAAACCCACACAAATCCGGATAATCTCGTTGCATTAAAACTTTTCCCATATCACTCAAATTGACTAGGCAAGCATCGCTCGTAGTGGTGAACTTATATCACTGGCTGTATTCACCCAGCGATATATCAATCTAATGAAAACGACCAGCCAAATACGTCATCATAACTCATTTCTTCCCACGCTTTGACAAAAAAAAAACTGCTATTCAGCAAACAGGACAGTAATAATGACTATTCCACCTTCCTTGCCTCCAAACCTTTCACTTCCTACAAATGGTGACCTTCCCATAGCACCGGAATCTTCTTGTTCGCCATTAGGAAGTGTGCTTTTTTTTACGATCGTGTTCGCCTGCTGTCGACGGTATTCCATTCATGCTCCGGCAAAGGACAATCCCTTCATTGAGTAGAACCAAAACGAATCGAGTGCGCAACAGACAAAGACCACTCCGTATAGTGTGAGCTAGTTGCTGCTTTGCCAGGGATTTTCCAGCACGCCCACACACCGGCCCTGTGCTGGGTAGCTTTTGGTTGTCATCTATCAAGTTGAAAATTAAACACTGAACCGGATCGGACTAGTTTTCCCGCAAAAGGGGTAGGACAACCGCTGAGCAAAAAAGAAAACAGTCACGATGATGTGACCCACGCAATTTCAACGGAGAAAATAAGGGTGGAGTGGGTGTGTTATGTTATTTCAAAATTGACTTCCAGCTAAATCATTTGCAATTTTTGGCCATATCGGAATGTCGGATCGAGATGAAATTCAACAGGAGCCAAAAAAACACTATTCGCCATTAGATCAGCCATTTGCAAGTTAAACTCAACCTCGCAAGATTGATGAAAAGTATCAATTAATGAATATTATGAACTAGTGGGTAGAACAATCGACCATAATCTGGCAATGAAGTGAAAATCTAACCTAGCAGTAGATGATGATTTTTTATCATCTGCATCTCATAAGAAAAACTTTCAAACTGCTCTCGCCACTCGTACAGCATCTACTGTTATCAAGTCAAAAAGAAGAGTTCAGCTTCATTGATAATTTCGTTTGTAATAACCACCCTTGCCCACCTCCCATTTCGGAAGCCCACGTGGGCGACGAGCCCTTCCAAACGATTCATAAAAGCGAACAAATATTGAAGAAATAGCAGAAGCAATGGAATAAAAACATTCATTCTACCACCCGCCCAACCACACCAAGATCGCATATTTTATCGAGCTGTCATTTACGACCATTCGGAGCTATTCACTGCCACCCACTCACTGAACCCCATGTAGACAAACACACATACACGCACACAGCCAAACCAACCATCCAAATTCAATTTCAGAGCCCGTTGCTGCTTGCTAAATGTTACACAATTTTCGGCCGAACAATCTCCAGTCCCAATCGGCCTGGATATTGAAGATGAGTTAAAGCGATTAGGGCGAGATGGGTATAGATACATACCGAGAGAGGAAGTGAAGGAATGCGCAGAATCTGACATTATCCAATCGTCCCCAACCCCGGGTCACCAATGTGAGGCAGACGATTTTATGAATGAAAGCTCACTATCGATCGAAATTCGAAAGCTAACTGTATGTCACCTGCTAAGCGATGGGTGCGACATCTGACAGAAAATTTGGAATTGTAATCAACAGAGTTCATAGCTATTACTGTGAGGTCTATTTTGTAAACTGTATTCACTGTAAATGATCGGGGCTGTGTCATTTCGCCGTGGGTTGCTTCGTCGAACAGGTCAATTCACCGATGCAAAAATTTCGCCAAATTTCAATTCGGTTCGAAATTGTGTCCCGAAAATATTTAAAACATTGCAAAAACTAAGCAGAATTTGGAGACAAAAGGGATGGTATCCCTTATATTAAGCCCACTCATAAATTGTGGTGTAAAGTATTTTGGATCAATTTTTAATTTACGATGTGGATTTAGCAAGACAAACGTCCTGGTGTATTTATCTTAAGATTTAGAGGTGTGGTGTGTTCTAGAAAATCTAACATTTTTATTTTGACGTAGGGCTACGTCTTTGATTTCTATATGGGGGTACACTTTGTGAAAACCGAAAATGGAACATGTAACAAATTAAGAAAGATTTGGAACGTTAATAACTCAGCTGCCCCTGGTCCAATTTCAATAATTTGAATGTTGATTTTCGACAAGAAACTACTGAAAAACTGGTAAATGTCCAGCATTGTCCAAAAGCGTCGAATTAACTAACAAATCCACCAATTACCTACATGCATATGCTGCTTCCCCAGCACAGTCGTCAGAGAGTAGTAAGTAGACGAAACAAGTCGAAGTGACATTCGCCTCCGATCCTCGGGCGCGTTGGAATAGGGAGGATGAAATTGCGTAATATTTTGCACACTCATCGCCATATTCAGAACCAAACGCAAATTCTTCAAGATAACCACCATCCGTCGTCTGGCTCGCCATGGTGTCTGACGTATCTCCGGTCTGATCTACGAGGTGTGCTGAAGGTGTTCCTGAAAAATGAGATTCGTGATGCTGTCACCTACACTAAACACGCCAAGCGTAAGCGGCCATGGATGTCATCTACGTTTTGAAGTGACAGAGACGTACTCTGTTTGGTTTCGGAGGTTAAAACATTACCAGCTTTGGCAACAAAACGGTTCTTTTCAGGGCCACCAAGCTTATTACAGTAAAGTGTAGGAATAGAATTCATCTGCCTGTTTGTCCATATTCAAAACCAACGTCCACACAAAATGCTCATGTAATCAAACTGGAAGCAGGGGTACAAATTATTTTGATCAACTTTGAATCGCCACGGCCGGATATTTTCGATGGAAGAAGCAACAATCTAGCATCTAATTCGACGAAGACGGCAGGAAACATTTGTGAAGCCGAGTTATTTACGAAAGAGAGTGTCGATGAAGAGAATCGATCAATGTAGATAGGACCTATTGAAAAGTTACGCGACATTTGTTTTCCGTACACTGAAACAAATCGACATGTACCGTTTATTGGATCCATCTTATAACATAGCAATGTCAGCAGATTTATTCATTCTATGTGATGATTGATAGATTCCATTGGATTATCACTTAAAAACTATGACTGCGATATGGAATGATTTCTATCGTAATTTCACATACTTAGTACTTGATAATACTTTGCTTCGAACGTGGTTAGCGAAGGTAAGAAGTATATGAATATTGTCTGAAATATTTCATGGTGAAAAACTGTTGATATGTCATGGGTGGGAACAGACATCTAGAAACTAATGGAAAATCATATAAGTTTGCACTATGAGAAAATTCAGTAAAATATACCTGTTTTCATGATGAATATTGCTCACTAAAATATATATCTTATAAGATAATCATGTATATTTTATTGGAGTTGCTTTTACTGATTTTTGACGTTTGTTGATATGTCGCGTGTAAATAGACATGTAGAAACTATTGGACTGTCATTTAACTTTGCAGTATAGGAAAACATGTATATCTCATTGTAATAGCTTGCTTTGATTTTTGACGTTTAAAGATTGTAAACAGATCTATCCCAATCATTAAATAGTCATATGGAAATGCCTTTAAAGAAATCCAACAGCAAGCATTTGTTTTTGCATGTTTTTCTGGGATGAATATCACTCCCAATAAAATACATCTTACATGATTGTTCTTTATAAATTATTGAAACAATTTTCAACGATGTTAACGTACACTCATTCATATGATAATTGGTTCCAGAAAAGAATGTATTGAGATTGAAAAAAAAATGATTCTACTGTAATATTTACTTTGCTATGATTCTAATTGTAAGCCTTCTACACGGCTAATTCAGATTCCAGCCCTAAGTAGTACTCGAACTTCATGAGCCAGTTCTATCAAATCATATAATTTAGTCGTTGATTTATTACACACAGGTGCATTAAGAAAGATTTGAACAAACCACACCACCGAAACGGAACATAAATTTGTCAGTGCTATTTGTCTTCACTCTAGCAAAACGAGCATAAAGTTGCACTACATTCCATGTCGGGAGAGCTGTTCTTACTTCATGCTATTTGAACGAGCTCAATCTTGAAGTCAGCCGTGGCCCAGTGGAATCGAGCACAGACACCGAAAGCATCACACCTCACTTCCTAGACTTCCACATAACAGGAATATGTCAAATTCGTTCAGTGTACTGAGCTCCAATGCTACCGACGCCAGGGAGGCAGCTCCTACACCTGGACCCTACCAATCGACCCATCAACTCAACCGGGGACCAACGGCTTTACTTCCCGAAGAAAGGCGTGATCAGAGATGTTATACCTTAGAACATGCCGATGGCACCGACTGAGATTGGACCCAGGCCTGCTGGGGTGAGAGGTAATCACGCTAACCACCGGTGCCGATATCTTTCAAGGTGATATCACGGCGAATGAGATCGACCCAAATTTGAGTTTAGTTATCTCAGAAATAAGAAATAAAGTGCAGGAACTCAGCGATGAGTGAATTTGCCTCATGTTTTTCCAGGATTTTCCAGGGAAAAATTCCCGAATTTGAGAAAAGTAAAGTTCACTCAGTCTATTGGTACTACTCCGAGGTTGAATAAAATTTTCGTCAATTTCCTCATTTTCTGGCAGATTTTTTAGGTTTTCCACAGGAAACCATGAGACAAATTTACTCATCGCTGAGTTCCTGCACTTTTGGCGATTATGAGTGTACTAATCTCAAATTTGGGTCGTCCTCATTTGCCGTGTACGCAAAAGGAAAAGAGCCAGTGTCGCTACTTGATAGCAAACTACTCATAATAGGAGGAGTCTTTGTAGCTTTTATACCACTTGGTTGCACATCATTCTGCTTTAACGTGAAAAGATATAAAAGAGCGCTGCTGTATGGCATTAGCTCAATCAGTGAGTCATCATTAGCTGCTTGAACGTCAAGCAGTACAGTTCGGTCTTTGTTCGCTCTGTCGAGTTGTTCGATTAACCTATAGTTTGTTACAAACGTTCGCAGATATACTGCACGTCGCGTCGTCAGTAGTGTCGGTCGCATAGCGTGATGGGAAGACAGCGCTCTCGGAGCAGACTTCGTGACCAAGCGGTGAAGAAGAACAGTGGTGAGGGTAGCTCGGTACCTACCTCAAATAGGTACGCTACTCTGCCCACCGATGTTGGAAATACCAACCCAGTCCCGGTGAAGCGGACGAAAAAGAGGAAGAAGAATCAAGGACAGTCCGATGGTACGAGCGGACGCGACGATGTTACCGCGACGAACGCCAGCGACATCGGTGATTTCGGCGACGCCGTCGAAACCGAGAATTCTGCCGGCCCGAGTGCGGTGAAAATCAAGCTTCCTCCACTGGTGGTGAAGCAAGTACCACTCAACACGCTGATTGGCGATCTCTCATCGCTGGGCGTTGCCGCTGAGTTTAAGCTCGGCAGGATCGGCACCAAGGTGATGCTGCGAACAAAAGCGGAGTACGAAGTGGCCGTGAAATATCTGAAGGATTCCAAGGCGGAATTCTTCACGCACGACATCCCCGGTGAGAAGCCCTTCAAGGTAGTCATCAGGGGTCTACCAAATTTCGACCCCAAGATCGTCGAAGCTGAAATCAACCGGTACAAGCTAGCCCCAATCGCTGTATTCCGAATGACAAGGAGAGACGAAAACGTGAAGACGTACCCGGATTGCCTCTTCCTGGTGCACTTCCAGAAAGGGACGGTGACTCTCAATGCGCTGCAAGCCATCCGATCGATCTACTCCATCATCGTACGATGGGAGCCATACCGTGGCGGCCATCGTGACGTAACGCAGTGCCAGCGGTGCCTCAATTTTGGCCACGGTACCCGCAACTGCAACATCAAGCCACGCTGCAGCAACTGCGCTCAAGAACACGCCACTTCCAACTGCCCTGCGGATGGAGCCGTGGCGTTAAAATGCGCCAACTGTGGTGGTGCACATCAAGGTTCCGACAGACAGTGCTCCAAACGCGAGGACTTCAAACGCATCCGAAAGCAGGCGTCAAGCAACAATCAACCAGGACGCAAGAAGGACAAAACCCCAGCATTCAGGACGGAGGATTTTCCGCCTCTTCGTGCTCCCCAGCAAAGGCAAGCGAATTCGCGGGTGCAACCCGCCCCTCCTCAAGAAGCTTCCGGTGATTCTGCTGGCCAAAGCTCTCCATCCCCCCCTGGATTCTGGAGACAACCAACAACGCAAAACAACAACCCCGATCTGTTCTCAGCGGATGAACTGATGGAAATTTTCGTCAACATGTCCGGTGCTCTTCGTAAGTGCCGCAATAAGCCCGAACAGATCCAAGTGCTCGGTAAGTTCATCATCCAGTATGGCGTCTAAACCGCTAACTATCGTCACCTGGAATGCTTGCTCCGTAAGAGCAAAAAGGATTGAGCTTGCCGACTTCCTCCGCAAGCACAGCATCGACGTGGGCCTTCTAACCGAGACCCATCTAAAGTCCGGCGACAGCTTCTGGTTGCCTGACCACAATATTATCCGGCTTGATCGCACCAGCTCCAGGGGGGGTGGTGTTGCGGTCGTCGTCAAGAAAGGAATAAAATACCACACTCTGTCCCATATCCGCACCTCTATCATCGAGGTCCTTGGTGTGGAGGTGGAGTCGTCGACTGGATACGTCCAGTTCATCGCCGTCTACTGCCCTCGACAGTGTGCCGCCAGCAGTGGACTAGCGGCTAAATTTAAGAAGGACCTGTCCACCATCACCCGTACCGGTTCCCGCTTCGTAGTTGGAGGAGATCTGAATGCTCGCCATGAGGCCTGGCGGAACTACCAGCAGAACCAGAACGGTCGTCTCCTGTTCGACCACTCACAGCATGGGCTGTACTCCGTTTGGTTTTCGGATGAACCAACATTCATCTCACCGGCGGGCAACCCATCGACGCTAGACCTGTTCCTGACAAATATCGGCTTGTCCAAGCCGGTAGCCTTGAACGAACTCAGCTCCGACCACCAACCGGTGGTGTCTGAGCTGGGCTGCAACGTGGCTCCTGCTTCAAGCCTGCGCAAGGACTATCATCACGTAAACTGGGCCCAGTTTGGACGCGTGGTAGACAGGCACATCATCGACAACCCGCCGCTTGACACCGTGGAGGACATCGACCGAGCGTTGGAGGGACTCCACCAAGCCATAACCGTGGCTGATGAGACGTGCGTCCGACGAGTTCCTGTGAGGGGTAAGTTTATTGCTATTGATTCCCACACCCAACTCTTAATTCGCCTGAGAAATGTTCGTAGACGCCAGTTTCAGAGGACTGGAGATCAAGCGAGGAAACGTGAAATGGCCGATCTGAACAAGGAGATTGCTTCCAGAATGGTCTCACTCTGGAACGAAAGTTTCGGGCGGCTTGTCCAGAATCTGGACGACCGCTCCAGACCATTCTGGAAAGTTGCCAAGGTCTTAAAGACGCACCCTAAACCCATTCCGCCACTAAAAGATGAAAATGATGACGATCGGCTCATAATCACCCCTCAGGAGAAAGCAAATGTGATTGGTGAGCATATTGCCAAATCGCACATGCTTGGCTCCAACATCCAAAGTCCGCTCGAAGTTCAGGTTGAGCAATGCGTACTCAACCTTGATTCCTCCCCTTGTGCCATCCCTCCGGAGGATAGAATCACAGTGGAACAGATTTGCTCAGCGCTGAAATGCACCAAAAACATGAAGGCCCCCGGGTTTGACGGAATATTCAACCTAGTGTTGAAAAATCTCAGCATGAAGGTTCACTCTCTGCTGGCTGCTGTCTTCAACAGATGCTTGGAACTGCACTACTTTCCAAGTATCTGGAAGACAGCGAAAATCATACCTATCCGCAAACCCGGGAAAGACCCAACGCTAGCTTCAAGCTACAGACCAATCAGCCTCCTTTCAGCGCTGAGCAAATTGTTCGAGAAACTCATTCTCAATCGTTTGCTCAAGTTTGTCGAGGAAAATAACATTCTCCTTCCGGAACAGTTTGGGTTCAGAAAGGGGCACTCCACCAATCACCAGCTAGTGCGGGTGATGAATAACATCCGAAGTAACAAAGCTGTATCCAAGTCCACAGCCATGGCCTTGTTAGACGTTGAGAAAGCGTTTGATAATGTCTGGCACAATGGGCTTGTATACAAGCTTTGTAACTTCAACTTTCCATTACATCTGATTAAAATCACCCGTAGCTACCTCCAGCAAAGGTCGTTTAAGGTAACGTTGAATGGTTGTCTTTCAGACACGTTTTCCATCCCAGCAGGAGTCCCGCAAGGCAGTCTGCTGGGCCCCTTGCTTTACAGCATTTACACTTCCGACATTCCTCCCCTTGGAGACGGTTGCGTGTTTTTCCTGTTCGCAGATGATACCGCAATAGCCGTCAAAGGAAGGATGCCTCGCGAAATAACGAACAAACTTCAACGATGCCTTAACGCCTTTGCTGATTATGCCACCACGTGGAAAATTAAAATCAATCCCTTCAAAACACAAGCGATCATGTTCCTCCATCGGCAATCGGCCAAACTGAAACCGGCTCCCTCTTGTACTGTAATCATGGATGGCACAAGGGTTGAGTGGTCCGCCGAAGTAACCTATCTCGGGATGTTGCTCGATGAAAAGCTCCTCTTCCGTTCGCATGTAGAGAAAACAGTAGTCAAGTGTTCTGCCTTGGTTAGGTGTCTGTATCCGCTGATTTGCCGCAGATCCCGCTTCTCAAGGGTGAACAAACTGGCTGTCTACAAACAAATCATAGCACCTGCGATCCTCTACGCAGCTCCGGTGTGGGAATCATGTGCACAGACTCACAGGAACAAAATTCAGGTCGCTCAGAATAGAGTGCTGAGGATGGTTCTTGATCGTCCTTTCGACACTAGAATAACAAATTTACACGAAGAGGCAGGAATTGCCAAAATAGATTCAAGAATTAACGAAATTAAGACTAAATTTGCAGAAAAATGTAATTTATCAGAACATGCTTTGATAAGCAATTTGTATATAGTAGGTTAGGTGTACATAGTAGTTGTAGGTTAGTTGTAGTTGTAAATAGTAGTTATAAGTAGTCTCCTTTTTCCAATTCAAATCAAACCAATCCCACCAAGGTGGTCATACTTTACAATAGGCCTGATAGGACTAGGAACTGTAAATAATAATTAAAATCTCAAATGTACTAAAGTTGAAAAGACGCATCTGTGTCACTTGAAAATTCATACATGTAAACCACACAATCACAAGAAATAAAGATCATTTAAGGGGGTATTCCCGATCTTTTTTTTCAAAAAATCAAATTTTTTTTTTCAAGTTTTTTTGTACTTTAGACTATATACTTTCATCCCCCCAAGCCGTTTTCCGATCAGCGAATTCGGTGTCCAGGCATAGCTGACTAATGGTAAGAACCCCCAAATGGTTTTAACTAAAGTCAAAACTTTAAACGCGTTTTTCTCGAAACCACATTTTTTTTATCGGGCGAAGATTTTTCTCAGAAACTTTAAGAGATATTGACTTGAATCTTTGCGCATTTTGTTCCTTATTAAATTCTTTGGAGCTTCTCCCACTTTCAGCCAAAAATATTAACATTTAACATTGTTTGAAGCACCTTAAAGTTGCAAAAAAGCGGGCTAAAAATCGCCTGTTTTTTCATATGGCCGCCATTTTGTTAATTTGCAAGATTTTTTGCTGCCAACGGGAGAAGCTCCAGAGAATCTTATGCAGATTATTATTTCATCACGAAATCTGTTTCAGATGAAGCCGTTCCAGAGAAAAGTCTTCGCCCGTCCAGGCGTTTGCGGCGAACAGGGGTCTGTTTGTCGCCATTTTGTGACGTCAATAATGTCTTTTTTTATGTCGAAAAAAAATTATTTGTAAACTTTAATGTTCAATAAACAAGAATCCCAAAGAGTTAGGCGCGTTACTATTCATTTTCCTTGAAAAAAAATTAATTGAAAAAAGGCAAAAGATTGGGAATACCCCCTTAAATGGCAAAAAAAAATGGCATTAGCTCATTTTCGCTTCGGACGGCGTGGTGAACAGCAAAAGCAGCAGTAGGAAGGTGGTGGCTAGACCACTCCTTCACACCTAACAAGCAACAATTGACTGGTCGTGGCAAAGGAGGAAAAGGTTTGGTAAAGAAGCAGAGGTGCAAGTGATTTTCATTGAATCTCTTCATCAAATTTCTGTTTGAAAAAAATTACTACAAATTTGGTACGCCCACAATTCAAAAACGGATAGAGTTGAGATAATAGATAATTGATCAATTAAAAGAACTAAATGCTCTTTACATTTATTCCGTCCACTAGCGGTCCTACGTCAAGCTTCCGTTCGTGCCCCTTGGCACAGACCCTTCTACTTTTTTTTTATATAAAAACGCATGTTCTTGAGCAAAGTTGAGATGATTTCAAGCTGCTCTGCATAAACAATTTTTTTTGTATCTCCTGCCGACGGATTTCACGCCAACTCGTCTTCGGAGTTGGCAGCACCCTCTCAGAACCTTATGGAACTTTGTGGGTGTGGAGACTTAGCAATTTTAAGCAACTTTGAGTACTTATTTTTTTCAAAATTTATCTCGCCTAACATTTGATAAGGGTCAAAGTTTTTTGTCGATTTTTTTTTCAAATCGATATAGCTTAAAAATGACAAGCCCTACAAAATAGTGATGTATGGCGAACTTTTAGCAAATAATCTGAAATTTTATAAAAAAATTTAAATAAATTAAAAAATTGGTTTCTACAATCTAAAAAAATATATTTAAAAATTAAAAGTCATTTTCCCAAAAATGGTACCCCTCAGATTTGCTTGATATTTTTTCTCATGAAAGGCAATATAATTACCTAACTTTTCTTCATACATCGCAAAGTGGGCGCTTTTAAGGAAAAAAAGTTGTTCGAACAACAACTTTTTCATGTTAATTTTTTTTTAGCGTGTTTCACTCAAAGTCGAATAGTAATACGCGCACAACCTTATTAAAATCCGTTGAAACTTAATGAGCATAAAGATTTTGACCTTTTGATAATCTGGGCGTGCTTAAAACAAAAATCTAGCCTAACATTTGAAAGGGCCTAATACAGAGGATTTTCCTGCATTTCGAATGGTGTTTTAATAAATGAAAACTCTAGTGTTTTTGTTTAGTGCATAATTTATTTTCCTATAATTCTCCATACATAATTTGAGTTTTTCATTGATTATTAGTCTATCGGAAACAGAGTGAAATTTTTCGGAGTTTCCTTTGAATGTGAAAATCGCTTAGTAGAAATTATGTTTTGAGAAATAGGTACAAAACAATGAAATTTTTGTGTACCAGGTATAGTTTTTACATGACTGAACAGCTCCTTGAGTTCATCGGACATCTTTGTGTATTGATCATTTGATATGAAGCAGAAGTTCAATTTTGTTATGCTTGTATCTGTTTGTTTAACTGCCCAGTCATACAGTTCTTGTGGAGTTGTGATTGTGTTTCCATAATCTCGAGCAAGACTTGCTCTCTTTGCAATTCGTTTGAGAGTTCCTCCAATTGCGTCACATGGGCCTTTCCCATGAGACGTTGCGAAGAAGTGCCATTCTGCTTCCAATCCATACTTGGACTTGAAGTTGCACAAACTGGCAAAATTCTTTTTATTTTTGTAATGAGCCGCTGCTCCATCTGACATGAAAGTAGTTTTTGTGAAACTAATAGATTGTTTAATGAAATCTAACAATTTTGATATAAATAATTGAACTGCTATTGTATCATGGGTCAATACTTCTGAAATAATAATAAAGCTTAAATTTTCCAACTTGTTTTCTTTTATGTAGTAAATTTAATAGTAATAAGCGGTTCATCCAGCTCGTGCTCTAAAAAAATGTTGAAAATGAAGTTGTATCTTCGATGTACAATCCTTAAACCACACAGTTGAAACAGTTAAAGTTATTATTATTTACCTAGTGTATCATCAAATTCCTGATGTTCTGATTGCTGATGACTTGTTGATGGTTGCGGCTCTTCAAACTTCCGAGCATGGCTTGATTCTTTTCCATCCGATCGCCTCTTTTTCGGGAGAGGTGTCCTATTGTGCACTAAAATTCCACGACACGATTCACAAATACGCATTGTTACATCCAATTGATGATCAAAGCCCCATGAATGTATTTTCTCTATGAGACTTGATGATAAATTACGTAAATTATTGCGGCTGCAATTGGGATTGTTTATGTTGGCTCTACATTGCACCCTTTTAATAATCAATTCAGCAGATTTTTCCATTGTTGTATATATAAACACTTTTTCGTTTCAACAACCATGCAGCACTACACTTTCAACAACTATGCACTACAGCAACTATGAGCATTGTTGTGATATCACCAAACTTAAATATTAGATTATGTCGGTAGAAACAGACTGCGGTGCTTTAAGTTTATACCTTATATCTCTCATGTGACTACCTGCGTTGTTATATAACTGCTATATAGCAGGTAACTTAACGATTATTTTAGACATGCCTTAAATAATCGTTAAGTTACCTGCGCTATTATATGTATTCACTTGAGAGATGAGGTATAACATACATGCATATTGCTTACTAATGGACACACCTAATACATAAAAATAAATGAATGATTATTTTTCTAATTAAATTAATCACAAATATATGAATTGAAATCTTTTCATGAATAAAACATACTAAGTGATTTTTACTTAGTTTACCTGTTGATTTGGAACAATTTGAGGGTGGTTTTATAGAAGTTGGATAGAGTGTATGCATATATTATAATACAATCCATCACAGGAAAGTGCAAACCATGCTGAGATGGCTGTTCCTCATTAGAACGTTTTGTTCTGAACTCTTAATGGACGATTTGCAGGTAACTTCTCTGTACCCTTTTCAAATGTTAGGCTAGATTTCGCCCAGATTATCGAAAAGTATACCCATAAAGTTTAATCGAATTTTAATAAGGTTGTGCGCGTATTACTATTCGACTTTGAGTGAAACACGCTAAAAAAAAATTAACATGAAAAAGTTGTTGTTCGAACAACTTTTTTTCCTTAAAAGCGCCCACTTTGCGATGTATGAAGAAAAGTTAGGTAATTATATTGCCTTTCATGAGAAAAAATATCAAGCAAATCTGAGGGGTACCATTTTTGGGAAAATGACTTTTAATTTTTAAATATATTTTTTTAGAGTGTAGAAACCAATTTTTTATTTAATTTAATTTTTTTTATAAAATTTCAGATTATTTGCTAAAAGTTCGCCATACATCACTTTTTTGTAGGGCTTGTCATTTTTAAGCTATATCGATTTGAGAAAAAAATCTACAAAAAACTTTAACCCTTATCAAATGTTAGGCGAGATAAATTTTGAAAAAAATAAGTACGCAAAGTTGCTTAAAATTGCTAAGTCTCCACACCCACAAAGTTCCATAAGGTTCTGAGAGGGTGCTGCCAACCACTGGATGAGTTGGCGTGAAATCCGTCTACCGTTCTCATTTTGGAACAAGTGTTCTGAATTAATCATTTTGTTCGACCATTTTCGACAGAGATGGCGCTGTTCCGCTGGTAGGAAGTGATAAAAATCCCCATATAAAAATTGAGATAAGTGGGAATAATTCGCTTTCGGTGCATATTCAGGTCAAAAAAAGTAAACGACAACCTAAAGAAATTAATCAGGGACTTTGTAGTTCAGTTTTTTGAAGGAAATTATTATTAAACAAGCTACAATTAAATAAAAATGATTTTTCCCCATACAGTTCTACCTGATTTACTTCCAGCTCCCAGAGAGCCAAACAAATCAAATTTGAGAGAGAAATTCCCTCTTACGAGCTCAATCTCTCAACATGCCATGTATTTTGTTGACACTCGATTTGTGATTTCCCTTTCACAGATTACAAAATAGAGTGAGTTTCTGTGGAAAATGGCCGGACGATATGATTAATTGGTTTACCAATTATTGACTGTTCAAATTTTTATTTAAGAGAAGGTAATTATTTATTCAGGATGCAGATTTGTCTTGCTCTTAACAACAGTTCTGAGTTCGTACCACCTACGATATTGTGGAACTTGGTCAATGTTAATGCTAACGCAATTTTTTCTGAATTGACTTAGGATGGTCCTGCAAAATCCCGATTTTTATCTCTTACTTAGTTTTTCCGTGAAAGTAAACTTCAAGTCATTTTTAAACCTTGTTGAAAAACTTATTTTTGTCGAGAAAAGTAAATGATGCCTCTTATAATTTTTAAGCAACGTTTTTTAACAAAAACATTAGTGCTTTTTTCTTAAGCTTTAGAGGAAGTATGTCTTTTGTGAACCTATTCAACTTAAAAAGTGTCTTAAATCAGGCTTGCTCATTACAGCTAAAATGCTATTTTTCGTTATTATGAAACAATGAGATACTCTAATGATAGTTTTTATTTGTAAGTTGCAAGAAGAGGTGGTAAAGTTTGTAAATGACGTATAAAATTTGTCAATCTTGCTTTCAGAAGGTCACAACTCATCGTTACAGCTAATCGCTATTGTGACCCTCTGAAAGCTAAATTGACATGTTTTATGTGTCATACATACACTTTACCTTCTGTTCTTGTATTTTTTAAATAAGAATTATCATTAAAATATCTCATAGCTTTATAAATAAAAAAAAATAGAATTTTAGCTGTAATGAGCATTTGCAATCTTGTCTTAAGTCGCTTGTGTATCGTATATTTTGCTAAACTTGTCGTCGTCGGTGCCGGGTTTGAATAACGGTATGATGTAATATGAGGGGTTCGGTGGCCTAACAGCGACCATTTTTGTCACCGCTGGTATTGCCTATATTGAGTTCACCAGTGTTTACACAATGAGGATGAATTCTAGTCCCAAGCATCGTATGTTGGTTCTCTGTGTATTTACAGCTAATCCGGCAATAACATAGTAGCAACAGTGGGTGGTTAATCATGGCCATGCTCATGCTTAAATTTTCTGGACTTCCCTGAACATAGAGTATGATAGTACTTGCCACACAATTATACTAATTCATAAATGGCACAGGCTTAGAAAGCTCTCAATTAACAAATATGGAAGTGCTCAAAGAACACTAAGTTGAGCGCTGGCATAAAGTCCCAGTGGGTCGTAATAAAGTCAATGAAGATGAATAAGTTTGGAGAAAATATGGACACATTATATTGCCAAATTTTTGAACTTTCAGTTTCCACAAGTTTTCATTATAATGGAAAAAGTTCACAAGAACTGTTCATTTAAACAGAATAAAAAAAGAAGGAAAATAAAATCTAAAAACTATTGAACTTGTAGGGCAAATGGTTCTAATGTTGGTCTATAAATCTAATAATTGGGACCATTGATAAAAATGTCTAGTTCTTAAAATTTCGGTGAAAAATGCGGTATCTGGACAATACAAATGGATATTTACGGTTGCTAGTGAAACATTGTCAAAAAATGCTTTCCTTCGAAATTTATGTATGTGCCCAATGTTGGGTGATAAATTGTATGCAAATAACCTGAAACGACAAGCTATATCAGAGAAGCTTTGAATTAGCATTGGGGGATTATGAATCGAAAATCCAAAAATTGTTTCAGTTGCACTAAAACATAATTGCTTTAAAACTGCAGACTTGATGCTACTACAGTGAGATGTTTACCTTTTCTAGTCCGTATGTCGTCATCGAAATTTCATAAGTAATTTCGATGACGACATAAGGACTCCAAGAGGTAAACATCTCGCTCTGTAGTAGCATCGAGTCTGCAGTTTTAAAGCAATTACATTTTGATGCAACTGTGGAAGTACTAAAAATACGGGAAGTATAAAGCCACTGTTGTGATGTAATATCCACGAAGAAGAAGACGAGGAAGAATCAAAGTTCAACATTGATGTGTTTTGCTATTCCAGTCGTATTCCATCATAATCCAAGATTGTCAAATCGTCACGTAGCACAGCTCTGAAAAAAATAATATGCTGGGCCCATGCGTGAGTAATGATGCTCTCATTCACAATTATACCCACACGTCAAAGTTTCGTAACATGGGAACCACGCATCATATTTTTTTTGTCGTTCGAACTCTTGCTAACCTACGCAGCCAGCTCCCTGGAGCTACAGGCGGCATAATGAGTTTGACCTTTTCGCTTTCATCGACCACCAACGCCGGTTGTAACAATTTAATTAACGTTCGAAGTGAACGACCAGATTTCAGCGATATTTGTTATTGCAATTGCTTGATATGGCAAGCCTGGTATTTCACAGGACAGCCTTTCCCCAGTCTATAAGGAAAGTTTACATTATGTCAGTTCGCAATATTAAGCTACCATCTACCTCAGAGCAATTGATGTATGGGTCTGATGAAACCATTCATCTGTTTGAATGTCAAAGGCTCGTACCTGGTTCGGACTTACTTAGAGGTGAATGTTGAAAGAAATTGAAAGCTGTTGAAGTCAAGAATTGTGATAAACTTTTGCAAGAATGAAAAACAGTTGATTCATCTAACTTAAGGGCAAGGTTCAGCGAAGCCTCACTTCGTGTTTTCGAGGTCGCACATCTCAACATTCGCAAGCCGTTATATCTAGACATGACAACTTAACTCAGCTTCCTTCTCCAACGCTTTAGCATTTACAGCATCGTCGCTTGTGTGCCCATGAAATTTTGTTTTTCCCAAGAAAATGCGAAGTGTTCGTAAATGTTTATAAGAAAGAAATTCAACGGAATATTTCCTATTCAGTCTACATGTAATCCACTTAAACAAATATCAACAAAAAGTGTTGAAAACGTCATTTACAGAGAGTGCTTCTATTTCACAATGTTGACTTGTAGTCTGACATAGGTGAACTCTGAACTTTTCATGCTCACTTAATCACATCCAAATGTCATACACAGATAACAGCAACGATGATCCGATGGCATTTATCTGTATTTATCATTGTCCCCGGCGGCAGAGTGACAAATCGACATGAGATTCAACCGGCCTGAACATTCTACCGGCTATTCATTATGCTGTTGCTTACATGTTCCTAGTGTCGAAAGCTATGCAGTTAACGAAGATTTACAGGAGTTACCCTTTTTCTCGCTAGTGATGTTGATAGTATAGTGTGATTAGATTAAAGAATAAATGAAACAAAAAATAAAACAATTAGGAAACAGAAAGTCACCTATTTGGGATGTAATTCCAACCTTCTGAGTTTTTTAATGCAAATTACTTAAAAGAAAAAAAATACATTCCCTGTTGAGTTTAAACGCTTTCGTAAGCACGGTTCGATTGAATACTTCGAACGATACACGAACCTTGAGAAAATATTCAAGAACTTGATCGAAGCTGAAAAACACGGTTGTGGCGAAACGCGACGTCATCGATCAACGAAAACACGGAAAATTCAAACAGGTGGATTTTTGAATTCACGCGTAAAGTTTGTCCTGATTCAGTGCCGGTTCAAAACAGCATACGTGATCCTCCATCGGGTGGAAACGAAATGAACTTTCCTTTTTTCATGGTTCACTTTTTACTTGCTCTCCTTTCATGTAACAATACAGCTCCGGGAATGGATAGAATCAAGTTCAACTTGGTCAAAAACCTGCCAGACGTAGAGAAGAGGCGCTTGTTGAACTTGTTCAATTAGGTTCATGAGCACAACGTGGATGATTGGAGGCAAGTGAGAGTTATTGCCATTCAAAAACCCGGTAAGCCGGCGTCCGATCATAACTCGCATGAATGCATTCGGAAATTGATGGAGAAAATGATTCTACTTCGTCGTCTGGACAAGTGGATCGAGTCGAATGGTTTACTCTCAGATACCTACTCAATTTGTATTTCGGAGGGGCAAGGGCACGAACGACTGCCTTGCGTGGCTTTCTACTGAAATTCAACTGGCATATGCTCGGAAACAGCAAATGGGCTCAGTATTTTTGGACATTAACGGAGCTTTTGAATCTGTTTTTACTGATGTCCTTTCGAACTCCACTTAAGTGGGCTTTCATCAATTCAGAACTAAATTTTTGAGCAATTTGTTGTAAGAGAAATATATGAGCTTTTCTCATGGAAACTCGACAATTTCACTAATTAGTTACATGGGCCTCCCCCAGGGCTCATGTTTGAGCCCCCTTCATTATAATGTTTATGTTATGGACATTGACGATTGTCTTGTTGAACATTGCTCGCTAAGGCAGCTTGAATATGACGGCGTGGGTTCCATCATAGTACATGCAAGGACCATTGCAAGATACCTTGGACAATTTGTCTACTAGGGCTATGAAGCTGGGTTTCGAATTTTCTCCGGAGAAAACTAAGATGGTTGTAATCGTACGGCAATTACGTCTTTCAGCAACATATTGGGGGTGCAATTTCAAAAAACCAAAATCGATCACGCGACCAAAAGTGGTCAGGTTTTGACCACTTATAATTCTGTCAATAGCTGATGGATTTCAATTCTAAACTAGCCAATCGATTGGAAATGTTTCTGCAATTCTGCAAAAATGTACACTTTACCAATTTTCAAAAGCGGCGCCGGAGGTGTAGTGGTAAGCGTGATTACCTTTCACCCCAGCAGGCCTGGGTTCAATCCCAGTCGGCGCCGCTATAATAGTGACTTTGAAACAATAAAAAAGCTACCATTATTAGACCGTCTTCGTCTGCGATGGAAATGGTGTTATCCAGCCGTCATGGTGGACAAAAATGCAACCGGATCAAGAAGATTTCAGTCGTTTCGCATTATTTAACGACAAATCTTGTCACAGGTCACATACCGTTTACAAAATCATAGCAACAATTTTGCAAAACTGGAAGAACAAAGAAATTTATCTTCTCTTGCACGTGTAGTCTCTTTCCGTAAATAACAAGGCAGTCCATAAGGGGGTGAAGGACACTCTTTTAGAACCCGAGGAACAGGATAGAGCTGGTGCTGCGTCTAGCAGAGCTGTTGGACTATTAGCTGAAAAGTTATGTCAAACACACGGGGATCATTGGCAAGCGGTGGATGTTGCATGGATGATGTGGACTTATGCCATTTTTGCTTCAGACCCTTGTCTCTACGAAAACCTGGTGAACGATGGACCTCCAGCGCACTTGGTGAAGCTTTTCACAGCCAAAGCACTGCCACGATTGAGGCAACTTCGTCAGAACTTTACCGTGGCTCTCAACGTCTATGCAGGGTACCACGATGGAATCATCTTCATAAGAGAAACATTCAACAATCTTGAAAAAGCCGTTGAATGCTTAACGTCTCAAATGCGGCTTTTGAAAAAGAACATTCAGGCATTTGAAGCGCGAGACCGCTTTGGCGAATCATTTCTTTCCACAGCGGTAGAATCAGTCCCACTCAACGAGTCGAATTTGGAGCTTTTCTGGCTGGAAATGTCAGTAACATCGAAGACGTGGACCACAGAGGCTAATATTTTATGTTTTCTTTTGAATTTCTTTTTCTTCTTCTTATTCTTCTTCGCATTTCAAGCTTATTGCATATCGCATATAAGATTATTGCGTGCTCTCAACTTAGTGTTCTAGATGCACTTCCACAGTTATTAATTGAGAGCTTTCGATGCCTGTACCATTTTTGCATTGGTATAATTGTGTGGCAAGCCCAATCATACTTCTATGCCCAGGGAAATCGAGAAATTTTCCAACCCGAAAAATTCCTAGACCGGACCGGGAATTGAACCCAGCCACCTCCAGCATGGTCTTGCTTTGTAGCTGTGCCTTTACCGACTGAGCTAAGGGGATTTTACCATTCCAATAAAACAAATTGAAACCAAATTGATATTTTATTTGTGCATTTCATATAATTTATAAATTATTTTTAATCCTATTGTCTACAAAGCCAAGATAAATCAGATCACATTCCAATCCAACAGTTGGGTCAAACCTTCCTCCTCTGATATATCCACACTTTTTGAATAAATTGTTCATAGAATACTTCGAGAAGTCTGTTAATACTTTCATCACTGCTAGATCAATATTTTTATTGTGGTTCTCTTGATACGTCCTTTTCAGTTTTCGTTTGATCATCCCAAATACAAATTCTATTCTATTCTATGGTTCCAGTTTCCAAAGCAAATTTTCTACAGCATTCGAAACATTTTGCTCTGTTAAAAGTCCCTTCTGTCGAGAATGTCCAATGAAGCATATCAGTAACATTCTGGGTTTTCTGACAAACTCACCCCTACAAATCAAACGTTCACCTCATACTCCGTATCCTCTAGATCTTAGCACCTATCTTAGCACCTATTAACAAAACTAACTTCATCCAGGAAGATTAAATGTTGAAAATTTGATTTCACGCATTCTGAGGCAAACCGGACGACGTCTTCGCTGCGTATTTGAATAGCTCGTTTCTCGAGCGCTTTCCAGCCAAGCCCTTCCTGGCGAAGGATTCGACAAATTGATGATGCAGAAATGGCGATCCGGAACGTGTCTTCAAACAACCGCTTTGCTTCTTCCAGATAAAGAGTCGGTTTGCAGCGATACAATTTAACCAGCAACCAGTCCGCTTATCTGCACCAAACTTTTTACCCGCCGCGTTTATATTCCTTTCGGGAAAAAAATCCGTTCTGTTGATACGTGGAAATCCATTTGGAAATGGTTGACTTATGCTTCCGATAGATGATTGCACGCTTAGCTTTGGATAGGCCAAGAAAAAGTATCCGTAAAGTGCATGCTGTATTCACCGATGCCCGCTTCTGCGAAACATATTAGACATGGTGGTACAGATATGTACAGATATTACATATTAGACATGGTGGTACAGATAATCAATAGACCTGATACAAAATACAGGATACATTAATGTTATGATAATTCTCGAGTCAAAATGTTTTGATAATTGCCTGCGTAATGATGGGATATGAGACAAACTTTCATAACTTTTTTAGAACGCAGTCTTAGAAAAAATCTCATCATTCTATAATAAGGAAAAAATTTCAAGTTGGAGGAGGAAAAAAATTTTAACTTCAAATCTCGATCTTGAAAAAAAAATAAGATTCCAAGATCAATTTCAGAGACTTAAATCCATTTTTTTTTAAACTGGAACTTAAAAATTCGAGAAATTGTATGCAGTATAGCATAATTTTCGATATTTTGAACATATAGAATGCATGTTCACAGTTCTAGAAAATTTAAAACGATTTTGAAATATAGAATTTATTTAAGAATCTTGAACCTAGAACTTATTTTCTATAATATGGACATGGATGGATAATTTTTGATTACAAATTCAATACAATTTCATGGTTTTACCGGGCTTCAGATTTTTCAAAATTCTGGTCTTTAAAAAAAAAAGTCTAGAGCTTGAAAATTTTCCTAGACCGTTTTTCAACATCTTTGGCATTGGAACCAACATTTTTGTTTTTTGTTTAATCTCAGAAAAATTTCTGATAAGTCTATGACTATCACGAAGCTGAAAAAATCTAAATAATAGTGATTCCGTCAATGGACGGAAAGTAAAAAGTTACGGCAATTAATGTTGTATGCTGAAAACCAGAATATGTTGATTTTAACTTAATAAGGACCTTTTCTAAAAAAAAAAAGATTCAAGTGCTGGGTCATTTTTTTCCGTAACAGCCCTACTAAATAATGTTGTCTGTTATCGCTTCCACAATCAAAATATTTTTTTTAAAACATTGAGATCTCCATGTATTATTTTCCTGGGTAACTTTTTGCCTACAGGTACGTTTTTTTTAAATTCTTTATTAAAGAGATTTTTAGCCTGCCCACAGGTAGGTGGCACCATGCTGTCAGTAGTGATGAGATTAAAATTGACAGCTTACATTTATCAATGCATTACCGTAAGCTGTCAGTTTTAATCTCATCACTACTGACAGCATGGTGCCACCTTCCTGTGTGCAAAAAGTTATGCAGGAAAATATTACTGGGATATTTGAACGTTTCGAGAATAATATTTGGTACAAGTAATAGCATTTGTTTTAACCGAATTTTTTTTTTTTTCCTTTTTTTTTTGTTTTTTCCGTCGATCTTGTTTTCCGTGCTGAGCACCAATGCTACCGACGTGCCAGGAAGGCAGCTCCCACACCTGGACCCTACCTATCGACCCATCAACTCATGAACCGGGGACCAACGGCTTTACTTCCCATCCGAAGGAAGGCGTGATCAGAGATGTTATGCCTCGGAACATCCCGGCGGCGCCGACTGGGATTGAACCCAGGCCTGCTGGGGTGAGAGGTTATCACGCTTACCACTACACCACGGGCGCCGTTACGTTTTAACCGAATTGGCCTACCAAATATGTTTTCTGGTTTCGCATCTAAAATTTATATTTTTGGAAAAAGGTTTAAATCTGGATACATTTATTACATCTGGATTTATTATCTTTTTGCTCATAGGAAGCCATGCTGTTAATAGTTGTGATATTGAAACTCACAGCTTACGTCAATCCATTGTGCGAAACGAAATGCTCCAGTGGCAGCATGCTGGTTTGTACATGGTTCTCGTATGTTCTCAACAGTTCTTGTTAGACTTTACACACTGATTCTTAATTAATCGTTCAATCACAATTTGTATTACCCATTCAAGCTGTGATTTTATGTGGTTTTTTAAAAGCTAATTATTTACTCTCAGTATTTGTCGTAAAAAGTTACCTTAGTGACTACATTTTAACGAGGGGATATCTTAAACCCCAAACCCCAGGAATTCATGTTTTGTACGAAATTGACGCACCCCTTAGAGGAAGACAATGATCCGGCAGACTCCGACATTATCCAGGACTTGACGACTTCTCTACGAAACTGACACGCTCCATAGAAGAAGAAAATAATGAAGATCACGACACTTTGCAGAACGAAACAAATTCGGAACATGGATCAGGGGTATAAAATTTTGATAATAGTTTTATGAATGACAGGTTACCATCAACTTCTTCACCTAATCTTCAGACCACTACGGAAATTTTGGTATAGGGTAGAGAACTACTTCGGCCTAAGCGCCCATTTTGGGCCTATCGATAAATCCATTATTTCGGCGTTAACAAGTCAATTATGCATTTGGTATGATACTACAGCTAATAAGCTACCAAACGAAGTCAAATTTTATTACAAGCTCAGTTTTTAAACTATACTCCTTAGATGCCATATTCACGGCCAAATTTAACTGATCGCTAATGTCTAAAAATTCCGTAGAACGCGTGAAATGAAGGTTTGCACCCATAATTCACAAAAACAAAAGAAGCGCTCCGACCGAATCAATTTTTATCCTCATCCGATAGGCCAGAGTGAACTCATTGGCTAGCAAAGTCCGTTAACAAAATGAAAGCAAATCGATATTAAAGTGTGGAGTTCCTATCATAATGAAAACTCATTTTGATTTCAAATGTCGCGACATAAGTCTGATATCATATTATGCTTTCATTATGCAGTCAAGACTTTTTAAATGAAAGCAACTTAACTTGAAGTTCTGCTGTTACCGTCTTGTTTAAAATTTAATTGAAGTTCATCTGTCGTTGAACTAATGATTATTGTTTATTTGTTTTGTTTAACACATTTTAGATCATTCGTGACTTGCCCGGGGTGAGATTTGAGCCCAAATCTTTAAACGTGAGAAGCATGAATGCTAACCATTTGCTCCAGGCCCGTATTCAGTTAAACATTATGAATGCAAAATCAGTAATCAAATTGATTTCATAGAAAGCAGTATTAGTTTTCCGTTTGCTTCAACAGTGTAAAATTTCGCTCTCATTTTTGCTATGCTAACCGTTAAGTTAACCAAAATGAGATCAACTGGAGTATTCAAAATAAGTTACATCATAACAGCAAATTTTGATATCAATTTGATCTCCAGCTTTGCTCGGGTATCGTATCACATCGCATTGATTGAATAGAACTATTGTAATCCTAAAATTTGCAATAATTTAATGTGATAATGTTTGCACCATCGTACAAATAAGGTTCCCGTTTCACCTGTGCATACAATACCTTTTTTTTTGCATGCCCGTAACCTATAGCTCATACCGTAGTAGGCTGTGTATAAAAGAATATGATTTACTTATGTCGTTTTCGTTTTTACTACACTACACCGGTGTAGTGTAAGCAGCAATAAGCGCGAGTCATTGACAGCTCATCATCATTTGTCTGTAAACAAAGGTGTAACCGATAGCTACATCCTGAATTTTTTCGGTGTACGGCGGTGTAGCACCGGTGTAGCTACACCGCAAAAACGAAAACGACATTAGTTTGACAGTTGCACCATGAAGGAGTGACAGCGTATTCATGATTTGTCCCACGCGCAAATGTCGCAAAGAGACATTTCAACCGCCGTGGGAGTGTCCCGGTGGACCGTCAAAAGGATTTTAGACCGAGAAAAGAAAGGACAACAATCCGCGAAGGTGGCCACAGGTCGTCCGAGGTCAGCTCGGGTTCCGAGGGTTATCGCCGCTATCAAAAGGAAGATTCGGGTGAATCTAGTGCGTTCAATAAGGAAAATGACAAAGGAACACGGGATCAGTGACTTTACGGCACGGAAGATCGTAAAGGAAGATTGCAGGGCGAAGTCGAGGGCACGGAAAAAACTCACATGATTACCAACCGCATCCGGGAGCTACGAGTCGAACGATGCAAGAAAATCTTGAACTTCCTTAAGCGAAAAAATCCGGTAATCCTGTTCACCGACGACTGGTGGACAAGGAAACCAACCGGTACACACATGTACTGGTACGGTCCTCAAAATCGCAACACGTGTGAACAAATGGTGCACACAGTGTAAAGTTTTCATTTCGTTTACACGGTAAACGAAACTGAAACCAAAACCGGGTCTCGGTTTCGTAAACACAACCGAATCTATCAGCACCGTTTACACGTGTAAACGAGTTTAGGGTCGGGTGCATGGAATATCAACCACGGATTTGGTTCAGTTTTTGCAAACCGAACCTGGTTTTTGCTGAACATGGTTAAACGGTTTGGCGAAGAAGGTGTAAATGAAGGTGCATTGCTGCCGAATGTGCAAGTGAATTAGAGCTTAGATGATCAAAATTCAAAGTGCCAAACTGTCAAATACCCCACAATATTGGTTTTTTTTAGAATTTTGGTGACATGTAGGAACCGGAGATCGATGTCACTTTGAAATTCAAGATGGCGGCTTCCGGTTAGAGAAAAACTGGGAAATGCTGTCAAATACCCCACAATATGGATATTTTTGGTATCGGGATGACGTGTAAGGACCGAAAATCGATGTCTGACGCTATTTAAAAATCCAAGATGGCGGCTTTTGGCTAGAGAAGAACTGAAAAATACTGTGAAATACCCCACAATATGGGTATTTTTGAACTTGTGCTGACATGTAGGAACCGGAAATCGATGTCTGACGCCACTTTGAAATTCAAGATGGCGGCTTCCGGTTAGAGAAAAACTGGGAAATAGTGTCAAATACCCCACAACATGGGTATTTTTGGAATCGGGATGATGTGTAGGGACCGTAAATCGATTTCTGACGCCATTTTGAAATCCAAGATGATGGCTTCTAGTTAGATGACTGGAAAAAGCTGTTAAATACCCCACAATATGGGTATTTTTTGAATCGGGATGACGTGTAGCGACCCCTAGTCGAAGGAAGTCTGCTGGGCCGTTTGCTATACAGCATCTACACTTCCAACATTCCTCCCCTCGGAGGTGTCAGACATTGATTTCCGGTCCCTACACGTCATCCCGATTCCAAAACTACCCATATTGTGGGGTATTGACAGTATTTTCCAGTTTTTCTCTAACCGGAAGTCACCATATTGGATTTAAAAATGGCGTCAGACATTGATTTCCGGTCCCTACACGGTCCCTACACGTCATCCCGATACCAAAAATATCCATATGGTGGGGTATTTGACAATATTTCCCAGTTTTTCTCTAACCGCAAGCCGCCATCTTGGATTTAAAAGTGGCGTCAGACATCGATTTCTGGTTTCTACATGTCACCACAATACCAAAAATATCCATATGATGGGGTATTTGACAGTATTTCCCAGTTTTTCTCTAACCGGAAGCCGCCATATTGGATTCCAAAATGGCGTCAGACCTCGATTTCCGGTCCCTACACGTCATCCCAATTCTAAAAATACCCATATTGTGGAGTATTTGACAGTATTTCCCAGCTTTTCCCTAACCAGAAGCCGCCATCTTGGATTTCAAAATGGCGTCAGACATTGATTTCCGGTCCCTACACGTCATGACGATTCCAAAAATAACTATTTGTGGGGTATTGACAGGTTTTCCTTGTTTTTCTCTAATCGGACGTCGCCATATTGGATTTCAAAATGGCGTCAGACATTGATTTTCGGTCCCTACACGTCATGCCGATTCCAAAAATACCCATATTGTGGGGTATTTGACAGTATTCCCCAGCTGTTCTCTATCCGGAAGCCACCATCTTGAATTTCAAAATGGCGTCAAACATCGATTTCCGGTCCCTACACGTCATTCCGGTTCTAAAAATACCCATATTGTGGGGTATTTGACAGTATTTCCCAGTTTTTCTCTAACCGAAAGTCGCCATATTGGATTTTGAAATGGTTGCGGTCATAAATTGTTGGTATGGGTAAGATATTTTGAGATAATTTTAAAATAATTATATAAAATATTAAAAAAATCTGGCACCACTTGCACGTCCGTAAAATATCAAGCCGAAAACACAACCGCTACACAACCTTGGTTCGGTTTTGTGTTTTTTAATTTTTACATACCAAACTCGTTTACCGGTAAACGAAAACCAAACATAAACCGGGGTGTCGTGTAAACGAAACACGCGTTGGTTAACAAGCTTCGATGGAAACACAACCAGCATCTAAACCAAACACGATGTGTAGCAGTCGAGAACACGTTGTGCTTTGCTGAACCGCACCGGTACGCAACCGGTTTTTTCCCAACTCTGGCGACGAGAGCATGTTTACCGTTGATCCCGTATCAAATTCCGGTATATTAGTTCTCTTCCGGTAAAAGACGTGGCCGACGAGCACAAAAACGTGTATCTGACCAAGCATCCTGCTAGCGTTATGGTGTTTGGATTGGTGGCTTCCGATGGCAAAAAAATGGACCCGGTGTTCATTCCAGAAGGCGACAAGGTCAACACGGAGGTCTACATCGGGATTTTAAGTAAGTATGTTCTTCCGTGGATCAAAGAACAGTACGGTCCGAAGCCAAATGTTGTATTTCAACAAGATGGGGCTCCGTGCCACACCTCGAACCGCACTCAGAAGTGGTTGCAGGAACATCTTCCGTTCTGGGCGAAGGATATGTGGCCGCCTTCCAGCCCCGATCTTAATCCACTGGATTACTCAATGTGGTGCGTCATGAAGGCCAAGGCCTATTCTAAACGTCACCAGACAAACATTGACCCGTACCTGGAGAGAAATGGATCCAGAACTACATTATTAGAACCTGCCGTGCATTCTGGAAGCGTGTGGAGGCCATAATTGCACCAAGTGGAAACTCGATCGATAATTAATATAGTTTAAGACTTTGAGAAACATCCCTCCTTTGAAAACGACTTTTTGGTGACTGACTAGAAAATAATGACCCATGCTATAGCCACTAAAAAGTTACCTGCTACCAACTCTGGACCATGGTACATGTCATTTGGCAATTAAAGCGTCCAAGGGGCTGTTCATAAACTACGGTTGACAAATATCTACGGTCCATACCAATTTCCAATAACTTGTAAGGATGATTGTCTGATTATCTGCTGATAAACACGATTTAATTTATTAAGTAACGCGTAATACACATACAAACACATGCAGACATTTTCCGTCAAGCTGAGTCGATAGGTATATTAAATTCAGCCGTCCAGGCCTCAAATCGAAAGTAGGTTTTCGAAGCTGTATGTATAGTTGTTTATAATTCTTTTTTACCCATCTTACAAGGTGAAACAGCATCATAAACAGCTAGAAATGTCACTCCTTGGTTTCGTCACTTTAAGAAGGTTTAATTTCTTCATTTGTTTTTGTATGTAACACCCTCACAATTGCACAATTGCACAGTAACACATCTCAGTTGCATTATATGAAATTCTCCGTTCTCTGAACTTTTCCCGATGGAGCGAATTGAAAACTTCAAATCGGATACAAACAACAATCAACCTAGAGATCGATTTTTCATCTATGTCATCCTGCTCCCATTTCTCCGTATAGCTTACACTTCAGGAACGCAGTGCAGCCCAACATTCCCATAACCAAATTGTGTCAAATAAATCTTAGCAAGGAGAATGAGCAGCGAACGGATATAATAGGGTTGTCGCGGGGGCGGGGGGCGACCCAGCAAGTTATAAGAAAAACACTCCAGTATATCTGTTACCACTGGCCCCCGAAGCGATGGAACTGAGGCAAGCCGAACTGCTTCGCTGTGCGAAAAGAAAATTCAGCCACAATAAAGAACTCGGTAGTTGCAACCCCTTCCCGAAAATATTTCAAAGCGCAAACATCATCGCTATGGCGGAGCACCAACCGAAAACGATCGCTGGGGTGATGATAAAAGCGAACGTTATATCTTTGTCAGCCAGCCAGCCATGTGGGGTAGTTGAGCGCTGAAAGTTATTTTTAAAATGACTAGTCTGACTGTCGCCAGTCAATTCTTCCACGTCGCTTAGCCCAATGCAATCCTGCCGCGGCGCTGGCTGTAGCAGTTGGGGACTAAAGTTTTCCGATTTTCTTTTTTTGGGTGGTTTATGTGTGCCAAAACGCGGTGAGCTAAATGCATCTACTGAAGACGGCATGTCGCTTTTCAAGCTTTTCACTAACAATGTTAAATTTCCTCGACGACCGACGACCGATGAAGAAGCCACAACGACCGACCGGTTTTCAATTATGATGGGGAATGGAAAAGTCTCACACAAATTGAATGCACTGTGTTTGCCTATTTTGCGGGGTGAAATTGAATTTCCTTCATTGATGGAAAGCTTCTTTCGCACACTTCCGATCCATTTCGATAACCTACACCGTAGCAAAGGAAGCCGGGTGGGTGATGGTTGGGGATGTTATGATGGGAAAAAAGGCACCAGCCAGTGTGAATGCAGCAGTTGGTCTACATTGGTATAACGTTGTTATCATTCTCCGTTTCCATAATCGATTCAACGATACCGTTTGTATCAGAAATACTAGTTTTTTTTTCAAAATGATCACATTTATCTATCCAGAGGAAACTGGAGATTCTGACACTACGTCGCATTTCTCTGTATCAGAGATTGAACATGAATGACGTAGCATGTTAGGAGAGGGATGAGGGCAGGGTCTGCAAACGTTGCGTCAGGGCATAGAGAAATTTCCTTTTGGGGTCCCCCTAAAATTGAATAGAAATATCCTATGCCGCCTTATCTCGGATGAATGATTTGATAATCATCAAATCAAAATATGAAAATAAGTGTAAATTGCATACCACAAAAAATCGTGTACGTTTATGATAAAGCAAGAGTTGTTTGGCACGAGTAGTCCGATTTATCGACCACAGAGCGACGTTATACGCTGGCTTATCTCAATTCCAAAGTGTAGCGCTTAAGCCAAGACAATTTCACCTGATTATCGATAACAGCAAACGAAGGGAATTGAGATGGAACTGTGTTCCAAATTTAAGTAACCGTTGAACTGGCCGTGCCAATCAGTTACCTCAGTTGGTCTTGAAGTGTTGAAGTAAGTGCTGTTAAACTTCCTTCGAAATGTTGCTGGTGGCTATTGCGGTGGCGACACTGATCTATTTGTTGGTGAAATTCTATGTGACAAGGAAAGAATTGAAACGGGTAGCGTCTTATTTTGCTGGACCGAAGCCCAATCCGTTGCTGGGAAATGTACTGGAGTTTTACAATAAGGATATACCAGGTGAGTTTGTGTTTTGATTGGCATTATTTGTTTTACAATTTTTGTACTGTAGATATTTTAAACTACCTCAAAGAGCCTATTTACACTTGCCAATTGTTAAGTGACACATCAATAATGCTAAAAATTGCTTTCAAAAAAACCGGCTAAAACAATTGCTTTAATTTTGATAATGTACAACAAATGTGGGTTTTTTGTTACTATTTTGAATATAACTGCCATATCAATGTATACACGCTAACTTGAAAGTGTTCAATAATGTGTAAAATTTAACACATTTTGAAGTAAAGTGGCTACTTAAGCCAAAAGTAAAATATAAAAAATCGATAAAAAATAATTTTACTTGTATAGCCACTTAGGCTATACAAGTAAAATTATTTTTTATCGATTTTTTATATTTTACTTTAATTTTTTTTAAAAAGTGCTACGATCACGAGGAAGGAGTGATCTATGGCCCCGGTATCGCCGATTAGCCGCAAGTTTCAGAAATCATGTTTTTACACAACCCAAAACTTTAAACGCGTTTTTCTCGAAACGGTGTTTTCCAAATTGGCGTGAAAGATAACTCAAAAAGTTCTCATCCAAATGACTTGAAACCTGGCGCATCTTAAAGGAAATAGATTCTTACGTTATGTGAACTACTGATATCATGAATAACAATAACAAATAACAATAACAATAAATATTTTTCAGGTTTGCCTAAAGTGAAAAAAACAGTTAAAAATCAACTTTTTTTTTCCAGATAATTTTTTCTAAATTTTTGAATCGTTTTTTTTTTTTTGGGTTTTGGAGATTCACAAAGAACTAAAATCTTTACTGAATAAGGTCCAATTGATGAAAGTAAGTTTTGTCCATTTTTCAGGTCTCTAGAACGTCCGCCAATCCCCACCGGAGGCGACCTCCTTCCGATGTGACCCCAAGGAGCAACAGAGGTCACACACCAATGAAAAAAATCTCAAATGTAGAGGAAGATTTAAGCAATTTAATGCAAAAAACCCCAAATGTTTGCGTTGTTTCATTTGCTCACATAAAAATTCCAAAGATCGTCGAGTTTTTGACGTGTTACTTGTATTTCCCCCCTTAACTCACTAATGAGTGAATGTTTTGAAAAAAAGAATAACCTTCAAGAACAGAGTTCTTTAATGGGTCAAATTTACAGATGTTACCCATTTATGAGGAGCTTCTTTCGAATTAAATGGCTGAAATTTTACTCATTAATGGGTACATTCAAGGAAGCATGTATTCATCGAGAACTTGATTTGAGTGAAAACTGCGTGAATGGAATACGCAATATGTGTGAGTTGGCTTAATTTGAATATCTCGAAACTCTGGCCATAAACAGTCGGGTATCCTTATTATCGGCTGATTTGTGTACGTTTTCCTTTATCAGGATTCTTAGCCTCGTTGAGCCTCAGCACATAGAATGCTGAACGGATATGCTATCATTTTCATCGAACTAACGGCGTCCAAGTATCCGGAAAAATAATACGGACGGAAAAAACCAATGTTGTTCATGTCACACTTATCAGACCGTCACTTCACGAGGCGATCAAGTGTGCTGTGCGCGCTGCAAATAGACGTCAATAGTAATACACGTTGGGACCCACCATGATGTGGTTAAAGGGTGATACGGTCAAAATTTGGTCAATATCAACTTGACGTATTTCTTTCAATTTTGCATTTAAAAAACCTGACTTCTTCTTCTTCTTCGCATTTCAAGCTTATTGCATATCGCATATTAGCTTATTGCGTGCTCTCAACTTAGTGTTCTAGATGCACTTCCACAGTTATTAATTGAGAGATTTCGATGCCTGTACCATTTTTGCATTGGTATAATTGTGTGGCAAGTCCAATCATACTTCTATGCCCAGGGAAGTCGAGAAATTTTCCAACCCGAAAAATTCCTAGACCGGACCGGGAATCGAACCCAGCCACCTCCAGCATGGTCTTGCTTTGTAGCTGCGCCTTTACCGACTGAGCTAAGGGAGGCCCCTGAACCTGAACACCCCTCATTTTGAAGGTGTGTGTGTGTAGAATGTTGCTCCTATTTTGATTTTGGAATTCACTCTTCAGTTGTCAAAATGCCGTCCAAGCAAGAAGAGCAGCGTATCAAAATTTTGCTCGCGCATCGCGAAAATCCGAGCTACTCGCACGCAAAGTTGGCAAAATCGCTAAAAGTTGCCAAATCAACCGTTACAAATGTAATTTAAGTGTTTGGGGAACGTTTGTCGACAGCCAGGAAGTCTGGATCGGGGGGAAATCGAAAACCGGAAGCCGCTGAGACGACAAAGAGAGTTGCCGGTAGTTTCAAGCGAAACCCTAACCTCTCTCTCCGAGATGCCGCAAATAAGCTGGGTGTATCGTCTACAACCGTGCATCGAGCCAAAAAACGAGCCGGACTATCGACTTACAAGAAGGTAGTGACTCCAAATCGCGATGATAAACAAAATACGACGGCCAAAGCGCGATCCCGGAGGCTGTACACGACGATGCTGACGAAGTTTGACTGCGTGGTAATGGACGACGAAACCTACGTCAAAGCCGACTACAAGCAGCTTCCGGGACAGGAGTTTAAAACGGCAAAAGGAAGGGGAAAGGTAGCAGATGTTTTCAAGCACATGAAACTGTCAAATTTCGTAAAGAAATATCTGGTTTGGCAACCCCATCTGTACCTGTGGCTTGAAAAGCAGCATTTTCATAGCTTCCGGGACTGTCAACCAAGAAATTTACGTGAAAGAGTGTTTGAATAAACGTCTGCTGCCTATCCTGAAGAAACACGGTTGTTCCGTACTGTTTTGACCGGATTTGGCATCTTGCCATTACGGTAAAAAGGCCATGGAGTGGTACGCCGCCAACAACGTGCAGGTGGTTCCCAAGGACAAGAACCCTCCCAACACGCCAGAGCTCCGCCCAATTGAGAAATACTGGGCTATTGTCAAGCGGAACCTAAAGAAGACCAAAAAAAACTGCTAAGGGCGAGCAGCAGTTAAAGGCAAACTGGCTTTCTGCGGCGAAGAAGGTGGACAAGGTGGCTGTACAAAATCTGATGGCAGGGGTCAAGCGTAAGGCCCGGCAATTCGGATTTGGAAAAGCGGAAGCCTAACTGAATATTTTTCCTGAATTTTATACTAATTGAACTTGAAAAAGAAATTTAGTTTGATTTTTTAAATAAACGATTTCACCGATTTACACGCGTTTTCCCTTGACCAAATTTTGACCGTATCACCCTTTTGAACAAAAAATTGTAACAAAACTAAATGAGATAGGAAGTTGGTGTCAAAGAGAACAATGTAGAACGATTTGAGTGGCATCTTTTGAATAAAGCACTTTATTACGTATCTTTTGAAATAACTAGGGAATGCACGCAGAAAAAAACAAATTTTAGATATGTTTATCGCAAAAATGTAACTAAATGCAGCTTACTTGAAGTAGAAAGGAAGCTATTAAGTAAGATACACTCTCCCTCCGAAGAACGCGAACTCGTTCTACACGAATTCCATTTACGTTGGTCTCGAATGATTCGAATGATTGAAGTTGTTCAATAGATCAAGACCTTATGGTTGGTGGACAGATGTTCGGAATTTTCTTACTACGCGGCGCTAGTGTGCTTGAATTTGTGATACCATAGTTTACGTTATAACTTGAAATCCTTGCCATTTAGAAAGTTGCTGTCTTGGGTGAAGTTGTTCATTGGATCAAGACCTAATGGTTGGTGGAAAGAAGTTCGGAATGAACCATGAATAATCAAACAAAAAACATAACAAAAAAAAAACCAGAAGCAAAATCATAAAATATAAAGCATAGAACATAAAACATGTAACATGTAACTTGAACCATGGTGGAGTTGGAGTTGGTGAGGGTGTCTTCCAAGTTGCTAACCTAGGCAAGTACGTTAATATTACCGCTTTGTCGCTTCCTGAAATCTGTCTCATTGACAGCGCCGCTTTTATGAATGGAGTGGTTGATACTGTACCACGCCCAGATGCTCAGCCGTTACCGGTCATCGAAGCAGAGCAAACAGCATCAGCATTCCTTCCTGCCAGTGGACCCAATGCCACTGCTTGCGCATCCTTCCTGACTTCTTACTCCGCTACTGATTTCGATGGCATTCCAGATCTTCGTCCAGGTAACGCTAAAAATAGTATATGTCCAGCCGAAGCTGTGAATGGTACTGCACGACCAGAACGATTCTTCTGTGCCTACTCCCGTTACACTTGCTTGCAACGAACTGGTCTCAGATGCTAATAACAAACTAAGGGTGTACTACCAGAATGTTCGAGGAGTGCGTACGAAAATTGACGACGTTTTCTGGCTGTTTCGTCATGTCATTATGACGTTATACTGCTTACGGAAACATGGCTTGTTGACAAAATATTTTCACCACAGCTTTTCGGAGATTCCTACACCGTTTACAGAACAGATCACAGCAATATTAACAGTCATAAATCACGTGGCGGTGGAGTGTTGATCGCTATTTCAACTAATTTCAACGGGTACATTGATCCCACTCCGGTAAATGTATCTCTAGAACAGCTTTGGGTTAAGTTGAAACTGCATCAATGTTCAGATAGTAGTGGTGTAATTTACCTTCCACCTGATCGCAAGAATGATTTACTTAGCGTGAATAACCATATCGAGTCTATCGAAGCGATACATTCACACCTTGGGAATAACGATCATACTATTCTTCTTGGCGATTATAATCAATCGGGACTTGTCTGGAACACACCAAGCAACGATCGCCCTTCCGTAGATGCATTGCAGTCTCACATCTCTGTTGCTTGCGCCTCGTTACTCGATGGCTTCAATCTGCATGGTCTGTATCAAGTTAACTACAGGGGTTACTCAAAATAACTAGGATAGGTAAATTTTTTACCAAAACATGCCGTACGACAGCTCATTCTTCATGGTTTTTCATGAATAGGCATTCATTAAACTTCAAATGGATCAGTGACCACATTGGCAGCTCTCGGAAACACGGGATACCCCCGGGGGGAACCTGTAGTAGGGGGCAATTGCTATTTTACTTAAAAACATGCCGTGCGACAGCTCTTTCTTCATGGATTTTCATGAATATGCTTTCGATAGAATTGAAGTGGATCATTGACCACATTGACCTTTCCGGAGTCACTGGAATGCCCTGGCAGGAACCTGTAGTAGGATGCAATCACATTTTTACACAAAACAATGTCATTGGGGAGCTCATTCTGGAACCAGCAGATGCCCCAGGATAACATGTAAGAGGAAAATTGTATTTTCACTCGAACTATCTGAAGTCTTGAAATGGACTATTGACTACTAGCAGTGGATAGGGAGATTACCCAACAAACAATTTTAGCTGCAGCTTAGCTTATACAGGTAAAAAATAGCTGCATAAGGCAAATTTTGGCTGTATAAGCTAATTTGCAGCTAAAATTGTTTGTTGGGTAGGTCTTTAAACTCTGGTTGTAGACCAATAAAAGTCTCTCTCTTGTATAAATCTAAGGTGTAGCAAGAGCACAACAACAACTTTTTAATGAACAAAATAACTGTCGACGTCAGCTCTGGAGATGTTCGCCAGCACTTGTAGAATGTAGGAAATCACAAATACATGCATACTAGCACCACGTAACTGGAAAATTCCGAACTTCTGTACTCCAAACATTAAGTCTTGATTGACTGGACAACTTCACCGAAGACAGCAACTTCCTAGATGACAAGGATTTCAAGATATATCAAAAACAAGGGCATCATTAATTCATGCACACTAGCGCCGCGTAATGAGAAAATTCCAAACTTCTGTCCACCAATGATAAGGTTTTGATCCACTGAACAACTTCGCCCAAGAAAGCAACTTCCTAGATGACAAGGATTTCAAGATTTCACAAAAACAAGGAAATCACTCATTGATACAAACTAGCGCCGCGTAGTGAGAAAATTCCAAACTTATGTCCACCAACCATAAGGTCTGGATCCACTAAACAACTTCGCCCAAGAAAGCAACTTTCTATATGACAAGTGTGGCGTAAACCCTGTAGGCACACAGTTAGTGGAGAGTGACGGTCTAACTCATAGCGTAGATCGTTGATCGATCGAGTTGACAGCGATCGGACGGAAGAAAAAGGAGGAAACAAAAACAAACCTCGGTGGATATAAGTGGAGTGACAATTTCGTTAGCTATACAAATAGCGATTATATAGTTGAAAACTACAGTGGAACAATAGTGTTTCAACTTAGATCAATTTCTTAACTCGAGCCTAAAAATAGTGGTAGTAAAATATTTCCATTTATGAATTTCAACTATAAAAGTATTTTTTATTCTAGGGAATGCAGTACGTGAAAAAAAACAAAATTGATTTGAACTAAAAGGGTTTAAAACTTAGCTTATCCTAGTTTAACAGTAACGTAAGTGATCTAACACTAAATTGAAAAGTTACCTAATTAAAAGCTAATTAAAACATTGTATTTAGCCTACGAAAGTACGTAATCAACTTTGTAAGCCCTTGCCGAACCTCAGTAGCACGAGGACCTGGAAAGAGACTATCAAATGTTAGTTATTTTAAGATTAAATTGTGCATCAAACTAATTAAAATATTAAATCACAGTTTAGATCTGCTACTAAAAGCTGCTGCAGAAAGGTGGAGCATTTTCTTAAGGTAAATCCGAACATTCTCTAAAATTTGATATCGGATATAACCTCAAACACTATGGTGAAGTCTGGGAGTTTTGCGTTGATCCAACGCGGTACTTGCTCGAATACATCGGAGATTGATGAGGACATGGTGAGATGTGACGCGTGCGACCTTTGGTATCATTTTCGATGCGTGGGACTTACCGTGAATCCCTTGAAGGGCAGGACCTGCCGGAAAGAAGATGATGAGTACCGTAAAAAGTTGGAGGAAGCCAAGAAAGGAACGAAGCCGAAGAAACTGCTTGCAACGGATGAACAGTCGGATAAGTCCAGTACCAAATCTGACCGTCAATCCGGTTCCACTCTTGAGAAACGACTCAGAACGTTGGAGATGGAGCGAAAAGCAAAGGAAAGGTAAATGGAAAGCGAGCAGATCCTAAGAGAAAAACGTATGGAAATGGATCGGATCGTGCAGGAAAAACTGCGGAAAATGAAAAATGAGCTAAGAGAGAAGGAAATGCAGTAAGAGAAGCAATTGCTGGAACAAGAACTTTGTGATGCACAAGCGCATGCCGATCGTATGCAGCAGATGCGGGATTCATATGAAAATGCGATTAAAGGTGTGAAAGGTACGTCAAAGAATTGTGTAGCTGACGAGAAGTACGACGACGGAAATGGATGAAAGTTCGGATGACGAGTACGATGCGGCGGAAGAAAACAGCGACGATGAGGAGGTCGATGATGGTTGCTCGGGGGAAACGACCGTTGAAGAGTCAGATGAAGAATCGGATTACGAAACGGAGGAAGATTCAGAGTCATCGAAAGATGAGCCACGACATAGGAAGAAAAAAGTAGCCCCTCACGGGCAGCGGCACCAGCCGGTCGGACCAACGAAAGCTCAGTTGGCAGCGCGAAATGTGATTTCTAAGAAGCTTTCTATTTTCACCGGGAGACCAGAAGAGTAGCCGCTGTTTGTCGGGAGTTACGAAGCCTCCAATGCAGCTTATGGCTTCAATGATGTTGAGAACTTGGTGCGCTTACAGGATAGCCTGAAGGGTCCCGCGTTGGAAAGCGTTTGGGAGCAATTCTTGATGCCGAAGTCAGTGCTGAAGGTGATGGGCAAACTCCGTCAACTATACGGACGCCCAGAGCAGCGGTTACATTGTCACCTGGAAAAAGTAAAGCGGCTAGATGCTCATCCAAGATTTGTGGTGGACGGGCTGCGGTTGGGATGACGAAGTAGACGATGAGTCGTTAAAGAAGTGGAAGCGTTGGACGGGTCTGTTGACGCAGGTAGAAAGTATTCGTATTCCTCGCTGTTATCTCGGGGACTCGTATTCATCCGCCGTCGAATCACTCCAGCTTCACATTTTCATGGATGCCAGCGAGCACGCGTATGGATGTGTGGCCTATTTCAGAACGGTAGTGCATGGAAGCGTGAAGACTTCTCTGGTGATGTTTCGCACGAAAGTAGCGCCGTTAAAACGACAGTCGATCCCGCGCCTTGAACTGATTGCAGCGGTGCTGGGTTCACGGCTGTTGTGCACGGTCTAGTCACATCATTCCCTCCCTATTAGTAACAAATTCCTCTGGATAGATTCCCAGACGGTGCTCAGTTGGATTCGCTCTGACCAGCTAAAATATAAGCAGTTTGTGGCTTTTCGCGAGATTCGGGTGATTTCAAGATATCACAAAAACAATGATATCATTAATTCATGCACACTAGCGCCGCGTAGTGAGTAAATAGTATGTTTTTTAAGTTAGAGCCAATTTATGGCAATCATAGATCATGTATTGAAAAAGTTCAATAACAATAACAATAATCCTTGAGATTTGATAATATGCATAGACCAATAGACGGAAACAAACATGTCATGTAAAATTAAGAGCCAAGAGACTGAAAAGTTCGAATTTACGTTTGATTGAGTTGAATTTCGCGTCTATTATGATTCAATTTTAGGTAAAAATTGACGTTCGTATATGTCAGTCTCAGAGCACCTAAATTTACATTTATTTTTCCAAGTGTGTACTTCTTCTCTATCCATTTCACGTTTCTGTTTACTCCGCCGTATCCAATTGCGGTTTTGCGTCTTCATCATCATCTTCTCACCTTCTCTTGTACTGAATCTTCCTTCGTTTGCTTTTCTTCAATTTCGTCTCTTATCTTTACAACTTCTTCGTAATTCGTATCTTCCTCGCCTTGCTGCGACTGCTCCATCTTTTTTCGTTCTCCGATACTTCATCTGCTTCACCTTCTTCATCTTCTCTTTTTTTCTTTTTGCTCTCTGCTGCTTCATTTTCACACATTTTCATTTTTCATTACTTTTCTTTTGGTCCGTCATCTTCTATTTCCGTTCTATTCTTGGTTGCATATTTTGATCATACGAGAGAAGTGCATGGAGCTCATCTTGAGTGACTTCTCTTGCAGTCGAATAACTTTGAATCTATTTGCTTCCAGACTTCTTAGAAGATCATCTACAACTAAAAACCACAGCAGTGGTGAGAGAACTCCTCCTTGAGGACAACCTTTTGTTGTCTTTACTGTTGTAGATGAGCTACACAACCCAGAAGTGATTACTCTTTTTGCAAGCATAGTCTGAATCCAGTTGACGATGTGCCTATGGAAGTCCCGATGCGTTATCAAAAGCTCCTTCAATATCCAAGAAAAAACAGAGTGCAATTTCTTTAACTGAAACAGATTTTTCAATTTTTGTTACTAAGGTATGGAAACTCAGTAACTTTTGACTTTCCGGATTGATACGCAAACTTAAAATTAGATAATGGATGCGTGAACATGTAAGTTGAATTGATGAAATCATTCAACACCTTTTCCATAGTCTTTAACAAAATTGATGAATGACTGATGGGCCTGATTGATTTTGGATGCGTTTTGTCGCGTCTCCCATTTTTTGGTATGAATATAACTCTAACTAATCTCCTTTTTGATGGAATATAATTAAACCTTATACTTGCCTTAAAAACCTTAGTTAGAGCCGGAACCAGCACTGTTTCACCTTTTTGAAGTAGCACCGGGAATATTCCGTCCACATCTGCAGATTTAAAGGGCTGAAAAGATCTCCCCGCATTTTCTACTCTGACCTCAGTGAAGATTTCTTCAGCTATATCTGGTGTGGTGTCTCCCATTCTTTGAGACTCCGAAGAGGTCTCCCTAGAACATATTTCATCAACAAAATCAGAGTTAGCCGATTCCTCACACAAGACTGATCCTGGAAAATGTGTTTCCATCATTAGATCTAAAGTTTCAAAAAGAGATTTGGTGAAACCTCCATCAAGACATTTAAGATTACAAAGTTCTGTCGTATGATCTTTCGAAAGAGTTTTTTTGTAACCTTGCCACTTCCGGAATACTGTTTATGCGTTCACACATTCGAATCCAAGACCACCTCTTAGATTTCCTTATTTCGTTATTATATTCAGATAGAGATTTCTTGTACTGTGTCCAATCAGAATTGATTTTCGCCTTATTGAACGTCTAACGAGAAGTTTTCCGAAGGCATTCCAAATTCGAATTCTGCCACGGTACATCCCTGCTAGAAGAGGACCGGTTGATAGGGCAACTACTGTTGAAAGAACTGATAATCCTTTCGTTTAACTTTTGGGAAAATGATTCCAACTGTTGAGTCGATTCTATTTTAATATCATTTGTAAATACGTCAGTATTCAAGCACTGTGCATATTGATCCCAGTTTGTTTTCCTAGGATCCCTAAATGCACCTTCCCTCCCCGCAATTCAAACATAATATGCTTATGATCAGACAAAGAGATTTCATCGGACACATGCCAATTCCGATTTTTTTTTCCGAAATTGAAGGATCGCATAATGTCAAATCTCAAACTTCCTGTCCAATGACATTTGAAAAAAGTGGGTTCATTTCCCTTGTTGCATAGGGTTAACTACCCCATTTCCGGCCTATTAAGCACAACCCGCATTTAGTCTTTCTTAATCTAGCGCAGCTTAGCACCAAACGGAATGTTATTATCACTGATGGCTTTCAAATTGATTTACCTTTCCGTACAAACCATAATATTTGATAAAGATAAACCAATCGTTGAGATATTGACAAAAGTCTAACACTGCTTCTTGACGCCAAACTCGGCCTACGGATTCTAAACTCGGCCTAACGCATTGAAACGCCATTGAAACGCCAATGAATTCACTTCGACCTATCGGATGATGATAAAAAATGATTCGGTCGGAGCGCGGAGTTTTTGGGAATAATGGGTGCAAACTTCCATACCACGCGTTCTCATTGACTTCGTTCGGTAGCTTATTAACTAAAGTATCGTACCAAACGCATAATTGACTTGTTAACTCTGAAATCACGGATTAATTTGAAGTTTTCTGCTAGATAGGCCCAAAATGGGGGATTAGGCCGAAGTAGTTCTCTACCCTACATCTATATTGTAAGAAGAGAAAAATTCCAAAAGGCACTCACCTCGACTGTACCTCGACGATACCCCACACGGTATGATGCACGTTGGCATCGCAGCCGATGATGAACGATTTGTTGTTTTCTCTGCGATTTCCGGAGAAGGCACCTCAGGAGCATCACCAGGAAAATAAGCCGAAGCAACTACTATCTCGGTTTTCTCCCTGGTGGTTGGTACCTCAACCATGACTACGACGATGTCCCGTTTGATGAATTCTGAAATAGGGTAGCATTTCAATGTTTTACTAACTAGAATAGCAGTTCTGGGTGAACTTTGCTTTTCATCATAGTATAACTTACATGCTTTTATGTCGATACCGTGCATTTCCATAGACGCTGGACGTTGTTAGTAGGAGACGAACCAGCCCAGGGCTGAAAGTCTCCTTAATAAAGATATAAAAAAAACGTTGTTAGTTGTTGCAAAATTACACCTAATTGCGTCTGACAAAATTTAACCTTCAACTAGATTGGTGCGTCTGCTCGATCCAGCTGTGTTCAACAAAAATAAATCCCTTGAGCGTATTGCAGCACCCTTGAGTAAATCCAAGAATAGTTAAGAATTTAGCTGGATTTTGACATTCATAAACTCAGTTGAATTCAATTGGCTTGAAGAATTGAGCCTGATTTAACTTTTTTCAGTTCAAGTGAGTTGATCAAGTCAGTTGAATGGCATGGTTTCAACTGAGTTGATCAACTGACTTGCTTTGTCTAAGCCCGCCTTTATGAGAAGATGAGATTTTTTCTGAATACTTCTAGATATTGTTCCTTGTTGTGTTCTTAACAGCTTGATTAGCTCAGAGAACTAACTAAATGAGAATTTAGGATAATGGTCTTGCTCACGACGATTTTTTTTATTGCTTGGAGTAGCACTTTTATAATTGAATAATGGTTCCAATATACGTAGACAAGCATTGCCTTGACAGCATAGAGTGGCTTTATTGAGTATTCCAGGTCATCATTGGAAACCTGGTTAGCTCGTAAAATTAGCTTCTCAGTGAAGTTTTAGTGTTGCCGCAACATGCTATTGCAATTTAGATGGAATTAACTTACAGAACTTTGGAGGTGAAAGCGCAGTTTTCTTACGATTTCCCAATGGAGGAATCCACCTGCAAATTAGCTTTTGGTTAAGCGTATTATCGGAACAATTTTCTTATGGAGCTGGCTCTCAAAATGTGCTCAAGTCAAAACAAATATAATGGGATTAAAAACAAGTGTTTCATATGTAAAATGCAGAATGACCACTGAACCGGGAAAACCGCAAAAGCTGGGAATTTGAAGTCAGCGGGAAAAATCCGAAAGATGACAAATATGATGATTTCAAGACCCTTTGACTGGACTAGATTTTCAGGATACAGTAGTTGCTTTCCAAGGCTGAAAGTCTCCTCAGTACAGTAACTACAGTACTTCAACTATTAAGAGAATTTTAGAACTTTTTTCCGAAACAAATTAAAATACAGAACACCAAGGTATTTCTAAAAAAAAATCCTAGAGAGCTTTAGATAAATCTTTTAAAGAGTTTTTACTAGACATCCCAAGAGTGAAGAGGATTCCAGGATTCGTGTTAAATACCAAGAGAATCCTATTTTCAGGGCACAATTCCAAAATAATTGTGCGAATATCTATGAGGAAATTCCAAAGGTTAATCCCAATTTCTAGAGAATTTTAATGAATTGAATGAATTTAGAACTCCATGACAATTCTAAGCAAAATTTGAAGATAATTCTCGGCGGGAGAATTTGATGATGGCAGGGAAGAGGGATTACTAGTTTTACTCATAAAAGCTAATAGGCCTTTTTCAATTGTTGGTCGAGAATTTGAAGTGAATTTTATGGGAACTCTACGGATAGTTTCAAGCAAATTTAAAAAATGGAAGCTCCAGTGAATTCTTAGAAAGAGTTTAAAATTTTAACTACAAATTAAAAGAATTTTTCGGAGTGTTCTACCGAGAATTTTTGGGTTTTCATGGGACTTCCAGAGATAATATCAAACTTATTTTAGAAGAACTCTGAAAAGAAGGCGAACGTGTCGCAGAACCAAATTCAAGGTCCAGCAGTCCAATGCTGCTATTTTCGAAATGACCCATTTAACCTTCGGCTCAATCGCATTCAGTTTTATGCTTTATTTGATTTTTTTTATTTATTTAGGAGATTTTTAACCCGGGAGTTTGCTATTCGAGATTTTCTGGTCACCATGAAGATGGAGTAGATCTGGATGAATTTATGCCCCTAGGATTGAGTTCGGAAACGATCAGAAAAGATCTTCTAAGGGTAAGAAAATTGCCATGCGAATGACCTCTTCTCGTATCAGTAAGTAAATCGAGGTAAGAAACGGATCATGAACTTGCTGAAAGTATTGAGCGATAAGCAAGCCCTTTTTGTAGATTTATTTCGAGATGGTTGCAATTTCCTTCACTAGTCACTTTCAATCATAGTAACATTCTGGTTACTGCTTGAACTGCATACGTGGCGTTTACCACGTTTAAAATGCGGTCTTTCTCGTTTTTGGCAACACGCGATTTCTGTTTTTATAAAATGTATCGAACGCTTTATTAAATTTCAAATTGTACTGGGTTAGAGGTCCATGTGTTATTTCATGAAAAATGTCCAGAAAGCACTTATATAAATATCTGAGGAATGTAATAGCTGATGAGGTTGTGTTGCCAAAACAGCACCTGATTATTTTGACGTAGGACTACGTCTTTGATTTCTATATGGGGGTACACTTTGTGAAAACCGAAAATGGAACATGTAACAAATTAAGAAAGATTTTGAACGTTAATAACTCAGCTGCCCCTGGTCCAATTTCAATAATTTTATCACCAATCGATCAGAAATATGGCTACGCATCGATAACAATGCTGAATGTTGATTTTCAACAAGAAACTATTGAAAACTGGTAAATGTCCAGCATTGTCCAAAAGCGTCGAACTAACTAACAAATCCACCAATTACCTACATGCATATGCTGCTTCCCCAGCACAGTCGTCAGAGAGTAGTAAGTAGATGAAACAAGTCGAAGTGGCATTCGCCACCAATCCTCGGGCGCGTGCGAATAGGGAGGATGGAATTGCGTAATATTTTGCACACTCATCGCCATATTCTGGCTCGTCGTGGCGGTGTCTGACGTATGTCCGGTCTGATTTACGAGGTGTGCTGAATGTGTTCCTGAAAAATGAGATCCGTGATGCTGTCACCTACACTAAACACGCCAAGCTTAAGCGGCCATGGATGTCATCTACGTTTTGAAGTGACAGAGACGCACTCTGTTTGGTTTCGGAGGTTAAATCATCACCAACTTTGGCAACAAAACGGCTCTTTTCAGGGCCACCAAGCTTATTACAGTAAAGAGTAGGAATAGAACTCATCTGCCTGTTTGTCCATATTCAGAACCAACGATCACACAAAATGCTCATGTAATCAAACTGGAAGCAGGGGTACAAATTATTTTGATCAACCTTGATCAACTTTTAATCGCCACGGCCGGATATTTTCGATGGAAGAAGCAACAATCTAGCATCTAATTCGACGAAGACGGCAGGAAACATTTGTGAAGCCGAGTTATTTACGAAAGAGAGTGTTGATGAAGAGAATCGATCAATGTAGATAGGACCTTTTCCGTACTGAACTCCAATGCTACCGACGCCAGGGAGGCAGCTCCTACACCTGGACCCTACCATCGACCCATCAACTCAACCGGGGACCAACGGCTTTACTTCCCGAAGGAAGGCGTGATCAGAGATGTTATGCCTAAGAACATGCCGGTGGCACCGACTGAGATTGGACCCAGGCCTGCTGGGGTGAGAGGTAATCACGCTAACCACCGGCGCCAATATCTTGCAAGGTGATATCACGGCGAATGAGAACGACCCAAATTTGAGTTTAGTTATCTCAGAAATAAGAAATAAAGTGCAGGAACTCAGCGATGAGTAAATTTGCCTCATGTTTTCCCAGGTCTTTCCAGGATTTTCCACTGAAAAATTCCCGAATTTGAGAAAAGTAAAGATTGGATTCACTCAGTCTATTGGTACTACTCCGAGACTGAATAAAATGTTTTGTCAATTTCCTCATTTTCTGGCAGATTTTTTAGGTTTTCCACAGGAAACCATGAGATAAATTTACTCATCGCTGAGTTCCTGCACTTTTGGCGATTATGAGTGAACTAAACTCAAATTTGGATCACGTGTCGACTAAACGTGTCAACTTTTTGGATTAGCTCTGGTACTCTCTTCGGTCCCAAGCTAATCGATTCACCACTCGAAACATAGGAAAATTCACTAATCCCTCATTTTATCTGACAAACTTTCATAGCGAATCAAAACAAACATAGTGTAGTACTAGAATTTCGACTGGAATGGGATACGTTAATCGTTTGCTTGGGACCAATAGGCTAGTCAAGTAGTGAGCAAATTTAAAATCGTTAGTTTCGTATTGATTGTTGGTAGGAAGGTGATGGCTAGTCCACTCCTTCACACCTAACAAGCAACAATTGACAGGTCGTGGCAAAGGAGGAAAAGGTCTGGTAAAGGAGGCGCCAAGCGTCATCGCAAAGTTCTTCGAGATAACCGCCATTGGTCGTCTGGCTAGCCGTGGTGGTGTCAAACGTATCTCCGGTCTGATCTACGAGGTGTGCTGAAGGTGTTCCTGGAAAATAAGGTCCGTGGTGCTGTCACCTACACTAAACACGCCAAGCGTAAGTGGCCATGGATGTCCTCTTCAATAAAACGGCCCTTTTCAGGGCCATCAAGTTTACATCAGTAAAGAGTTGGAATAGAATTTATCTGTGCTTGTTTGTTCATATTCAGAACCACAAGCCCCCAACGACCACACAAAATGCTCTCCAGAGTTGTAATCTTGTAACCAAACTTGGAAGCAGGGGTGCAAGTGATTTTGATTGATTATCTTAATCAACTTTCTCTTTGAAAAAGATTACTACAAATTTGGTACGCCTACAATTCAAAAACGGAAAGAGTTGAGATAATAGATAATTGATCAATTTGTTTTTTTTTTTTTCCTTTGGTTTGTTTTTTCCGTTGATCTTGTTTTCCGTGCTGAGCACCAATGCTACCGACGTGCCAGGAAGGCAGCTCTCCCACACCTGGACCCTACCTATCGACCCATCAACTCATGAACCGGGGACCAACGGCTTTACTTCCCATCCGAAGGAAGGCGTGATCAGAGAAGTTATGCCTCAGAACATCCCGGCGGCACCGACTGGGATTGAACCCAGGCCTGCTGGGATGAGAGGTAATCACGCTTACCACTACACCACCGGCGCCGTGCAATAAATGATCAATTAAAAGAACTAAATGCTCTTCACATTTATTCCGTCCACTAGCGGTCCTACGTAAACCTTCCGTTCGTGCCCCTAGGCACAGACCCTTCTAGTTTTTTTCCTCGATTTGAAAACAATCAAATGATAGCAAAGTTCTCAGGCCCTAACATTTTGCCAAAGTTAAAAAGCATTAAAAATGAATTGCCTACTTATTATTCTTTCCAGGAATTTTCGAAACCATGGTCGGCTTTCATAAATCCCACGGAGAAGACATCATCACATGGAGCGTACTGAATTTGAACATGATAAACGTAACGAGCGCCAGAAACGTGGAGAAGGTTCTCATGGCAAAGCAGACCAAGAAATCGTTCCTGTACAGCTTCGTGGAGCCTTGGCTGGGACAGGGTTTGCTCATTTCCAGTGGAGAAAAGTGGTTCCAACGGAGAAAGATCATTACCCCTACGTTTCACTTCAAAATTCTGGAACAATTTATCACGGTGTTCAACAAGGAGACGGACACTATGGTGAAGAATTTGAGGAAGCATGTTAACGGTGAGGAGTTCGATATCTACGATTACGTGACGCTGATGGCTTTGGATAGTATTTGCGGTATGTGTCCTTAATAATATTTATCAGAGAGAAGTTCAGATTTATTATTTCATCTAGAAACATCGATGGGAACATGTGTGAACGCCCAGAAGAATCCAACCAATCGCTACGTGCAGAACGTGAAGAGAATGTCCGTGCTGATCTTGCTTCGTACGATAAGCATTCTTGCTGGATCTCCTCTGCTGTACGACATGTTCCATCCAAATGCTTGGGAACAGCGAAAAATTATCCGCGAGCTTCATGAATTCACCGATTCGGTCATCAAATCAAGGCGCCACCAGCTGGAGGCGGACAATCTCGAACAGGTGGATTTCAACATGAACGAAGAAAATTTGTATTCAAAAAGAAAAATGACTTTCTTGGACTTGCTGCTAAATGTAACCGTCGAAGGTAAACCCCTTTCCAATGCGGACATTCGTGAGGAAGTCGATACCTTTATGTTTGAGGTGGGTGTGTGTTTTTCGCAGGCGAGGATAATCGGTGTTGATAAAAAGATCTTTCGTCTCCTCTAGGGGCACGACACTACGACCAGCGGAATTTCCTTTACCATCTATCAGCTGGCAATAAATCAGCACGTGCAAGACCGACTGTACGATGAGATTGTGTCGATTCTGGGGAACGACGCACAGGATACGGAACTATCCTTCCAGACGTTGCAGGATTTCCGTTACCTGGAAACGGTGATTAAGGAATCGATGCGCCTTTTCCCTCCGGTGCCTTTCATCGGAAGGTCATCGGTGGAGGATATGGAAATGAGTGAGTGCGGATGGGTTTGCTGTTGAACTGTGATGTTTGCTTATTTTGTGTTCTCTGGTACAGATGGAACAACCGTTAAAGCTGGCCAAGAATTCCTGGTTCCCATCTACGTCATCCATCGAAACCCGAAGGTATACCCCGATCCAGAACGTTTCGACCCGGAGCGGTTTTCCGACATGGCCGAATCGAACCGAGGTCCGTACGATTACATCCCATTCAGTGCGGGGTCTCGGAATTGTATCGGCCAGCGGTATGCCATGCTGGAGATGAAGGTCACCTTGATTAAGCTGGTTATGAACTACAAGATACTGCCGGGAAAGTCGCTTGGACAGTTGAGACTGAAAACGGATTTGGTTCTCCGACCGGATAGAGGGATTCCAGTTAAGTTAGTTGCTAGGAGTTGAAAAATAAAATTGGTTTTGATTTGAGAAACATCTTTGTCATCTTTGTGTTGGCAAACAACCATTAATTTTTAGTTAATTTCATCAGACGATAGCATTTTTTGAAACCTTTTTAATAAATGAAAAATCGAAAAATTTCGGAAAAGGGATTTTTTTCCCAACAAGTCTGTTTTAGCGAACTCACTGAAACTTTGCTGGGCCTGCATTTCAATGTGTCGATCACGCTAGGGACTGTTCATTAACTACGTAAATTTTAAAAATTGTGTATGGATAATTGTCTACGCAGGAGCAGGGGGGCAAGAATTCCAAAAACCTGTCTACGTAGTTAATTAACAGCCCTTTAAAGACCTCGTGTCAAGTTAGATGAAAAGCTCGCATAGAGGGTGTCCCACATCAAATTGCATCACAGAAAAAATTACCTGTAGAAAATTACCCATTGGGTATTTTCTCTTGAAAATTTGGGTAGAAGTAGTTTAGAGCGTATTTTTTACACTGTATTTTTATCGCTGTCAGTTTTTCGAAAGTTGAAAAAATTGCGTCACGCGAAAAGCAACGTCACGAATTAATTTTGCGCAACCACCTGGAAAATCCTCAACTCTCTCATTGGGACATCGGAAAACAACTCGGAATCGTGCAGTCAACGGTGTATCGTGTGATTAAACGTTACTACGAAACTCTGAGCATCGAACGCAAGGAGAAATTTTTTTTTTTTTTTTTTCTTTATTATAGAGATTTTTAGCCATAGGCTAGTTCATCTCTTAAACGCAAGGAGAAATGTCATCAGAATGGATATTCTATTAGTGATCAGGATCACAAGCGTGTCGTGAAAGCGTTTAAGCCCCGTAACGTGGGTAGATCACCTTGTCGTCGTACGTTACGGGATGTAAGATCTACCACCGATTCCTAGCCTTGACAACTTCAAAGTAGGGTAACAGGATTTTTCAGTAATCGAAGGAATACATCTTAGTCCTTGTTACTTGTTATGCCTTGTTGATAGTTATAAGACTCGGCTTTGTCCACCGAGGATGATTTTGAAACAAGGAAAAAATGAGTTAAGTGGTTAAGACTAGGGTTCTGATGCATGGTGATTATCGGTGTCATTGTTTAATTTTGTTGCTAATCCAATTTTGACTGACAAAGTTGTGCGCCTATGTAGGATGTTACCAACACTCCGAAGGGTATAAAAAGCGGGACCTTTCGATTAGAATCGATTCCTTGCGATGAAGGCAAGAATTTCAACTGTATCAAAACCGAATACTTTATAATTTCTCAATAGTGATTTAGTAGTACGACATGCACTAAACTAAGGACGCGAGATATACTACAATAGATTAAATTACTGGTGGCAGTGGTGTTATGCCCCAAACAGAGAAAGAAAAAAGCGTTTAAGCGGAATCCCAATGCTGTGGTCAGGGATGTGGCCAAAAAGTTGAATCTGTCCAAGTCTTTCGTTCAGAGAGCCAAGGATCGGGCGGGACTGCATACGTACAAAGTGCAGAAGGCTCCAAATCGTGACGAACGGCAAAATAGGGTGGGAAAGTCACGGGCCCGGAAACTGTACACCCAGATGCTGATGAAGCCTCATTGTCTCATCACGGATGATGAGACTTACGTCAAGGCGGACTTCCAGCAGCTTCCGGGGCTACTGTTCTTCACCGCCCAGCACAAGTTTGATGTTCGGGTGGAAGTAAGGAAGCAGAAACTTTCAAAGTTTGCCAAAAAATACATGATGCTCATGTGGCAAACGGAGTGTGCCGTTCGTGACTGTAAGCGGGGAGATCTACCTCAAGGAGTGTCTACAGAAGCGTCTGCTTCCTCTGTTGAAGCAACATGAGGGCCCTACGATTTTCTGGCTGGATCTAGCTTCGTGTCACTATTCAAATGTTGTCCTGGAGTGGTACGAACCCAACGGGGTCACTTTCGTACCCAAGGACATGAACCTAAAAATATAGTCATGTTCGGATTAATGAAAGCAACTTCCTCAGAGCAGTCTCGTTTTGGACAGCTTGAAGCTGAAATAGGTTTTATTAAACTAATATAAAGTCTAAGCCAATCTTAATGCTTATAATAAACCTATTTCAGCTTAAAGCTGTCCAAAACCGAGACTGCTCTGAGCAAGTTGCTTTCATTAATCCGAACATTCTTGAAAAACAACATCGGATATAACCTCAAAATGTCAGAGGGATCAACACCACCGTTGAGTGAAGAACAGAACAGCGATCGAAACTGTACGCTTTGTGAAGGCAATGACCACGTACATGATATGTTCCAGTGTGATGTCTGCGATTTTTGGACCCATTATAGCTGTGCTGGTAAGACAGCAGCTGTAAAGGAGGTTCCGTAGACGTGCTCGAAGTGCACTCATATGCTGAAGGTGCCGAAAGGAACCAAGAAGTCTGTCCCAAAGAAACCACCTAGCAGAAAGAATAGTGCGAGGAGTGATGCCGGATCCGAATCTGGAAAAGGAAGTACCAATGAGGTCAGCCTGGAGAAATCCCTAGACCAGTTTCAGCAGGAGAAAAGTGCAAAGGAGAAAGTGCTCGAGGAAGAAATGTTCCTCCATGAAAAGCGATAGGAGGCTGAGCGGTAGATTTTTCAAACCTAGAGTTATCGTCCGTCACTCTTTAAACAAATATTTGACTAGATTAAGGATTTAGGGATTCAATTATTATTTTAGTTAAGCACGCAAACGATGCAGAATGAGCTACTTACTAGTTCCTTAGGGTGAATGAAGTATATAGCGTTTAGGAACAAATTGTATGTTACCAGATTTTAGGATCAAATTGCAGTATCTAGATTAAGCAAATATAGAGTTATTAAATTCAATATTTTCACGAACTCCTCCTTCAGCTAACCTACTTCAGCAGCTAGTTCACTACAAATCACTAAAATTTAATTAAATGATAGGTTAAGTAACAAATTTAGGCAATTAACTTAATTCAGCTGAAAAACGTGTTCAAGATGGTGTGGATAAACTCACAGTTGCGTTGAATCAAACGTGACGTCTGTCATTTCTGGCACCGACCGTTACCGTAGCTCTCCGAATCTTCCACAGGGTTGTCGCTGGGTTTGGCGGTACAGGGTTATCCCGATATTCCGAACAGTCATGATCCATAAATAAGACGTTTATTATTCACGTTTTGGACACTATATTATTAATTTTGATCCATAAGCCTCTACCTAAAATACACGGACAGGACAGTAAATCTAGATAGATTTGCAGTGGAGCAATTTTTCAAGGCTTATGGATCAAAATGTGTCGTAAACATGCATAATATACGTCTAATTTATGGATCATGCCAATATTTTTCAGTGCGCAAACCTGATTTTTTATGGATGATTTTCTTTAATATGATTATGGGTAATTCGTACGATTTTAATAGAAATTGAGCGGCACATTTTTACAATTGTGTTGCTAAATGTCACATAAAATATTGGATAATATTGATATTTTTATGGATCATCCACACTTTTTTAGGGATTTTCTCCGATGTTTTATGGATCATTTTGATGTTTTTAATAGGACGTTTTTCTATATTTTATGGATCGTTTTATCAATTCTAAAAATGCGTACTTATTGCTGCCATTTGGAAAAGCTCAGGCATCCACCTCTTAGTTGGCCTTTTTGTCCACCTAAAATATTCATAATTATTACAAGCAATCAGAGTTAATGAACAATCAACAAAGCATCCTATTACACTAAAAACCCCGCAATCTGATGCTATCATCATTTTCAACAATGTCAGGAATACTCATGAACCCCCAACATTTGCCAGAAAACTTACTACTAACTAAAATAAGCTTCAAAATCGCATTTTTATCAAATTTTAAATTCAGTCCTCTATATCCGTAATACGCATGCGAGGCTCAAACCTTTGTAGACTACTTTTGTTTGATCTTCTACTATTAAATCAAATATTAAAAACCCATCATCACCATCGTGGTAAACAGAAAAAGTTTTTGCAGTGCTACAATTATTTTTAAAAAGTCGTTATGACAGCTATCTACATAAGATAATCTGTTAAAGATAACTTCGTCAAGATACATAATTTTTCAATTCATGAAAAAATCACTGGATAACCGTTCAAAAGACAGTTTTCACGTGTGAAATGCAATGTCTTTTAAATTCTGCAAGTGTTCCTTAACGTTTGATATGTCTAGGCATCGAATTGAAAACATTTATTCCTTTAAAACATAATGATATTTGTGAAACACAAGATATGCGGTATTCTTATTTCAATCGCGTTTCTAGTAATATATCTATGAAAGTCACTTCCTCTTTCAATTCAATCACACAAATATCGAGGCAGCATACCGTTAACTACTTTAAAAATGAACACCATCGTCAAATATACAATTCTTTGCTTCACCGACAACCATGTAAGGCTTCTAGCATCAAAGTTGAGGAAGTGAATCAATTCCATCTCAAAATCAAACGCATTACTTTATTCTGCAAGCGCTGTAATCTCGATATTTGTGTTGCATTGGCCAGGCATAAAATGGAAGGGCAAAAGTCTAGATAAGGAGAGATGATTAATTTGTATTGCTGTATTTTACTGGAAAAAGTTAAATCTTTTTCCAGTCGACATAGAACTCCATACTTCTTGGCAATTTTCTTGATAACATTGTCAATTTGAGAGTTGAACTTAAGGTTGTCATCAATAATCACACCAAGATGTTTTATCTCCCATACGCGATCATCAATTACAACAAAGACGTTCTAATTTAATCGATTCCGCGAAATTACCATAAAGTTAGTTTTTCTTGTATTCAATTTCAACTGCTTATACTTCAACCATCTACTTAGAGAACGCAAATCTTCATTCAAGTGTAAAACGGCATCATCTAAATCCTTAGTTGCAGAATCATCTGCAAAAAGATTAATATCGCAAAATCATAAACAAACAAAATAAATAACAGGGGCTCTAATACACTTCCTTAGGGCACTCCAAGGTTATTCCCCACGGGACTGGAAACAAAATCATTAAAAACATGAAGAGCTTGGTGGGTTGGTTTATTCCCTTTAAATTCCGTTATAATTGCTTATCTTTTGACAGATACGCGTATTTCGTCTACTACTTGCAGACTTCATCAGTGCCAAGTACTCAACACCACTGAAGAATCCATCTTTTATCTACGAGTTATATACTAATCAGTAACTACTAAAAATCAGCAGGTATCCACTGCCTTGTCACAATTTACCTAACCAGGTACCTATATTTAGTCTCCAATAGGTAGATACATGCTACGATGTGTGGTTTTAGGTAGCGTGCTAAAGTGTCTCGAGGATCCGTTTCCTTGATCTCTATTAAGCAATGTTGATGGATTATGTTTAAATATTTCTAGACTTTCAGCTACGTCTAGTTTCCAAGGCGAAGATGCACTCCGCAGGATATTAATATTTTCCTTAGTCAAATTGTGCCCTTTTGTAACGATATGTTCTGCAGCCTTGGATTTAAATTCATAATGAAGTCCTTTATCCATCTCTTTGATAGCCTTTTTTACCTCTGCGATGTGTTCCTTAACCCTTGTTTCCAAAGTCCTTTTCGTCTGACCAATGTAGATTTTATTGCAATCTGGACAAGAGATTTTGTAGACTCCGGCTTTCCCTAATACATTTATTGAATCTTTAGTTGATCCTAACAGTGACTTCAGCTGATTTGTCCTACTGCTGAATACTAAATCTAGGCGAAAACTTCTAAACTTTGAAATCAATGGTTTGGTAATGTTTTTGTCGAAATTCACCGCTACCCGTTTTAAACCCTCAGTTACTGGTGCAAGAGTTGTCGAAATACGCCTAAAATGATCCCTTGTTCTTTTATCGATTACTGCTTGAATTGTTTTTTCTTGATACCCATTAAGTCTAGCGATTTCAAAAATGTGAGCTATTTCCTTTGATTTGCCTGTATCGCTAAGAGGAAGAGTTTGCATCCTGTGAACCATGTGGTGAAAAGCGGCCATTTTGTGTTGATGGGAATGGTTTGAAGTGCTTGGTATTACTCTCTTTGTGTTTGTTGGTTTCCTATAGATTTCTAAATTGAACGAAGACGTTTCCCTGATGATGAGAAGATCTAAAAAGGGGAGTTTGCCTTCTCTCTCTTCTTCGTGCGTAAATTTGATGTCCTTGTGAACGTTGCTTATGGCCTCCAAAGTTTTTGATAAATCTTCCCTTTTGACAATGCTAAAGATGTCATCCACGTACCTATACCAACATTTGGGCAACAAATTCCTATCCTCCAGAGTATTTTCTAGGTTAGCCATGAACAATTCACATAAAAATGGAGAAAGCGGATTGCCCATAGGAGCGCCTTTAGTTTGTTTATAGAAATTTCCTCTGAAAATGAAATAATTTTCCTCCTTACAAAGACGAGTAAGCTTGAGATATGACCGAACTTTGTTTTTCCAAGTAGAATCCTCACGTTGCTTCAGAAGCCAGTTCTCTAAAAGGCTGATGGCTTCCTTTACTGGTACACTCGGAAAAAGTGCTGTGACATCAAATGAAACCATGACTTCATCTTCCCGAATCTCTCCTGATGTCTGAAGCTGACTTGCGAATTCCTGTGTGCTGTTAACTGAGCGAGTGGAAAAGGGTTTAGGCATATTTTTAAATTCCTTTACTATTTATTCCTTTGGCAAGCTTATGAGTGGCGGATCCTTCAGCCGAGAAAATCTCCCTCGTTTCGTTTCCTGGTTTGTGAATCTTTGGTAAACCTTTGATCCTAGGTAGAATAGGGTTTGAAACTTTCAATTGATTCGTAGTGTTGCCTATAAACGCCTTGCACTATTTCAACGTCTTATCCACATGTTTACCTATAGATGGGAGGGGTCAATCGTCAACTGTCTGTATGGGCCATTAGTAATTTTTTCCGTCATCCGATTGTCATAGTCCTCTTTGTCCAAAATCACTACTGCATTGCCTTTGTCCGCTTTTGTATAGAATACCGGCTTTGTTTTTAGTTCTTTGAACATTCGAATTTCCTCTTTTTCGGTTTTACTAAGTGAATGTCCCTTTCCGTTTTGTATTGTCTCTGAAATAATATTCCTGGCAGTCTCGTGTAATTGAACAGGAAGTGTGTGAGTGATTGCAGTCTCCATGTCAACGATGGTCTCTTCCACGTCAGGTTCTGAGGAGATCGCATATCCTAATCCCTTGTTGAGAAGTGTCAATTGTTCTTCTGAGAACTGCTGCGTCGAGCGATTTACCACAAAACCTTCAACGGATTGAACCACAGCTGTGTTAACTGAACTGTGTGATTTCTGGTCTCTCAGTTGTGTTGTGTAATTCAAAAAGTATTGTAGTGACCTCAGTTTGTTGTTATGTAACTTTCTTTTTCTTTTTTCCTCGCAGTCCTCCAATACTTTTACTTTAGTCAAAAACAGTGGAAATTCAATTGTGAATTCTTTGGCCAGTTTCAAATGCAGGGAATAACATTCCAACGACTTTGTTTCCAACTTTGAGTAGAGACTCTGAATGCTTGCTTTTATAAATTCTGACTCCATCTTCAGTGGTGTTGAGTACTTGGCACTGATGAAGTCTGCAAGTAGTAGACAAAAGCTTTCGAACCATTTATATGCAGTACTCGTAATTCCAAAGCGCTTGATTGATCTTAACAAAAGGGCCTAGAAAATGTTTCAAAAGCACCCAAAAAACACCGCAAAAATCGTACCTTTACACTCCAAGTTATTTTTCCACTTCACTAATACCAAATTCAACGCGGTTTGACAAGAATGACCTTCCCGATATTCCGATTGCTCTGGTATCCACAATCTATTGCTATTTAAATACTCCAACAGCTGGCCTTTAACAACAAGAACTAAAAAAATCTCTAATATGTGCAACATTTTGATGGGACTAAACTCTTCGGCTTTAATCGTTTCAGCAACTTTTTGAATAAGAATTTCTTCCAAATTTGTGGCACATGTCCAGTCTGCAATGATTCTTTGATAAGGTCCAGCAAGATGTGGCCAATGACCCAAGTGGCACACTTTCATCACAATAAGTTACAGCAACTTTTTTATGACTAAAATAAGTCGTATATAAGTTTCTACAATTGATTTGTGACAAACGTGCTACTAGGGGACATGAAAGCAATCTTGAAGAACTCTAGCATTAACAAGAGTTATGGACCGCGGCTTGCAATTACTAGGTTTTAATAGAGATTTGAAAATTTTCCATAACTCTTTGCTGTTGATTTGATTCTGATCAGTCTTCCTCTGGACATATTCACAACAAGTTTTCTTTATCGATTGTGAATACTTATTACGCTTGATTGTGTACCTAGCCCAATGATTGTCATTATTAGATCTACAAAACTTGTTGTACCATTTGTCCCTTTTCCGTTTAAGACGCAAAAGATCCAAATTGTACCAGCTGTTCGAGTTCTTCAAAGAAACAAACTTTTGCTCAACTAGTTGATTGGTACACGTTTTCAAAGCGTTATTAACAACAGCTGTAGATTCATCTAAGTACCGGCCACGAATTGAAAATCCACGCTCCTCTCAACTAGAGTCGAAACAGTTTGCTTCGAATATTTCCTCCAGCACTTCAATTTTACAAAATTATTTGCATCAGTCTAATGCTCACATAGCGTAATATTTGAGGATTATAACAGATAACCTATGTTAAAAACTAACATTCTTAGTTTAAGTCAATAGAATAATGCTGCAAAATATTTAGTTTATAACCTATATAGTGTGAATGTGTGTGTATGTGTGTGTGTGTGTGTGTGTGTGTGTGTGTATGTTTGTGTGTGTGTGTGTGTGTGTGTGTGTGTGTGTGTGTGTTTTTTTTTTTTTTTTTTTTTTTTTTTTTTTTTTTTTTATAGTAAGGTTTAGGAAAGCTTCAAGAAGCCTGGCCTGTAGTGAAGGTGGCACGGTGTGGTATCCACTAGTTGCCTAGTGCAGCTCCACTAAAACCCATTCCTTACTCTCTCCTCTGCCTGGATCCCCCCGGGACCACTGTGAAGCGACTACTTCGGGGGGTGGCTGTGCTCATGCACTTGTCGTACTCTCAGCGCTAGCTGGCGTTGCTAGATCGCTGCTCTTCTCTCCATTTACGCTGCAGCTCTGACATAATCTGTGTGACTGCCCTGCTGACGGCATTCCAAGAGTCCTCCTCTCGACACATTTCATCAACGACATTCTCCACGTTAAGGACGGGCATCTCCGTTCGCACTGCCTCGAACCTTCGACAGTCAAAGACCACATGCTCCGGCGTTTCATCGACGTTGCCACACTCCGGACAGAGGGGTGACGCTGCGTGTCCGAACCGATGCAGGTATTTCCTGAAGCAGCCGTGGCCAGACAGGAACTGCGTTAGGTGGAAATTGACTTCTCCGTGTTTTCTGTTCACCCAGGTCGAAAGAATCGGTATTAGTCTATGTGTCCATCTACCGTTCTCCGTCGTGTTCCACTCCTGTTGCCACTTAGCCAATGACTCCACTCTCACAACTTTCCTTACTCTTCCGGCTTCTCTCTGCCTGTAGCACTCACTGTCCTCCGCCAGGGTGATGCCGATAGGGATCATACCGGCGATAACGCATACTGCTTCCGACGAGATGGTTCTGTACGCACTCACGACTCGCATGGCCATGAGCCGGAACGTACTGCTCAGTTTCCTTTGGTTCTGCTTCGTTTCCAGCCCTGGAACCCAGGCTGGACCTCCATATCTCAGTATCGATGATGACACGCTGGCCAGAAGACGCCTCTTGCTACTGCTGGGACCAGCGTTGTTCGGCATGATTCTAGCTATCGCGTTGATGGCCTTCGAAGCCTTCTCACAGGCATATTCGACGTGGCTGTTGAAGTTTAGCCGGTCATCGATCATCACTCCCAGGTATTTTAACACACGCTTCGAGGCTATGGTGTGCTCCCCGACGGTGATTTCCGCCCGCTGTACCGCTTTACAGTTACTGACCAATAACACTTCCGTTTTGTGGTGGGCTATTTGCAGCTTCGCTCCTTTCATCCAGTTACCAATCATGTCGATTGCCTCGGTTGACAACACTTCCACCTCTTCCAGCGTCTCGCCTGTTACCGTCAAGACGACGTCGTCCGCAAAGCCAACGATCTCAACTCCTTTGGGCAGTTTCAGCGTTAGCACGCCGTTGTACATCCCGTTCCAGAGCGTTGGACCAAGGATGGAGCCTTGTGGAACTCCCGCTGTGATCCTAATCGATCTCTGTCCCATGTCTGTCTCGTAGACCAGCACCCGGTTCTGGAAATAACTCCTCAGGATCCTGCACAGGTAGTCAGGGACCCTCATTCTATGCAGTGCTTCGGCGATGGCCTCCCAGCTGGCGCTGTTGAACGCATTCTTGACGTCGATCGTTATGACGGCGCAATATCGATCTCCTCTCCGCTTCTGTTTGGATGCCTTTTCAGCTCTCTCGACCACTGTCCGAATTGCATCCACCGTCGATCTCCCTTTCCGGAATCCGAACTGCCTCTCCGACAATCCGTGCTCACTCTCCGTGTATTTCGTCAGCCTGTTTAGGATGATCCTCTCCAAGAGTTTTCCGAGTGTATCCAGCAGGCATATAGGCCTGTATGATGCTGGATCCCCCGGCGGTTTTCCTGGTTTCGGCAGCAACACTAGCTTCTGTATCTTCCACCTGTCAGGGAAGTGACCCTCGTTCAGGCATTTCTGCAGCACCATCCTGAACATGTCCGGGGATGACTGGATCGCCGCTTTCAACGCTACGTTGGGGATTCCATCCGGACCGGGAGCTTTCTTCACCTTCAATCCTTTCGCCACTACTACGAGCTCCTCGTTGGTGATTTCGACGTTATCTCCCTCTCTTTCTCCGTACGGTGTAGGTGGCCAGGTTGTTGGGTCGTGCTTCGGGAAAAGTCCTTCCACGATGACTTTCAGCTTCTCTGGGCACATTTCAGCGGGCATCGTTGGACCTCTGATCTTCGCCATCACGACTCGGTATGCGTCGCCCCAGGGGTTGGCATCAGCGTCTTGACACAGCTCCTTAAAACAGTTCGACTTGCTCTGCTTAATCACTCGTTTAAAAGCGGCCCTGGCCGCTCGAAACACTTCTCTTCGTTCCTCTCTGTCTGCTTCCGTTCTTGCTCTCTGAACACGTCTTCTGGCTCTGAGACAACTAGCGCGGAGAGTACTAAGTGCCTCGTTCGACCAGTAGAGTGGACGCCGTCTGTTATTTGGCTCCAGTTTCCTCGGCATGGTCGTGTCACATGCTCTCACTAACGTTTCTGTCAGCTCGTCCGCATTTAGATCTACGGGACTCCCGTCCACACGAAGTGCCTCAACGAACAAATCCTTGTCGAAAGCTTTCGTCTTCCACTTTCGGTCACAAGTTCTCGTCCTCCGTACTGCCACAGTATTCCGTTGACCGATGCCATATCGTATCGCCTGATGGTCGCTATGGGTATATCCTTCGCACACTCTCCAATCCATGTTTGCCATCAGCGACGGACTGCAGAAAGTAACGTCGATAATGGATTCTCGGCCATCTCTGCGAAAAGTGCTGCTGGTGCCTTTATTGGCCAGCATAACTTCCAGTTTTGCCAGAGCTTCCAGCAGACTGTGCCCTCTTGCATTGGAACACCTGCTTCCCCACTCCACTGCCCAAGCATTGAAGTCTCCTCCGATGACTACCGGTCGTCGTCCGACCAGCTCTTCGGTAAGTCCATCAAGCATCTCGTGGAACTTCTCCATCGTCCATCTGGGGGGTGCGTAACAACTACACATGAAGATTCCGTTGATTTTGGCGATGACGAAGCCTTCGTATGAGCTCGCAACCACTTCTTGAATGGGGTATCTGCCCATAACTTGTATAGCTGCCATCCCAGCTCTATCCGCAACCCAGTTACCGTTATCGGGAGGGACTCGATACGGTTCCGCAATGATTGCAACGTCGCACTTTGTTTCTGTTGTCGACTGCCACAACAGTTGCTGAGCAATGTCGCAATGATTGAGGTTTATTTGGGTTACCTCCATTACTGTTGGCCTGCCATCGCCTTTTTGTATGCTAGGCATTTGAAGCCTCCCGTCGTATGATCGTTACCGTCCTCTTTTTTGCAGAGCATACACCTCGGATGCTTCGTGCAGCCTCTTGCAATATGGCCTTTCTCTCCGCATTTCCTGCACAGATCAGATCTGTCAGGGCCATTGCAGTTCCTCGCCTGGTGACCGAATCCCATGCACTTGAAGCATCGCTCCAATTGCTTGGTAACCCGAGGAGTGGCTTTCAGCGAGCACAATGACCAGCCAACCTTGACCTTGCCCGTCTCCAACAGCTTATTCGCTGCAGCTGTCGAAAGCCGTATAACCGCCGTTTGCATGCCGCCGTACGCCTTCCTCATGCGGATTGACATCGGGACATCTCCCAGATCGCAGTGCACTCTCAACGCACTTCTTAGCTCCTCTTCTGTGGTGATCTCGTCCAGGTCCCTGCACTCGACCACTGTGTCCTGGGATAGAGCTCTTACGCTCGCCCCTTCGCCAAGAGACTTTTCGACGAGCTCCTTGAAGGCTGAGCTCTTGATAGCAGGATCCTTCTTCAGCTCAAAGAGGATCTCGCCTTTCTGGGTTCGCCTGGTTTTCACCACGTTCTCTCCTAGTTGCTTCAACTCCGGATCCTCTCGTACCTTCCGGAGGAGTGCTGCATACGACGTTTTGTCCTTAGCTTCGACGATCAGAGCATCGCCCTTACTTCGCTCCCGACGAGTCCTGGGTATCACCTTCTTCTGTTCAGCTTTCTTCTTCATGTCTTTTTCCTTCCGTTTTTTCCACTTCTCCTTTGGCTTCTCGACGGTACGCCAGCCTTCCTCCTTGTTGTCTTCTTTGTCGTTCTTGACTTTTTTCAACTCCTCTTCCTCTCCTGGAGTTTCCCTTTTCCTCTTCTCCGAGCGTGGATTTCGAGGTCCCTTTGGCGTCTCCTGTATTTCAGCTGCTGCTTTCTCCTTGGCCTCGATCAGTGCCCTTTCGGCAGTTACGGACCTCGTCCTCAGCGCATCCTGTTCACGTTCGGCAGCAATAATGGCGGATTTGATGCCCGTCACCATTTCCTTTATTGCCTTGTGGACGTTGCTCTTATCCTTGATGAAGTCATGGAGTTCATTGATCCTCCTCCTGACCTCCATCAATTTGGTCTTCCCAAGCTGCAATCCTTCTTGGGGTGTGCTACTGCTGGATTTCGGTGTGAACACCTGGCTTAGCATAAGACCTAGCTCTCCTTGGTGTCCTTGCCGCTCACCTTGGGGCTTACTGCTGCTGTTGGAACTCTCTGTTGCCTCCAGGTTCAACACTGGTGATCTCTGCAATATCCCGCTCCTTGCGAACACGTTCGCTCCTCCGTTTTCAATTTCTGGCGTCTTGCCGTCGTCCTTCATATTTTTTTGGGTTTTCTCATTTTCTTCTTTTTTGTTTTTTTCTCCGTTTTTCTCCATTCTGTTGGGTCCCCCCTCCGGGCCGCTATCTCCACTCGTTGTATGTAGTCGCCTATCGTGATCCCATGGTTATCTATGCAAGCAGGGAGGCCATGCTAGGGTTGACACGGTCCTTCATGGGGGCCGTGTTCAGAGC